>NW_026691059.1:0-600000 GCF_020826845.1 Diceros bicornis minor | reverse complement strand
TGCCAGGCCTGAGATCTGGAGGCCTCCCACAGCCGGGTCCCTGTCCTGCCCAGGCCCCCCGAGGGAGGACGATGGTCGGGCAGTGGCGAGCGTGGTGGGGCTGGCGCCGAGCCTGCCCTTGGATGCCCCGGGGAAGGGCGCCGGGGGATGGGCTGCCCCTGGCCAGGTCTGAGGGAGCGACCCAGCTCGGGGCTGTCGGGGGCAGAGAGAGAACCCCCCTCCGCCCTTTCCCTTCAGGTTCTTAGGGCTGGCCAAATCCTTCCCAAGACAGCTTGTCTGGAGAAAATCAGACCCAGCTGAAGAACATGTGTCCATGGGGGAAACCCGGGAAACTGAGTCTCCCCACACAATAGCAGAGATTCTCATCTTGCATCCTCTCCTGAGCTAATGACCAAGGTGGATGTCCCGGGTGGGCCTGTGGAATGGGAGAGGGGAGGAAGTCTATTGTCATGCAGAGGGACATGGAAAGACTTGTCTGAAGCTTATCCCCTGCACTGGAGTCAGGTCGGGAAGGGAAGGCACAGAGGGGAGCAGGAAGCGGCCTCTCTGTGGTGGGGCTGGCTCCCGGGCAGGCGTGGGGGTGATGGCTGGAAGTGGGATGGCGCGTGAGTTGGCACCAGCCAGCGGTAGAGGCCGAGACTCAGAGGTCATGGATCTCTCTCTCTGTCTCTGTCTCTCTCTCTCTCCCTCAGGGAGCTGAGGAGAGTAAGGTGGCTCCCCCTACCCACCTCGCCTACCTCTCCAAGGGCCCTTCTTTCTCTGGCCGCTCCGGGAGCCCTGCGGGCTTGGCTTCAACCCCCCACCCACCGCACAGGCCAAGGGCGCCTGCGCGAACGCCAGGGCCTAGGGCTGACCTCGGGGGTCCTCAGTGAATGCCCCGCCCTCCCTCCAGGCTCTGACCCAGCTGCAGCTGTTCCTTTGCCGCCCTTCTGGACTCGGCTTCAGCTGTCTCCCTCCCCTCCCCCACTCCCACTCAGCTTGCAGGCCGCTTCCCTGCCTTGAAAGCATTGCTGTGGCCCTGAGGGCCACAGACCTACTGGGCTTCAAGCTCAAGGCTCTGCCTGGGCCTGCTGCTTCGGCCAGGGGCTCATTTCTTCCTGGAAAGACAAAGCCATGGCCTCACCCCACGCCTGCACTTTGCCACGGCAGGCAGCCCAGGTGTAGGAAAGGCTCTGTGGAGTCAGAAGTGCCGAGACAGGCAGATGGCACCAGAGGGTTTGGGGGCCAGGGCGTAACTGGGCTAGCCCCTCCTCCCGGAAGTCGGGGAGGCCCGGCCTTCCTAGTGCCCAGGCCACGGCTCCGGGGAGAAATCCGCCATGGAGGGCACGCGGGAGGCCCTCTGCCTGAGGTGGCAGGTGTCACGCCAGGGCCACTGCAAGCCTGGCTCGGCTTGCCTGCTTTCTCCAAAGGAGGCTGGCCGACCAGCCGAACCTGGCACCTGGGCCAGCCCCTTCCAAGGGGACGAGTTCCAGAGGATAGAGCCCTGGGGGCGGCTGCCAAGTCTCCTGGGGCGTGTGCTGGGCCCCCGTCAGAGGAGGAAGCAGCCTGGTAAACGGTGTGCCAGGCCTGAGATCTGGAGGCCTCCCACAGCCGGGTCCCTGTCCTGCCCAGGCCCCCCGAGGGAGGACGATGGTCGGGCAGTGGCGAGCGGGGTGGGGCTGGCGCCGAGCCTGCCCTTGGATGCCCCGGGGAAGGGCGCCGGGGTATGGGCTGCCCCTGGCCAGGTCTGAGGGAGCGACCCAGCTCGGGGCTGTCGGGGGCAGAGAGAGAACCCCCCTCCGCCCTTTCCCTTCAGGTTCTTAGGGCTGGCCAAATCCTTCCCAAGACAGCTTGTCTGGAGAAAATCAGACCCAGCTGAAGAACATGTGTCCATGGGGGAAACCCGGGAAACTGAGTCTCCCCACACAATAGCAGAGATTCTCATCTTGCATCCTCTCCTGAGCTAATGACCAAGGTGGATGTCCCGGGTGGGCCTGTGGAATGGGAGAGGGGAGGAAGTCTATTGTCATGCAGAGGGACATGGAAAGACTTGTCTGAAGCTTATCCCCTGCACTGGAGTCAGGTCGGGAAGGGAAGGCACAGAGGGGAGCAGGAAGCGGCCTCTCTGTGGTGGGGCTGGCTCCAGGGCAGGCGTGGGGGTGATGGCTGGAAGTGGGATGGCGCGTGAGTTGGCACCAGCCAGCGGTAGAGGCCGAGACTCAGAGGTCATGGATCTCTCTCTCTGTCTCTGTCTCTCTCTCTCTCCCTCAGGGAGCTGAGGAGAGTAAGGTGGCTCCCCCTACCCACCTCGCCTACCTCTCCAAGGGCCCTTCTTTCTCTGGCCGCTCCGGGAGCCCTGCGGGCTTGGCTTCAACCCCCCACCCACCGCACAGGCCAAGGGCGCCTGCGCGACCGCCAGGGCATAGGGCTGACCTCGGGGGTCCTCAGTGAATGCCCCGCCCTCCCTCCAGGCTCTGACCCAGCTGCAGCTGTTCCTTTGCCGCCCTTCTGGACTCGGCTTCAGCTGTCTCCCTCCCCTCCCCCACTCCCACTCAGCTTGCAGGCGGCTTGCCTGCCTTGAAAGCATTGCTCTGGCCCTGAGGGCCACAGACCTACTGGGCTTCAAGCTCAAGGCTCTGCCTGGGCCTGCTGCTTCGGCCAGGGGCTCATTTCTTCCTGGAAAGACAAAGCCATGGCCTCACCCCACGCCTGCACTTTGCCACGGCAGGCAGCCCAGGTGTAGGAAAGGCTCTGTGGAGTCAGAAGTGCCGAGACAGGCAGATGGCACCAGAGGGTTTGGGGGCCAGGGCGTAACTGGGCTAGCCCCTCCTCCCGGAAGTCGGGGAGGCCCGGCCTTCCTAGTGCCCAGGCCACGGCTCCGGGGAGAAATCCGCCATGGAGGGCACGCGGGAGGCCCTCTGCCTGAGGTGGCAGGTGTCACGCCAGGGCCACTGCAAGCCTGGCTCGGCTTGCCTGCTTTCTCCAAAGGAGGCTGGCCGACCAGCCGAACCTGGCACCTGGGCCAGCCCCTTCCAAGGGGACGAGTTCCAGAGGATAGAGCCCTGGGGGCGGCTGCCAAGACTCCTGGGGAGTGTGCTGGGCCCCCGTCAGAAGAGGAAGCAGCCTGGTAAACGGTGTGCCAGGCCTGAGATCTGGAGGCCTCCCACAGCCGGGTCCCTGTCCTGCCCAGGCCCCCCGAGGGAGGACGATGGTCGGGCAGTGGCGAGCATGGTGGGGCTGGCGCCGAGCCTGCACTTGGATGCCCCGGGGAAGGGCGCCGGGGGATGGGCTGCCCCTGGCCAGGTCTGAGGGAGCGACCCAGCTCGGGGCTGTCGGGGGCAGAGAGAACCCCCCTCCGCCCTTTCCCTTCAGGTTCTTAGGGCTGGCCAAATCCTTCCCAAGACAGCTTGTCTGGAGAAAATCAGACCCAGCTGAAGAACATGTGTCCATGGGGGAAACCCGGGAAACTGAGTCTCCCCACACAATAGCAGAGATTCTCATCTTGCATCCTCTCCTGAGCTAATGACCAAGGTGGATGTCCCGGGTGGGCCTGTGGAATGGGAGAGGGGAGGAAGTCTATTGTCATGCAGAGGGACATGGAAAGACTTGTCTGAAGCTTATCCCCTGCACTGGAGTCAGGTCGGGAAGGGAAGGCACAGAGGGGAGCAGGAAGCGGCCTCTCTGTGGTGGGGCTGGCTCCGGGGCAGGCGTGGGGGTGATGGCTGGAAGTGGGATGGCGCGTGAGTTGGCACCAGCCAGCGGTAGAGGCAGAGACTCAGAGGTCATGGATCTCTCTCTCTGTCTCTGTCTCTCTCTCTCTCCCTCAGGGAGCTGAGGAGAGTAAGGTGGCTCCCCCTACCCACCTCGCCTACCTCTCCATGGGCCCTTCTTTCTCTGGCCGCTCCGGGAGCCCTGCGGGCTTGGCTTCAACCCTCCACCCACCGCACAGGCCAAGGGCGCCTGCGCGACCGCCGGGGCCTAGGGCTGACCTCGGGGTTCTTCAGTGAATGCCCCGCCCTCCCTCCAGGCTCTGACCCAGCTGCAGCTGTTCCTTTGCCGCCCTTCTGGACTCGGCTTCAGCTGTCTCCCTCCCCTCCCCCACTCCCACTCAGCTTGCAGGCAGCTTCCCTGCCTTGAAAGCATTGCTGTGGCCCTGAGGGCCACAGACCTACTGGGCTTCAAGCTCAAGGCTCTGCCTGGGCCTGCTGCTTCGGCCAGGGGCTCATTTCTTCCTGGAAAGACAAAGCCATGGCCTCACCCCACGCCTGCACTTTGCCACGGCAGGCAGCCCAGGTGTAGGAAAGGCTCTGTGGAGTCAGAAGTGCCGAGACAGGCAGATGGCACCAGAGGGTTTGGGGGCCAGGGCGTAACTGGGCTAGCCCCTCCTCCCGGAAGTCGGGGAGGCCCGGCCTTCCTAGTGCCCAGGCCACGGCTCCGGGGAGAAATCCGCCATGGAGGGCACGCGGGAGGCCCTCTGCCTGAGGTGGCAGGTGTCACGCCAGGGCCACTGCAAGCCTGGCTCGGCTTGCCTGCTTTCTCCAAAGGAGGCTGGCCGACCAGCCGAACCTGGCACCTGGGCCAGCCCCTTCCAAGGGGACGAGTTCCAGAGGATAGAGCCCTGGGGGCGGCTGCCAAGTCTCCTGGGGCGTGTGCTGGGCCCCCGTCAGAGGAGGAAGCAGCCTGGTAAACGGTGTGCCAGGCCTGAGATCTGGAGGCCTCCCACAGCCGGGTCCCTGTCCTGCCCAGGCCCCCCGAGGGAGGACGATGGTCAGGCAGTGGCGAGCGTGGTGGGGCTGGCGCCGAGCCTGCCCTTGGATGCCCCGGGGAAGGGCGCCGGGGGATGGGCTGCCCCTGGCCAGGTCTGAGGGAGCGACCCAGCTCGGGGCTGTCGGGGGCAGAGAGAGAACCCCCCTCCGCCCTTTCCCTTCAGGTTCTTAGGGCTGGCCAAATCCTTCCCAAGACAGCTTGTCTGGAGAAAATCAGACCCAGCTGAAGAACATGTGTCCATGGGGGAAACCCGGGAAACTGAGTCTCCCCACACAATAGCAGAGATTCTCATCTTGCATCCTCTCCTGAGCTAATGACCAAGGTGGATGTCCCGGGTGGGCCTGTGGAATGGGAGAGGGGAGGAAGTCTATTGTCATGCAGAGGGACATGGAAAGACTTGTCTGAAGCTTATCCCCTGCACTGGAGTCAGGTCGGGAAGGGAAGGCACAGAGGGGAGCAGGAAGCGGCCTCTCTGTGGTGGGGCTGGCTCCGGGGCAGGCGTGGGGGTGATGGCTGGAAGTGGGATGGCGCGTGAGTTGGCACCAGCCAGCGGTAGAGGCAGAGACTCAGAGGTCATGGATCTCTCTCTCTGTCTCTGTCTCTCTCTCTCTCCCTCAGGGAGCTGAGGAGAGTAAGGTGGCTCCCCCTACCCACCTCGCCTACCTCTCCAAGGGCCCTTCTTTCTCTGGCCGCTCCGGGAGCCCTGCGGGCTTGGCTTCAACCCCCCACCCACCGCACAGGCCAAGGGCGCCTGCGCGACCGCCAGGGCCTAGGGCTGACCTCGGGGGTCCTCAGTGAATGCCCCGCCCTCCCTCCAGGCTCTGACCCAGCTGCAGCTGTTCCTTTGCCGCCCTTCTGGACTGGGCTTCAGCTGTCTCCCTCCCCTCCCCCACTCCCACTCAGCTTGCAGGCCGCTTCCCTGCCTTGAAAGCATTGCTGTGGCCCTGAGGGCCACAGACCTACTGGGCTTATGGCTCAAGGCTCTGCCTGGGCCTGCTGCTTCGGCCAGGGGCTCATTTCTTCCTGGAAAGACAAAGCCATGGCCTCACCCCACGCCTGCACTTTGCCACGGCAGGCAGCCCAGGTGTAGGAAAGGCTCTGTGGAGTCAGAAGTGCCGAGACAGGCAGATGGCACCAGAGGGTTTGGGGGCCAGGGCGTAACTGGGCTAGCCCCTCCTCCCGGAAGTCGGGGAGGCCCGGCCTTCCTAGTGCCCAGGCCACGGCTCCGGGGAGAAATCCGCCATGGAGGGCACGCGGGAGGCCCTCTGCCTGAGGTGGCAGGTGTCACGCCAGGGCCACTGCAAGCCTGGCTCGGCTTGCCTGCTTTCTCCAAAGGAGGCTGGCCGACCAGCCGAACCTGGCACCTGGGCCAGCCCCTTCCAAGGGGACGAGTTCCAGAGGATAGAGCCCTGGGGGCGGCTGCCAAGTCTCCTGGGGCGTGTGCTGGGCCCCCGTCAGAGGAGGAAGCAGCCTGGTAAACGGTGTGCCAGGCCTGAGATCTGGAGGCCTCCCACAGCCGGGTCCCTGTCCTGCCCAGGCCCCCCGAGGGAGGACGATGGTCGGGCAGTGGCGAGCGTGGTGGGGCTGGCGCCGAGCCTGCCCTTGGATGCCCCGGGGAAGGGCGCCGGGGGATGGGCTGCCCCTGGCCAGGTCTGAGGGAGCGACCCAGCTCGGGGCTGTCGGGGGCAGAGAGAGAACCCCCCTCCGCCCTTTCCCTTCAGGTTCTTAGGGCTGGCCAAATCCTTCCCAAGACAGCTTGTCTGGAGAAAATCAGACCCAGCTGAAGAACATGTGTCCATGGGGGAAACCCGGGAAACTGAGTCTCCCCACACAATAGCAGAGATTCTCATCTTGCATCCTCTCCTGAGCTAATGACCAAGGTGGATGTCCCGGGTGGGCCTGTGGAATGGGAGAGGGGAGGAAGTCTATTGTCATGCAGAGGGACATGGAAAGACTTGTCTGAAGCTTATCCCCTGCACTGGAGTCAGGTCAGGAAGGGAAGGCACAGAGGGGAGCAGGAAGCGGCCTCTCTGTGGTGGGGCTGGCTCCGGGGCAGGCGTGGGGGTGATGGCTGGAAGTGGGATGGCGCGTGAGTTGGCACCAGCCAGCGGTAGAGGCAGAGACTCAGAGGTCATGGATCTCTCTCTCTGTCTCTGTCTCTCTCTCTCTCCCTCAGGGAGCTGAGGAGAGTAAGGTGGCTCCCCCTACCCACCTCGCCTACCTCTCCATGGGCCCTTCTTTCTCTGGCCGCTCCGGGAGCCCTGCGGGCTTGGCTTCAACCCTCCACCCACCGCACAGGCCAAGGGCGCCTGCGCGACCGCCGGGGCCTAGGGCTGACCTCGGGGTTCCTCAGTGAATGCCCCGCCCTCCCTCCAGGCTCTGACACAGCTGCAGCTGTTCCTTTGCCGCCCTTCTGGACTCGGCTTCAGCTGTCTCCCTCCCCTCCCCCACTCCCACTCAGCTTGCAGGCCGCTTCCCTGCCTTGAAAGCATTGCTGTGGCCCTGAGGGCCACAGACCTACTGGGCTTCAAGCTCAAGGCTCTGCCTGGGCCTGCTGCTTCGGCCAGGGGCTCATTTCTTCCTGGAAAGACAAAGCCATGGCCTCACCCCACGCCTGCACTTTGCCACGGCAGGCAGCCCAGGTGTAGGAAAGGCTCTGTGGAGTCAGAAGTGCCGAGACAGGCAGATGGCACCAGAGGGTTTGGGGGCCAGGGCGTAACTGGGCTAGCCCCTCCTCCCGGAAGTCGGGGAGGCCCGGCCTTCCTAGTGCCCAGGCCACGGCTCCGGGGAGAAATCCGCCATGGAGGGCACGCGGGAGGCCCTCTGCCTGAGGTGGCAGGTGTCACGCCAGGGCCACTGCAAGCCTGGCTCGGCTTGCCTGCTTTCTCCAAAGGAGGCTGGCCGACCAGCCGAACCTGGCACCTGGGCCAGCCCCTTCCAAGGGGACGAGTTCCAGAGGATAGAGCCCTGGGGGCGGCTGCCAAGTCTCCTGGGGCGTGTGCTGGGCCCCCGTCAGAGGAGGAAGCAGCCTGGTAAACGGTGTGCCAGGCCTGAGATCTGGAGGCCTCCCACAGCCGGGTCCCTGTCCTGCCCAGGCCCCCCGAGGGAGGACGATGGTCGGGCAGTGGCGAGCGTGGTGGGGCTGGCGCCGAGCCTGCCCTTGGATGCCCCGGGGAAGGGCGCCGGGGGATGGGCTGCCCCTGGCCAGGTCTGAGGGAGCGACCCAGCTCGGGGCTGTCGGGGGCAGAGAGAGAACCCCCCTCCGCCCTTTCCCTTCAGGTTCTTAGGGCTGGCCAAATCCTTCCCAAGACAGCTTGTCTGGAGAAAATCAGACCCAGCTGAAGAACATGTGTCCATGGGGGAAACCCGGGAAACTGAGTCTCCCCACACAATAGCAGAGATTCTCATCTTGCATCCTCTCCTGAGCTAATGACCAAGGTGGATGTCCCGGGTGGGCCTGTGGAATGGGAGAGGGGAGGAAGTCTATTGTCATGCAGAGGGACATGGAAAGACTTGTCTGAAGCTTATCCCCTGCACTGGAGTCAGGTCGGGAAGGGAAGGCACAGAGGGGAGCAGGAAGCGGCCTCTCTGTGGTGGGGCTGGCTCCGGGGCAGGCGTGGGGGTGATGGCTGGAAGTGGGATGGCGCGTGAGTTGGCACCAGCCAGCGGTAGAGGCAGAGACTCAGAGGTCATGGATCTCTCTCTCTGTCTCTGTCTCTCTCTCTCTCCCTCAGGGAGCTGAGGAGAGTAAGGTGGCTCCCCCTACCCACCTCGCCTACCTCTCCAAGGGCCCTTCTTTCTCTGGCCGCTCCGGGAGCCCTGCGGGCTTGGCTTCAACCCCCCACCCACCGCACAGGCCAAGGGCGCCTGCGCGACCGCCAGGGCCTAGGGCTGACCTCGGGGGTCCTCAGTGAATGCCCCGCCCTCCCTCCAGGCTCTGACCCAGCTGCAGCTGTTCCTTTGCCGCCCTTCTGGACTGGGCTTCAGCTGTCTCCCTCCCCTCCCCCACTCCCACTCAGCTTGCAGGCCGCTTCCCTGCCTTGAAAGCATTGCTCTGGCCCTGAGGGCCACAGACCTACTGGGCTTCAAGCTCAAGGCTCTGCCTGGGCCTGCTGCTTCGGCCAGGGGCTCATTTCTTCCTGGAAAGACAAAGCCATGGCCTCACCCCACGCCTGCACTTTGCCACGGCAGGCAGCCCAGGTTTAGGAAAGGCTCTTTGGAGTCAGAAGTGCCGAGACAGGCAGATGGCACCAGAGGGTTTGGGGGCCAGGGCGTAACTGGGCTAGCCCCTCCTCCCGGAAGTCGGGGAGGCCCGGCCTTCCTAGTGCCCAGGCCACGGCTCCGGGGAGAAATCCGCCATGGAGGGCACGCGGGAGGCCCTCTGCCTGAGGTGGCAGGTGTCACGCCAGGGCCACTGCAAGCCTGGCTCGGCTTGCCTGCTTTCTCCAAAGGAGGCTGGCCGACCAGCCGAACCTGGCACCTGGGCCAGCCCCTGCCAAGGGGACGAGTTCCAGAGGATAGAGCCCTGGGGGCGGCTGCCAAGTCTCCTGGGGCGTGTGCTGGGACCCCGTCAGAGGAGGAAGCAGCCTGGTAAACGGTGTGCCAGGCCTGAGATCTGGAGGCCTCCCACAGCCGGGTCCCTGTCCTGCCCAGGCCCCCCGAGGGAGGACGATGGTCGGGCAGTGGCGAGCGTGGTGGGGCTGGCGCCGAGCCTGCCCTTGGATGCCCCGGGGAAGGGCGCCGGGGGATGGGCTGCCCCTGGCCAGGTCTGAGGGAGCGACCCAGCTCGGGGCTGTCGGGGGCAGAGAGAGAACACCCCTCCGCCCTTTCCCTTCAGGTTCTTAGGGCTGGCCAAATCCTTCCCAAGACAGCTTGTCTGGAGAAAATCAGACCCAGCTGAAGAACATGTGTCCATGGGGGAAACCCGGGAAACTGAGTCTCCCCACACAATAGCAGAGATTCTCATCTTGCATCCTCTCCTGAGCTAATGACCAAGGTGGATGTCCCGGGTGGGCCTGTGGAATGGGAGAGGGGAGGAAGTCTATTGTCATGCAGAGGGACATGGAAAGACTTGTCTGAAGCTTATCCCCTGCACTGGAGTCAGGTCGGGAAGGGAAGGCACAGAGGGGAGCAGGAAGCGGCCTCTCTGTAGTGGGGCTGGCTCCGGGGCAGGCGTGGGGGTGATGGCTGGAAGTGGGATGGCGCGTGAGTTGGCACCAGCCAGCGGTAGAGGCAGAGACTCAGAGGTCATGGATCTCTCTCTCTGTCTCTGTCTCTCTCTCTCTCCCTCAGGGAGCCGAGGAGAGTAAGGTGGCTCCCCATACCCACCTCGCCTACCTCTCCATGGGCCCTTCTTTCTCTGGCCGCTCCGGGAGCCCTGCGGGCTTGGCTTCAACCCTCCACCCACCGCACAGGCCAAGGGCGCCTGCGCGACCGCCGGGGCCTAGGGCTGACCACGGGGGTCCTCAGTGAATGCCCTGCCCTCCCTCCAGGCTCTGACCCAGCTGCAGCTGTTCCTTTGCCGCCCTTCTGGACTCGGCTTCAGCTGTCTCCCTCCCCTCCCCCACTCCCACTCAGCTTGCAGGCCGCTTCCCTGCCTTGAAAGCATTGCTCTGGCCCTGAGGGCCACAGACCTACTGGGCTTCAAGCTCAAGGCTCTGCCTGGGCCTGCTGCTTCGGCCAGGGGCTCATTTCTTCCTGGAAAGACAAAGCCATGGCCTCACCCCACGCCTGCACTTTGCCACGGCAGGCAGCCCAGGTGTAGGAAAGGCTCTGTGGAGTCAGAAGTGCCGAGACAGGCAGATGGCACCAGAGGGTTTGGGGGCCAGGGCGTAACTGGGCTAGCCCCTCCTCCCGGAAGTCGGGGAGGCCCGGCCTTCCTAGTGCCCAGGCCACGGCTCCGGGGAGAAATCCGCCATGGAGGGCACGCGGGAGGCCCTCTGCCTGAGGTGGCAGGTGTCACGCCAGGGCCACTGCAAGCCTGGCTCGGCTTGCCTGCTTTCTCCAAAGGAGGCTGGCCGACCAGCCGAACCTGGCACCTGGGCCAGCCCCTTCCAAGGGGACGAGTTCCAGAGGATAGAGCCCTGGGGGCGGCTGCCAAGTCTCCTGGGGCGTGTGCTGGGCCCCCGTCAGAGGAGGAAGCAGCCTGGTAAACGGTGTGCCAGGCCTGAGATCTGGAGGCCTCCCACAGCCGGGTCCCTGTCCTGCCCAGGCCCCCCGAGGGAGGACGATGGTCGGGCAGTGGCGAGCGTGGTGGGGCTGGCGCCGAGCCTGCCCTTGGATGCCCCGGGGAAGGGCGCCGGGGGATGGGCTGCCCCTGGCCAGGTCTGAGGGAGCGACCCAGCTCGGGGCTGTCGGGGGCAGAGAGAGAACCCCCCTCCGCCCTTTCCCTTCAGGTTCTTAGGGCTGGCCAAATCCTTCCCAAGACAGCTTGTCTGGAGAAAATCAGACCCAGCTGAAGAACATGTGTCCATGGGGGAAACCCTGGAAACTGAGTCTCCCCACACAATAGCAGAGATTCTCATCTTGCATCCTCTCCTGAGCTAATGACCAAGGTGGATGTCCCGGGTGGGCCTGTGGAATGGGAGAGGGGAGGAAGTCTATTGTCATGCAGAGGGACATGGAAAGACTTGTCTGAAGCTTATCCCCTGCACTGGAGTCAGGTCGGGAAGGGAAGGCACTGAGGGGAGCAGGAAGCGGCCTCTCTGTGGTGGGGCTGGCTCCGGGGCAGGCGTGGGGGTGATGGCTGGAAGTGGGATGGCGCGTGAGTTGGCACCAGCCAGCGGTAGAGGCAGAGACTCAGAGGTCATGGATCTCTCTCTCTGTCTCTGTCTCTCTCTCTCTCCCTCAGGGAGCTGAGGAGAGTAAGGTGGCTCCCCCTACCCACCTCGCCTACCTCTCCATGGGCCCTTCTTTCTCTGGCCGCTCCGGGAGCCCTGCGGGCTTGGCTTCAACCCTCCACCCACCGCACAGGCCAAGGGCGCCTGCGCGACCGCCGGGGCCTAGGGCTGACCTCGGGGTTCCTCAGTGAATGCCCCGCCCTCCCTCCAGGCTCTGACACAGCTGCAGCTGTTCCTTTGCCGCCCTTCTGGACTGGGCTTCAGCTGTCTCCCTCCCCTCCCCCACTCCCACTCAGCTTGCAGGCCGCTTCCCTGCCTTGAAAGCATTGCTGTGGCCCTGAGGGCCACAGACCTACTGGGCTTCAAGCTCAAGGCTCTGCCTGGGCCTGCTGCTTCGGCCAGGGGCTCATTTCTTCCTGGAAAGACAAAGCCATGGCCTCACCCCACGCCTGCACTTTGCCACGGCAGGCAGCCCAGGTGTAGGAAAGGCTCTGTGGAGTCAGAAGTGCCGAGACAGGCAGATGGCACCAGAGGGTTTGGGGGCCAGGGCGTAACTGGGCTAGCCCCTCCTCCCGGAAGTCGGGGAGGCCCGGCCTTCCTAGTGCCCAGGCCACGGCTCCGGGGAGAAATCCGCCATGGAGGGCACGCGGGAGGCCCTCTGCCTGAGGTGGCAGGTGTCACGCCAGGGCCACTGCAAGCCTGGCTCGGCTTGCCTGCTTTCTCCAAAGGAGGCTGGCCGACCAGCCGAACCTGGCACCTGGGCCAGCCCCTTCCAAGGGGACGAGTTCCAGAGGATAGAGCCCTGGGGGCGGCTGCCAAGTCTCCTGGGGCGTGTGCTGGGCCCCCGTCAGAGGAGGAAGCAGCCTGGTAAACGGTGTGCCAGGCCTGAGATCTGGAGGCCTCCCACAGCCGGGTCCCTGTCCTGCCCAGGCCCCCCGAGGGAGGACGATGGTCGGGCAGTGGCGAGCGTGGTGGGGCTGGCGCCGAGCCTGCCCTTGGATGCCCCGGGGAAGGGCGCCGGGGGATGGGCTGCCCCTGGCCAGGTCTGAGGGAGCGACCCAGCTCGGGGCTGTCGGGGGCAGAGAGAGAACCCCCCTCCGCCCTTTCCCTTCAGGTTCTTAGGGCTGGCCAAATCCTTCCCAAGACAGCTTGTCTGGAGAAAATCAGACCCAGCTGAAGAACATGTGTCCATGGGGGAAACCCGGGAAACTGAGTCTCCCCACACAATAGCAGAGATTCTCATCTTGCATCCTCTCCTGAGCTAATGACCAAGGTGGATGTCCCGGGTGGGCCTGTGGAATGGGAGAGGGGAGGAAGTCTATTGTCATGCAGAGGGACATGGAAAGACTTGTCTGAAGCTTATCCCCTGCACTGGAGTCAGGTCGGGAAGGGAAGGCACAGAGGGGAGCAGGAAGCGGCCTCTCTGTAGTGGGGCTGGCTCCGGGGCAGGCGTGGGGGTGATGGCTGGAAGTGGGATGGCGCGTGAGTTGGCACCAGCCAGCGGTAGAGGCAGAGACTCAGAGGTCATGGATCTCTCTCTCTGTCTCTGTCTCTCTCTCTCTCCCTCAGGGAGCCGAGGACAGTAAGGTGGCTCCCCATACCCACCTCGCCTACCTCTCCATGGGCCCTTCTTTCTCTGGCCGCTCCGGGAGCCCTGCGGGCTTGGCTTCAACCCTCCACCCACCGCACAGGCCAAGGGCGCCTGCGCGACCGCCGGGGCCTAGGGCTGACCTCGGGGGTCCTCAGTGAATGCCCTGCCCTCCCTCCAGGCTCTGACCCAGCTGCAGCTGTTCCTTTGCCGCCCTTCTGGACTCGGCTTCAGCTGTCTCCCTCCCCTCCCCCACTCCCACTCAGCTTGCAGGCCGCTTCCCTGCCTTGAAAGCATTCTCTGGCCCTGAGGGCCACAGACCTACTGGGCTTCAAGCTCAAGGCTCTGCCTGGGCCTGCTGCTTCGGCCAGGGGCTCATTTCTTCCTGGAAAGACAAAGCCATGGCCTCACCCCACGCCTGCACTTTGCCACGGCAGGCAGCCCAGGTGTAGGAAAGGCTCTGTGGAGTCAGAAGTGCCGAGACAGGCAGATGGCACCAGAGGGTTTGGGGGCCAGGGCGTAACTGGGCTAGCCCCTCCTCCCGGAAGTCGGGGAGGCCCGGCCTTCCTAGTGCCCAGGCCACGGCTCCGGGGAGAAATCCGCCATGGAGGGCACGCGGGAGGCCCTCTGCCTGAGGTGGCAGGTGTCACGCCAGGGCCACTGCAAGCCTGGCTCGGCTTGCCTGCTTTCTCCAAAGGAGGCTGGCCGACCAGCCGAACCTGGCACCTGGGCCAGCCCCTTCCAAGGGGACGAGTTCCAGAGGATAGAGCCCTGGGGGCGGCTGCCAAGTCTCCTGGGGCGTGTGCTGGGCCCCCGTCAGAGGAGGAAGCAGCCTGGTAAACGGTGTGCCAGGCCTGAGATCTGGAGGCCTCCCACAGCCGGGTCCCTGTCCTGCCCAGGCCCCCCGAGGGAGGACGATGGTCGGGCAGTGGCGAGCGTGGTGGGGCTGGCGCCGAGCCTGCCCTTGGATGCCCCGGGGAAGGGCGCCGGGGGATGGGCTGCCCCTGGCCAGGTCTGAGGGAGCGACCCAGCTCGGGGCTGTCGGGGGCAGAGAGAGAACCCCCCTCCGCCCTTTCCCTTCAGGTTCTTAGGGCTGGCCAAATCCTTCCCAAGACAGCTTGTCTGGAGAAAATCAGACCCAGCTGAAGAACATGTGTCCATGGGGGAAACCCGGGAAACTGAGTCTCCCCACACAATAGCAGAGATTCTCATCTTGCATCCTCTCCTGAGCTAATGACCAAGGTGGATGTCCCCGGTGGGCCTGTGGAATGGGAGAGGGGAGGAAGTCTATTGTCATGCAGAGGGACATGGAAAAACTTGTCTGAAGCTTATCCCCTGCACTGGAGTCAGGTCGGGAAGGGAAGGCACAGAGGGGAGCAGGAAGCGGCCTCTCTGTAGTGGGGCTGGCTCCGGGGCAGGCGTGGGGGTGATGGCTGGAAGTGGGATGGCGCGTGAGTTGGCACCAGCCAGCGGTAGATGCAGAGACTCAGAGGTCATGGATCTCTCTCTCTGTCTCTGTCTCTCTCTCTCTCCCTCAGGGAGCCGAGGAGAGTAAGGTGGCTCCCCATACCCACCTCGCCTACCTCTCCATGGGCCCTTCTTTCTCTGGCCGCTCCGGGAGCCCTGCGGGCTTGGCTTCAACCCTCCACCCACCGCACAGGCCAAGGGCGCCTGCGCGACCGCCGGGGCCTAGGGCTGACCTCGGGGGTCCTCAGTGAATGCCCTGCCCTCCCTCCAGGCTCTGACCCAGCTGCAGCTGTTCCTTTGCCGCCCTTCTGGACTCGGCTTCAGCTGTCTCCCTCCCCTCCCCCACTCCCACTCAGCTTGCAGGCCGCTTCCCTGCCTTGAAAGCATTGCTCTGGCCCTGAGGGCCACAGACCTACTGGGCTTCAAGCTCAAGGCTCTGCCTGGGCCTGCTGCTTCGGCCAGGGGCTCATTTCTTCCTGGAAAGACAAAGCCATGGCCTCACCCCACGCCTGCACTTTGCCACGGCAGGCAGCCCAGGTGTAGGAAAGGCTCTGTGGAGTCAGAAGTGCCGAGACAGGCAGATGGCACCAGAGGGTTTGGGGGCCAGGGCGTAACTGGGCTAGCCCCTCCTCCCGGAAGTCGGGGAGGCCCGGCCTTCCTAGTGCCCAGGCCACGGCTCCGGGGAGAAATCCGCCATGGAGGGCACGCGGGAGGCCCTCTGCCTGAGGTGGCAGGTGTCACGCCAGGGCCACTGCAAGCCTGGCTCGGCTTGCCTGCTTTCTCCAAAGGAGGCTGGCCGACCAGCCGAACCTGGCACCTGGGCCAGCCCCTTCCAAGGGGACGAGTTCCAGAGGATAGAGCCCTGGGGGCGGCTGCCAAGTCTCCTGGGGCGTGTGCTGGGCCCCCGTCAGAGGAGGAAGCAGCCTGGTAAACGGTGTGCCAGGCCTGAGATCTGGAGGCCTCCCACAGCCGGGTCCCTGTCCTGCCCAGGCCCCCCGAGGGAGGACGATGGTCGGGCAGTGGCGAGCGTGGTGGGGCTGGCGCCGAGCCTGCCCTTGGATGCCCCGGGGAAGGGCGCCGGGGGATGGGCTGCCCCTGGCCAGGTCTGAGGGAGCGACCCAGCTCGGGGCTGTCGGGGGCAGAGAGAGAACCCCCCTCCGCCCTTTCCCTTCAGGTTCTTAGGGCTGGCCAAATCCTTCCCAAGACAGCTTGTCTGGAGAAAATCAGACCCAGCTGAAGAACATGTGTCCATGGGGGAAACCCGGGAAACTGAGTCTCCCCACACAATAGCAGAGATTCTCATCTTGCATCCTCTCCTGAGCTAATGACCAAGGTGGATGTCCCGGGTGGGCCTGTGGAATGGGAGAGGGGAGGAAGTCTATTGTCATGCAGAGGGACATGGAAAGACTTGTCTGAAGCTTATCCCCTGCACTGGAGTCAGGTCGGGAAGGGAAGGCACAGAGGGGAGCAGGAAGCGGCCTCTCTGTAGTGGGGCTGGCTCCGGGGCAGGCGTGGGGGTGATGGCTGGAAGTGGGATGGCGCGTGAGTTGGCACCAGCCAGCGGTAGAGGCAGAGACTCAGAGGTCATGGATCTCTCTCTCTGTCTCTGTCTCTCTCTCTCTCCCTCAGGGAGCCGAGGAGAGTAAGGTGGCTCCCCATACCCACCTCGCCTACCTCTCCATGGGCCCTTCTTTCTCTGGCCGCTCCGGGAGCCCTGCGGGCTTGGCTTCAACCCTACACCCACCGCACAGGCCAAGGGCGCCTGCGCGACAGCCGGGGCCTAGGGCTGACCTCTGGGGTCCTCAGTGAATGCCCTGCCCTCCCTGCAGGCTCTGACCCAGCTGCAGCTGTTCCTTTGCCGCTTTCTGGACTCGGCTTCAGCTGTCTCCCTCCCCTCCCCCACTCCCACTCAGCTTGCAGGCCGCTTCCCTGCCTTGAAAGCATTGCTCTGGCCCTAGGGCCACAGACCTACTGGGCTTCAAGCTCAAGGCTCTGCCTGGGCCTGCTGCTTCGGCCAGGGGCTCATTTCTTCCTGGAAAGACAAAGCCATGGCCTCACCCCACGCCTGCACTTTGCCACGGCAGGCAGCCCAGGTGTAGGAAAGGCTCTGTGGAGTCAGAAGTGCCGAGACAGGCAGATGGCACCAGAGGGTTTGGGGGCCAGGGCGTAACTGGGCTAGCCCCTCCTCCCGGAAGTCGGGGAGGCCCGGCCTTCCTAGTGCCCAGGCCACGGCTCCGGGGAGAAATCCGCCATGGAGGGCACGCGGGAGGCCCTCTGCCTGAGGTGGCAGGTGTCACGCCAGGGCCACTGCAAGCCTGGCTCGGCTTGCCTGCTTTCTCCAAAGGAGGCTGGCCGACCAGCCGAACCTGGCACCTGGGCCAGCCCCTGCCAAGGGGACGAGTTCCAGAGGATAGAGCCCTGGGGGTGGCTGCCAAGTCTCCTGGGGCGTGTGCTGGGCCCCCGTCAGAGGAGGAAGCAGCCTGGTAAACGGTGTGCCAGGCCTGAGATCTGGAGGCCTCCCACAGCCGGGTCCCTGTCCTGCCCAGGCCCCCCGAGGGAGGACGATGGTCGGGCAGTGGCGAGCGTGGTGGGGCTGGCGCCGAGCCTGCCCTTGGATGCCCCGGGGAAGGGCGCCGGGGGATGGGCTGCCCCTGGCCAGGTCTGAGGGAGCGACCCAGCTCGGGGCTGTCGGGGGCAGAGAGAGAACCCCCCTCCGCCCTTTCCCTTCAGGTTCTTAGGGCTGGCCAAATCCTTCCCAAGACAGCTTGTCTGGAGAAAATCAGACCCAGCTGAAGAACATGTGTCCATGGGGGAAACCCGGGAAACTGAGTCTCCCCACACAATAGCAGAGATTCTCATCTTGCATCCTCTCCTGAGCTAATGACCAAGGTGGATGTCCCGGGTGGGCCTGTGGAATGGGAGAGGGGAGGAAGTCTATTGTCATGCAGAGGGACATGGAAAGACTTGTCTGAAGCTTATCCCCTGCACTGGAGTCAGGTCGGGAAGGGAAGGCACAGAGGGGAGCAGGAAGCGGCCTCTCTGTAGTGGGGCTGGCTCCGGGGCAGGCATGGGGGTGATGGCTGGAAGTGGGATGGCGCGTGAGTTGGCACCAGCCAGCGGTAGAGGCAGAGACTCAGAGGTCATGGATCTCTCTCTCTGTCTCTGTCTCTCTCTCTCTCCCTCAGGGAGCCGAGGAGAGTAAGGTGGCTCCCCATACCCACCTCGCCTACCTCTCCATGGGCCCTTCTTTCTCTGGCCGCTCCGGGAGCCCTGCGGGCTTGGCTTCAACCCTCCACCCACCGCACAGGCCAAGGGCGCCTGCGCGACCGCCGGGGCCTAGGGCTGACCACGGGGGTCCTCAGTGAATGCCCTGCCCTCCCTCCAGGCTCTGACCCAGCTGCAGCTGTTCCTTTGCCGCCCTTCTGGACTCGGCTTCAGCTGTCTCCCTCCCCTCCCCCACTCCCACTCAGCTTGCAGGCCGCTTCCCTGCCTTGAAAGCATTGCTCTGGCCCTGAGGGCCACAGACCTACTGGGCTTCAAGCTCAAGGCTCTGCCTGGGCCTGCTGCTTCGGCCAGGGGCTCATTTCTTCCTGGAAAGACAAAGCCATGGCCTCACCCCACGCCTGCACTTTGCCACGGTAGGCAGCCCAGGTGTAGGAAAGGCTCTGTGGAGTCAGAAGTGCCGAGACAGGCAGATGGCACCAGAGGGTTTGGGGGCCAGGGCGTAACTGGGCTAGCCCCTCCTCCCGGAAGTCGGGGAGGCCCGGCCTTCCTAGTGCCCAGGCCACGGCTCCGGGGAGAAATCCGCCATGGAGGGCACGCGGGAGGCCCTCTGCCTGAGGTGGCAGGTGTCACGCCAGGGCCACTGCAAGCCTGGCTCGGCTTGCCTGCTTTCTCCAAAGGAGGCTGGCCGACCAGCCGAACCTGGCACCTGGGCCAGCCCCTTCCAAGGGGACGAGTTCCAGAGGATAGAGCCCTGGGGGCGGCTGCCAAGTCTCCTGGGGCGTGTGCTGGGCCCCCGTCAGAGGAGGAAGCAGCCTGGTAAACGGTGTGCCAGGCCTGAGATCTGGAGGCCTCCCACAGCCGGGTCCCTGTCCTGCCCAGGCCCCCCGAGGGAGGACGATGGTCGGGCAGTGGCGAGCGTGGTGGGGCTGGCGCCGAGCCTGCCCTTGGATGCCCCGGGGAAGGGCGCCGGGGGATGGGCTGCCCCTGGCCAGGTCTGAGGGAGCGACCCAGCTCGGGGCTGTCGGGGGCAGAGAGAGAACCCCCCTCCGCCCTTTCCCTTCAGGTTCTTAGGGCTGGCCAAATCCTTCCCAAGACAGCTTGTCTGGAGAAAATCAGACCCAGCTGAAGAACATGTGTCCATGGGGGAAACCCGGGAAACTGAGTCTCCCCACACAATAGCAGAGATTCTCATCTTGCATCCTCTCCTGAGCTAATGACCAAGGTGGATGTCCCGGGTGGGCCTGTGGAATGGGAGAGGGGAGGAAGTCTATTGTCATGCAGAGGGACATGGAAAGACTTGTCTGAAGCTTATCCCCTGCACTGGAGTCAGGTCGGGAAGGGAAGGCACAGAGGGGAGCAGGAAGCGGCCTCTCTGTAGTGGGGCTGGCTCCAGGGCAGGCATGGGGGTGATGGCTGGAAGTGGGATGGCGCGTGAGTTGGCACCAGCCAGCGGTAGAGGCAGAGACTCAGAGGTCATGGATCTCTCTCTCTGTCTCTGTCTCTCTCTCTCTCCCTCAGGGAGCCGAGGAGAGTAAGGTGGCTCCCCATACCCACCTCGCCTACCTCTCCATGGGCCCTTCTTTCTCTGGCCGCTCCGGGAGCCCTGCGGGCTTGGCTTCAACCCTCCACACACCGCACAGGCCAAGGGCGCCTGCGCGACCGCCGGGGCCTAGGGCTGACCTCGGGGGTCCTCAGTGAATGCCCTGCCCTCCCTCCAGGCTCTGACCCAGCTGCAGCTGTTCCTTTGCCGCCCTTCTGGACTCGGCTTCAGCTGTCTCCCTCCCCTCCCCCACTCCCACTCAGCTTGCAGGCCGCTTCCCTGCCTTGAAAGCATTGCTCTGGCCCTGAGGGCCACAGACCTACTGGGCTTCAAGCTCAAGGCTCTGCCTGGGCCTGCTGCTTCGGCCAGGGGCTCATTTCTTCCTGGAAAGACAAAGCCATGGCCTCACCCCACGCCTGCACTTTGCCACGGCAGGCAGCCCAGGTGTAGGAAAGGCTCTGTGGAGTCAGAAGTGCCGAGACAGGCAGATGGCACCAGAGGGTTTGGGGGCCAGGGCGTAACTGGGCTAGCCCCTCCTGCCGGAAGTCGGGGAGGCCCGGCCTTCCTAGTGCCCAGGCCACGGCTCCGGGGAGAAATCCGCCATGGAGGGCACGCGGGAGGCCCTCTGCCTGAGGTGGCAGGTGTCACGCCAGGGCCACTGCAAGCCTGGCTCGGCTTGCCTGCTTTCTCCAAAGGAGGCTGGCCGACCAGCCGAACCTGGCACCTGGGCCAGCCCCTTCCAAGGGGACGAGTTCCAGAGGATAGAGCCCTGGGGGCGGCTGCCAAGTCTCCTGGGGCGTGTGCTGGGCCCCCGTCAGAGGAGGAAGCAGCCTGGTAAACGGTGTGCCAGGCCTGAGATCTGGAGGCCTCCCACAGCCGGGTCCCTGTCCTGCCCAGGCCCCCCGAGGGAGGACGATGGTCGGGCAGTGGCGAGCGTGGTGGGGCTGGCGCCGAGCCTGCCCTTGGATGCCCCGGGGAAGGGCGCCGGGGGATGGGCTGCCCCTGGCCAGGTCTGAGGGAGCGACCCAGCTCGGGGCTGTCGGGGGCAGAGAGAGAACCCCCCTCCGCCCTTTCCCTTCAGGTTCTTAGGGCTGGCCAAATCCTTCCCAAGACAGCTTGTCTGGAGAAAATCAGACCCAGCTGAAGAACATGTGTCCATGGGGGAAACCCGGGAAACTGAGTCTCCCCACACAATAGCAGAGATTCTCATCTTGCATCCTCTCCTGAGCTAATGACCAAGGTGGATGTCCCGGGTGGGCCTGTGGAATGGGAGAGGGGAGGAAGTCTATTGTCATGCAGAGGGACATGGAAAGACTTGTCTGAAGCTTATCCCCTGCACTGGAGTCAGGTCGGGAAGGGAAGGCACAGAGGGGAGCAGGAAGCGGCCTCTCTGTAGTGGGGCTGGCTCCGGGGCAGGCGTGGGGGTGATGGCTGGAAGTGGGATGGCGCGTGAGTTGGCACCAGCCAGCGGTAGAGGCAGAGACTCAGAGGTCATGGATCTCTCTCTCTGTCTCTGTCTCTCTCTCTCTCCCTCAGGGAGCCGAGGAGAGTAAGGTGGCTCCCCATACCCACCTCGCCTACCTCTCCATGGGCCCTTCTTTCTCTGGCCGCTCCGGGAGCCCTGCGGGCTTGGCTTCAACCCTCCACCCACCGCACAGGCCAAGGGCGCCTGCGCGACCGCCGGGGCCTAGGGCTGACCTCGGGGTTCCTCAGTGAATGCCCCGCCCTCCCTCCAGGCTCTGACACAGCTGCAGCTGTTCCTTTGCCGCCCTTCTGGACTCGGCTTCAGCTGTCTCCCTCCCCTCCCCCACTCCCACTCAGCTTGCAGGCCGCTTCCCTGCCTTGAAAGCATTGCTGTGGCCCTGAGGGCCACAGACCTACTGGGCTTCAAGCTCAAGGCTCTGCCTGGGCCTGCTGCTTCGGCCAGGGGCTCATTTCTTCCTGGAAAGACAAAGCCATGGCCTCACCCCACGCCTGCACTTTGCCACGGCAGGCAGCCCAGGTGTAGGAAAGGCTCTGTGGAGTCAGAAGTGCCGAGACAGGCAGATGGCACCAGAGGGTTTGGGGGCCAGGGCGTAACTGGGCTAGCCCCTCCTCCCGGAAGTCGGGGAGGCCCGGCCTTCCTAGTGCCCAGGCCTCGGCTCCGGGGAGAAATCCGCCATGGAGGGCACGCGGGAGGCCCTCTGCCTGAGGTGGCAGGTGTCACGCCAGGGCCACTGCAAGCCTGGCTCGGCTTGCCTGCTTTCTCCAAAGGAGGCTGGCCGACCAGCCGAACCTGGCACCTGGGCCAGCCCCTTCCAAGGGGACGAGTTCCAGAGGATAGAGCCCTGGGGGCGGCTGCCAAGTCTCCTGGGGCGTGTGCTGGGCCCCCGTCAGAGGAGGAAGCAGCCTGGTAAACGGTGTGCCAGGCCTGAGATCTGGAGGCCTCCCACAGCCGGGTCCCTGTCCTGCCCAGGCCCCCCGAGGGAGGACGATGGTCGGGCAGTGGCGAGCGTGGTGGGGCTGGCGCCGAGCCTGCCCTTGGATGCCCCGGGGAAGGGCGCCGGGGGATGGGCTGCCCCTGGCCAGGTCTGAGGGAGCGACCCAGCTCGGGGCTGTCGGGGGCAGAGAGAGAACCCCCCTCCGCCCTTTCCCTTCAGGTTCTTAGGGCTGGCCAAATCCTTCCCAAGACAGCTTGTCTGGAGAAAATCAGACCCAGCTGAAGAACATGTGTCCATGGGGGAAACCCGGGAAACTGAGTCTCCCCACACAATAGCAGAGATTCTCATCTTGCATCCTCTCCTGAGCTAATGACCAAGGTGGATGTCCCGGGTGGGCCTGTGGAATGGGAGAGGGGAGGAAGTCTATTGTCATGCAGAGGGACATGGAAAGACTTGTCTGAAGCTTATCCCCTGCACTGGAGTCAGGTCGGGAAGGGAAGGCACAGAGGGGAGCAGGAAGCGGCCTCTCTGTGGTGGGGCTGGCTCCGGGGCAGGCGTGGGGGTGATGGCTGGAAGTGGGATGGCGCGTGAGTTGGCACCAGCCAGCGGTAGAGGCAGAGACTCAGAGGTCATGGATCTCTCTCTCTGTCTCTGTCTCTCTCTCTCTCCCTCAGGGAGCTGAGGAGAGTAAGGTGGCTCCCCCTACCCACCTCGCCTACCTCTCCAAGGGCCCTTCTTTCTCTGGCCGCTCCGGGAGCCCTGCGGGCTTGGCTTCAACCCCCCACCCACCGCACAGGCCAAGGGCGCCTGCGCGACCGCCAGGGCCTAGGGCTGACCTCGGGGGTCCTCAGTGAATGCCCCGCCCTCCCTCCAGGCTCTGACCCAGCTGCAGCTGTTCCTTTGCCGCCCTTCTGGACTGGGCTTCAGCTGTCTCCCTCCCCTCCCCCACTCCCACTCAGCTTGCAGGCCGCTTCCCTGCCTTGAAAGCATTGCTGTGGCCCTGAGGGCCACAGACCTACTGGGCTTCAAGCTCAAGGCTCTGCCTGGGCCTGCTGCTTCGGCCAGGGGCTCATTTCTTCCTGGAAAGACAAAGCCATGGCCTCACCCCACGCCTGCACTTTGCCACGGCAGGCAGCCCAGGTGTAGGAAAGGCTCTGTGGAGTCAGAAGTGCCGAGACAGGCAGATGGCACCAGAGGGTTTGGGGGCCAGGGCGTAACTGGGCTAGCCCCTCCTCCCGGAAGTCGGGGAGGCCCGGCCTTCCTAGTGCCCAGGCCACGGCTCCGGGGAGAAATCCGCCATGGAGGGCACGCGGGAGGCCCTCTGCCTGAGGTGGCAGGTGTCACGCCAGGGCCACTGCAAGCCTGGCTCGGCTTGCCTGCTTTCTCCAAAGGAGGCTGGCCGACCAGCCGAACCTGGCACCTGGGACAGCCCCTGCCAAGGGGACGAGTTCCAGAGGATAGAGCCCTGGGGGCGGCTGCCAAGTCTCCTGGGGCGTGTGCTGGGCCCCCGTCAGAGGAGGAAGCAGCCTGGTAAACGGTGTGCCAGGCCTGAGATCTGGAGGCCTCCCACAGCCGGGTCCCTGTCCTGCCCAGGCCCCCCGAGGGAGGACGATGGTCGGGCAGTGGCGAGCGTGGTGGGGCTGGCGCCGAGCCTGCCCTTGGATGCCCCGGGGAAGGGCGCCGGGGGATGGGCTGCCCCTGGCCAGGTCTGAGGGAGCGACCCAGCTCGGGGCTGTCGGGGGCAGAGAGAGAACCCCCTCCGCCCTTTCCCTTCAGGTTCTTAGGGCTGGCCAAATCCTTCCCAAGACAGCTTGTCTGGAGAAAATCAGACCCAGCTGAAGAACATGTGTCCATGGGGGAAACCCGGGAAACTGAGTCTCCCCACACAATAGCAGAGATTCTCATCTTGCATCCTCTCCTGAGCTAATGACCAAGGTGGATGTCCCCGGTGGGCCTGTGGAATGGGAGAGGGGAGGAAGTCTATTGTCATGCAGAGGGACATGGAAAGACTTGTCTGAAGCTTATCCCCTGCACTGGAGTCAGGTCGGGAAGGGAAGGCACAGAGGGGAGCAGGAAGCGGCCTCTCTGTAGTGGGGCTGGCTCCGGGGCAGGCGTGGGGGTGATGGCTGGAAGTGGGATGGCGCGTGAGTTGGCACCAGCCAGCGGTAGAGGCAGAGACTCAGAGGTCATGGATCTCTCTCTCTGTCTCTGTCTCTCTCTCTCTCCCTCAGGGAGCCGAGGAGAGTAAGGTGGCTCCCCATACCCACCTCGCCTACCTCTCCATGGGCCCTTCTTTCTCTGGCCGCTCCGGGAGCCCTGCGGGCTTGGCTTCAACCCTCCACCCACCGCACAGGCCAAGGGCGCCTGCGCGACCGCCGGGGCCTAGGGCTGACCTCGGGGTTCCTCAGTGAATGCCCTGCCCTCCCTCCAGGCTCTGACCCAGCTGCAGCTGTTCCTTTGCCGCCCTTCTGGACTCGGCTTCAGCTGTCTCCCTCCCCTCCCCCACTCCCACTCAGCTTGCAGGCCGCTTCCCTGCCTTGAAAGCATTGCTCTGGCCCTGAGGGCCACAGACCTACTGGGCTTCAAGCTCAAGGCTCTGCCTGGGCCTGCTGCTTCGGCCAGGGGCTCATTTCTTCCTGGAAAGACAAAGCCATGGCCTCACCCCACGCCTGCACTTTGCCACGGCAGGCAGCCCAGGTGTAGGAAAGGCTCTGTGGAGTCAGAAGTGCCGAGACAGGCAGATGGCACCAGAGGGTTTGGGGGCCAGGGCGTAACTGGGCTAGCCCCTCCTCCCGGAAGTCGGGGAGGCCCGGCCTTCCTAGTGCCCAGGCCACGGCTCCGGGGAGAAATCCGCCATGGAGGGCACGCGGGAGGCCCTCTGCCTGAGGTGGCAGGTGTCACGCCAGGGCCACTGCAAGCCTGGCTCGGCTTGCCTGCTTTCTCCAAAGGAGGCTGGCCGACCAGCCGAACCTGGCACCTGGGCCAGCCCCTTCCAAGGGGACGAGTTCCAGAGGATAGAGCCCTGGGGGCGGCTGCCAAGTCTCCTGGGGCGTGTGCTGGGCCCCCGTCAGAGGAGGAAGCAGCCTGGTAAACGGTGTGCCAGGCCTGAGATCTGGAGGCCTCCCACAGCCGGGTCCCTGTCCTGCCCAGGCCCCCCGAGGGAGGACGATGGTCGGGCAGTGGCGAGCGTGGTGGGGCTGGCGCCGAGCCTGCCCTTGGATGCCCCGGGGAAGGGCGCCGGGGGATGGGCTGCCCCTGGCCAGGTCTGAGGGAGCGACCCAGCTCGGGGCTGTCGGGGGCAGAGAGAGAACCCCCCTCCGCCCTTTCCCTTCAGGTTCTTAGGGCTGGCCAAATCCTTCCCAAGACAGCTTGTCTGGAGAAAATCAGACCCAGCTGAAGAACATGTGTCCATGGGGGAAACCCGGGAAACTGAGTCTCCCCACACAATAGCAGAGATTCTCATCTTGCATCCTCTCCTGAGCTAATGACCAAGGTGGATGTCCCGGGTGGGCCTGTGGAATGGGAGAGGGGAGGAAGTCTATTGTCATGCAGAGGGACATGGAAAGACTTGTCTGAAGCTTATCCCCTGCACTGGAGTCAGGTCGGGAAGGGAAGGCACAGAGGGGAGCAGGAAGCGGCCTCTCTGTAGTGGGGCTGGCTCCGGGGCAGGCATGGGGGTGATGGCTGGAAGTGGGATGGCGCGTGAGTTGGCACCAGCCAGCGGTAGAGGCAGAGACTCAGAGGTCATGGATCTCTCTCTCTGTCTCTGTCTCTCTCTCTCTCCCTCAGGGAGCCGAGGAGAGTAAGGTGGCTCCCCATACCCACCTCGCCTACCTCTCCATGGGCCCTTCTTTCTCTGGCCGCTCCGGGAGCCCTGCGGGCTTGGCTTCAACCCTCCACACACCGCACAGGCCAAGGGCGCCTGCGCGACCGCCGGGGCCTAGGGCTGACTTCGGGGGTCCTCAGTGAATGCCCTGCCCTCCCTCCAGGCTCTGACCCAGCTGCAGCTGTTCCTTTGCCGCCCTTCTGGACTCGGCTTCAGCTGTCTCCCTCCCCTCCCCCACTCCCACTCAGCTTGCAGGCCGCTTCCCTGCCTTGAAAGCATTGCTCTGGCCCTGAGGGCCACAGACCTACTGGGCTTCAAGCTCAAGGCTCTGCCTGGGCCTGCTGCTTCGGCCAGGGGCTCATTTCTTCCTGGAAAGACAAAGCCATGGCCTCACCCCACGCCTGCACTTTGCCACGGCAGGCAGCCCAGGTGTAGGAAAGGCTCTGTGGAGTCAGAAGTGCCGAGACAGGCAGATGGCACCAGAGGGTTTGGGGGCCAGGGCGTAACTGGGCTAGCCCCTCCTGCCGGAAGTCGGGGAGGCCCGGCCTTCCTAGTGCCCAGGCCACGGCTCCGGGGAGAAATCCGCCATGGAGGGCACGCGGGAGGCCCTCTGCCTGAGGTGGCAGGTGTCACGCCAGGGCCACTGCAAGCCTGGCTCGGCTTGCCTGCTTTCTCCAAAGGAGGCTGGCCGACCAGCCGAACCTGGCACCTGGGCCAGCCCCTTCCAAGGGGACGAGTTCCAGAGGATAGAGCCCTGGGGGCGGCTGCCAAGTCTCCTGGGGCGTGTGCTGGGCCCCCGTCAGAGGAGGAAGCAGCCTGGTAAACGGTGTGCCAGGCCTGAGATCTGGAGGCCTCCCACAGCCGGGTCCCTGTCCTGCCCAGGCCCCCCGAGGGAGGACGATGGTCGGGCAGTGGCGAGCGTGGTGGGGCTGGCGCCGAGCCTGCCCTTGGATGCCCCGGGGAAGGGCGCCGGGGGATGGGCTGCCCCTGGCCAGGTCTGAGGGAGCGACCCAGCTCGGGGCTGTCGGGGGCAGAGAGAGAACCCCCCTCCGCCCTTTCCCTTCAGGTTCTTAGGGCTGGCCAAATCCTTCCCAAGACAGCTTGTCTGGAGAAAATCAGACCCAGCTGAAGAACATGTGTCCATGGGGGAAACCCGGGAAACTGAGTCTCCCCACACAATAGCAGAGATTCTCATCTTGCATCCTCTCCTGAGCTAATGACCAAGGTGGATGTCCCGGGTGGGCCTGTGGAATGGGAGAGGGGAGGAAGTCTATTGTCATGCAGAGGGACATGGAAAGACTTGTCTGAAGCTTATCCCCTGCACTGGAGTCAGGTCGGGAAGGGAAGGCACAGAGGGGAGCAGGAAGCGGCCTCTCTGTAGTGGGGCTGGCTCCGGGGCAGGCGTGGGGGTGATGGCTGGAAGTGGGATGGCGCGTGAGTTGGCACCAGCCAGCGGTAGAGGCAGAGACTCAGAGGTCATGGATCTCTCTCTCTGTCTCTGTCTCTCTCTCTCTCCCTCAGGGAGCCGAGGAGAGTAAGGTGGCTCCCCATACCCACCTCGCCTACCTCTCCATGGGCCCTTCTTTCTCTGGCCGCTCCGGGAGCCCTGCGGGCTTGGCTTCAACCCTCCACCCACCGCACAGGCCAAGGGCGCCTGCGCGACCGCCGGGGCCTAGGGCTGACCTCGGGGTTCCTCAGTGAATGCCCCGCCCTCCCTCCAGGCTCTGACACAGCTGCAGCTGTTCCTTTGCCGCCCTTCTGGACTCGGCTTCAGCTGTCTCCCTCCCCTCCCCCACTCCCACTCAGCTTGCAGGCCGCTTCCCTGCCTTGAAAGCATTGCTGTGGCCCTGAGGGCCACAGACCTACTGGGCTTCAAGCTCAAGGCTCTGCCTGGGCCTGCTGCTTCGGCCAGGGGCTCATTTCTTCCTGGAAAGACAAAGCCATGGCCTCACCCCACGCCTGCACTTTGCCACGGCAGGCAGCCCAGGTGTAGGAAAGGCTCTGTGGAGTCAGAAGTGCCGAGACAGGCAGATGGCACCAGAGGGTTTGGGGGCCAGGGCGTAACTGGGCTAGCCCCTCCTCCCGGAAGTCGGGGAGGCCCGGCCTTCCTAGTGCCCAGGCCTCGGCTCCGGGGAGAAATCCGCCATGGAGGGCACGCGGGAGGCCCTCTGCCTGAGGTGGCAGGTGTCACGCCAGGGCCACTGCAAGCCTGGCTCGGCTTGCCTGCTTTCTCCAAAGGAGGCTGGCCGACCAGCCGAACCTGGCACCTGGGCCAGCCCCTTCCAAGGGGACGAGTTCCAGAGGATAGAGCCCTGGGGGCGGCTGCCAAGTCTCCTGGGGCGTGTGCTGGGCCCCCGTCAGAGGAGGAAGCAGCCTGGTAAACGGTGTGCCAGGCCTGAGATCTGGAGGCCTCCCACAGCCGGGTCCCTGTCCTGCCCAGGCCCCCCGAGGGAGGACGATGGTCGGGCAGTGGCGAGCGTGGTGGGGCTGGCGCCGAGCCTGCCCTTGGATGCCCCGGGGAAGGGCGCCGGGGGATGGGCTGCCCCTGGCCAGGTCTGAGGGAGCGACCCAGCTCGGGGCTGTCGGGGGCAGAGAGAGAACCCCCCTCCGCCCTTTCCCTTCAGGTTCTTAGGGCTGGCCAAATCCTTCCCAAGACAGCTTGTCTGGAGAAAATCAGACCCAGCTGAAGAACATGTGTCCATGGGGGAAACCCGGGAAACTGAGTCTCCCCACACAATAGCAGAGATTCTCATCTTGCATCCTCTCCTGAGCTAATGACCAAGGTGGATGTCCCGGGTGGGCCTGTGGAATGGGAGAGGGGAGGAAGTCTATTGTCATGCAGAGGGACATGGAAAGACTTGTCTGAAGCTTATCCCCTGCACTGGAGTCAGGTCGGGAAGGGAAGGCACAGAGGGGAGCAGGAAGCGGCCTCTCTGTGGTGGGGCTGGCTCCGGGGCAGGCGTGGGGGTGATGGCTGGAAGTGGGATGGCGCGTGAGTTGGCACCAGCCAGCGGTAGAGGCAGAGACTCAGAGGTCATGGATCTCTCTCTCTGTCTCTGTCTCTCTCTCTCTCCCTCAGGGAGCTGAGGAGAGTAAGGTGGCTCCCCCTACCCACCTCGCCTACCTCTCCAAGGGCCCTTCTTTCTCTGGCCGCTCCGGGAGCCCTGCGGGCTTGGCTTCAACCCCCCACCCACCGCACAGGCCAAGGGCGCCTGCGCGACCGCCAGGGCCTAGGGCTGACCTCGGGGGTCCTCAGTGAATGCCCCGCCCTCCCTCCAGGCTCTGACCCAGCTGCAGCTGTTCCTTTGCCGCCCTTCTGGACTCGGCTTCAGCTGTCTCCCTCCCCTCCCCCACTCCCACTCAGCTTGCAGGCCGCTTCCCTGCCTTGAAAGCATTGCTCTGGCCCTGAGGGCCACAGACCTACTGGGCTTCAAGCTCAAGGCTCTGCCTGGGCCTGCTGCTTCGGCCAGGGGCTCATTTCTTCCTGGAAAGACAAAGCCATGGCCTCACCCCACGCCTGCACTTTGCCACGGCAGGCAGCCCAGGTGTAGGAAAGGCTCTGTGGAGTCAGAAGTGCCGAGACAGGCAGATGGCACCAGAGGGTTTGGGGGCCAGGGCGTAACTGGGCTAGCCCCTCCTCCCGGAAGTCGGGGAGGCCCGGCCTTCCTAGTGCCCAGGCCACGGCTCCGGGGAGAAATCCGCCATGGAGGGCACGCGGGAGGCCCTCTGCCTGAGGTGGCAGGTGTCACGCCAGGGCCACTGCAAGCCTGGCTCGGCTTGCCTGCTTTCTCCAAAGGAGGCTGGCCGACCAGCCGAACCTGGCACCTGGGACAGCCCCTGCCAAGGGGACGAGTTCCAGAGGATAGAGCCCTGGGGGCGGCTGCCAAGTCTCCTGGGGCGTGTGCTGGGCCCCCGTCAGAGGAGGAAGCAGCCTGGTAAACGGTGTGCCAGGCCTGAGATCTGGAGGCCTCCCACAGCCGGGTCCCTGTCCTGCCCAGGCCCCCCGAGGGAGGACGATGGTCGGGCAGTGGCGAGCGTGGTGGGGCTGGCGCCGAGCCTGCCCTTGGATGCCCCGGGGAAGGGCGCCGGGGGATGGGCTGCCCCTGGCCAGGTCTGAGGGAGCGACCCAGCTCGGGGCTGTCGGGGGCAGAGAGAGAACCCCCCTCCGCCCTTTCCCTTCAGGTTCTTAGGGCTGGCCAAATCCTTCCCAAGACAGCTTGTCTGGAGAAAATCAGACCCAGCTGAAGAACATGTGTCCATGGGGGAAACCCGGGAAACTGAGTCTCCCCACACAATAGCAGAGATTCTCATCTTGCATCCTCTCCTGAGCTAATGACCAAGGTGGATGTCCCCGGTGGGCCTGTGGAATGGGAGAGGGGAGGAAGTCTATTGTCATGCAGAGGGACATGGAAAGACTTGTCTGAAGCTTATCCCCTGCACTGGAGTCAGGTCGGGAAGGGAAGGCACAGAGGGGAGCAGGAAGCGGCCTCTCTGTAGTGGGGCTGGCTCCGGGGCAGGCGTGGGGGTGATGGCTGGAAGTGGGATGGCGCGTGAGTTGGCACCAGCCAGCGGTAGAGGCAGAGACTCAGAGGTCATGGATCTCTCTCTCTGTCTCTGTCTCTCTCTCTCTCCCTCAGGGAGCCGAGGAGAGTAAGGTGGCTCCCCATACCCACCTCGCCTACCTCTCCATGGGCCCTTCTTTCTCTGGCCGCTCCGGGAGCCCTGCGGGCTTGGCTTCAACCCTCCACCCACCGCACAGGCCAAGGGCGCCTGCGCGACCGCCGGGGCCTAGGGCTGACCTCGGGGTTCCTCAGTGAATGCCCTGCCCTCCCTCCAGGCTCTGACCCAGCTGCAGCTGTTCCTTTGCCGCCCTTCTGGACTCGGCTTCAGCTGTCTCCCTCCCCTCCCCCACTCCCACTCAGCTTGCAGGCCGCTTCCCTGCCTTGAAAGCATTGCTCTGGCCCTGAGGGCCACAGACCTACTGGGCTTCAAGCTCAAGGCTCTGCCTGGGCCTGCTGCTTCGGCCAGGGGCTCATTTCTTCCTGGAAAGACAAAGCCATGGCCTCACCCCACGCCTGCACTTTGCCACGGCAGGCAGCCCAGGTGTAGGAAAGGCTCTGTGGAGTCAGAAGTGCCGAGACAGGCAGATGGCACCAGAGGGTTTGGGGGCCAGGGCGTAACTGGGCTAGCCCCTCCTCCCGGAAGTCGGGGAGGCCCGGCCTTCCTAGTGCCCAGGCCACGGCTCCGGGGAGAAATCCGCCATGGAGGGCACGCGGGAGGCCCTCTGCCTGAGGTGGCAGGTGTCACGCCAGGGCCACTGCAAGCCTGGCTCGGCTTGCCTGCTTTCTCCAAAGGAGGCTGGCCGACCAGCCGAACCTGGCACCTGGGCCAGCCCCTTCCAAGGGGACGAGTTCCAGAGGATAGAGCCCTGGGGGCGGCTGCCAAGTCTCCTGGGGCGTGTGCTGGGCCCCCGTCAGAGGAGGAAGCAGCCTGGTAAACGGTGTGCCAGGCCTGAGATCTGGAGGCCTCCCACAGCCGGGTCCCTGTCCTGCCCAGGCCCCCCGAGGGAGGACGATGGTCGGGCAGTGGCGAGCGTGGTGGGGCTGGCGCCGAGCCTGCCCTTGGATGCCCCGGGGAAGGGCGCCGGGGGATGGGCTGCCCCTGGCCAGGTCTGAGGGAGCGACCCAGCTCGGGGCTGTCGGGGGCAGAGAGAGAACCCCCCTCCGCCCTTTCCCTTCAGGTTCTTAGGGCTGGCCAAATCCTTCCCAAGACAGCTTGTCTGGAGAAAATCAGACCCAGCTGAAGAACATGTGTCCATGGGGGAAACCCTGGAAACTGAGTCTCCCCACACAATAGCAGAGATTCTCATCTTGCATCCTCTCCTGAGCTAATGACCAAGGTGGATGTCCCGGGTGGGCCTGTGGAATGGGAGAGGGGAGGAAGTCTATTGTCATGCAGAGGGACATGGAAAGACTTGTCTGAAGCTTATCCCCTGCACTGGAGTCAGGTCGGGAAGGGAAGGCACAGAGGGGAGCAGGAAGCGGCCTCTCTGTAGTGGGGCTGGCTCCGGGGCAGGCGTGGGGGTGATGGCTGGAAGTGGGATGGCGCGTGAGTTGGCACCAGCCAGCGGTAGAGGCAGAGACTCAGAGGTCATGGATCTCTCTCTCTGTCTTTGTCTCTCTCTCTCTCCCTCAGGGAGCCGAGGAGAGTAAGGTGGCTCCCCCTACCCACCTCGCCTACCTCTCCATGGGCCCTTCTTTCTCTGGCCGCTCCGGGAGCCCTGCGGGCTTGGCTTCAACCCTACACCCACCGCACAGGCCAAGGGCGCCTGCGCGACAGCCGGGGCCTAGGGCTGACCTCTGGGGTCCTCAGTGAATGCCCTGCCCTCCCTGCAGGCTCTGACCCAGCTGCAGCTGTTCCTTTGCCGCCCTTCTGGACTCGGCTTCAGCTGTCTCCCTCCACTCCCCCACTCCCACTCAGCTTGCAGGCCGCTTCCCTGCCTTGAAAGCATTGCTCTGGCCCTAGGGCCACAGACCTACTGGGCTTCAAGCTCAAGGCTCTGCCTGGGCCTGCTGCTTTGGCCAGGGGCTCATTTCTTCCTGGAAAGACAAAGCCATGGCCTCACCCCACGCCTGCACTTTGCCACGGCAGGCAGCCCAGGTGTAGGAAAGGCTCTGTGGAGTCAGAAGTGCCGAGACAGGCAGATGGCACCAGAGGGTTTGGGGGCCAGGGCGTAACTGGGCTAGCCCCTCCTCCCGGAAGTCGGGGAGGCCCGGCCTTCCTAGTGCCCAGGCCACGGCTCCGGGGAGAAATCCGCCATGGAGGGCACGCGGGAGGCCCTCTGCCTGAGGTGGCAGGTGTCACGCCAGGGCCACTGCAAGCCTGGCTCGGCTTGCCTGCTTTCTCCAAAGGAGGCTGGCCGACCAGCCGAACCTGGCACCTGGGCCAGCCCCTGCCAAGGGGACGAGTTCCAGAGGATAGAGCCCTGGGGGCAGCTGCCAAGTCTCCTGGGGCGTGTGCTGGGCCCCCGTCAGAGGAGGAAGCAGCCTGGTAAACGGTGTGCCAGGCCTGAGATCTGGAGGCCTCCCACAGCCGGGTCCCTGTCCTGCCCAGGCCCCCCGAGGGAGGACGATGGTCGGGCAGTGGCGAGCGTGGTGGGGCTGGCGCCGAGCCTGCCCTTGGATGCCCCGGGGAAGGGCGCCGGGGGATGGGCTGCCCCTGGCCAGGTCTGAGGGAGCGACCCAGCTCGGGGCTGTCGGGGGCAGAGAGAGAACCCCCCTCCGCCCTTTCCCTTCAGGTTCTTAGGGCTGGCCAAATCCTTCCCAAGACAGCTTGTCTGGAGAAAATCAGATCCAGCTGAAGAACATGTGTCCATGGGGGAAACCCGGGAAACTGAGTCTCCCCACACAATAGCAGAGATTCTCATCTTGCATCCTCTCCTGAGCTAATGACCAAGGTGGATGTCCCGGGTGGGCCTGTGGAATGGGAGAGGGGAGGAAGTCTATTGTCATGCAGAGGGACATGGAAAGACTTGTCTGAAGCTTATCCCCTGCACTGGAGTCAGGTCGGGAAGGGAAGGCACAGAGGGGAGCAGGAAGCGGCCTCTCTGTAGTGGGGCTGGCTCCGGGGCAGGCATGGGGGTGATGGCTGGAAGTGGGATGGCGCGTGAGTTGGCACCAACCAGCGGTAGAGGCAGAGACTCAGAGGTCATGGATCTCTCTCTCTGTCTCTGTCTCTCTCTCTCTCCCTCAGGGAGCCGAGGAGAGTAAGGTGGCTCCCCATACCCACCTCGCCTACCTCTCCATGGGCCCTTCTTTCTCTGGCCGCTCCGGGAGCCCTGCGGGCTTGGCTTCAACCCTCCACCCACCGCACAGGCCAAGGGCGCCTGCGCGACCGCCGGGGCCTAGGGCTGACCTCGGGGGTCCTCAGTGAATGCCCTGCCCTCCCTCCAGGCTCTGACCCAGCTGCAGCTGTTCCTTTGCCGCCCTTCTGGACTGGGCTTCAGCTGTCTCCCTCCCCTCCCCCACTCCCACTCAGCTTGCAGGCCGCTTCCCTGCCTTGAAAGCATTGCTCTGGCCCTGAGGGCCACAGACCTACTGGGCTTCAAGCTCAAGGCTCTGCCTGGGCCTGCTGCTTCGGCCAGGGGCTCATTTCTTCCTGGAAAGACAAAGCCATGGCCTCACCCCACGCCTGCACTTTGCCACGGCAGGCAGCCCAGGTGTAGGAAAGGCTCTGTGGAGTCAGAAGTGCCGAGACAGGCAGATGGCACCAGAGGGTTTGGGGGCCAGGGCGTAACTGGGCTAGCCCCTCCTCCCGGAAGTCGGGGAGGCCCGGCCTTCCTAGTGCCCAGGCCACGGCTCCGGGGAGAAATCCGCCATGGAGGGCACGCGGGAGGCCCTCTGCCTGAGGTGGCAGGTGTCACGCCAGGGCCACTGCAAGCCTGGCTCGGCTTGCCTGCTTTCTCCAAAGGAGGCTGGCCGACCAGCCGAACCTGGCACCTGGGCCAGCCCCTTCCAAGGGGACAAGTTCCAGAGGATAGAGCCCTGGGGGCGGCTGCCAAGTCTCCTGGGGCGTGTGCTGGGCCCCCGTCAGAGGAGGAAGCAGCCTGGTAAACGGTGTGCCAGGCCTGAGATCTGGAGGCCTCCCACAGCCGGGTCCCTGTCCTGCCCAGGCCCCCCGAGGGAGGACGATGGTCGGGCAGTGGCGAGCGTGGTGGGGCTGGCGCCGAGCCTGCCCTTGGATGCCCCGGGGAAGGGCGCCGGGGGATGGGCTGCCCCTGGCCAGGTCTGAGGGAGCGACCCAGCTCGGGGCTGTCGGGGGCAGAGAGAGAACCCCCCTCCGCCCTTTCCCTTCAGGTTCTTAGGGCTGGCCAAATCCTTCCCAAGACAGCTTGTCTGGAGAAAATCAGACCCAGCTGAAGAACATGTGTCCATGGGGGAAACCCGGGAAACTGAGTCTCCCCACACAATAGCAGAGATTCTCATCTTGCATCCTCTCCTGAGCTAATGACCAAGGTGGATGTCCCGGGTGGGCCTGTGGAATGGGAGAGGGGAGGAAGTCTATTGTCATGCAGAGGGACATGGAAAGACTTGTCTGAAGCTTATCCCCTGCACTGGAGTCAGGTCAGGAAGGGAAGGCACAGAGGGGAGCAGGAAGCGGCCTCTCTGTGGTGGGGCTGGCTCCGGGGCAGGCGTGGGGGTGATGGCTGGAAGTGGGATGGCGCGTGAGTTGGCACCAGCCAGCGGTAGAGGCAGAGACTCAGAGGTCATGGATCTCTCTCTCTGTCTCTGTCTCTCTCTCTCTCCCTCAGGGAGCTGAGGAGAGTAAGGTGGCTCCCCCTACCCACCTCGCCTACCTCTCCATGGGCCCTTCTTTCTCTGGCCGCTCCGGGAGCCCTGCGGGCTTGGCTTCAACCCTCCACCCACCGCACAGGCCAAGGGCGCCTGCGCGACCGCCGGGGCCTAGGGCTGACCTCGGGGTTCCTCAGTGAATGCCCCGCCCTCCCTCCAGGCTCTGACACAGCTGCAGCTGTTCCTTTGCCGCCCTTCTGGACTCGGCTTCAGCTGTCTCCCTCCCCTCCCCCACTCCCACTCAGCTTGCAGGCCGCTTCCCTGCCTTGAAAGCATTGCTGTGGCCCTGAGGGCCACAGACCTACTGGGCTTCAAGCTCAAGGCTCTGCCTGGGCCTGCTGCTTCGGCCAGGGGCTCATTTCTTCCTGGAAAGACAAAGCCATGGCCTCACCCCACGCCTGCACTTTGCCACGGCAGGCAGCCCAGGTGTAGGAAAGGCTCTGTGGAGTCAGAAGTGCCGAGACAGGCAGATGGCACCAGAGGGTTTGGGGGCCAGGGCGTAACTGGGCTAGCCCCTCCTCCCGGAAGTCGGGGAGGCCCGGCCTTCCTAGTGCCCAGGCCACGGCTCCGGGGAGAAATCCGCCATGGAGGGCACGCGGGAGGCCCTCTGCCTGAGGTGGCAGGTGTCACGCCAGGGCCACTGCAAGCCTGGCTCGGCTTGCCTGCTTTCTCCAAAGGAGGCTGGCCGACCAGCCGAACCTGGCACCTGGGCCAGCCCCTTCCAAGGGGACGAGTTCCAGAGGATAGAGCCCTGGGGGCGGCTGCCAAGTCTCCTGGGGCGTGTGCTGGGCCCCCGTCAGAGGAGGAAGCAGCCTGGTAAACGGTGTGCCAGGCCTGAGATCTGGAGGCCTCCCACAGCCGGGTCCCTGTCCTGCCCAGGCCCCCCGAGGGAGGACGATGGTCGGGCAGTGGCGAGCGTGGTGGGGCTGGCGCCGAGCCTGCCCTTGGATGCCCCGGGGAAGGGCGCCGGGGGATGGGCTGCCCCTGGCCAGGTCTGAGGGAGCGACCCAGCTCGGGGCTGTCGGGGGCAGAGAGAGAACCCCCCTCCGCCCTTTCCCTTCAGGTTCTTAGGGCTGGCCAAATCCTTCCCAAGACAGCTTGTCTGGAGAAAATCAGACCCAGCTGAAGAACATGTGTCCATGGGGGAAACCCGGGAAACTGAGTCTCCCCACACAATAGCAGAGATTCTCATCTTGCATCCTCTCCTGAGCTAATGACCAAGGTGGATGTCCCGGGTGGGCCTGTGGAATGGGAGAGGGGAGGAAGTCTATTGTCATGCAGAGGGACATGGAAAGACTTGTCTGAAGCTTATCCCCTGCACTGGAGTCAGGTCGGGAAGGGAAGGCACAGAGGGGAGCAGGAAGCGGCCTCTCTGTGGTGGGGCTGGCTCCAGGGCAGGCGTGGGGGTGATGGCTGGAAGTGGGATGGCGCGTGAGTTGGCACCAGCCAGCGGTAGAGGCAGAGACTCAGAGGTCATGGATCTCTCTCTCTGTCTCTGTCTCTCTCTCTCTCCCTCAGGGAGCTGAGGAGAGTAAGGTGGCTCCCCCTACCCACCTCGCCTACCTCTCCAAGGGCCCTTCTTTCTCTGGCCGCTCCGGGAGCCCTGCGGGCTTGGCTTCAACCCCCCACCCACCGCATAGGCCAAGGGCGCCTGCGCGACCGCCAGGGCCTAGGGCTGACCTCGGGGGTCCTCAGTGAATGCCCCGCCCTCCCTCCAGGCTCTGACCCAGCTGCAGCTGTTCCTTTGCCGCCCTTCTGGACTGGGCTTCAGCTGTCTCCCTCCCCTCCCCCACTCCCACTCAGCTTGCAGGCCGCTTCCCTGCCTTGAAAGCATTGCTCTGGCCCTGAGGGCCACAGACCCACTGGGCTTCAAGCTCAAGGCTCTGCCTGGGCCTGCTGCTTCGGCCAGGGGCTCATTTCTTCCTGGAAAGACAAAGCCATGGCCTCACCCCACGCCTGCACTTTGCCACGGCAGGCAGCCCAGGTGTAGGAAAGGCTCTGTGGAGTCAGAAGTGCCGAGACAGGCAGATGGCACCAGAGGGTTTGGGGGCCAGGGCGTAACTGGGCTAGCCCCTCCTCCCGGAAGTCGGGGAGGCCCGGCCTTCCTAGTGCCCAGGCCACGGCTCCGGGGAGAAATCCGCCATGGAGGGCACGCGGGAGGCCCTCTGCCTGAGGTGGCAGGTGTCACGCCAGGGCCACTGCAAGCCTGGCTCGGCTTGCCTGCTTTCTCCAAAGGAGGCTGGCCGACCAGCCGAACCTGGCACCTGGGACAGCCCCTGCCAAGGGGACGAGTTCCAGAGGATAGAGCCCTGGGGGCGGCTGCCAAGTCTCCTGGGGCGTGTGCTGGGCCCCCGTCAGAGGAGGAAGCAGCCTGGTAAACGGTGTGCCAGGCCTGAGATCTGGAGGCCTCCCACAGCCGGGTCCCTGTCCTGCCCAGGCCCCCCGAGGGAGGACGATGGTCGGGCAGTGGCGAGCGTGGTGGGGCTGGCGCCGAGCCTGCCCTTGGATGCCCCGGGGAAGGGCGCCGGGGGATGGGCTGCCCCTGGCCAGGTCTGAGGGAGCGACCCAGCTCGGGGCTGTCGGGGGCAGAGAGAGAACCCCCCTCCGCCCTTTCCCTTCAGGTTCTTAGGGCTGGCCAAATCCTTCCCAAGACAGCTTGTCTGGAGAAAATCAGACCCAGCTGAAGAACATGTGTCCATGGGGGAAACCCTGGAAACTGAGTCACCCCACACAATAGCAGAGATTCTCATCTTGCATCCTCTCCTGAGCTAATGACCAAGGTGGATGTCCCGGGTGGGCCTGTGGAATGGGAGAGGGGAGGAAGTCTATTGTCATGCAGAGGGACATGGAAAGACTTGTCTGAAGCTTATCCCCTGCACTGGAGTCAGGTCGGGAAGGGAAGGCACAGAGGGGAGCAGGAAGCGGCCTCTCTGTAGTGGGGCTGGCTCCGGGGCAGGCGTGGGGGTGATGGCTGGAAGTGGGATGGCGCGTGAGTTGGCACCAGCCAGCGGTAGAGGCAGAGACTCAGAGGTCATGGATCTCTCTCTCTGTCTCTGTCTCTCTCTCTCTCCCTCAGGGAGCCAAGGAGAGTAAGGTGGCTCCCCATACCCACCTCGCCTACCTCTCCATGGGCCCTTCTTTCTCTGGCCGCTCCGGGAGCCCTGCGGGCTTGGCTTCAACCCTCCACCCACCGCACAGGCCAAGGGCGCCTGCGCGACCGCCGGGGCCTAGGGCTGACATCGGGGGTCCTCAGTGAATGCCCTGCCCTCCCTCCAGGCTCTGACCCAGCTGCAGCTGTTCCTTTGCCGCCCTTCTGGACTCGGCTTCAGCTGTCTCCCTCCCCTCCCCCACTCCCACTCAGCTTGCAGGCCGCTTCCCTGCCTTGAAAGCATTGCTCTGGCCCTGAGGGCCACAGACCTACTGGGCTTCAAGCTCAAGGCTCTGCCTGGGCCTGCTGCTTTGGCCAGGGGCTCATTTCTTCCTGGAAAGACAAAGCCATGGCCTCACCCCACGCCTGCACTTTGCCACGGCAGGCAGCCCAGGTGTAGGAAAGGCTCTGTGGAGTCAGAAGTGCCGAGACAGGCAGATGGCACCAGAGGGTTTGGGGGCCAGGGCGTAACTGGGCTAGCCCCTCCTCCCGGAAGTCGGGGAGGCCCGGCCTTCCTAGTGCCCAGGCCACGGCTCCGGGGAGAAATCCGCCATGGAGGGCACGCGGGAGGCCCTCTGCCTGAGGTGGCAGGTGTCACGCCAGGGCCACTGCAAGCCTGGCTCGGCTTGCCTGCTTTCTCCAAAGGAGGCTGGCCGACCAGCCGAACCTGGCACCTGGGCCAGCCTCTTCCAAGGGGACGAGTTCCAGAGGATAGAGCCCTGGGGGCGGCTGCCAAGTCTCCTGGGGCGTGTGCTGGGCCCCCGTCAGAGGAGGAAGCAGCCTGGTAAACGGTGTGCCAGGCCTGAGATCTGGAGGCCTCCCACAGCCGGGTCCCTGTCCTGCCCAGGCCCCCCGAGGGAGGACGATGGTCGGGCAGTGGCGAGCGTGGTGGGGCTGGCGCCGAGCCTGCCCTTGGATGCCCCGGGGAAGGGCGCCGGGGGATGGGCTGCCCCTGGCCAGGTCTGAGGGAGCGACCCAGCTCGGGGCTGTCGGGGGCAGAGAGAGAACCCCCCTCCGCCCTTTCCCTTCAGGTTCTTAGGGCTGGCCAAATCCTTCCCAAGACAGCTTGTCTGGAGAAAATCAGACCCAGCTGAAGAACATGTGTCCATGGGGGAAACCCGGGAAACTGAGTCTCCCCACACAATAGCAGAGATTCTCATCTTGCATCCTCTCCTGAGCTAATGACCAAGGTGGATGTCCCGGGTGGGCCTGTGGAATGGGAGAGGGGAGGAAGTCTATTGTCATGCAGAGGGACATGGAAAGACTTGTCTGAAGCTTATCCCCTGCACTGGAGTCAGGTCGGGAAGGGAAGGCACAGAGGGGAGCAGGAAGCGGCCTCTCTGTGGTGGGGCTGGCTCCGGGGCAGGCGTGGGGGTGATGGCTGGAAGTGGGATGGCGCGTGAGTTGGCACCAGCCAGCGGTAGAGGCCGAGACTCAGAGGTCATGGATCTCTCTCTCTGTCTCTGTCTCTCTCTCTCTCCCTCAGGGAGCTGAGGAGAGTAAGGTGGCTCCCCCTACCCACCTCGCCTACCTCTCCAAGGGCCCTTCTTTCTCTGGCCGCTCCGGGAGCCCTGCGGGCTTGGCTTCAACCCCCCACCCACCGCACAGGCCAAGGGCGCCTGCGCGACCGCCAGGGCCTAGGGCTGACCTCGGGGGTCCTCAGTGAATGCCCCGCCCTCCCTCCAGGCTCTGACCCAGCTGCAGCTGTTCCTTTGCCGCCCTTCTGGACTCGGCTTCAGCTGTCTCCCTCCCCTCCCCCACTCCCACTCAGCTTGCAGGCCGCTTCCCTGCCTTGAAAGCATTGCTGTGGCCCTGAGGGCCACAGACCTACTGGGCTTCAAGTTCAAGGCTCTGCCTGGGCCTGCTGCTTCGGCCAGGGGCTCATTTCTTCCTGGAAAGACAAAGCCATGGCCTCACCCCACGCCTGCACTTTGCCACGGCAGGCAGCCCAGGTGTAGGAAAGGCTCTGTGGAGTCAGAAGTGCCGAGACAGGCAGATGGCACCAGAGGGTTTGGGGGCCAGGGCGTAACTGGGCTAGCCCCTCCTCCCGGAAGTCGGGGAGGCCCGGCCTTCCTAGTGCCCAGGCCACGGCTCCGGGGAGAAATCCGCCATGGAGGGCACGCGGGAGGCCCTCTGCCTGAGGTGGCAGGTGTCACGCCAGGGCCACTGCAAGCCTGGCTCGGCTTGCCTGCTTTCTCCAAAGGAGGCTGGCCGACCAGCCGAACCTGGCACCTGGGCCAGCCCCTTCCAAGGGGACGAGTTCCAGAGGATAGAGCCCTGGGGGCGGCTGCCAAGTCTCCTGGGGCGTGTGCTGGGCCCCCGTCAGAGGAGGAAGCAGCCTGGTAAACGGTGTGCCAGGCCTGAGATCTGGAGGCCTCCCACAGCCGGGTCCCTGTCCTGCCCAGGCCCCCCGAGGGAGGACGATGGTCGGGCAGTGGCGAGCGTGGTGGGGCTGGCGCCGAGCCTGCCCTTGGATGCCCCGGGGAAGGGCGCCAGGGGATGGGCTGCCCCTGGCCAGGTCTGAGGGAGCGACCCAGCTCGGGGCTGTCGGGGGCAGAGAGAGAACCCCCCTCCGCCCTTTCCCTTCAGGTTCTTAGGGCTGGCCAAATCCTTCCCAAGACAGCTTGTCTGGAGAAAATCAGACCCAGCTGAAGAACATGTGTCCATGGGGGAAACCCGGGAAACTGAGTCTCCCCACACAATAGCAGAGATTCTCATCTTGCATCCTCTCCTGAGCTAATGACCAAGGTGGATGTCCCGGGTGGGCCTGTGGAATGGGAGAGGGGAGGAAGTCTATTGTCATGCAGAGGGACATGGAAAGACTTGTCTGAAGCTTATCCCCTGCACTGGAGTCAGGTCGGGAAGGGAAGGCACAGAGGGGAGCAGGAAGCGGCCTCTCTGTGGTGGGGCTGGCTCCGGGGCAGGCGTGGGGGTGATGGCTGGAAGTGGGATGGCGCGTGGGTTGGCACCAGCCAGCGGTAGAGGCCGAGACTCAGAGGTCATGGATCTGTCTCTCTGTCTCTGTCTCTCTCTCTCTCCCTCAGGGAGCTGAGGAGAGTAAGGTGGCTCCCCCTACCCACCTCGCCTACCTCTCCAAGGGCCCTTCTTTCTCTGGCCGCTCCGGGAGCCCTGCGGGCTTGGCTTCAACTCCCCACCCACCGCACAGGCCAAGGGCGCCTGCGCGACCGCCAGGGCCTAGGGCTGACCTCGGGGGTCCTCAGTGAGTGCCCCGCCCTCCCTCCAGGCTCTGACCCAGCTGCAGCTGTTCCTTTGCCGCCCTTCTGGACTCGGCTTCAGCTGTCTCCCTCCCCTCTCCCACTCGCACTCAGCTTGCAGGCCGCTTCCCTGCCTTGAAAGCATTGCTGTGGCCCTGAGGGCCACAGACCTACTGGGCTTCAAGCTCAAGGCTCTGCCTGGGCCTGCTGCTTCGGCCAGGGGCTCATTTCTTCCTGGAAAGACAAAGCCATGGCCTCACCCCACGCCTGCACTTTGCCACGGCAGGCAGCCCAGGTGTAGGAAAGGCTCTGTGGAGTCAGAAGTGCCGAGACAGGCAGATGGCACCAGAGGGTTTGGGGGCCAGGGCGTAACTGGGCTAGCCCCTCCTCCCGGAAGTCGGGGAGGCCCGGCCTTCCTAGTGCCCAGGCCACGGCTCCGGGGAGAAATCCGCCATGGAGGGCACGCGGGAGGCCCTCTGTCTGAGGTGGCAGGTGTCACGCCAGGGCCACTGCAAGCCTGGCTCGGCTTGCCTGCTTTCTCCAAAGGAGGCTGGCCGACCAGCCGAACCTGGCACCTGGGCCAGCCCCTTCCAAGGGGACGAGTTCCAGAGGATAGAGCCCTGGGGGCGGCTGCCAAGTCTCCTGGGGCGTGTGCTGGGCCCCCGTCAGAGGAGGAAGCAGCCTGGTAAACGGTGTGCCAGGCCTGAGATCTGGAGGCCTCCCACAGCCGGGTCCCTGTCCTGCCCAGGCCCCCCGAGGGAGGACGATGGTCGGGCAGTGGCGAGCGTGGTGGGGCTGGCGCCGAGCCTGCCCTTGGATGCCCCGGGGAAGGGCGCCGGGGGATGGGCTGCCCCTGGCCAGGTCTGAGGGAGCGACCCAGCTCGGGGCTGTCGGGGGCAGAGAGAGAACCCCCCTCCGCCCTTTCCCTTCAGGTTCTTAGGGCTGGCCAAATCCTTCCCAAGACAGCTTGTCTGGAGAAAATCAGACCCAGCTGAAGAACATGTGTCCATGGGGGAAACCCGGGAAACTGAGTCTCCCCACACAATAGCAGAGATTCTCATCTTGCATCCTCTCCTGAGTTAATGACCAAGGTGGATGTCCCGGGTGGGCCTGTGGAATGGGAGAGGGGAGGAAGTCTATTGTCATGCAGAGGGACATGGAAAGACTTGTCTGAAGCTTATCCCCTGCACTGGAGTCAGGTCGGGAAGGGAAGGCACAGAGGGGAGCAGGAAGCGGCCTCTCTGTGGTGGGGCTGGCTCCGGGGCAGGCGTGGGGGTGATGGCTGGAAGTGGGATGGCGCGTGAGTTGGCACCAGCCAGCGGTAGAGGCCGAGACTCAGAGGTCATGGATCTCTCTCTCTGTCTCTGTCTCTCTCTCTCTCCCTCAGGGAGCTGAGGAGAGTAAGGTGGCTCCCCCTACCCACCTCGCCTACCTCTCCAAGGGCCCTTCTTTCTCTGGCCGCTCCGGGAGCCCTGCGGGCTTGGCTTCAACCCCCCACCCACCGCACAGGCCAAGGGCGCCTGCGCGACCGCCAGGGCATAGGGCTGACCTCGGGGGTCCTCAGTGAATGCCCCGCCCTCCCTCCAGGCTCTGACACAGCTGCAGCTGTTCCTTTGCCGCCCTTCTGGACTCGGCTTCAGCTGTCTCCCTCCCCTCCCCCACTCCCACTCAGCTTGCAGGCCGCTTCCCTGCCTTGAAAGCATTGCTGTGGCCCTGAGGGCCACAGACCTACTGGGCTTCAAGCTCAAGGCTCTGCCTGGGCCTGCTGCTTCGGCCAGGGGCTCATTTCTTCCTGGAAAGACAAAGCCATGGCCTCACCCCACGCCTGCACTTTGCCACGGCAGGCAGCCCAGGTGTAGGAAAGGCTCTGTGGAGTCAGAAGTGCCGAGACAGGCAGATGGCACCAGAGGGTTTGGGGGCCAGGGCGTAACTGGGCTAGCCCCTCCTCCCGGAAGTCGGGGAGACCCGGCCTTCCTAGTGCCCAGGCCACGGCTCCGGGGAGAAATCCGCCATGGAGGGCACGCGGGAGGCCCTCTGCCTGAGGTGGCAGGTGTCACGTCAGGGCCACTGCAAGCCTGGCTCGGCTTGCCTGCTTTCTCCAAAGGAGGCTGGCCGACCAGCCGAACCTGGCACCTGGGCCAGCCCCTTCCAAGGGGACGAGTTCCAGAGGATAGAGCCCTGGGGGCGGCTGCCAAGTCTCCTGGGGCGTGTGCTGGGCCCCCGTCAGAGGAGGAAGCAGCCTGGTAAACGGTGTGCCAGGCCTGAGATCTGGAGGCCTCCCACAGCCGGGTCCCTGTCCTGCCCAGGCCCCCCGAGGGAGGTCGATGGTCGGGCAGTGGCGAGCGTGGTGGGGCTGGCGCCGAGCCTGCCCTTGGATGCCCCGGGGAAGGGCGCCGGGGGATGGGCTGCCCCTGGCCAGGTCTGAGGGAGCGACCCAGCTCGGGGCTGTCGGGGGCAGAGAGAGAACCCCCCTCCGCCCTTTCCCTTCAGGTTCTTAGGGCTGGCCAAATCCTTCCCAAGACAGCTTGTCTGGAGAAAATCAGACCCAGCTGAAGAACATGTGTCCATGGGGGAAACCCGGGAAACTGAGTCTCCCCACACAATAGCAGAGATTCTCATCTTGCATCCTCTCCTGAGCTAATGACCAAGGTGGATGTCCCGGGTGGGCCTGTGGAATGGGAGAGGGGAGGAAGTCTATTGTCATGCAGAGGGACATGGAAAGACTTGTCTGAAGCTTATCCCCTGCACTGGAGTCAGGTCGGGAAGGGAAGGCACAGAGGGGAGCAGGAAGCGGCCTCTCTGTGGTGGGGCTGGCTCCGGGGCAGGCGTGGGGGTGATGGCTGGAAGTGGGATGGCGCGTGAGTTGGCACCAGCCAGCGGTAGAGGCAGAGACTCAGAGGTCATGGATCTCTCTCTCTGTCTCTGTCTCTCTCTCTCTCCCTCAGGGAGCTGAGGAGAGTAAGGTGGCTCCCACTACCCACCTCGCCTACCTCTCCATGGGCCCTTCTTTCTCTGGCCGCTCCGGGAGCCCTGCGGGCTTGGCTTCAACCCTCCACCCACAGCACAGGCCAAGGGCGCCTGCGCGACCGCCGGGGCCTGGGGCTGACCTCGGGGGTCCTCAGTGAATGCCCCGCCCTCCCTCCAGGCTCTGACACAGCTGCAGCTGTTCCTTTGCCGCCCTTCTGGACTCGGCTTCAGCTGTCTCCCTCCCCTCCCCCACTCCCACTCAGCTTGCAGGCCGCTTCCCTGCCTTGAAAGCATTGCTGTGGCCCTGAGGGCCACAGACCTACTGGGCTTCAAGCTCAAGGCTCTGCCTGGGCCTGCTGCTTCGGCCAGGGGCTCATTTCTTCCTGGAAAGACAAAGCCATGGCCTCACCCCACGCCTGCACTTTGCCACGGCAGGCAGCCCAGGTGTAGGAAAGGCTCTGTGGAGTCAGAAGTGCCGAGACAGGCAGATGGCACCAGAGGGTTTGGGGGCCAGGGCGTAACTGGGCTAGCCCCTCCTCCCGGAAGTCGGGGAGGCACGGCCTTCCTTCTGCCCAGGCCACGGCTCCGGGGAGAAATCCGCCATGGAGGGCACGCGGGAGGCCCTCTGCCTGAGGTGGCAGGTGTCACGCCAGGGCCACTGCAAGCCTGGCTCGGCTTGCCTGCTTTCTCCAAAGGAGGCTGGCCGACCAGCCGAACCTGGCACGTGGGCCAGCCCCTTCCAAGGGGACGAGTTCCAGAGGATAGAGCCCTGGGGGCGGCTGCCAAGTCTCCTGGGGCGTGTGCTGGGCCCCCGTCAGAGGAGGAAGCAGCCTGGTAAACGGTGTGCCAGGCCTGAGATCTGGAGGCCTCCCACAGCCGGGTCCCTGTCCTGCCCAGGCCCCCCGAGGGAGGACGATGGTCGGGCAGTGGCGAGCGTGGTGGGGCTGGCGCCGAGCCTGCCCTTGGATGCCCCGGGGAAGGGCGCCGGGGGATGGGCTGCCCCTGGCCAGGTCTGAGGGAGCGACCCAGCTCGGGGCTGTCGGGGGCAGAGAGAGAACCCCCCTCCGCCCTTTCCCTTCAGGTTCTTAGGGCTGGCCAAATCCTTCCCAAGACAGCTTGTCTGGAGAAAATCAGACCCAGCTGAAGAACATGTGTCCATGGGGGAAACCCGGGAAACTGAGTCTCCCCACACAATAGCAGAGATTCTCATCTTGCATCCTCTCCTGAGCTAATGACCAAGGTGGATGTCCCGGGTGGGCCTGTGGAATGGGAGAGGGGAGGAAGTCTATTGTCATGCAGAGGGACATGGAAAGACTTGTCTGAAGCTTATCCCCTGCACTGGAGTCAGGTCGGGAAGGGAAGGCACAGAGGGGAGCAGGAAGCGGCCTCTCTGTGGTGGGGCTGGCTACGGGGCAGGCGTGGGGGTGATGGCTGGAAGTGGGATGGCGCGTGAGTTGGCACCAGCCAGCGGTAGAGGCAGAGACTCAGAGGTCATGGATCTCTCTCTCTGTCTCTGTCTCTCTCTCTCTCCCTCAGGGAGCTGAGGAGAGTAAGGTGGCTCCCCCTACCCACCTCGCCTACCTCTCCATGGGCCCTTCTTTCTCTGGCCGCTCCGGGAGCCCTGCGGGCTTGGCTTCAACCCTCCACCCACAGCACAGGCCAAGGGCGCCTGCGCGACCGCCGGGGCCTGGGGCTGACCTCGGGGGTCCTCAGTGAATGCCCCGCCCTCCCTCCAGGCTCTGACACAGCTGCAGCTGTTCCTTTGCCGCCCTTCTGGACTCGGCTTCAGCTGTCTCCCTCCCCTCCCCCACTCCCACTCAGCTTGCAGGCCGCTTCCCTGCCTTGAAAGCATTGCTGTGGCCCTGAGGGCCACAGACCTACTGGGCTTCAAGCTCAAGGCTCTGCCTGGGCCTGCTGCTTCGGCCAGGGGCTCATTTCTTCCTGGAAAGACAAAGCCATGGCCTCACCCCACGCCTGCACTTTGCCACGGCAGGCAGCCCAGGTGTAGGAAAGGCTCTGTGGAGTCAGAAGTGCCGAGACAGGCAGATGGCACCAGAGGGTTTGGGGGCCAGGGCGTAACTGGGCTAGCCCCTCCTCCCGGAAGTCGGGGAGGCACGGCCTTCCTTCTGCCCAGGCCACGGCTCCGGGGAGAAATCCGCCATGGAGGGCACGCGGGAGGCCCTCTGCCTGAGGTGGCAGGTGTCACGCCAGGGCCACTGCAAGCCTGGCTCGGCTTGCCTGCTTTCTCCAAAGGAGGCTGGCCGACCAGCCGAACCTGGCACCTGGGCCAGCCCCTTCCAAGGGGACGAGTTCCAGAGGATAGAGCCCTGGGGGCGGCTGCCAAGTCTCCTGGGGCGTGTGCTGGGCCCCCGTCAGAGGAGGAAGCAGCCTGGTAAACGGTGTGCCAGGCCTGAGATCTGGAGGCCTCCCACAGCCGGGTCCCTGTCCTGCCCAGGCCCCCCGAGGGAGGACGATGGTCGGGCAGTGGCGAGCGTGGTGGGGCTGGCGCCGAGCCTGCCCTTGGATGCCCCGGGGAAGGGCGCCGGGGGATGGGCTGCCCCTGGCCAGGTCTGAGGGAGCGACCCAGCTCGGGGCTGTCGGGGGCAGAGAGAGAACCCCCCTCCGCCCTTTCCCTTCAGGTTCTTAGGGCTGGCCAAATCCTTCCCAAGACAGCTTGTCTGGAGAAAATCAGACCCAGCTGAAGAACATGTGTCCATGGGGGAAACCCGGGAAACTGAGTCTCCCCACACAATAGCAGAGATTCTCATCTTGCATCCTCTCCTGAGCTAATGACCAAGGTGGATGTCCCGGGTGGGCCTGTGGAATGGGAGAGGGGAGGAAGTCTATTGTCATGCAGAGGGACATGGAAAGACTTGTCTGAAGCTTATCCCCTGCACTGGAGTCAGGTCGGGAAGGGAAGGCACAGAGGGGAGCAGGAAGCGGCCTCTCTGTGGTGGGGCTGGCTCCGGGGCAGGCGTGGGGGTGATGGCTGGAAGTGGGATGGCGCGTGAGTTGGCACCAGCCAGCGGTAGAGGCAGAGACTCAGAGGTCATGGATCTCTCTCTCTGTCTCTGTCTCTCTCTCTCTCCCTCAGGGAGCTGAGGAGAGTAAGGTGGCTCCCCCTACCCACCTCGCCTACCTCTCCAAGGGCCCTTCTTTCTCTGGCCGCTCCGGGAGCCCTGCGGGCTTGGCTTCATCGCCCCACCCACCGCACAGTCCAAGGGCCCCTGCGCGACCTCCAGGGCCTAGGGCTGACCTCGGGGGTCCTCAGTGAATGCCCCGCCCTCCCTCCAGGCTCTGACACAGCTGCAGCTGTTCCTTTGCCGCCCTTCTGGACTCGGCTTCAGCTGTCTCCCTCCCCTCCCCCACTCCCACTCAGCTTGCAGGCCGCTTCCCTGCCTTGAAAGCATTGCTCTGGCCCTGAGGGCCACAGACCTACTGGGCTTCAAGCTCAAGGCTCTGCCTGGGCCTGCTGCTTCGGCCAGGGGCTCATTTCTTCCTGGAAAGACAAAGCCATGGCCTCACCCCACGCCTGCACTTTGCCACGGCAGGCAGCCCAGGTGTAGGAAAGGCTCTGTGGAGTCAGAAGTGCCGAGACAGGCAGATGGCACCAGAGGGTTTGGGGGCCAGGGCGTAACTGGGCTAGCCCCTCCTCCCGGAAGTCGGGGAGGCCCGGCCTTCCTAGTGCCCAGGCCACGGCTCCGGGGAGAAATCCGCCATGGAGGGCACGCGGGAGGCCCTCTGCCTGAGGTGGCAGGTGTCACGCCAGGGCCACTGCAAGCCTGGCTCGGCTTGCCTGCTTTCTCCAAAGGAGGCTGGCCGACCAGCCGAACCTGGCACCTGGGCCAGCCCCTTCCAAGGGGACGAGTTCCAGAGGATAGAGCCCTGGGGGCGGCTGCCAAGTCTCCTGGGGCGTGTGCTGGGCCCCCGTCAGAGGAGGAAGCAGCCTGGTAAACGGTGTGCCAGGCCTGAGATCTGGAGGCCTCCCACAGCCGGGTCCCTGTCCTGCCCAGGCCCCCCGAGGGAGGACGATGGTCGGGCAGTGGCGAGCGTGGTGGGGCTGGCGCCGAGCCTGCCCTTGGATGCCCCGGGGAAGGGCGCCGGGGGATGGGCTGCCCCTGGCCAGGTCTGAGGGAGCGACCCAGCTCGGGGCTGTCGGGGGCAGAGAGAGAACCCCCCTCCGCCCTTTCCCTTCAGGTTCTTAGGGCTGGCCAAATCCTTCCCAAGACAGCTTGTCTGGAGAAAATCAGACCCAGCTGAAGAACATGTGTCCATGGGGGAAACCCGGGAAACTGAGTCTCCCCACACAATAGCAGAGATTCTCATCTTGCATCCTCTCCTGAGCTAATGACCAAGGTGGATGTCCCGGGTGGGCCTGTGGAATGGGAGAGGGGAGGAAGTCTATTGTCATGCAGAGGGACATGGAAAGACTTGTCTGAAGCTTATCCCCTGCACTGGAGTCAGGTCGGGAAGGGAAGGCACAGAGGGGAGCAGGAAGCGGCCTCTCTGTGGTGGGGCTGGCTCCGGGGCCGGCGTGGGGGTGATGGCTGGAAGTGGGATGGCGCGTGAGTTGGCACCAGCCAGCGGTAGAGGCAGAGACTCAGAGGTCATGGATCTCTCTCTCTGTCTCTGTCTCTCTCTCTCTCCCTCAGGGAGCTGAGGAGAGTAAGGTGGCTCCCCCTACCCACCTCGCCTACCTCTCCAAGGGCCCTTCTTTCTCTGGCCGCTCCGGGAGCCCTGCGGGCTTGGCTTCAACCCCCCACCCACCGCACAGTCCAAGGGCGCCTGCGCGACCGCCAGGGCATAGGGCTGACCTCGGGGGTCCTCAGTGAATGCCCCGCCCTCCCTCCAGGCTCTGACCCAGCTGCAGCTGTTCCTTTGCCGCCCTTCTGGACTCGGCTTCAGCTGTCTCCCTCCCCTCCCCCACTCCCACTCAGCTTGCAGGCCGCTTCCCTGCCTTGAAAGCATTGCTGTGTCCCTGAGGGCCACAGACCTACTGGGCTTCAAGCTCAATGCTCTGCCTGGGCCTGCTGCTTCGGCCAGGGGCTCATTTCTTCCTGGAAAGACAAAGCCATGGCCTCACCCCACGCCTGCACTTTGCCACGGCAGGCAGCCCAGGTGTAGGAAAGGCTCTGTGGAGTCAGAAGTGCGGAGACAGTCAGATGGCACCAGAGGGTTTGGGGGCCAGGGCGTAACTGGGCTAGCCCCTCCTCCCGGAAGTCGGGGAGGCCCGGCCTTCCTAGTGCCCAGGCCACGGCTCCGGGGAGAAATCCGCCATGGAGGGCACGCGGGAGGCCCTCTGCCTGAGGTGGCAGGTGTCACGCCAGGGCCACTGCAAGCCTGGCTCGGCTTGCCTGCTTTCTCCAAAGGAGGCTGGCCGACCAGCCGAACCTGGCACCTGGGCCAGCCCCTTCCAAGGGGACGAGTTCCAGAGGATAGAGCCCTGGGGGCGGCTGCCAAGTCTCCTGGGGCGTGTGCTGGGCCCCCGTCAGAGGAGGAAGCAGCCTGGTAAACGGTGTGCCAGGCCTGAGATCTGGAGGCCTCCCACAGCCGGGTCCCTGTCCTGCCCAGGCCCCCCGAGGGAGGACGATGGTCGGGCAGTGGCGAGCGTGGTGGGGCTGGCGCCGAGCCTGCACTTGGATGCCCCGGGGAAGGGCGCCGGGGGATGGGCTGCCCCTGGCCAGGTCTGAGGGAGCGACCCAGCTCGGGGCTGTCGGGGGCAGAGAGAGAACCCCCCTCCGCCCTTTCCCTTCAGGTTCTTAGGGCTGGCCAAATCCTTCCCAAGACAGCTTGTCTGGAGAAAATCAGACCCAGCTGAAGAACATGTGTCCATGGGGGAAACCCGGGAAACTGAGTCTCCCCACACAATAGCAGAGATTCTCATCTTGCATCCTCTCCTGAGCTAATGAGCAAGGTGGATGTCCCGGGTGGGCCTGTGGAATGGGAGAGGGGAGGAAGTCTATTGTCATGCAGAGGGACATGGAAAGACTTGTCTGAAGCTTATCCCCTGCACTGGAGTCAGGTCGGGAAGGGAAGGCACAGAGGGGAGCAGGAAGCGGCCTCTCTGTGGTGGGGCTGGCTCCGGGGCAGACATGGGGGTGATGGCTGGAAGTGGGATGGCGCGTGAGTTGGCACCAGCCAGCGGTAGAGGCCGAGACTCAGAGGTCATGGATCTCTCTCTCTGTCTCTGTCTCTCTCTCCCTCAGGGAGCTGAGGTGAGTAAGGTGGCTCCCCCTACCCACCTCGCCTACCTCTCCAAGGGCCCTTCTTTCTCTGGCCGCTCCGGGAGCCCTGCGGGCTTGGCTTCAACCCCCCACCCACCGCACAGGCCAAGGGCGCCTGCGCGACCGCCAGGGCCTAGGGCTGACCTCGGGGGTCCTCAGTGAATGCCCCGCCCTCCCTCCAGGCTCTGACCCAGCTGCAGCTGTTCCTTTGCCGCCCTTCTGGACTCGGCTTCAGCTGTCTCCCTCCCCTCCCCCACTCCCACTCAGCTTGCAGGCCGCTTCCCTGCCTTGAAAGCATTGCTGTGGCCCTGAGGGCCACAGACCTACTGGGCTTCAAGCTCAAGGCTCTGCCTGGGCCTGCTGCTTCGGCCAGGGGCTCATTTCTTCCTGGAAAGACAAAGCCATGGCCTCACCCCACGCCTGCACTTTGCCACGGCAGGCAGCCCAGGTGTAGGAAAGGCTCTGTGGAGTCAGAAGTGCCGAGACAGGCAGATGGCACCAGAGGGTTTGGGGGCCAGGGCGTAACTGGGCTAGCCCCTCCTCCCGGAAGTCGGGGAGGCCCGGCCTTCCTAGTGCCCAGGCCACGGCTCCGGGGAGAAATCCGCCATGGAGGGCACGCGGGAGGCCCTCTGCCTGAGGTGGCAGGTGTCACGCCAGGGCCACTGCAAGCCTGGCTCGGCTTGCCTGCTTTCTCCAAAGGAGGCTGGCCGACCAGCCGAACCTGGCACCTGGGCCAGCCCCTTCCAAGGGGACGAGTTCCAGAGGATAGAGCCCTGGGGGCGGCTGCCAAGTCTCCTGGGGCGTGTGCTGGGCCCCCGTCAGAGGAGGAAGCAGCCTGGTAAACGGTGTGCCAGGCCTGAGATCTGGAGGCCTCCCACAGCCGGGTCCCTGTCCTGCCCAGGCCCCCCGAGGGAGGACGATGGTCGGGCAGTGGCGAGCGTGGTGGGGCTGGCGCCGAGCCTGCCCTTGGATGCCCCGGGGAAGGGCGCCGGGGGATGGGCTGCCCCTGGCCAGGTCTGAGGGAGCGACCCAGCTCGGGGCTGTCGGGGGCAGAGAGAGAACCCCCCTCCGCCCTTTCCCTTCAGGTTCTTAGGGCTGGCCAAATCCTTCCCAAGACAGCTTGTCTGGAGAAAATCAGACCCAGCTGAAGAACATGTGTCCATGGGGGAAACCCGGGAAACTGAGTCTCCCCACACAATAGCAGAGATTCTCATCTTGCATCCTCTCCTGAGCTAATGACCAAGGTGGATGTCCCGGGTGGGCCTGTGGAATGGGAGAGGGGAGGAAGTCTATTGTCATGCAGAGGGACATGGAAAGACTTGTCTGAAGCTTATCCCCTGCACTGGAGTCAGGTCGGGAAGGGAAGGCACAGAGGGGAGCAGGAAGCGGCCTCTCTGTGGTGGGGCTGGCTCCGGGGCAGGCGTGGGGGTGATGGCTGGAAGTGGGATGGCGCGTGAGTTGGCACCAGCCAGCGGTAGAGGCAGAGACTCAGAGGTCATGGATCTCTCTCTCTGTCTCTGTCTCTCTCTCTCTCCCTCAGGGAGCTGAGGAGAGTAAGGTGGCTCCCCCTACCCACCTCGCCTACCTCTCCAAGGGCCCTTCTTTCTCTGGCCGCTCCGGGAGCCCTGCGGGCTTGGCTTCAACCCCCCACCCACCGCACAGGCCAAGGGCGCCTGCGCGACCGCCAGGGCATAGGGCTGACCTCGAGGGTTCTCAGTGAATGCCCCGCCCTCCCTCCAGGCTCTGACCCAGCTGCAGCTGTTCCTTTGCCGCCCTTCTGGACTCGGCTTCAGCTGTCTCCCTCCCCTCCCCCACTCCCACTCAGCTTGCAGGCCGCTTCCCTGCCTTGAAAGCATTGCTGTGGCCCTGAGGGCCACAGACCTACTGGGCTTCAAGCTCAAGGCTCTGCCTGGGCCTGCTGCTTCGGCCAGGGGCTCATTTCTTCCTGGAAAGACAAAGCCATGGCCTCACCCCACGCCTGCACTTTGCCACGGCAGGCAGCCCAGGTGTAGGAAAGGCTCTGTGGAGTCAGAAGTGCCGAGACAGGCAGATGGCACCAGAGGGTTTGGGGGCCAGGGCGTAACTGGGCTAGCCCCTCCTCCCGGAAGTCGGGGAGGCCCGGCCTTCCTAGTGCCCAGGCCACGGCTCCGGGGAGAAATCCGCCATGGAGGGCACGCGGGAGGCCCTCTGCCTGAGGTGGCAGGTGTCACGCCAGGGCCACTGCAAGCCTGGCTCGGCTTGCCTGCTTTCTCCAAAGGAGGCTGGCCGACCAGCCGAACCTGGCACCTGGGCCAGCCCCTTCCAAGGGGACGAGTTCCAGAGGATAGAGCCCTGGGGGCGGCTGCCAAGTCTCCTGGGGCGTGTGCTGGGCCCCCGTCAGAGGAGGAAGCAGCCTGGTAAACGGTGTGCCAGGCCTGAGATCTGGAGGCCTCCCACAGCCGGGTCCCTGTCCTGCCCAGGCCCCCCGAGGGAGGACGATGGTCGGGCAGTGGCGAGCGTGGTGGGGCTGGCGCCGAGCCTGCCCTTGGATGCCCCGGGGAAGGGCGCCGGGGGATGGGCTGCCCCTGGCCAGGTCTGAGGGAGCGACCCAGCTCGGGGCTGTCGGGGGCAGAGAGAGAACCCCCCTCCGCCCTTTCCCTTCAGGTTCTTAGGGCTGGCCAAATCCTTCCCAAGACAGCTTGTCTGGAGAAAATCAGACCCAGCTGAAGAACATGTGTCCATGGGGGAAACCCGGGAAACTGAGTCTCCCCACACAATAGCAGAGATTCTCATCTTGCATCCTCTCCTGAGCTAATGACCAAGGTGGATGTCCCGGGTGGGCCTGTGGAATGGGAGAGGGGAGGAAGTCTATTGTCATGCAGAGGGACATGGAAAGACTTGTCTGAAGCTTATCCCCTGCACTGGAGTCAGGTCGGGAAGGGAAGGCACAGAGGGGAGCAGGAAGCGGCCTCTCTGTGGTGGGGCTGGCTCCGGGGCAGGCGTGGGGGTGATGGCTGGAAGTGGGATGGCGCGTGAGTTGGCACCAGCCAGCGGTAGAGGCAGAGACTCAGAGGTCATGGATCTCTCTCTCTGTCTCTGTCTCTCTCTCTCTCCCTCAGGGAGCTGAGGAGAGTAAGGTGGCTCCCCCTACCCACCTCGCCTACCTCTCCAAGGGCCCTTCTTTCTCTGGCCGCTCCGGGAGCCCTGCGGGCTTGGCTTCAACCCCCCACCCAGCGCACAGGCCAAGGGCGCCTGCGCGACCGCCAGGGCATAGGGCTGACCTCGAGGGTTCTCAGTGAATGCCCCGCCCTCCCTCCAGGCTCTGACCCAGCTGCAGCTGTTCCTTTGCCGCCCTTCTGGACTCGGCTTCAGCTGTCTCCCTCCCCTCCCCCACTCCCACTCAGCTTGCAGGCCGCTTCCCTGCCTTGAAAGCATTGCTGTGGCCCTGAGGGCCACAGACCTACTGGGCTTCAAGCTCAAGGCTCTGCCTGGGCCTGCTGCTTCGGCCAGGGGCTCATTTCTTCCTGGAAAGACAAAGCCATGGCCTCACCCCACGCCTGCACTTTGCCACGGCAGGCAGCCCAGGTGTAGGAAAGGCTCTGTGGAGTCAGAAGTGCCGAGACAGGCAGATGGCACCAGAGGGTTTGGGGGCCAGGGCGTAACTGGGCTAGCCCCTCCTCCCGGAAGTCGGGGAGGCCCGGCCTTCCTAGTGCCCAGGCCACGGCTCCGGGGAGAAATCCGCCATGGAGGGCACGCGGGAGGCCCTCTGCCTGAGGTGGCAGGTGTCACGCCAGGGCCACTGCAAGCCTGGCTCGGCTTGCCTGCTTTCTCCAAAGGAGGCTGGCCGACCAGCCGAACCTGGCACCTGGGCCAGCCCCTTCCAAGGGGACGAGTTCCAGAGGATAGAGCCCTGGGGGCTGCTGCCAAGTCTCCTGGGGCGTGTGCTGGGCCCCCGTCAGAGGAGGAAGCAGCCTGGTAAACGGTGTGCCAGGCCTGAGATCTGGAGGCCTCCCACAGCCGGGTCCCTGTCCTGCCCAGGCCCCCCGAGGGAGGACGATGGTCGGGCAGTGGCGAGCGGGGTGGGGCTGGCGCCTAGCCTGCCCTTGGATGCCCCGGGGAAGGGCGCCAGGGGATTGGCTGCCCCTGGCCAGGTCTGAGGGAGCGACCCAGCTCGGGGCTGTCGGGGGCAGAGAGAGAACCCCCCTCCGCCCTTTCCCTTCAGGTTCTTAGGGCTGGCCAAATCCTTCCCAAGACAGCTTGTCTGGAGAAAATCAGACCCAGCTGAAGAACATGTGTCCATGGGGGAAACCCGGGAAACTGAGTCTCCCCACACAATAGCAGAGATTCTCATCTTGCATCCTCTCCTGAGCTAATGACCAAGGTGGATGTCCCGGGTGGGCCTGTGGAATGGGAGAGGGGAGGAAGTCTATTGTCATGCAGAGGGACATGGAAAGACTTGTCTGAAGCTTATCCCCTGCACTGGAGTCAGGTGGGGAAGGGAAGGCACAGAGGGGAGCAGGAAGCGGCCTCTCTGTGGTGGGGCTGGCTCCGGGGCAGGCGTGGGGGTGATGGCTGGAAGTGGGATGGCGCGTGAGTTGGCACCAGCCAGCGGTAGAGGCAGAGACTCAGAGGTCATGGATCTCTCTCTCTGTCTCTGTCTCTCTCTCTCTCCCTCAGGGAGCTGAGGAGAGTAAGGTGGCTCCCCCTACCCACCTCGCCTACCTCTCCAAGGGCCCTTCTTTCTCTGGCCGCTCCGGTAGCCCTCTGGGCTTGGCTTCAACCCTCCACCCACCGCACAGGCCAAGGGCGCCTGCGCGACCACCAGGGCATAGGGCAGTCCTCGGGGGTCCTCAGTGAATGCCCCGCCCTCCCTCCAGGCTCTGACACAGCTGCAGCTGTTCCTTTGCCGCCCTTCTGGACTCGGCTTCAGCTGTCTCCCTCCCCTCCCCCACTCCCACTCAGCTTGCAGGCCGCTTCCCTGCCTTGAAAGCATTGCTCTGGCCCTGAGGGCCACAGACCTACTGGGCTTCAAGCTCAAGGCTCTGCCTGGGCCTGCTGCTTCGGCCAGGGGCTCATTTCTTCCTGGAAAGACAAAGCCATGGCCTCACCCCACGCCTCCACTTTGCCACGGCAGGCAGCCCAGGTGTAGGAAAGGCTCTGTGGAGTCAGAAGTGCCGAGACAGGCAGATGGCACCAGAGGGTTTGGGGGCCAGGGCGTAACTGGGCTAGCCCCTCCTCCCGGAAGTCGGGGAGGCCCGGCCTTCCTAGTGCCCAGGCCAGGGCTCCGGGGAGAAATCCACCATGGAGGGCACGCGGGAGGCCCTCTGCCTGAGGTGGCAGGTGTCACGCCAGGGCCACTGCAAGCCTGGCTCGGCTTGCCTGCTTTCTCCAAAGGAGGCTGGCCGACCAGCCGAACCTGGCACCTGGGCCAGCCCCTTCCAAGGGGACGAGTTCCAGAGGATAGAGCCCTGGGGGCGGCTGCCAAGTCTCCTGGGGCGTGTGCTGGGCCCCCGTCAGAGGAGGAAGCAGCCTGGTAAACGGTGTGCCAGGCCTGAGATCTGGAGGCCTCCCACAGCCGGGTCCCTGTCCTGCCCAGGCCCCCCGAGGGAGGACGATGGTCGGGCAGTGGCGAGCGGGGTGGGGCTGGCGCCGAGCCTGCCCTTGGATGCCCCGGGGAAGGGCGCCGGGGGATGGGCTGCCCCTGGCCAGGTCTGAGGGAGCGACCCAGCTCGGGGCTGTCGGGGGCAGAGAGAGAACCCCCCTCCGCCCTTTCCCTTCAGGTTCTTAGGGCTGGCCAAATCCTTCCCAAGACAGCTTGTCTGGAGAAAATCAGACCCAGCTGAAGAACATGTGTCCATGGGGGAAACCCGGGAAACTGAGTCTCCCCACACAATAGCAGAGATTCTCATCTTGCATCCTCTCCTGAGCTAATGACCAAGGTGGATGTCCCGGGTGGGCCTGTGGAATGGGAGAGGGGAGGAAGTCTATTGTCATGCAGAGGGACATGGAAAGTCTTGTCTGAAGCTTATCCCCTGCACTGGAGTCAGGTCGGGAAGGGAAGGCACAGAGGGGAGCAGGAAGCGGCCTCTCTGTGGTGGGGCTGGCTCCGGGGCAGACATGGGGGTGATGGCTGGAAGTGGGATGGCGCGTGAGTTGGCACCAGCCAGCGGTAGAGGCCGAGACTCAGAGGTCATGGATCTCTCCCTCTGTCTCTGTCTCTCTCTCCCTCAGGGAGCTGAGGTGAGTAAGGTGGCTCCCCCTACCCACCTCGCCTACCTCTCCAAGGGCCCTTCTTTCTCTGGCCGCTCCGGGAGCCCTGCGGGCTTGGCTTCAACCCCCACCCACCGCACAGGCCAAGGGCGCCTGCGCGACCGCCAGGGCCTAGGGCTGACCTCGGGGGTCCTCAGTGAATGCCCCGCCCTCCCTCCAGGCTCTGACCCAGCTGCAGCTGTTCCTTTGCCGCCCTTCTGGACTCGGCTTCAGCTGTCTCCCTCCCCTCCCCCACTCCCACTCAGCTTGCAGGCCGCTTCCCTGCCTTGAAAGCATTGCTGTGGCCCTGAGGGCCACAGACCTACTGGGCTTCAAGCTCAAGGCTCTGCCTGGGCCTGCTGCTTCGGCCAGGGGCTCATTTCTTCCTGGAAAGACAAAGCCATGGCCTCACCCCACGCCTGCACTTTGCCACGGCAGGCAGCCCAGGTGTAGGAAAGGCTCTGTGGAGTCAGAAGTGCCGAGACAGGCAGATGGCACCAGAGGGTTTGGGGGCCAGGGCGTAACTGGGCTAGCCCCTCCTCCCGGAAGTCGGGGAGGCCCGGCCTTCCTAGTGCCCAGGCCACGGCTCCGGGGAGAAATCCGCCATGGAGGGCACGCGGGAGGCCCTCTGCCTGAGGTGGCAGGTGTCACGCCAGGGCCACTGCAAGCCTGGCTCGGCTTGCCTGCTTTCTCCAAAGGAGGCTGGCCGACCAGCCGAACCTGGCACCTGGGCCAGCCCCTTCCAAGGGGACGAGTTCCAGAGGATAGAGCCCTGGGGGCGGCTGCCAAGTCTCCTGGGGCGTGTGCTGGGCCCCCGTCAGAGGAGGAAGCAGCCTGGTAAACGGTGTGCCAGGCCTGAGATCTGGAGGCCTCCCACAGCCGGGTCCCTGTCCTGCCCAGGCCCCCCGAGGGAGGACGATGGTCGGGCAGTGGCGAGCGTGGTGGGGCTGGCGCCGAGCCTGCCCTTGGATGCCCCGGGGAAGGGCGCCGGGGGATGGGCTGCCCCTGGCCAGGTCTGAGGGAGCGACCCAGCTCGGGGCTGTCGGGGGCAGAGAGAGAACCCCCCTCCGCCCTTTCCCTTCAGGTTCTTAGGGCTGGCCAAATCCTTCCCAAGACAGCTTGTCTGGAGAAAATCAGACCCAGCTGAAGAACATGTGTCCATGGGGGAAACCCGGGAAACTGAGTCTCCCCACACAATAGCAGAGATTCTCATCTTGCATCCTCTCCTGAGCTAATGACCAAGGTGGATGTCCCGGGTGGGCCTGTGGAATGGGAGAGGGGAGGAAGTCTATTGTCATGCAGAGGGACATGGAAAGACTTGTCTGAAGCTTATCCCCTGCACTGGAGTCAGGTCGGGAAGGGAAGGCACAGAGGGGAGCAGGAAGCGGCCTCTCTGTGGTGGGGCTGGCTCCGGGGCAGGCGTGGGGGTGATGGCTGGAAGTGGGATGGCGCGTGAGTTGGCACCAGCCAGCGGTAGAGGCAGAGACTCAGAGGTCATGGATCTCTCTCTCTGTCTCTGTCTCTCTCTCTCTCCCTCAGGGAGCTGAGGAGAGTAAGGTGGCTCCCCCTACCCACCTCGCCTACCTCTCCAAGGGCCCTTCTTTCTCTGGCCGCTCCGGGAGCCCTGCGGGCTTGGCTTCAACCCCCCACCCACCGCACAGGCCAAGGGCGCCTGCGCGACCGCCAGGGCATAGGGCTGACCTCGGGGGTTCTCAGTGAATGCCCCGCCCTCCCTCCAGGCTCTGACCCAGCTGCAGCTGTTCCTTTGCCGCCCTTCTGGACTCGGCTTCAGCTGTCTCCCTCCCCTCCCCCACTCCCACTCAGCTTGCAGGCCGCTTCCCTGCCTTGAAAGCATTGCTGTGGCCCTGAGGGCCACAGACCTACTGGGCTTCAAGCTCAAGGCTCTGCCTGGGCCTGCTGCTTCTGCCAGGGGCTCATTTCTTCCTGGAAAGACAAAGCCATGGCCTCACCCCACGCCTGCACTTTGCCACGGCAGGCAGCCCAGGTGTAGGAAAGGCTCTGTGGAGTCAGAAGTGCCGAGACAGGCAGATGGCACCAGAGGGTTTGGGGGCCAGGGCGTAACTGGGCTAGCCCCTCCTCCCGGAAGTCGGGGAGGCCCGGCCTTCCTAGTGCCCAGGCCACGGCTCCGGGGAGAAATCCGCCATGGAGGGCACGCGGGAGGCCCTCTGCCTGAGGTGGCAGGTGTCACGCCAGGGCCACTGCAAGCCTGGCTCGGCTTGCCTGCTTTCTCCAAAGGAGGCTGGCCGACCAGCCGAACCTGGCACCTGGGCCAGCCCCTTCCAAGGGGACGAGTTCCAGAGGATAGAGCCCTGGGGGCGGCTGCCAAGTCTCCTGGGGCGTGTGCTGGGCCCCCGTCAGAGGAGGAAGCAGCCTGGTAAACGGTGTGCCAGGCCTGAGATCTGGAGGCCTCCCACAGCCGGGTCCCTGTCCTGCCCAGGCCCCCCGAGGGAGGACGATGGTCGGGCAGTGGCGAGCGTGGTGGGGCTGGCGCCGAGCCTGCCCTTGGATGCCCCGGGGAAGGGCGCCGGGGGATGGGCTGCCCCTGGCCAGGTCTGAGGGAGCGACCCAGCTCGGGGCTGTCGGGGGCAGAGAGAGAACCCCCCTCCGCCCTTTCCCTTCAGGTTCTTAGGGCTGGCCAAATCCTTCCCAAGACAGCTTGTCTGGAGAAAATCAGACCCAGCTGAAGAACATGTGTCCATGGGGGAAACCCGGGAAACTGAGTCTCCCCACACAATAGCAGAGATTCTCATCTTGCATCCTCTCCTGAGCTAATGACCAAGGTGGATGTCCCGGGTGGGCCTGTGGAATGGGAGAGGGGAGGAAGTCTATTGTCATGCAGAGGGACATGGAAAGTCTTGTCTGAAGCTTATCCCCTGCACTGGAGTCAGGTCGGGAAGGGAAGGCACAGAGGGGAGCAGGTAGCGGCCTCTCTGTGGTGGGGCTGGCTCCGGGGCAGGCGTGGGGGTGATGGCTGGAAGTGGGATGGCGCGTGAGTTGGCACCAGCCAGCGGTAGAGGCAGAGACTCAGAGGTCATGGATCTCTCTCTCTGTCTCTGTCTCTCTCTCTCTCCCTCAGGGAGCTGAGGAGAGTAAGGTGGCTCCCCCTACCCACCTCGCCTACCTCTCCAAGGGCCCTTCTTTCTCTGGCCGCTCCAGGAGCCCTGCGGGCTTGGCTTCAACCCCCCACCCACCGCACAGGCCAAGGGCGCCTGCGCGACCGCCGGGGCCTAGGGCTGACCTCGGGGGTCCTCAGTGAATGCCCCGCCCTCCCTCCTGGCTCTGACCCAGCTGCAGCTGTTCCTTTGCCGCCCTTCTGGACTCGGCTTCAGCTGTCTCCCTCCCCTCCCCCACTCCCACTCAGCTTGCAGGCCGCTTCCCTGCCTTGAAAGCATTGCTGTGGCCCTGAGGGCCACAGACCTACTGGGCTTCAAGCTCAAGGCTCTGCCTGGGCCTGCTGCTTCGGCCAGGGGCTCATTTCTTCCTGGAAAGACAAAGCCATGGCCTCACGCCACGCCTGCACTTTGCCACGGCAGGCAGCCCAGGTGTAGGAAAGGCTCTGTGGAGTCAGAAGTGCCGAGACAGGCAGATGGCACCAGAGGGTTTGGGGGCCAGGGCGTAACTGGGCTAGCCCCTCCTCCCGGAAGTCGGGGAGGCCCGGCCTTCCTAGTGCCCAGGCCACGGCTCCGGGGAGAAATCCGCCATGGAGGGCACGCGGGAGGCCCTCTGCCTGAGGTGGCAGGTGTCACGCCAGGGCCACTGCAAGCCTGGCTCGGCTTGCCTGCTTTCTCCAAAGGAGGCTGGCCGACCAGCCGAACCTGGCACCTGGGCCAGCCCCTTCCAAGGGGACGAGTTCCAGAGGATAGAGCCCTGGGGGCGGCTGCCAAGTCTCCTGGGGCGTGTGCTGGGCCCCCGTCAGAGGAGGAAGCAGCCTGGTAAACGGTGTGCCAGGCCTGAGATCTGGAGGCCTCCCACAGCCGGGTCCCTGTCCTGCCCAGGCCCCCCGAGGGAGGACGATGGTCGGGCAGTGGCGAGCGTGGTGGGGCTGGCGCCGAGCCTGCCCTTGGATGCCCCGGGGAAGGGCGCCGGGGGATGGGCTGCCCCTGGCCAGGTCTGAGGGAGCGACCCAGCTCGGGGCTGTCGGGGGCAGAGAGAGAACCCCCCTCCGCCCTTTCCCTTCAGGTTCTTAGGGCTGGCCAAATCCTTCCCAAGACAGCTTGTCTGGAGAAAATCAGACCCAGCTGAAGAACATGTGTCCATGGGGGAAACCCGGGAAACTGAGTCTCCCCACACAATAGCAGAGATTCTCATCTTGCATCCTCTCCTGAGCTAATGACCAAGGTGGATGTCCCGGGTGGGCCTGTGGAATGGGAGAGGGGAGGAAGTCTATTGTCATGCAGAGGGACATGGAAAGACTTGTCTGAAGCTTATCCCCTGCACTGGAGTCAGGTCGGGAAGGGAAGGCACAGAGGGGAGCAGGAAGCGGCCTCTCTGTGGTGGGGCTGGCTCCGGGGCAGGCGTGGGGGTGATGGCTGGAAGTGGGATGGCGCGTGAGTTGGCACCAGCCAGCGGTAGAGGCAGAGACTCAGAGGTCATGGATCTCTCTCTCTGTCTCTGTCTCTCTCTCTCTCCCTCAGGGAGCTGAGGAGAGTAAGGTGGCTCCCCCTACCCACCTCGCCTACCTCTCCATGGGCCCTTCTTTCTCTGGCCGCTCCGGGAGCCCTGCGGGCTTGGCTTCAACCCCCCACCCACCGCACAGGCCAAGGACGCCTGCGCGACCGCCAGGGCCTAGGGCTGACCTCGGGGGTCCTCAGTGAATGCCCCGCCCTCCCTCCAGGCTCTGACACAGCTGCAGCTGTTCCTTTGCCGCCCTTCTGGACTCGGCTTCAGCTGTCTCCCTCCCCTCCCCCACTCCCACTCAGCTTGCAGGCCGCTTCCCTGCCTTGAAAGCATTGCTCTGGCCCTGAGGGCCACAGACCTACTGGGCTTCAAGCTCAAGGCTCTGCCTGGGCCTGCTGCTTCGGCCAGGGGCTCATTTCTTTCTGGAAAGACAAAGCCATGGCCTCACCCCACGCCTGCACTTTGCCACGGCAGGCAGCCCAGGTGTAGGAAAGGCTCTGTGGAGTCAGAAGTGCCGAGACAGGCAGATGGCACCAGAGGGTTTGGGGGCCAGGGCGTAACTGGGCTAGCCCCTCCTCCCGGAAGTCGGGGAGGCCCGGCCTTCCTAGTGCCCAGGCCACGGCTCCGGGGAGAAATCCGCCATGGAGGGCACGCGGGAGGCCCTCTGCCTGAGGTGGCAGGTGTCACGCCAGGGCCACTGCAAGCCTGGCTCGGCTTGCCTGCTTTCTCCAAAGGAGGCTGGCCGACCAGCCGAACCTGGCACCTGGGCCAGCCCCTTCCAAGGGGACGAGTTCCAGAGGATAGAGCCCTGGGGGCGGCTGCCAAGTCTCCTGGGGCGTGTGCTGGGCCCCCGTCAGAGGAGGAAGCAGCCTGGTAAACGGTGTGCCAGGCCTGAGATCTGGAGGCCTCCCACAGCCGGGTCCCTGTCCTGCCCAGGCCCCCCGAGGGAGGACGATGGTCGGGCAGTGGCGAGCGTGGTGGGGCTGGCGCCGAGCCTGCCCTTGGATGCCCCGGGGAAGGGCGCCGGGGGATGGGCTGCCCCTGGCCAGGTCTGAGGGAGCGACCCAGCTCGGGGCTGTCGGGGGCAGAGAGAGAACCCCCCTCCGCCCTTTCCCTTCAGGTTCTTAGGGCTGGCCAAATCCTTCCCAAGACAGCTTGTCTGGAGAAAATCAGACCCAGCTGAAGAACATGTGTCCATGGGGGAAACCCGGGAAACTGAGTCTCCCCACACAATAGCAGAGATTCTCATCTTGCATCCTCTCCTGAGCTAATGACCAAGGTGGATGTCCCGGGTGGGCCTGTGGAATGGGAGAGGGGAGGAAGTCTATTGTCATGCAGAGGGACATGGAAAGACTTGTCTGAAGCTTATCCCCTGCACTGGAGTCAGGTCGGGAAGGGAAGGCACAGAGGGGAGCAGGAAGCGGCCTCTCTGTGGTGGGGCTGGCTCCAGGGCAGGCGTGGGGGTGATGGCTGGAAGTGGGATGGCGCGTGAGTTGGCACCAGCCAGCGGTAGAGGCAGAGACTCAGAGGTCATGGATCTCTCTCTCTGTCTCTGTCTCTCTCTCTCTCCCTCAGGGAGCTGAGGAGAGTAAGGTGGCTCCCCCTACCCACCTCGCCTACCTCTCCAAGGGCCCTTCTTTCTCTGGCCGCTCCGGGAGCCCTGCGGGCTTGGCTTCAACCCCCCGCCTACCGCACAGGCCAAGGGCGCCTGCGCGACCGCCAGGGCCTAGGGCTGACCTCGGGGGTCCTCAGTGAATGCCCCGCCCTCCCTCCAGGCTCTGACCCAGCTGCAGCTGTTCCTTTGCCGCCCTTCTGGACTCGGCTTCAGCTGTCTCCCTCCCCTCCCCCACTCCCACTCAGCTTGCAGGCCGCTTCCCTGCCTTGAAAGCATTGCTGTGGCCCTGAGGGCCACAGACCTACTGGGCTTCAAGCTCAAGGCTCTGCCTGGGCCTGCTGCTTCGGCCAGGGGCTCATTTCTTCCTGGAAAGACAAAGCCATGGCCTCACCCCACGCCTGCACTTTGCCACGGCAGGCAGCCCAGGTGTAGGAAAGGCTCTGTGGAGTCAGAAGTGCCGAGACAGGCAGATGGCACCAGAGGGTTTGGGGGCCAGGGCGTAACTGGGCTAGCCCCTCCTCCCGGAAGTCGGGGAGGCCCGGCCTTCCTAGTGCCCAGGCCACGGCTCCGGGGAGAAATCCGCCATGGAGGGCACGCGGGAGGCCCTCTGCCTGAGGTGGCAGGTGTCACGCCAGGGCCACTGCAAGCCTGGCTCGGCTTGCCTGCTTTCTCCAAAGGAGGCTGGCCGACCAGCCGAACCTGGCACCTGGGCCAGCCCCTTCCAAGGGGACGAGTTCCAGAGGATAGAGCCCTGGGGGCGGCTGCCAAGTCTCCTGGGGCGTGTGCTGGGCCCCCGTCAGAGGAGGAAGCAGCCTGGTAAACGGTGTGCCAGGCCTGAGATCTGGAGGCCTCCCACAGCCGGGTCCCTGTCCTGCCCAGGCCCCCCGAGGGAGGACGATGGTCGGGCAGTGGCGAGCGTGGTGGGGCTGGCGCCGAGCCTGCCCTTGGATGCCCCGGGGAAGGGCGCCGGGGGATGGGCTGCCCCTGGCCAGGTCTGAGGGAGCGACCCAGCTCGGGGCTGTCGGGGGCAGAGAGAGAACCCCCCTCCGCCCTTTCCCTTCAGGTTCTTAGGGCTGGCCAAATCCTTCCCAAGACAGCTTGTCTGGAGAAAATCAGACCCAGCTGAAGAACATGTGTCCATGGGGGAAACCCGGGAAACTGAGTCTCCCCACACAATAGCAGAGATTCTCATCTTGCATCCTCTCCTGAGCTAATGACCAAGGTGGATGTCCCGGGTGGGCCTGTGGAATAGGAGAGGGGAGGAAGTCTATTGTCATGCAGAGGGACATGGAAAGACTTGTCTGAAGCTTATCCCCTGCACTGGAGTCAGGTCGGGAAGGGAAGGCACAGAGGGGAGCAGGAAGCGGCCTCTCTGTGGTGGGGCTGGCTCCGGGGCGGGCGTGGGGGTGATGGCTGGAAGTGGGATGGCGCGTGAGTTGGCACCAGCCAGCGGTAGAGGCCGAGACTCAGAGGTCATGGATCTCTCTCTCTGTCTCTGTCTCTCTCTCTCTCCCTCAGGGAGCTGAGGAGAGTAAGGTGGCTCCCCCTACCCACCTCGCCTACCTCTCCAAGGGCCCTTCTTTCTCTGGCCGCTCCGGGAGCCCTGCGGGCTTGGCTTCAACCCCCCACCCACCGCACAGGCCAAGGGCGCCTGCGCGACCGCCAGGGCCTAGGGCTGACCTCGGGGGTCCTCAGTGAATGCCCCGCCCTCCCTCCAGGCTCTGACCCAGCTGCAGCTGTTCCTTTGCCGCCCTTCTGGACTCGGCTTCAGCTGTCTCCCTCCCCTCCCCCACTCCCACTCAGCTTGCAGGCCGCTTCCCTGCCTTGAAAGCATTGCTGTGGCCCTGAGGGCCACAGACCTACTGGGCTTCAAGTTCAAGGCTCTGCCTGGGCCTGCTGCTTCGGCCAGGGGCTCATTTCTTCCTGGAAAGACAAAGCCATGGCCTCACCCCACGCCTGCACTTTGCCACGGCAGGCAGCCCAGGTGTAGGAAAGGCTCTGTGGAGTCAGAAGTGCCGAGACAGGCAGATGGCACCAGAGGGTTTGGGGGCCAGGGCGTAACTGGGCTAGCCCCTCCTCCCGGAAGTCGGGGAGGCCCGGCCTTCCTAGTGCCCAGGCCACGGCTCCGGGGAGAAATCCGCCATGGAGGGCACGCGGGAGGCCCTCTGCCTGAGGTGGCAGGTGTCACGCCAGGGCCACTGCAAGCCTGGCTCGGCTTGCCTGCTTTCTCCAAAGGAGGCTGGCCGACCAGCCGAACCTGGCACCTGGGCCAGCCCCTTCCAAGGGGACGAGTTCCAGAGGATAGAGCCCTGGGGGCGGCTGCCAAGTCTCCTGGGGCGTGTGCTGGGCCCCCGTCAGAGGAGGAAGCAGCCTGGTAAACGGTGTGCCAGGCCTGAGATCTGGAGGCCTCCCACAGCCGGGTCCCTGTCCTGCCCAGGCCCCCCGAGGGAGGACGATGGTCGGGCAGTGGCGAGCGTGGTGGGGCTGGCGCCGAGCCTGCCCTTGGATGCCCCGGGGAAGGGCGCCAGGGGATGGGCTGCCCCTGGCCAGGTCTGAGGGAGCGACCCAGCTCGGGGCTGTCGGGGGCAGAGAGAGAACCCCCCTCCGCCCTTTCCCTTCAGGTTCTTAGGGCTGGCCAAATCCTTCCCAAGACAGCTTGTCTGGAGAAAATCAGACCCAGCTGAAGAACATGTGTCCATGGGGGAAACCCGGGAAACTGAGTCTCCCCACACAATAGCAGAGATTCTCATCTTGCATCCTCTCCTGAGCTAATGACCAAGGTGGATGTCCCGGGTGGGCCTGTGGAATGGGAGAGGGGAGGAAGTCTATTGTCATGCAGAGGGACATGGAAAGACTTGTCTGAAGCTTATCCCCTGCACTGGAGTCAGGTCGGGAAGGGAAGGCACAGAGGGGAGCAGGAAGCGGCCTCTCTGTGGTGGGGCTGGCTCCGGGGCAGGCGTGGGGGTGATGGCTGGAAGTGGGATGGCGCGTGGGTTGGCACCAGCCAGCGGTAGAGGCCGAGACTCAGAGGTCATGGATCTGTCTCTCTGTCTCTGTCTCTCTCTCTCTCCCTCAGGGAGCTGAGGAGAGTAAGGTGGCTCCCCCTACCCACCTCGCCTACCTCTCCAAGGGCCCTTCTTTCTCTGGCCGCTCCGGGAGCCCTGCGGGCTTGGCTTCAACTCCCCACCCACCGCACAGGCCAAGGGCGCCTGCGCGACCGCCAGGGCCTAGGGCTGACCTCGGGGGTCCTCAGTGAGTGCCCCGCCCTCCCTCCAGGCTCTGACCCAGCTGCAGCTGTTCCTTTGCCGCCCTTCTGGACTCGGCTTCAGCTGTCTCCCTCCCCTCTCCCACTCGCACTCAGCTTGCAGGCCGCTTCCCTGCCTTGAAAGCATTGCTGTGGCCCTGAGGGCCACAGACCTACTGGGCTTCAAGCTCAAGGCTCTGCCTGGGCCTGCTGCTTCGGCCAGGGGCTCATTTCTTCCTGGAAAGACAAAGCCATGGCCTCACCCCACGCCTGCACTTTGCCACGGCAGGCAGCCCAGGTGTAGGAAAGGCTCTGTGGAGTCAGAAGTGCCGAGACAGGCAGATGGCACCAGAGGGTTTGGGGGCCAGGGCGTAACTGGGCTAGCCCCTCCTCCCGGAAGTCGGGGAGGCCCGGCCTTCCTAGTGCCCAGGCCACGGCTCCGGGGAGAAATCCGCCATGGAGGGCACGCGGGAGGCCCTCTGTCTGAGGTGGCAGGTGTCACGCCAGGGCCACTGCAAGCCTGGCTCGGCTTGCCTGCTTTCTCCAAAGGAGGCTGGCCGACCAGCCGAACCTGGCACCTGGGCCAGCCCCTTCCAAGGGGACGAGTTCCAGAGGATAGAGCCCTGGGGGCGGCTGCCAAGTCTCCTGGGGCGTGTGCTGGGCCCCCGTCAGAGGAGGAAGCAGCCTGGTAAACGGTGTGCCAGGCCTGAGATCTGGAGGCCTCCCACAGCCGGGTCCCTGTCCTGCCCAGGCCCCCCGAGGGAGGACGATGGTCGGGCAGTGGCGAGCGTGGTGGGGCTGGCGCCGAGCCTGCCCTTGGATGCCCCGGGGAAGGGCGCCGGGGGATGGGCTGCCCCTGGCCAGGTCTGAGGGAGCGACCCAGCTCGGGGCTGTCGGGGGCAGAGAGAGAACCCCCCTCCGCCCTTTCCCTTCAGGTTCTTAGGGCTGGCCAAATCCTTCCCAAGACAGCTTGTCTGGAGAAAATCAGACCCAGCTGAAGAACATGTGTCCATGGGGGAAACCCGGGAAACTGAGTCTCCCCACACAATAGCAGAGATTCTCATCTTGCATCCTCTCCTGAGTTAATGACCAAGGTGGATGTCCCGGGTGGGCCTGTGGAATGGGAGAGGGGAGGAAGTCTATTGTCATGCAGAGGGACATGGAAAGACTTGTCTGAAGCTTATCCCCTGCACTGGAGTCAGGTCGGGAAGGGAAGGCACAGAGGGGAGCAGGAAGCGGCCTCTCTGTGGTGGGGCTGGCTCCGGGGCAGGCGTGGGGGTGATGGCTGGAAGTGGGATGGCGCGTGAGTTGGCACCAGCCAGCGGTAGAGGCCGAGACTCAGAGGTCATGGATCTCTCTCTCTGTCTCTGTCTCTCTCTCTCTCCCTCAGGGAGCTGAGGAGAGTAAGGTGGCTCCCCCTACCCACCTCGCCTACCTCTCCAAGGGCCCTTCTTTCTCTGGCCGCTCCGGGAGCCCTGCGGGCTTGGCTTCAACCCCCCACCCACCGCACAGGCCAAGGGCGCCTGCGCGACCGCCAGGGCATAGGGCTGACCTCGGGGGTCCTCAGTGAATGCCCCGCCCTCCCTCCAGGCTCTGACACAGCTGCAGCTGTTCCTTTGCCGCCCTTCTGGACTCGGCTTCAGCTGTCTCCCTCCCCTCCCCCACTCCCACTCAGCTTGCAGGCCGCTTCCCTGCCTTGAAAGCATTGCTGTGGCCCTGAGGGCCACAGACCTACTGGGCTTCAAGCTCAAGGCTCTGCCTGGGCCTGCTGCTTCGGCCAGGGGCTCATTTCTTCCTGGAAAGACAAAGCCATGGCCTCACCCCACGCCTGCACTTTGCCACGGCAGGCAGCCCAGGTGTAGGAAAGGCTCTGTGGAGTCAGAAGTGCCGAGACAGGCAGATGGCACCAGAGGGTTTGGGGGCCAGGGCGTAACTGGGCTAGCCCCTCCTCCCGGAAGTCGGGGAGACCCGGCCTTCCTAGTGCCCAGGCCACGGCTCCGGGGAGAAATCCGCCATGGAGGGCACGCGGGAGGCCCTCTGCCTGAGGTGGCAGGTGTCACGTCAGGGCCACTGCAAGCCTGGCTCGGCTTGCCTGCTTTCTCCAAAGGAGGCTGGCCGACCAGCCGAACCTGGCACCTGGGCCAGCCCCTTCCAAGGGGACGAGTTCCAGAGGATAGAGCCCTGGGGGCGGCTGCCAAGTCTCCTGGGGCGTGTGCTGGGCCCCCGTCAGAGGAGGAAGCAGCCTGGTAAACGGTGTGCCAGGCCTGAGATCTGGAGGCCTCCCACAGCCGGGTCCCTGTCCTGCCCAGGCCCCCCGAGGGAGGTCGATGGTCGGGCAGTGGCGAGCGTGGTGGGGCTGGCGCCGAGCCTGCCCTTGGATGCCCCGGGGAAGGGCGCCGGGGGATGGGCTGCCCCTGGCCAGGTCTGAGGGAGCGACCCAGCTCGGGGCTGTCGGGGGCAGAGAGAGAACCCCCCTCCGCCCTTTCCCTTCAGGTTCTTAGGGCTGGCCAAATCCTTCCCAAGACAGCTTGTCTGGAGAAAATCAGACCCAGCTGAAGAACATGTGTCCATGGGGGAAACCCGGGAAACTGAGTCTCCCCACACAATAGCAGAGATTCTCATCTTGCATCCTCTCCTGAGCTAATGACCAAGGTGGATGTCCCGGGTGGGCCTGTGGAATGGGAGAGGGGAGGAAGTCTATTGTCATGCAGAGGGACATGGAAAGACTTGTCTGAAGCTTATCCCCTGCACTGGAGTCAGGTCGGGAAGGGAAGGCACAGAGGGGAGCAGGAAGCGGCCTCTCTGTGGTGGGGCTGGCTCCGGGGCAGGCGTGGGGGTGATGGCTGGAAGTGGGATGGCGCGTGAGTTGGCACCAGCCAGCGGTAGAGGCAGAGACTCAGAGGTCATGGATCTCTCTCTCTGTCTCTGTCTCTCTCTCTCTCCCTCAGGGAGCTGAGGAGAGTAAGGTGGCTCCCACTACCCACCTCGCCTACCTCTCCATGGGCCCTTCTTTCTCTGGCCGCTCCGGGAGCCCTGCGGGCTTGGCTTCAACCCTCCACCCACAGCACAGGCCAAGGGCGCCTGCGCGACCGCCGGGGCCTGGGGCTGACCTCGGGGGTCCTCAGTGAATGCCCCGGCCTCCCTCCAGGCTCTGACACAGCTGCAGCTGTTCCTTTGCCGCCCTTCTGGACTCGGCTTCAGCTGTCTCCCTCCCCTCCCCCACTCCCACTCAGCTTGCAGGCCGCTTCCCTGCCTTGAAAGCATTGCTGTGGCCCTGAGGGCCACAGACCTACTGGGCTTCAAGCTCAAGGCTCTGCCTGGGCCTGCTGCTTCGGCCAGGGGCTCATTTCTTCCTGGAAAGACAAAGCCATGGCCTCACCCCACGCCTGCACTTTGCCACGGCAGGCAGCCCAGGTGTAGGAAAGGCTCTGTGGACTCAGAAGTGCCGAGACAGGCAGATGGCACCAGAGGGTTTGGGGGCCAGGGCGTAACTGGGCTAGCCCCTCCTCCCGGAAGTCGGGGAGGCACGGCCTTCCTTCTGCCCAGGCCACGGCTCCGGGGAGAAATCCGCCATGGAGGGCACGCGGGAGGCCCTCTGCCTGAGGTGGCAGGTGTCACGCCAGGGCCACTGCAAGCCTGGCTCGGCTTGCCTGCTTTCTCCAAAGGAGGCTGGCCGACCAGCCGAACCTGGCACGTGGGCCAGCCCCTTCCAAGGGGACGAGTTCCAGAGGATAGAGCCCTGGGGGCGGCTGCCAAGTCTCCTGGGGCGTGTGCTGGGCCCCCGTCAGAGGAGGAAGCAGCCTGGTAAACGGTGTGCCAGGCCTGAGATCTGGAGGCCTCCCACAGCCGGGTCCCTGTCCTGCCCAGGCCCCCCGAGGGAGGACGATGGTCGGGCAGTGGCGAGCGTGGTGGGGCTGGCGCCGAGCCTGCCCTTGGATGCCCCGGGGAAGGGCGCCGGGGGATGGGCTGCCCCTGGCCAGGTCTGAGGGAGCGACCCAGCTCGGGGCTGTCGGGGGCAGAGAGAGAACCCCCTCCGCCCTTTCCCTTCAGGTTCTTAGGGCTGGCCAAATCCTTCCCAAGACAGCTTGTCTGGAGAAAATCAGACCCAGCTGAAGAACATGTGTCCATGGGGGAAACCCGGGAAACTGAGTCTCCCCACACAATAGCAGAGATTCTCATCTTGCATCCTCTCCTGAGCTAATGACCAAGGTGGATGTCCCGGGTGGGCCTGTGGAATGGGAGAGGGGAGGAAGTCTATTGTCATGCAGAGGGACATGGAAAGACTTGTCTGAAGCTTATCCCCTGCACTGGAGTCAGGTCGGGAAGGGAAGGCACAGAGGGGAGCAGGAAGCGGCCTCTCTGTGGTGGGGCTGGCTCCGGGGCAGGCGTGGGGGTGATGGCTGGAAGTGGGATGGCGCGTGAGTTGGCACCAGCCAGCGGTAGAGGCAGAGACTCAGAGGTCATGGATCTCTCTCTCTGTCTCTGTCTCTCTCTCTCTCCCTCAGGGAGCTGAGGAGAGTAAGGTGGCTCCCCCTACCCACCTCGCCTACCTCTCCATGGGCCCTTCTTTCTCTGGCCGCTCCGGGAGCCCTGCGGGCTTGGCTTCAACCCTCCACCCACAGCACAGGCCAAGGGCGCCTGCGCGACCGCCGGGGCCTGGGGCTGACCTCGGGGGTCCTCAGTGAATGCCCCGCCCTCCCTCCAGGCTCTGACACAGCTGCAGCTGTTCCTTTGCCGCCCTTCTGGACTCGGCTTCAGCTGTCTCCCTCCCCTCCCCCACTCCCACTCAGCTTGCAGGCCGCTTCCCTGCCTTGAAAGCATTGCTGTGGCCCTGAGGGCCACAGACCTACTGGGCTTCAAGCTCAAGGCTCTGCCTGGGCCTGCTGCTTCGGCCAGGGGCTCATTTCTTCCTGGAAAGACAAAGCCATGGCCTCACCCCACGCCTGCACTTTGCCACGGCAGGCAGCCCAGGTGTAGGAAAGGCTCTGTGGAGTCAGAAGTGCCGAGACAGGCAGATGGCACCAGAGGGTTTGGGGGCCAGGGCGTAACTGGGCTAGCCCCTCCTCCCGGAAGTCGGGGAGGCCCGGCCTTCCTAGTGCCCAGGCCACGGCTCCGGGGAGAAATCCGCCATGGAGGGCACGCGGGAGGCCCTCTGTCTGAGGTGGCAGGTGTCACGCCAGGGCCACTGCAAGCCTGGCTCGGCTTGCCTGCTTTCTCCAAAGGAGGCTGGCCGACCAGCCGAACCTGGCACCTGGGCCAGCCCCTTCCAAGGGGACGAGTTCCAGAGGATAGAGCCCTGGGGGCGGCTGCCAAGTCTCCTGGGGCGTGTGCTGGGCCCCCGTCAGAGGAGGAAGCAGCCTGGTAAACGGTGTGCCAGGCCTGAGATCTGGAGGCCTCCCACAGCCGGGTCCCTGTCCTGCCCAGGCCCCCCGAGGGAGGACGATGGTCGGGCAGTGGCGAGCGTGGTGGGGCTGGCGCCGAGCCTGCCCTTGGATGCCCCGGGGAAGGGCGCCGGGGGATGGGCTGCCCCTGGCCAGGTCTGAGGGAGCGACCCAGCTCGGGGCTGTCGGGGGCAGAGAGAGAACCCCCCTCCGCCCTTTCCCTTCAGGTTCTTAGGGCTGGCCAAATCCTTCCCAAGACAGCTTGTCTGGAGAAAATCAGACCCAGCTGAAGAACATGTGTCCATGGGGGAAACCCGGGAAACTGAGTCTCCCCACACAATAGCAGAGATTCTCATCTTGCATCCTCTCCTGAGTTAATGACCAAGGTGGATGTCCCGGGTGGGCCTGTGGAATGGGAGAGGGGAGGAAGTCTATTGTCATGCAGAGGGACATGGAAAGACTTGTCTGAAGCTTATCCCCTGCACTGGAGTCAGGTCGGGAAGGGAAGGCACAGAGGGGAGCAGGAAGCGGCCTCTCTGTGGTGGGGCTGGCTCCGGGGCAGGCGTGGGGGTGATGGCTGGAAGTGGGATGGCGCGTGAGTTGGCACCAGCCAGCGGTAGAGGCCGAGACTCAGAGGTCATGGATCTCTCTCTCTGTCTCTGTCTCTCTCTCTCTCCCTCAGGGAGCTGAGGAGAGTAAGGTGGCTCCCCCTACCCACCTCGCCTACCTCTCCAAGGGCCCTTCTTTCTCTGGCCGCTCCGGGAGCCCTGCGGGCTTGGCTTCAACCCCCCACCCACCGCACAGGCCAAGGGCGCCTGCGCGACCGCCAGGGCATAGGGCTGACCTCGGGGGTCCTCAGTGAATGCCCCGCCCTCCCTCCAGGCTCTGACACAGCTGCAGCTGTTCCTTTGCCGCCCTTCTGGACTCGGCTTCAGCTGTCTCCCTCCCCTCCCCCACTCCCACTCAGCTTGCAGGCCGCTTCCCTGCCTTGAAAGCATTGCTGTGGCCCTGAGGGCCACAGACCTACTGGGCTTCAAGCTCAAGGCTCTGCCTGGGCCTGCTGCTTCGGCCAGGGGCTCATTTCTTCCTGGAAAGACAAAGCCATGGCCTCACCCCACGCCTGCACTTTGCCACGGCAGGCAGCCCAGGTGTAGGAAAGGCTCTGTGGAGTCAGAAGTGCCGAGACAGGCAGATGGCACCAGAGGGTTTGGGGGCCAGGGCGTAACTGGGCTAGCCCCTCCTCCCGGAAGTCGGGGAGACCCGGCCTTCCTAGTGCCCAGGCCACGGCCTCCGGGGAGAAATCCGCCATGGAGGGCACGCGGGAGGCCCTCTGCCTGAGGTGGCAGGTGTCACGTCAGGGCCACTGCAAGCCTGGCTCGGCTTGCCTGCTTTCTCCAAAGGAGGCTGGCCGACCAGCCGAACCTGGCACCTGGGCCAGCCCCTTCCAAGGGGACGAGTTCCAGAGGATAGAGCCCTGGGGGCGGCTGCCAAGTCTCCTGGGGCGTGTGCTGGGCCCCCGTCAGAGGAGGAAGCAGCCTGGTAAACGGTGTGCCAGGCCTGAGATCTGGAGGCCTCCCACAGCCGGGTCCCTGTCCTGCCCAGGCCCCCCGAGGGAGGTCGATGGTCGGGCAGAGGCGAGCGTGGTGGGGCTGGCGCCGAGCCTGCCCTTGGATGCCCCGGGGAAGGGCGCCGGGGGATGGGCTGCCCCTGGCCAGGTCTGAGGGAGCGACCCAGCTCGGGGCTGTCGGGGGCAGAGAGAGAACCCCCCTCCGCCCTTTCCCTTCAGGTTCTTAGGGCTGGCCAAATCCTTCCCAAGACAGCTTGTCTGGAGAAAATCAGACCCAGCTGAAGAACATGTGTCCATGGGGGAAACCCGGGAAACTGAGTCTCCCCACACAATAGCAGAGATTCTCATCTTGCATCCTCTCCTGAGCTAATGACCAAGGTGGATGTCCCGGGTGGGCCTGTGGAATGGGAGAGGGGAGGAAGTCTATTGTCATGCAGAGGGACATGGAAAGACTTGTCTGAAGCTTATCCCCTGCACTGGAGTCAGGTCGGGAAGGGAAGGCACAGAGGGGAGCAGGAAGCGGCCTCTCTGTGGTGGGGCTGGCTCCGGGGCAGGCGTGGGGGTGATGGCTGGAAGTGGGATGGCGCGTGAGTTGGCACCAGCCAGCGGTAGAGGCAGAGACTCAGAGGTCATGGATCTCTCTCTCTGTCTCTGTCTCTCTCTCTCTCCCTCAGGGAGCTGAGGAGAGTAAGGTGGCTCCCACTACCCACCTCGCCTACCTCTCCATGGGCCCTTCTTTCTCTGGCCGCTCCGGGAGCCCTGCGGGCTTGGCTTCAACCCTCCACCCACAGCACAGGCCAAGGGCGCCTGCGCGACCGCCGGGGCCTGGGGCTGACCTCGGGGGTCCTCAGTGAATGCCCCGCCCTCCCTCCAGGCTCTGACACAGCTGCAGCTGTTCCTTTGCCGCCCTTCTGGACTCGGCTTCAGCTGTCTCCCTCCCCTCCCCCACTCCCACTCAGCTTGCAGGCCGCTTCCCTGCCTTGAAAGCATTGCTGTGGCCCTGAGGGCCACAGACCTACTGGGCTTCAAGCTCAAGGCTCTGCCTGGGCCTGCTGCTTCGGCCAGGGGCTCATTTCTTCCTGGAAAGACAAAGCCATGGCCTCACCCCACGCCTGCACTTTGCCACGGCAGGCAGCCCAGGTGTAGGAAAGGCTCTGTGGAGTCAGAAGTGCCGAGACAGGCAGATGGCACCAGAGGGTTTGGGGGCCAGGGCGTAACTGGGCTAGCCCCTCCTCCCGGAAGTCGGGGAGGCACGGCCTTCCTTCTGCCCAGGCCACGGCTCCGGGGAGAAATCCGCCATGGAGGGCACGCGGGAGGCCCTCTGCCTGAGGTGGCAGGTGTCACGCCAGGGCCACTGCAAGCCTGGCTCGGCTTGCCTGCTTTCTCCAAAGGAGGCTGGCCGACCAGCCGAACCTGGCACGTGGGCCAGCCCCTTCCAAGGGGACGAGTTCCAGAGGATAGAGCCCTGGGGGCGGCTGCCAAGTCTCCTGGGGCGTGTGCTGGGCCCCCGTCAGAGGAGGAAGCAGCCTGGTAAACGGTGTGCCAGGCCTGAGATCTGGAGGCCTCCCACAGCCGGGTCCCTGTCCTGCCCAGGCCCCCCGAGGGAGGACGATGGTCGGGCAGTGGCGAGCGTGGTGGGGCTGGCGCCGAGCCTGCCCTTGGATGCCCCGGGGAAGGGCGCCGGGGGATGGGCTGCCCCTGGCCAGGTCTGAGGGAGCGACCCAGCTCGGGGCTGTCGGGGGCAGAGAGAGAACCCCCCTCCGCCCTTTCCCTTCAGGTTCTTAGGGCTGGCCAAATCCTTCCCAAGACAGCTTGTCTGGAGAAAATCAGACCCAGCTGAAGAACATGTGTCCATGGGGGAAACCCGGGAAACTGAGTCTCCCCACACAATAGCAGAGATTCTCATCTTGCATCCTCTCCTGAGCTAATGACCAAGGTGGATGTCCCGGGTGGGCCTGTGGAATGGGAGAGGGGAGGAAGTCTATTGTCATGCAGAGGGACATGGAAAGACTTGTCTGAAGCTTATCCCCTGCACTGGAGTCAGGTCGGGAAGGGAAGGCACAGAGGGGAGCAGGAAGCGGCCTCTCTGTGGTGGGGCTGGCTCCGGGGCAGGCGTGGGGGTGATGGCTGGAAGTGGGATGGCGCGTGAGTTGGCACCAGCCAGCGGTAGAGGCAGAGACTCAGAGGTCATGGATCTCTCTCTCTGTCTCTGTCTCTCTCTCTCTCCCTCAGGGAGCTGAGGAGAGTAAGGTGGCTCCCCCTACCCACCTCGCCTACCTCTCCATGGGCCCTTCTTTCTCTGGCCGCTCCGGGAGCCCTGCGGGCTTGGCTTCAACCCTCCACCCACAGCACAGGCCAAGGGCGCCTGCGCGACCGCCGGGGCCTGGGGCTGACCTCGGGGGTCCTCAGTGAATGCCCCGCCCTCCCTCCAGGCTCTGACACAGCTGCAGCTGTTCCTTTGCCGCCCTTCTGGACTCGGCTTCAGCTGTCTCCCTCCCCTCCCCCACTCCCACTCAGCTTGCAGGCCGCTTCCCTGCCTTGAAAGCATTGCTGTGGCCCTGAGGGCCACAGACCTACTGGGCTTCAAGCTCAAGGCTCTGCCTGGGCCTGCTGCTTCGGCCAGGGGCTCATTTCTTCCTGGAAAGACAAAGCCATGGCCTCACCCCACGCCTGCACTTTGCCACGGCAGGCAGCCCAGGTGTAGGAAAGGCTCTGTGGAGTCAGAAGTGCCGAGACAGGCAGATGGCACCAGAGGGTTTGGGGGCCAGGGCGTAACTGGGCTAGCCCCTCCTCCCGGAAGTCGGGGAGACCCGGCCTTCCTAGTGCCCAGGCCACGGCTCCGGGGAGAAATCCGCCATGGAGGGCACGCGGGAGGCCCTCTGCCTGAGGTGGCAGGTGTCACGCCAGGGCCACTGCAAGCCTGGCTCGGCTTGCCTGCTTTCTCCAAAGGAGGCTGGCCGACCAGCCGAACCTGGCACGTGGGCCAGCCCCTTCCAAGGGGACGAGTTCCAGAGGATAGAGCCCTGGGGGCGGCTGCCAAGTCTCCTGGGGCGTGTGCTGGGCCCCCGTCAGAGGAGGAAGCAGCCTGGTAAACGGTGTGCCAGGCCTGAGATCTGGAGGCCTCCCACAGCCGGGTCCCTGTCCTGCCCAGGCCCCCCGAGGGAGGACGATGGTCGGGCAGTGGCGAGCGTGGTGGGGCTGGCGCCGAGCCTGCCCTTGGATGCCCCGGGGAAGGGCGCCGGGGGATGGGCTGCCCCTGGCCAGGTCTGAGGGAGCGACCCAGCTCGGGGCTGTCGGGGGCAGAGAGAGAACCCCCCTCCGCCCTTTCCCTTCAGGTTCTTAGGGCTGGCCAAATCCTTCCCAAGACAGCTTGTCTGGAGAAAATCAGACCCAGCTGAAGAACATGTGTCCATGGGGGAAACCCGGGAAACTGAGTCTCCCCACACAATAGCAGAGATTCTCATCTTGCATCCTCTCCTGAGCTAATGACCAAGGTGGATGTCCCGGGTGGGCCTGTGGAATGGGAGAGGGGAGGAAGTCTATTGTCATGCAGAGGGACATGGAAAGACTTGTCTGAAGCTTATCCCCTGCACTGGAGTCAGGTCGGGAAGGGAAGGCACAGAGGGGAGCAGGAAGCGGCCTCTCTGTGGTGGGGCTGGCTCCGGGGCAGGCCTGGGGGTGATGGCTGGAAGTGGGATGGCGCGTGAGTTGGCACCAGCCAGCGGTAGAGGCAGAGACTCAGAGGTCATGGATCTCTCTCTCTGTCTCTGTCTCTCTCTCTCTCCCTCAGGGAGCTGAGGAGAGTAAGGTGGCTCCCCCTACCCACCTCGCCTACCTCTCCAAGGGCCCTTCTTTCTCTGGCCGCTCCGGGAGCCCTGCGGGCTTGGCTTCAACCCCCCACCCACAGCACAGGCCAAGGGCGCCTGCGCGACCGCCGGGGCCTAGGGCTGACCTAGGGGGTCCTCAGTGAATGCCCCGCCCTCCCTCCAGGCTCTGACACAGCTGCAGCTGTTCCTTTGCCGCCCTTCTGGACTCGGCTTCAGCTGTCTCCCTCCCCTCCCCCACTCCCACTCAGCTTGCAGGCAGCTTCCCTGCCTTGAAAGCATTGCTGTGGCCCTGAGGGCCACAGACCTACTGGGCTTCAAGCTCAAGGCTCTGCCTGGGCCTGCTGCTTCGGCCAGGGGCTCATTTCTTCCTGGAAAGACAAAGCCATGGCCTCACCCCACGCCTGCACTTTGCCACGGCAGGCAGCCCAGGTGTAGGAAAGGCTCTGTGGAGTCAGAAGTGCCGAGACAGGCAGATGGCACCAGAGGGTTTGGGGGCCAGGGCGTAACTGGGCTAGCCCCTCCTCCCGGAAGTCGGGGAGGCCCGGCCTTCCTAGTGCCCAGGCCACGGCTCCGGGGAGAAATCCGCCATGGAGGGCACGCGGGAGGCCCTCTGCCTGAGGTGGCAGGTGTCACGCCAGGGCCACTGCAAGCCTGGCTCGGCTTGCCTGCTTTCTCCAAAGGAGGCTGGCCGACCAGCCGAACCTGGCACGTGGGCCAGCCCCTTCCAAGGGGACGAGTTCCAGAGGATAGAGCCCTGGGGGCGGCTGCCAAGTCTCCTGGGGCGTGTGCTGGGCCCCCGTCAGAGGAGGAAGCAGCCTGGTAAACGGTGTGCCAGGCCTGAGATCTGGAGGCCTCCCACAGCCGGGTCCCTGTCCTGCCCAGGCCCCCCGAGGGAGGACGATGGTCGGGCAGTGGCGAGCGTGGTGGGGCTGGCGCCGAGCCTGCCCTTGGATGCCCCGGGGAAGGGCGCCGGGGGATGGGCTGCCCCTGGCCAGGTCTGAGGGAGCGACCCAGCTCGGGGCTGTCGGGGGCAGAGAGAGAACCCCCCTCCGCCCTTTCCCTTCAGGTTCTTAGGGCTGGCCAAATCCTTCCCAAGACAGCTTGTCTGGAGAAAATCAGACCCAGCTGAAGAACATGTGTCCATGGGGGAAACCCGGGAAACTGAGTCTCCCCACACAATAGCAGAGATTCTCATCTTGCATCCTCTCCTGAGCTAATGACCAAGGTGGATGTCCCGGGTGGGCCTGTGGAATGGGAGAGGGGAGGAAGTCTATTGTCATGCAGAGGGACATGGAAAGACTTGTCTGAAGCTTATCCCCTGCACTGGAGTCAGGTCAGGAAGGGAAGGCACAGAGGGGAGCAGGAAGCGGCCTCTCTGTGGTGGGGCTGGCTCCGGGGCAGGCGTGGGGGTGATGGCTGGAAGTGGGATGGCGCGTGAGTTGGCACCAGCCAGCGGTAGAGGCAGAGACTCAGAGGTCATGGATCTCTCTCTCTGTCTCTGTCTCTCTCTCTCTCCCTCAGGGAGCTGAGGAGAGTAAGGTGGCTCCCCCTACCCACCTCGCCTACCTCTCCAAGGTCCCTTCTTTCTCTGGCCGCTCCGGGAGCCCTGCGGGCTTGGCTTCAACCCCCCACCCACCGCACAGGCCAAGGGCGCCTGCGCGACCGCCAGGGCCTAGGGCTGACCTCGGGGGTCCTCAGTGAATGCCCCGCCCTCCCTCCAGGCTCTGACACAGCTGCAGCTGTTCCTTTGCCGCCCTTCTGGACTCGGCTTCAGCTGTCTCCCTCCCCTCCCCCACTCCCACTCAGCTTGCAGGCCGCTTCCCTGCCTTGAAAGAATTGCTGTGGCCCTGAGGGCCACAGACCTACTGGGCTTCAAGCTCAAGGCTCTGCCTGGGCCTGCTGCTTCGGCCAGGGGCTCATTTCTTCCTGGAAAGACAAAGCCATGGCCTCACCCCACGCCTGCACTTTGCCACGGCAGCCAGCCCAGGTGTAGGAAAGGCTCTGTGGAGTCAGAAGTGCCGAGACAGGCAGATGGCACCAGAGGGTTTGGGGGCCAGGGCGTAACTGGGCTAGCCCCTCCTCCCGGAAGTCGGGGAGGCCCGGCCTTCCTAGTGCCCAGGCCACGGCTCCGGGGAGAAATCCGCCATGGAGGGCACGCGGGAGGCCCTCTGCCTGAGGTGGCAGGTGTCACGCCAGGGCCACTGCAAGCCTGGCTCGGCTTGCCTGCTTCTCCAAAGGAGGCTGGCCGACCAGCCGAACCTGGCACCTGGGCCAGCCCCTTCCAAGGGGACGAGTTCCAGAGGATAGAGCCCTGGGGGCGGCTGCCAAGTCTCCTGGGGCGTGTGCTGGGCCCCCGTCAGAGGAGGAAGCAGCCTGGTAAACGGTGTGCCAGGCCTGAGATCTGGAGGCCTCCCACAGCCGGGTCCCTGTCCTGCCCAGGCCCCCCGAGGGAGGACGATGGTCGGGCAGTGGCGAGCGTGGTGGGGCTGGCGCCGAGCCTGCCCTTGGATGCCCCGGGGAAGGGCGCCGGGGGATGGGCTGCCCCTGGCCAGGTCTGAGGGAGCGACCCAGCTCGGGGCTGTCGGGGGCAGAGAGAGAACCCCCCTCCGCCCTTTCCCTTCAGGTTCTTAGGGCTGGCCAAATCCTTCCCAAGACAGCTTGTCTGGAGAAAATCAGACCCAGCTGAAGAACATGTGTCCATGGGGGAAACCCGGGAAACTGAGTCTCCCCACACAATAGCAGAGATTCTCATCTTGCATCCTCTCCTGAGCTAATGACCAAGGTGGATGTCCCGGGTGGGCCTGTGGAATGGGAGAGGGGAGGAAGTCTATTGTCATGCAGAGGGACATGGAAAGACTTGTCTGAAGCTTATCCCCTGCACTGGAGTCAGGTCGGGAAGGGAAGGCACAGAGGGGAGCAGGAAGCGGCCTCTCTGTGGTGGGGCTGGCTCCGGGGCAGGCGTGGGGGTGATGGCTGGAAGTGGGATGGCGCGTGAGTTGGCACCAGCCAGCGGTAGAGGCAGAGACTCAGAGGTCATGGATCTCTCTCTCTGTCTCTGTCTCTCTCTCTCTCCCTCAGGGAGCTGAGGAGAGTAAGGTGGCTCCCCCTACCCACCTCGCCTACCTCTCCAAGGTCCCTTCTTTCTCTGGCCGCTCCGGGAGCCCTGCGGGCTTGGCTTCAACCCCCCACCCACCGCACAGGCCAAGGGCGCCTGCGCGACCGCCAGGGCCTAGGGCTGACCTCGGGGGTCCTCAGTGAATGCCCCGCCCTCCCTCCAGGCTCTGACACAGCTGCAGCTGTTCCTTTGCCGCCCTTCTGGACTCGGCTTCAGCTGTCTCCCTCCCCTCCCCCACTCCCACTCAGCTTGCAGGCCGCTTCCCTGCCTTGAAAGAATTGCTGTGGCCCTGAGGGCCACAGACCTACTGGGCTTCAAGCTCAAGGCTCTGCCTGGGCCTGCTGCTTCGGCCAGGGGCTCATTTCTTCCTGGAAAGACAAAGCCATGGCCTCACCCCACGCCTGCACTTTGCCACGGCAGGCAGCCCAGGTGTAGGAAAGGCTCTGTGGAGTCAGAAGTGCCGAGACAGGCAGATGGCACCAGAGGGTTTGGGGGCCAGGGCGTAACTGGGCTAGCCCCTCCTCCCGGAAGTCGGGGAGGCACGGCCTTCCTTCTGCCCAGGCCACGGCTCCGGGGAGAAATCCGCCATGGAGGGCACGCGGGAGGCCCTCTGCCTGAGGTGGCAGGTGTCACGCCAGGGCCACTGCAAGCCTGGCTCGGCTTGCCTGCTTTCTCCAAAGGAGGCTGGCCGACCAGCCGAACCTGGCACGTGGGCCAGCCCCTTCCAAGGGGACGAGTTCCAGAGGATAGAGCCCTGGGGGCGGCTGCCAAGTCTCCTGGGGCGTGTGCTGGGCCCCCCGTCAGAGGAGGAAGCAGCCTGGTAAACGGTGTGCCAGGCCTGAGATCTGGAGGCCTCCCACAGCCGGGTCCCTGTCCTGCCCAGGCCCCCCGAGGGAGGACGATGGTCGGGCAGTGGCGAGCGTGGTGGGGCTGGCGCCGAGCCTGCCCTTGGATGCCCCGGGGAAGGGCGCCGGGGGATGGGCTGCCCCTGGCCAGGTCTGAGGGAGCGACCCAGCTCGGGGCTGTCGGGGGCAGAGAGAGAACCCCCCTCCGCCCTTTCCCTTCAGGTTCTTAGGGCTGGCCAAATCCTTCCCAAGACAGCTTGTCTGGAGAAAATCAGACCCAGCTGAAGAACATGTGTCCATGGGGGAAACCCGGGAAACTGAGTCTCCCCACACAATAGCAGAGATTCTCATCTTGCACCCTCTCCTGAGCTAATGACCAAGGTGGATGTCCCGGGTGGGCCTGTGGAATGGGAGAGGGGAGGAAGTCTATTGTCATGCAGAGGGACATGGAAAGACTTGTCTGAAGCTTATCCCCTGCACTGGAGTCAGGTCGGGAAGGGAAGGCACAGAGGGGAGCAGGAAGCGGCCTCTCTGTGGTGGGGCTGGCTCCGGGGCAGGCGTGGGGGTGATGGCTGGAAGTGGGATGGCGCGTGAGTTGGCACCAGCCAGCGGTAGAGGCAGAGACTCAGAGGTCATGGATCTCTCTCTCTGTCTCTGTCTCTCTCTCTCTCCCTCAGGGAGCTGAGGAGAGTAAGGTGGCTCCCCCTACCCACCTCGCCTACCTCTCCAAGGGCCCTTCTTTCTCTGGCCGCTCCGGGAGCCCTGCGGGCTTGGCTTCAACCCCCCACCCACAGCACAGGCCAAGGGCGCCTGCGCGACCGCCAGGGCCTAGGGCTGACCTAGGGGGTCCTCAGTGAATGCCCCGCCCTCCCTCCAGGCTCTGACACAGCTGCAGCTGTTCCTTTGCCGCCTTTCTGGACTCGGCTTCAGCTGTCTCCCTCCCCTCCCCCACTCCCACTCAGCTTGCAGGCCGCTTCCCTGCCTTGAAAGCATTGCTGTGGCCCTGAGGGCCACAGACCTACTGGGCTTCAAGCTCAAGGCTCTGCCTGGGCCTGCTGCTTCGGCCAGGGGCTCATTTCTTCCTGGAAAGACAAAGCCATGGCCTCACCCCACGCCTGCACTTTGCCACGGCAGGCAGCCCAGGTGTAGGAAAGGCTCTGTGGAGTCAGAAGTGCCGAGACAGGCAGATGGCACCAGAGGGTTTGGGGGCCAGGGCGTAACTGGGCTAGCCCCTCCTCCCGGAAGTCGGGGAGGCCCGGCCTTCCTAGTGCCCAGGCCACGGCTCCGGGGAGAAATCCGCCATGGAGGGCACGCGGGAGGCCCTCTGCCTGAGGTGGCAGGTGTCACGCCAGGGCCACTGCAAGCCTGGCTCGGCTTGCCTGCTTTCTCCAAAGGAGGCTGGCCGACCAGCCGAACCTGGCACCTGGGCCAGCCCCTTCCAAGGGGACGAGTTCCAGAGGATAGAGCCCTGGGGGCGGCTGCCAAGTCTCCTGGGGCGTGTGCTGGGCCCCCGTCAGAGGAGGAAGCAGCCTGGTAAACGGTGTGCCAGGCCTGAGATCTGGAGGCCTCCCACAGCCGGGTCCCTGTCCTGCCCAGGCCCCCCGAGGGAGGACGATGGTCGGGCAGTGGCGAGCGTGGTGGGGCTGGCGCCGAGCCTGCCCTTGGATGCCCCGGGGAAGGGCGCCGGGGGATGGGCTGCCCCTGGCCAGGTCTGAGGGAGCGACCCAGCTCGGGGCTGTCGGGGGCAGAGAGAGAACCCCCCTCCGCCCTTTCCCTTCAGGTTCTTAGGGCTGGCCAAATCCTTCCCAAGACAGCTTGTCTGGAGAAAATCAGACCCAGCTGAAGAACATGTGTCCATGGGGGAAACCCGGGAAACTGAGTCTCCCCACACAATAGCAGAGATTCTCATCTTGCATCCTCTCCTGAGCTAATGACCAAGGTGGATGTCCCGGGTGGGCCTGTGGAATGGGAGAGGGGAGGAAGTCTATTGTCATGCAGAGGGACATGGAAAGTCTTGTCTGAAGCTTATCCCCTGCACTGGAGTCAGGTCGGGAAGGGAAGGCACAGAGGGGAGCAGGAAGCGGCCTCTCTGTGGTGGGGCTGGCTCCGGGGCAGGCGTGGGGGTGATGGCTGGAAGTGGGATGGCGCGTGAGTTGGCACCAGCCAGCGGTAGAGGCAGAGACTCAGAGGTCATGGATCTCTCTCTCTGTCTCTGTCTCTCTCTCTCTCCCTCAGGGAGCTGAGGAGAGTAAGGTGGCTCCCCCTACCCACCTCGCCTACCTCTCCAAGGGCCCTTCTTTCTCTGGCCGCTCCGGGAGCCCTGCGGGCTTGGCTTCAACCCTCCACCCACAGCACAGGCCAAGGGCGCCTGCGCGACCGCCAGGGCCTAGGGCTGACCTAGGGGGTCCTCAGTGAATGCCCTGCCCTCCCTCCAGGCTCTGACACAGCTGCAGCTGTTCCTTTGCCGCCCTTCTGGACTCGGCTTCAGCTGTCTCCCTCCCCTCCCCCACTCCCACTCAGCTTGCAGGCCGCTTCCCTGCCTTGAAAGCATTGCTGTGGCCCTGAGGGCCACAGACCTACTGGGCTTCAAGCTCAAGGCTCTGCCTGGGCCTGCTGCTTCGGCCAGGGGCTCATTTCTTCCTGGAAAGACAAAGCCATGGCCTCACCCCACGCCTGCACTTTGCCACGGCAGGCAGCCCAGGTGTAGGAAAGGCTCTGTGGAGTCAGAAGTGCCGAGACAGGCAGATGGCACCAGAGGGTTTGGGGGCCAGGGCGTAACTGGGCTAGCCCCTCCTCCCGGAAGTCGGGGAGGCCCGGCCTTCCTAGTGCCCAGGCCACGGCTCCGGGGAGAAATCCGCCATGGAGGGCACGCGGGAGGCCCTCTGCCTGAGGTGGCAGGTGTCACGCCAGGGCCACTGCAAGCCTGGCTCGGCTTGCCTGCTTTCTCCAAAGGAGGCTGGCCGACCAGCCGAACCTGGCACCTGGGCCAGCCCCTTCCAAGGGGACGAGTTCCAGAGGATAGAGCCCTGGGGGCGGCTGCCAAGTCTCCTGGGGCGTGTGCTGGGCCCCCGTCAGAGGAGGAAGCAGCCTGGTAAACGGTGTGCCAGGCCTGAGATCTGGAGGCCTCCCACAGCCGGGTCCCTGTCCTGCCCAGGCCCCCCGAGGGAGGACGATGGTCGGGCAGTGGCGAGCGTGGTGGGGCTGGCGCCGAGCCTGCCCTTGGACGCCCCGGGGAAGGGCGCCGGGGGATGGGCTGCCCCTGGCCAGGTCTGAGGGAGCGACCCAGCTCGGGGCTGTCGGGGGCAGAGAGAGAACCCCCCTCCGCCCTTTCCCTTCAGGTTCTTAGGGCTGGCCAAATCCTTCCCAAGACAGCTTGTCTGGAGAAAATCAGACCCAGCTGAAGAACATGTGTCCATGGGGGAAACCCGGGAAACTGAGTCTCCCCACACAATAGCAGAGATTCTCATCTTGCATCCTCTCCTGAGCTAATGACCAAGGTGGATGTCCCGGGTGGGCCTGTGGAATGGGAGAGGGGAGGAAGTCTATTGTCATGCAGAGGGACATGGAAAGACTTGTCTGAAGCTTATCCCCTGCACTGGAGTCAGGTCGGGAAGGGAAGGCACAGAGGGGAGCAGGAAGCGGCCTCTCTGTGGTGGGGCTGGCTCCAGGGCAGGCGTGGGGGTGATGGCTGGAAGTGGGATGGCGCGTGAGTTGGCACCAGCCAGCGGTAGAGGCAGAGACTCAGAGGTCATGGATCTCTCTCTCTGTCTCTGTCTCTCTCTCTCTCCCTCAGGGAGCTGAGGAGAGTAAGGTGGCTCCGCCTACCCACCTCGCCTACCTCTCCAAGGGCCCTTCTTTCTCTGGCCGCTCCAGGAGCCCTGCGGGCTTGGCTTCAACCCCCCACCCACCGCACAGGCCAAGGGCGCCTGCGCGACCGCCAGGGCCTAGGGCTGACCTCGGGGGTCCTCAGTGAATGCCCCGCCCTCCCTCCAGGCCCTGACCCAGCTGCAGCTGTTCCTTTGCCGCCCTTCTGGACTCGGCTTCAGCTGTCTCCCTCCCCTCCCCCACTCCCACTCAGCTTGCAGGCCGCTTCCCTGCCTTGAAAGCATTGCTGTGGCCCTGAGGGCCACAGACCTACTGGGCTTCAAGCTCAAGGCTCTGCCTGGGCCTGCTGCTTCGGCCAGGGGCTCATTTCTTCCTGGAAAGACAAAGCCATGGCCTCACCCCACGCCTGCACTTTGCCACGGCAGGCAGCCCAGGTGTAGGAAAGGCTCTGTGGAGTCAGAAGTGCCGAGACAGGCAGATGGCACCAGAGGGTTTGGGGGCCAGGGCGTAACTGGGCTAGCCCCTCCTCCCGGAAGTCGGGGAGGCCCGGCCTTCCTAGTGCCCAGGCCACGGCTCCGGGGAGAAATCCGCCATGGAGGGCACGCGGGAGGCCCTCTGCCTGAGGTGGCAGGTGTCACGCCAGGGCCACTGCAAGCCTGGCTCGGCTTGCCTGCTTTCTCCAAAGGAGGCTGGCCGACCAGCCGAACCTGGCACCTGGGCCAGCCCCTTCCAAGGGGACGAGTTCCAGAGGATAGAGCCCTGGGGGCGGCTGCCAAGTCTCCTGGGGCGTGTGCTGGGCCCCCGTCAGAGGAGGAAGCAGCCTGGTAAACGGGTGTGCCAGGCCTGAGATCTGGAGGCCTCCCACAGCCGGGTCCCTGTCCTGCCCAGGCCCCCCGAGGGAGGACGATGGTCGGGCAGTGGCGAGCGTGGTGGGGCTGGCGCCGAGCCTGCCCTTGGACGCCCCGGGGAAGGGCGCCGGGGGATGGGCTGCCCCTGGCCAGGTCTGAGGGAGCGACCCAGCTCGGGGCTGTCGGGGGCAGAGAGAGAACCCCCCTCCGCCCTTTCCCTTCAGGTTCTTAGGGCTGGCCAAATCCTTCCCAAGACAGCTTGTCTGGAGAAAATCAGACCCAGCTGAAGAACATGTGTCCATGGGGGAAACCCGGGAAACTGAGTCTCCCCACACAATAGCAGAGATTCTCATCTTGCATCCTCTCCTGAGCTAATGACCAAGGTGGATGTCCCGGGTGGGCCTGTGGAATGGGAGAGGGGAGGAAGTCTATTGTCATGCAGAGGGACATGGAAAGACTTGTCTGAAGCTTATCCCCTGCACTGGAGTCAGGTCGGGAAGGGAAGGCACAGAGGGGAGCAGGAAGCGGCCTCTCTGTGGTGGGGCTGGCTCCGGGGCAGGCGTGGGGGTGATGGCTGGAAGTGGGATGGCGCGTGAGCTGGCACCAGCCAGCGGTAGAGGCAGAGACTCAGAGGTCATGGATCTCTCTCTCTGTCTCTGTCTCTCTCTCTCTCTCTCAGGGAGCTGAGGAGAGTAAGGTGGCTCCCCCTACCCACCTCGCCTACCTCTCCAAGGGCCCTTCTTTCTCTGGCCACTCCGGGAGCCCTGCGGGCTTGGCTTCAACCCCCCACCCACCGCACAGCCAAGGGCGCCTGCGCGACCGCCAGGGCCTAGGGCTGACCTCGGGGGTCCTCAGTGAATGCCCCGCCCTCCCTCCAGGCTCTGACCCAGCTGCAGCTGTTCCTTTGCCGCCCTTCTGGACTGGGCTTCAGCTGTCTCCCTCCCCTCCCCCACTCCCACTCAGCTTGCAGGCCGCTTCCCTGCCTTGAAAGCATTGCTGTGGCCCTGAGGGCCACAGACCTACTGGGCTTCAAGCTCAAGGCTCTGCCTGGGCCTGCTGCTTCGGCCAGGGGCTCATTTCTTCCTGGAAAGACAAAGCCATGGCCTCACCCCACGCCTGCACTTTGCCACGGCAGGCAGCCCAGGTGTAGGAAAGGCTCTGTGGAGTCAGAAGTGCCGAGACAGGCAGATGGCACCAGAGGGTTTGGGGGCCAGGGCGTAACTGGGCTAGCCCCTCCTCCCGGAAGTCGGGGAGGCCCGGCCTTCCTAGTGCCCAGGCCACGGCTCCGGGGAGAAATCCGCCATGGAGGGCACGCGGGAGGCCCTCTGCCTGAGGTGGCATGTGTCACGCCAGGGCCACTGCAAGCCTGGCTCGGCTTGCCTGCTTTCTCCAAAGGAGGCTGGCCGACCAGCCGAACCTGGCACCTGGGCCAGCCCCTTCCAAGGGGACGAGTTCCAGAGGATAGAGCCCTGGGGGCGGCTGCCAAGTCTCCTGGGGCGTGTGCTGGGCCCCCGTCAGAGGAGGAAGCAGCCTGGTAAACGGTGTGCCAGGCCTGAGATCTGGAGGCCTCCCACAGCCGGGTCCCTGTCCTGCCCAGGCCCCCCGAGGGAGGACGATGGTCGGGCAGTGGCGAACGTGGTGGGGCTGGCGCCGAGCCTGCCCTTGCACGCCCCGGGGAAGGGCGCCGGGGGATGGGCTGCCCCTGGCCAGGTCTGAGGGAGCGACCCAGCTCGGGGCTGTCGGGGGCAGAGAGAGAACCCCCCTCCGCCCTTTCCCTTCAGGTTCTTAGGGCTGGCCAAATCCTTCCCAAGACAGCTTGTCTGGAGAAAATCAGACCCAGCTGAAGAACATGTGTCCATGGGGGAAACCCGGGAAACTGAGTCTCCCCACACAATAGCAGAGATTCTCATCTTGCATCCTCTCCTGAGCTAATGACCAAGGTGGATGTCCCGGGTGGGCCTGTGGAATGGGAGAGGGGAGGAAGTCTATTGTCATGCAGAGGGACATGGAAAGACTTGTCTGAAGCTTATCCCCTGCACTGGAGTCAGGTCGGGAAGGGAAGGCACAGAGGGGAGCAGGAAGCGGCCTCTCTGTGGTGGGGCTGGCTCCGGGGCAGGCGTGGGGTTGATGGCTGGAAGTGGGATGGCGCTGAGTTGGCACCAGCCAGCGGTAGAGGCAGAGACTCAGAGGTCATGGATCTCTCTCTCTGTCTCTGTCTCTCTCTCTCTCCCTCAGGGAGCTGAGGAGAGTAAGGTGGCTCCCCCTACCCACCTCGCCTACCTCTCCAAGGGCCCTTCTTTCTCTGGCCGCTCCGGGAGCCCTGCGGGCTTGGCTTCAAGCCCCCACCCACCGCACAGGCCAAGGGCGCCTGCGCGACCGCCAGGGCCTAGGGCTGACCTCGGGGGTCCTCAGTGAATGCCCCGCCCTCCCTCCAGGCTCTGACCCAGCTGCAGCTGTTCCTTTGCCGCCCTTCTGGACTCGGCTTCAGCTGTCTCCCTCCCCTCCCCCACTCCCACTCAGCTTGCAGGCCGCTTCCCTGCCTTGAAAGCATTGCTCTGGCCCTGAGGGCCACAGACCTACTGGGCTTCAAGCTCAAGGCTCTGCCTGGGCCTGCTGCTTCGGCCAGGGGCTCATTTCTTCCTGGAAAGACAAAGCCAGGGCCTCACCCCACGCCTGCACTTTGCCACGGCAGGAAGCCCAGGTGTAGGAAAGGCTCTGTGGAGTCAGAAGTGCCGAGACAGGCAGATGGCACCAGAGGGTTTGGGGGCCAGGGCGTAACTGGGCTAGCCCCTCCTCCCGGAAGTCGGGGAGGCCCGGCCTTCCTAGTGCCCAGGCCACGGCTCCGGGGAGAAATCCGCAATGGAGGGCACGCGGGAGGCCCTCTGCCTGAGGTGGCAGGTGTCACGCCAGGGCCACTGCAAGCCTGGCTCGGCTTGCCTGCTTTCTCCAAAGGAGGCTGGCCGACCAGCCGAACCTGGCACCTGGGCCAGCCCCTTCCAAGGGGACGAGTTCCAGAGGATAGAGCCCTGGGGGCGGCTGCCAAGTCTCCTGGGGCGTGTGCTGGGCCCCCGTCAGAGGAGGAAGCAGCCTGGTAAACGGTGTGCCAGGCCTGAGATCTGGAGGCCTCCCACAGCCGGGTCCCTGTCCTGCCCAGGCCCCCCGAGGGAGGACGATGGTCGGGCAATGGCGAGCGTGGTGGGGCTGGCGCCGAGCCTGCCCTTGGATGCCCCGGGGAAGGGCGCCGGGGGATGGGCTGCCCCTGGCCAGGTCTGAGGGAGCGACCCAGCTCGGGGCTGTCGGGGGCAGAGAGAGAACCCCCCTCCGCCCTTTCCCTTCAGGTTCTTAGGGCTGGCCAAATCCTTCCCAAGACAGCTTGTCTGGAGAAAATCAGACCCAGCTGAAGAACATGTGTCCATGGGGGAAACCCGGGAAACTGAGTCTCCCCACACAATAGCAGAGATTCTCATCTTGCATCCTCTCCTGAGCTAATGACCAAGGTGGATGTCCCGGGTGGGCCTGTGGAATGGGAGAGGGGAGGAAGTCTATTGTCATGCAGAGGGACATGGAAAGACTTGTCTGAAGCTTATCCCCTGCACTGGAGTCAGGTCGGGAAGGGAAGGCACAGAGGGGAGCAGGAAGCGGCCTCTCTGTGGTGGGGCTGGCTCCGGGGCAGGCGTGGGGGTGATGGCTGGAAGTGGGATGGCGCGTGAGTTGGCACCAGCCAGCGGTAGAGGCAGAGACTCAGAGGTCATGGATCTCTCTCTCTGTCTCTGTCTCTCTCTCTCTCCCTCAGGGAGCTGAGGAGAGTAAGGTGGCTCCCCCTACCCACCTCGCCTACCTCTCCAAGGGCCCTTCTTTCTCTGGCCGCTCCGGGAGCCCTGCGGGCTTGGCTTCAACCCCCCACCCACCGCACAGGCCAAGGGCGCCTGCGCGACCGCCAGGGCCTAGGGCTGACCTCGGGGGTCCTCAGTGAATGCCCCGCCCTCCCTCCAGGCTCTGACCCAGCTGCAGCTGTTCCTTTGCCGCCCTTCTGGACTCGGCTTCAGCTGTCTACCTCCCCTCCCCCACTCCCACTCAGCTTGCAGGCCGCTTCCCTGCCTTGAAAGCATTGCTCTGGCCCTGAGGGCCACAGACCTACTGGGCTTCAAGCTCAAGGCTCTGCCTGGGCCTGCTGCTTCGGCCAGGGGCTCATTTCTTCCTGGAAAGACAAAGCCATGGCCTCACCCCACGCCTGCACTTTGCCACGGCAGGCAGCCCAGGTGTAGGAAAGGCTCTGTGGAGTCAGAAGTGCCGAGACAGGCAGATGGCACCAGAGGGTTTGGGGGTCAGGGCGTAACTGGGCTAGCCCCTGCTCCCGGAAGTCGGGGAGGCCCGGCCTTCCTAGTGCCCAGGCCACGGCTCCGGGGACAAATCCGCCATGGAGGGCACGCGGGAGGCCCTCTGCCTGAGGTGGCAGGTGTCACGCCAGGGCCACTGCAAGCCTGGCTCGGCTTGCCTGCTTTCTCCAAAGGAGGCTGGCCGACCAGCCGAACCTGGCACCTGGGCCAGCCCCTTCCAAGGGGACGAGTTCCAGAGGATAGAGCCCTGGGGGCGGCTGCCAAGTCTCCTGGGGCGTGTGCTGGGCCCCCGTCAGAGGAGGAAGCAGCCTGGTAAACGGTGTGCCTGGCCTGAGATCTGGAGGCCTCCCACAGCCGGGTCCCTGTCCTGCCCAGGCCCCCCGAGGGAGGACGATGGTCGGGCAGTGGCGAACGTGGTGGGGCTGGCGCCGAGCCTGCCCTTGGACGCCCCGGGGAAGGGCGCCGGGGGATGGGCTGCCCCTGGCCAGGTCTGAGGGAGCGACCCAGCTCGGGGCTGTCGGGGGCAGAGAGAGAACCCCCCTCCGCCCTTTCCCTTCAGGTTCTTAGGGCTGGCCAAATCCTTCCCAAGACAGCTTGTCTGGAGAAAATCAGACCCAGCTGAAGAACATGTGTCCATGGGGGAAACCCGGGAAACTGAGTCTCCCCACACAATAGCAGAGATTCTCATCTTGCATCCTCTCCTGAGCTAATGACCAAGGTGGATGTCCCGGGTGGGCCTGTGGAATGGGAGAGGGGAGGAAGTCTATTGTCATGCAGAGGGACATGGAAAGACTTGTCTGAAGCTTATCCCCTGCACTGGAGTCAGGTCGGGAAGGGAAGGCACAGAGGGGAGCAGGAAGCGGCCTCTCTGTGGTGGGGCTGGCTCCGGGGCAGGCGTGGGGGTGATGGCTGGAAGTGGGATGGCGCGTGAGTTGGCACCAGCCAGCGGTAGAGGCAGAGACTCAGAGGTCATGGATCTCTCTCTCTGTCTCTGTCTCTCTCTCTCTCCCTCAGGGAGCTGAGGAGAGTAAGGTGCTCCCCCTACCCACCTCGCCTACCTCTCCAAGGGCCCTTCTTTCTCTGGCCGCTCCGGGAGCCCTGCGGGCTTGGCTTCAACCCCCCACCCACCGCACAGGCCAAGGGCGCCTGCGCGACCGCCAGGGCCTAGGGCTGACCTCGGGGGTCCTCAGTGAATGCCCCGCCCTCCCTCCAGGCTCTGACCCAGCTGCAGCTGTTCCTTTGCCGCCCTTCTGGACTGGGCTTCAGCTGTCTCCCTCCCCTCCCCCACTCCCACTCAGCTTGCAGGCCGCTTCCCTGCCTTGAAAGCATTGCTCTGGCCCTGAGGGCCACAGACCTACTGGGCTTCAAGCTCAAGGCTCTGCCTGGGCCTGCTGCTTCGGCCAGGGGCTCATTTCTTCCTGGAAAGACAAAGCCATGGCCTCACCCCACGCCTGCACTTTGCCACGGCAGGCAGCCCAGGTGTAGGAAAGGCTCTGTGGAGTCAGAAGTGCCGAGACAGGCAGATGGCACCAGAGGGTTTGGGGGCCAGGGCGTAACTGGGCTAGCCCCTCCTCCCGGAAGTCGGGGAGGCCCGGCCTTCCTAGTGCCCAGGCCTCGGCTCCGGGGAGAAATCCGCCATGGAGGGCACGCGGGAGGCCCTCTGCCTGAGGTGGCAGGTGTCACGCCAGGGCCACTGCAAGCCTGGTTCGGCTTGCCTGCTTTCTCCAAAGGAGGCTGGCCGACCAGCCGAACCTGGCACGTGGGCCAGCCCCTTCCAAGGGGACGAGTTCCAGAGGATAGAGCCCTGGGGGCGGCTGCCAAGTCTCCTGGGGCGTGTGCTGGGCCCCCGTCAGAGGAGGAAGCAGCCTGGTAAACGGTGTGCCTGGCCTGAGATCTGGAGGCCTCCCACAGCCGGGTCCCTGTCCCGCCCAGGCCCCCCGAGGGAGGACGATGGTCGGGCAGTGGCGAACGTGGTGGGGCTGGCGCCGAGCCTGCCCTTGGACGCCCCGGGGAAGGGCGCCGGGGGATGGGCTGCCCCTGGCCAGGTCTGAGGGAGCGACCCAGCTCGGGGCTGTCGGGGGCAGAGAGAGAACCCCCCTCCGCCCTTTCCCTTCAGGTTCTTAGGGCTGGCCAAATCCTTCCCAAGACAGCTTGTCTGGAGAAAATCAGACCCAGCTGAAGAACATGTGTCCATGGGGGAAACCCGGGAAACTGAGTCTCCCCACACAATAGCAGAGATTCTCATCTTGCATCCTCTCCTGAGCTAATGACCAAGGTGGATGTCCCGGGTGGGCCTGTGGAATGGGAGAGGGGAGGAAGTCTATTGTCATGCAGAGGGACATGGAAAGAATTGTCTGAAGCTTATCCCCTGCACTGGAGTCAGGTCGGGAAGGGAAGGCACAGAGGGGAGCAGGAAGCGGCCTCTCTGTGGTGGGGCTGGCTCCGGGGCAGGCGTGGGGTTGATGGCTGGAAGTGGGATGGCGCGTGAGTTGGCACCAGCCAGCGGTAGAGGCAGAGACTCAGAGGTCATGGATCTCTCTCTCTGTCTCTGTCTCTCTCTCTCTCTCCCTCAGGGAGCTGAGGAGAGTAAGGTGGCTCCCCCTACCCACCTCGCCTACCTCTCCAAGGGCCCTTCTTTCTCTGGCCGCTCCGGGAGCCCTGCGGGCTTGGCTTCAACCCCCCACCCACCGCACAGGCCAAGGGCGCCTGCGCGACCGCCAGGGCCTAGGGCTGACCTCGGGGGTCCTCAGTGAATGCCCCGCCCTCCCTCCAGGCTCTGACCCAGCTGCAGCTGTTCCTTTGCCGCCCTTCTGGACTCGGCTTCAGCTGTCTCCCTCCCCTCCCCCACTCCCACTCAGCTTGCAGGCCGCTTCCCTGCCTTGAAAGCATTGCTCTGGCCCTGAGGGCCACAGACCTACTGGGCTTCAAGCTCAAGGCTCTGCCTGGGCCTGCTGCTTCGGCCAGGGGCTCATTTCTTCCTGGAAAGACAAAGCCAGGGCCTCACCCCACGCCTGCACTTTGCCACGGCAGGAAGCCCAGGTGTAGGAAAGGCTCTGTGGAGTCAGAAGTGCCGAGACAGGCAGATGGCACCAGAGGGTTTGGGGGCCAGGGCGTAACTGGGCTAGCCCCTCCTCCCGGAAGTCGGGGAGGCCCGGCCTTCCTAGTGCCCAGGCCACGGCTCCGGGGAGAAATCCGCCATGGAGGGCACGCGGGAGGCCCTCTGCCTGAGGTGGCAGGTGTCACGCCAGGGCCACTGCAAGCCTGGCTCGGCTTGCCTGCTTTCTCCAAAGGAGGCTGGCCGACCAGCCGAACCTGGCACCTGGGCCAGCCCCTTCCAAGGGGACGAGTTCCAGAGGATAGAGCCCTGGGGGCGGCTGCCAAGTCTCCTGGGGCATGTGCTGGGCCCCCGTCAGAGGAGGAAGCAGCCTGGTAAACGGTGTGCCAGGCCTGAGATCTGGAGGCCTCCCACAGCCGGGTCCCTGTCCTGCCCAGGCCCCCCGAGGGAGGACGATGGTCAGGCAGTGGCGAGCGTGGTGGGGCTGGCGCCGAGCCTGCCCTTGGATGCCCCGGGGAAGGGCGCCGGGGGATGGGCTGCCCCTGGCCAGGTCTGAGGGAGCGACCCAGCTCGGGGCTGTCGGGGGCAGAGAGAGAACCCCCCTCCGCCCTTTCCCTTCAGGTTCTTAGGGCTGGCCAAATCCTTCCCAAGACAGCTTGTCTGGAGAAAATCAGACCCAGCTGAAGAACATGTGTCCATGGGGGAAACCCGGGAAACTGAGTCTCCCCACACAATAGCAGAGATTCTCATCTTGCATCCTCTCCTGAGCTAATGACCAAGGTGGATGTCCCGGGTGGGCCTGTGGAATGGGAGAGGGGAGGAAGTCTATTGTCATGCAGAGGGACATGGAAAGACTTGTCTGAAGCTTATCCCCTGCACTGGAGTCAGGTCGGGAAGGGAAGGCACAGAGGGGAGCAGGAAGCGGCCTCTCTGTGGTGGGGCTGGCTCCGGGGCAGGCGTGGGGGTGATGGCTGGAAGTGGGATGGCGCGTGAGTTGGCACCAGCCAGCGGTAGAGGCAGAGACTCAGAGGTCATGGATCTCTCTCTCTGTCTCTGTCTCTCTCTCTCTCCCTCAGGGAGCTGAGGAGAGTAAGGTGGCTCCCCCTACCCACCTCGCCTACCTCTCCATGGGCCCTTCTTTCTCTGGCCGCTCCGGGAGCCCTGCGGGCTTGGCTTCAACCCTCCACCCACAGCACAGGCCAAGGGCGCCTGCGCGACCGCCGGGGCCTAGGGCTGACCTCGGGGGTCCTCAGTGAATGCTCCGCCCTCCCTCCAGGCTCTGACCCAGCTGCAGCTGTTCCTTTGCCGCCCTTCTGGAGTCGGCTTCAGCTGTCTCCCTCCCCTCCCCCACTCCCACTCAGCTTGCAGGCCGCTTCCCTGCCTTGAAAGCATTGCTCTGGCCCTGAGGGCCACAGACCTACTGGGCTTCAAGCTCAAGGCTCTGCCTGGGCCTGCTGCTTCGGCCAGGGGCTCATTTCTTCCTGGAAAGACAAAGCCATGGCCTCACCCCACGCCTGCACTTTGCCACGGCAGGCAGCCAAGGTGTAGGAAAGGCTCTGTGGAGTCAGAAGTGCCGAGACAGGCAGATGGCACCAGAGGGTTTGGGGGTCAGGGCGTAACTGGGCTAGCCCCTCCTCCCGGAAGTCGGGGAGGCCCGGCCTTCCTAGTGCCCAGGCCACGGCTCCGGGGAGAAATCCGCCATGGAGGGCACGCGGGAGGCCCTCTGCCTGAGGTGGCAGGTGTCACGCCAGGGCCACTGCAAGCCTGGCTCGGCTTGCCTGCTTTCTCCAAAGGAGGCTGGCCGACCAGCTGAACCTGGCACCTGGGCCAGCCCCTTCCAAGGGGACGAGTTCCAGAGGATAGAGCCCTGGGGGCGGCTGCCTAGTCTCCTGGGGCGTGTGCTGGGCCCCCGTCAGAGGAGGAAGCAGCCTGGTAAACGGTGTGCCTGGCCTGAGATCTGGAGGCCTCCCACAGCCGGGTCCCTGTCCTGCCCAGGCCCCCCGAGGGAGGACGATGGTCGGGCAGTGGCGAGCGTGGTGGGGCTGGCGCCGAGCCTGCCCTTGGATGCCCCGGGGAAGGGCGCCGGGGGATGGGCTGTCCCTGGCCAGGTCTGAGGGAGCGACCCAGCTCGGGGCTGTCGGGGGCAGAGAGAGAACCCCCCTCCGCCCTTTCCCTTCAGGTTCTTAGGGCTGGCCAAATCCTTCCCAAGACAGCTTGTCTGGAGAAAATCAGACCCAGCTGAAGAACATGTGTCCATGGGGGAAACCCGGGAAACTGAGTCTCCCCACACAATAGCAGAGATTCTCATCTTGCATCCTCTCCTGAGCTAATGACCAAGGTGGATGTCCCGGGTGGGCCTGTGGAATGGGAGAGGGGAGGAAGTCTATTGTCATGCAGAGGGACATGGAAAGACTTGTCTGAAGCTTATCCCCTGCACTGGAGTCAGGTCGGGAAGGGAAGGCACAGAGGGGAGCAGGAAGCGGCCTCTCTGTGGTGGGGCTGGCTCCGGGGCAGGCGTGGGGGTGATGGCTGGAACTGGGATGGCGCGTGAGTTGGCACCAGCCAGCGGTAGAGGCCCAGACTCAGAGGTCATGGATCTCTCTCTCTGTCTCTGTCTCTCTCTCCCTCAGGGAGCTGAGGAGAGTAAGGTGGCTCCCCCTACCCACCTCGCCTACCTCTCCAAGGGCCCTTCTTTCTCTGGCCGCTCCGGGAGCCCTGCGGGCTTGGCTTCAACCCCCCACCCACCGCACAGGCCAAGGGCGCCTGCGCGACCGCCAGGGCCTAGGGCTGACCTCGGGGGTCCTCAGTGAATGCCCCGCCCTCCCTCCAGGCTCTGACCCAGCTGCAGCTGTTCCTTTGCCGCCCTTCTGGACTCGGCTTCAGCTGTCTCCCTCCCCTCCCCCACTCCCACTCAGCTTGCAGGCCGCTTCCCTGCCTTGAAAGCATTGCTCTGGCCCTGAGGGCCACAGACCTACTGGGCTTCAAGCTCAAGGTTCTGCCTGGGCCTGCTGCTTCGGCCAGGGGCTCATTTCTTCTTGGAAAGACAAAGCCATGGCCTCACCCCACGCCTGCACTTTGCCACGGCAGGCAGCCCAGGTGTAGGAAAGGCTCTGTGGAGTCAGAAGTGCCGAGACAGGCAGATGGCACCAGAGGGTTTGGGGGCCAGGGCATAACTGGGCTAGCCCCTCCTCCCGGAAGTCGGGGAGGCCCGGCCTTCCTAGTGCCCAGGCCACGGCTCCGGGGAGAAATCCGCCATGGAGGGCACGCGGGAGGCCCTCTGCCTGAGGTGGCAGGTGTCACGCCAGGGCCACTGCAAGCCTGGCTCGGCTTGCCTGCTTTCTCCAAAGGAGGCTGGCCGACCAGCCGAACCTGGCACCTGGGCCAGCCCCTTCCAAGGGGACGAGTTCCAGAGGATAGAGCCCTGGGGGCGGCTGCCAAGTCTCCTGGGGCGTGTGCTGGGCCCCCGTCAGAGGAGGAAGCAGCCTGGTAAACGGTGTGCCAGGCCTGAGATCTGGAGGCCTCCCACAGCCGGGTCCCTGTCCTGCCCAGGCCCCCCGAGGGAGGACGATGGTCGGGCAGTGGCGAGCGGGGTGGAGCTGGCGCCGAGCCTGCCCTTGGATGCCCCGGGGAAGGGCGCCGGGGGATGGGCTGCCCCTGGCCAGGTCTGAGGGAGCGACCCAGCTCGGGGCTGTCGGGGGCAGAGAGAGAACCCCCCTCCGCCCTTTCCCTTCAGGTTCTTAGGGCTGGCCAAATCCTTCCCAAGACAGCTTGTCTGGAGAAAATCAGACCCAGCTGAAGAACATGTGTCCATGGGGGAAACCCGGGAAACTGAGTCTCCCCACACAATAGCAGAGATTCTCATCTTGCATCCTCTCCTGAGCTAATGACCAAGGTGGATGTCCCGGGTGGGCCTGTGGAATGGGAGAGGGGAGGAAGTCTATTGTCATGCAGAGGGACATGGAAAGACTTGTCTGAAGCTTATCCCCTGCACTGGAGTCAGGTCGGGAAGGGAAGGCACAGAGGGGAGCAGGAAGCGGCCTCTCTGTGGTGGGGCTGGCTCCGGGGCAGGCGTGGGGGTGATGGCTGGAAGTGGGATGGCGCGTGAGTTGGCACCAGCCAGCGGTAGAGGCAGAGACTCAGAGGTCATGGATCTCTCTCTCTGTCTCTGTCTCTCTCTCTCTCCCTCAGGGAGCTGAGGAGAGTAAGGTGGCTCCCCCTACCCACCTCGCCTACCTCTCCAAGGGCCCTTCTTTCTCTGGCCGCTCCGGGAGCCCTGCGGGCTTGGCTTCAACCCCCCACCCACCGCACAGGCCAAGGGCGCCTGCGCGACCGCCAGGGCCTAGGGCTGACCTCGGGGGTCCTCAGTGAATGCCCCGCCCTCCCTCCAGGCTCTGACCCAGCTGCAGCTGTTCCTTTGCCGCCCTTCTGGACTCGGCTTCAGCTGTCTCCCTCCCCTCCCCCACTCCCACTCAGCTTGCAGGCCGCTTCCCTGCCTTGAAAGCATTGCTCTGGCCCTGAGGGCCACAGACCTACTGGGCTTCAAGCTCAAGGTTCTGCCTGGGCCTGCTGCTTCGGCCAGGGGCTCATTTCTTCTTGGAAAGACAAAGCCATGGCCTCACCCCACGCCTGCACTTTGCCACGGCAGGCAGCCCAGGTGTAGGAAAGGCTCTGTGGAGTCAGAAGTGCCGAGACAGGCAGATGGCACCAGAGGGTTTGGGGGCCAGGGCGTAACTGGGCTAGCCCCTCCTCCCGGAAGTCGGGGAGGCCCGGCCTTCCTAGTGCCCAGGCCACGGCTCCGGGGAGAAATCCGCCATGGAGGGCACGCGGGAGGCCCTCTGCCTGAGGTGGCAGGTGTCACGCCAGGGCCACTGCAAGCCTGGCTCGGCTTGCCTGCTTTCTCCAAAGGAGGCTGGCCGACCAGCCGAACCTGGCACCTGGGCCAGCCCCTTCCAAGGGGACGAGTTCCAGAGGATAGAGCCCTGGGGGCGGCTGCCAAGTCTCCTGGGGCGTGTGCTGGGCCCCCGTCAGAGGAGGAAGCAGCCTGGTAAACGGTGTGCCAGGCCTGAGATCTGGAGGCCTCCCACAGCCGGGTCCCTGTCCTGCCCAGGCCCCCCGAGGGAGGACGATGGTCGGGCAGTGGCGAGCGTGGTGGGGCTGGCGCCGAGCCTGCCCTTGGATGCCCCGGGGAAGGGCGCCGGGGGATGGGCTGCCCCTGGCCAGGTCTGAGGGAGCGACCCAGCTCGGGGCTGTCGGGGGCAGAGAGAGAACCCCCCTCCGCCCTTTCCCTTCAGGTTCTTAGGGCTGGCCAAATCCTTCCCAAGACAGCTTGTCTGGAGAAAATCAGACCCAGCTGAAGAACATGTGTCCATGGGGGAAACCCGGGAAACTGAGTCTCCCCACACAATAGCAGAGATTCTCATCTTGCATCCTCTCCTGAGCTAATGACCAAGGTGGATGTCCCGGGTGGGCCTGTGGAATGGGAGAGGGGAGGAAGTCTATTGTCATGCAGAGGGACATGGAAAGACTTGTCTGAAGCTTATCCCCTGCACTGGAGTCAGGTCGGGAAGGGAAGGCACAGAGGGGAGCAGGAAGCGGCCTCTCTGTGGTGGGGCTGGCTCCGGGGCAGGCGTGGGGGTGATGGCTGGAAGTGGGATGGCGCGTGAGTTGGCACCAGCCAGCGGTAGAGGCAGAGACTCAGAGGTCATGGATCTCTCTCTCTGTCTCTGACTCTCTCTCTCTCCCTCAGGGAGCTGAGGAAAGTAAGGTGGCTCCCCCTACCCACCTCGCCTACCTCTCCAAGGGCCCTTCTTTCTCTGGCCGCTCCGGGAGCCCTGCGGGCTTGGCTTCAACCCCCCACCCACCGCACAGGCCAAGGGCGCCTGCGCGACCCCCAGGGCCTAGGGCTGACCTCCGGGGGCCTCAGTGAATGCCCCGCCCTCCCTCCAGGCTCTGACCCAGCTGCAACTCTTCCATCGCCGCCCTTCTGGACTAGGCTTCAGCTGTCTCCCTTCCCTCCCCCTCTCCCACTCAGCTTGGAGGCCGCTTCCCTGCCTTGATAGCATTGTTGTGGCCCTGAGGGCCACAGACCTACTGGGCTTCAAGCTCAAGGCTCTGCCTGGGCCTGCTGCTTCGGCCAGGGGCTCATTTCTTCCTGGAAAGACAAAGCCATGGCCTCACCCCACGCCTACACTTTGCCACGGCAGGCAGCCCAGATGTAGGAAAGTCTCTGTGGAGTCAGAAGTGCCGAGACAGGCAGATGGCACCAGAGGGTTTGGGGGCCAGGGCGTAACTGGGCTAGCGCTCCTCCCGGGAGTCGGGGAGGCCCGGCCTTCCTAGTGCCCAGGCCACGGCTCCGGGGAGAAATCCGCAATGGAGGGCACGCGGGAGGCCCTCTGCCTGAGGTGGCAGGTGTCACGCCAGGGCCACTGCAAGCCTGGCTCGGCTTCCCTGCTTTCTCCAAAGGAGGCTGGCCGACCAGCCGAACCTGGCACCTGGGCCAGGCCCCTTCCAAGGGGACGAGTTCCAGAGGATAGAGCCCTGGGGGCGGCTGCCAAGTCTCCTGGGGCGTGTGCTGGGCACCCGTCAGAGGAGGAAGCAGCCTGGTAAACGGTGTGCCAGGCCTGAGATCTGGAGGCCTCCCACAGCCGGGTCCCTGTCCTGCCCAGGCCCCCCGTGGGAGGACGATGGTCGGGCAGTGGCGAGCGTGGTGGGGCTGGCGCCGAGCCTGCCCTTGGATGCCCCGGGGAAGGGCGCCGGGGGATGGGCTGCCCCTGGCCAGGTCTGAGGGAGCGACCCAGCTCAGGGCTGTCGGGGGCAGAGAGAGAACCCCCCTCCGCCCTTTCCCTTCAGGTTCTTAGGGCTGGCCAAATCCTTCCCAAGACAGCTTGTCTGGAGAAAATCAGACCCAGCTGAAGAACATGTGTCCATGGGGGAAACCCGGGAAACTGAGTCTCCCCACACAATAGCAGAGATTCTCATCTTGCATCCTCTCCTGAGCTAATGACCAAGGTGGATGTCCCGGGTGGGCCTGTGGAATGGGAGAGGGGAGGAAGTCTATTGTCATGCAGAGGGACATGGAAAGACTTGTCTGAAGCTTGTCCTCTGCACTGGGGTCAGGTAGGGAAGGTATGGCACAGAGGTGACCAGGAACCAACCGGCCTCTCCATAGTGGGGCTGGCACCAAGGCAGGCGTGGGGGTGATGGCTGGAAGTGGGATGGCGCGTGAGTTGGCACCAGCCAGCGGTAGAGGCCGAGACTCAGAGGTCATGGATCTCTCTCTCTGTCTCTGTCTCTCTCTCTCTCCCTCAGGGAGCTGAGGAGAGTAAGGTGGCTCCCCCTACCCACCTCGCCTACCTCTCCATGGGCCCTTCTTTCTCTGGCCGCTCCGGGAGCCCTGCGGGCTTGGGTTCAAGCCCCCACACACCGCAAAGTCCAAGGGCGCATGCGCGACCGCCGGGGCCTAGGTCTGGCCTGGGGGGGGGTCCTCAGTGAATGCCCCGCCCTCCCTCCAGGCTCTGACCCAGCTGCAGCTCTTCCATCGCCGCCCTTCTGGACTAGGCTTCAGCTGTCTCCCTCCCCTCCCCCACTCCCACTCAGCTTGCAGGCCGCTTCCCTGCCTTGAAAGCATTGCTCTGGCCCTGAGGGCCACAGACCTACTGGGCTTCAAGCTCAAGGCTCTGTCTGGGCCTGCTTCTTCGGCCAGGGGCTCACTTTTTCCTGGAAAGAGAAGGCATGGCCTCACCCGACGCCTGCACTTGTAAGCAAGTACTTTCTCATTCCAAGTAGCAAGTTACTATGTAGGAACAAGTTTGTATAGGTATTTCAAAGATGCCCAGAACTGAGCTAAACTTGGTATGTCTCCAACTCCTAGAAATAACTTCATGCCCCATCTCCCTTACTTCCAGCTAGTAAGGATCACATAATTCCTAACAAAGATTTGACACAGATTCCCAATTCGGGCATTCAGAACATATAGCACGTTGCTGTAAGCAAGCACATTCTCATTCAAAGTTGCAAGTTACTATGTAGGAACAATTTTGTATAGGTATTTCAAAGATGCTCAGAACTGAGCTAAACTTGGTATGTGTCCAACTCCTAGGAATAACTTCATGCCCCATCTCCCTTACTTCCAGCTAGTAAGGATCACATAATTCCTAACAAAGTTTTGACACAGATTCCCAATTCGGGCATTCAGAACATATAGCACGTTGCTGTAAGCAAGCACATTCTCATTCAAAGTTGCAAGTTACTATGTAGTTACAAGTTTGTATAGGTATTTCAAAGATGCCCAGAACTGAGCTAAACTTGGTATGCCTCCAACTCCTAGAAATAACTTCATGCCCCATCTCCCTTACTTCCAGCTAGTAAGGATCACATAATTCCTAACAAAGTTTTGACACAGATTCCCAATTCGGGCATTCAGAACATATAGCACGTTGCTGTAAGCAAGCACATTCTCATTCAAAGTTGTAGGTTACTATGTAGGAACAAGTTTGTATAGGTATTTCAAAGAAGCTCAGAACTGAGCTAAACTTGGTATGTGTCCAACTCCTAGGAATAACTTCATGCCCCATCTCCCTTACTTCCAGCTAGTAAGGATCACATAATTCCTAACAAAGTTTTGACACAGATTCCCAATTCGGGCATTCAGAACATATAGCACGTTGCTGTTAGCAAGCACATTCTCATTCAAAGTTGCAAGTTACTATGTAGGAACAAGTTTGTATAGGTATTTCAAAGATGCCCAGAACAGAGCTAAAAGTTGTAGGTCTCCAACTCCTAGAAATAACTTCATGCCCCATCTCCCTTACTTCCAGCTAGTAAGGATCACATAATTCCTAACAAAGTTTTGACACAGATTCCCAATTCGGGCATTCAGAACATATAGCACGTTGCTGCAAGCAAGCACATTCTCATTCAAAGTTGCAAGTTACTATGTAGGAACAAGTTTTTATAGGTATATCAAAGATGCCCAGAACTGAGCTAAACTTGGTATGTGTCCAACTCCTAGAAATAACTTCATGCCCCATCTCACTTACTTCCAGCTAGTAAGGATCACATAATTCCTAACAAAGTTTTGACACAGATTCCCAATTCGGGCATTCAGAACATATAGCACATTGCTGTAAGCATGCACATTCTCATTCAAAGTTGCAAGTTACTATGTAGGAACAAGTTTGTATAGGTATTTCAAAGATGCCCAGAACTGAGCTAAACTTGGTATGTGTCCAACTCCTAGAAATAACTTCATGCCCCAACTCCATTACTTCCAGCTAGTAAGGATCACATAATTCCTAACAAAGTTTTGACACAGATTCCCAATTCGGGCATTCACAACATATAGCACGTTGCTGTAAGCAAGCACATTCTCATTCAAAGTTGCAAGTTACTATGTAGGAACAAGTTTGTATAGGTATTTCAAAGATGCCCAGAACTGAGCTAAACTTGGTATGTGTCCAACTCCTAGAAATAACTTCATGCCCCAACTCCCTTACTTTCAGCTAGTAAGGATCACATAATTCCTAACAAAGTTTTGACACAGATTCCCAATTCGGGCATTCAGAACATATAGCACGTTGCTGTAAGCAAGCTCATTCTCATTCAAAGTTGCAAGTTACTATGTAGGAAGAAGTTTGTATAGGTATTTCAAAGATGCCCAACACTGAGCTAAACTTGGTATGTGTCCAACTCCTAGAAATAACTTCATGCCCCATCTCCCTTACTTCCATCTAGTAAGGATCACATAATTCCTAACAAGGTTTTGACACAGATTCCCAATTCAGGAATTCAGAACATATAGCACGTTGTTGTAAGCAAGCACATTCTCATTCAAAGTTGCAAGTTACTATGTAGGAACAAGTCTGTATAGGTATTTCAAAGATGCCCAGAACTGAGCTAAACTGGGTATGTGTCCAACTCCTAGAAATAACTTCATGCCCCATCTCCCTTACTTACAGCTAGTAAGGATCACATAATTCCTAACAAAGTTTTGACACAGATTCCCAATTCGGGCATTCAGAACATATAGCACGTTGCTGTAAGTAAGCACATTCTAATTCAAAGTTGCAAGTTACTATCTAGGAACAAGTTTGTATAGGTATTTCAAAGATGCCCACAACTGAGCTAAACGTTGTATGTCTCCAACTCCTAGAAATAACTTCATGCCCCATCTCGCTTACTTCCAGCTAGTAAGGATCACATACTTCCTAACAAAGTTTTGACACAGATTCCCAATTCGGGCATTCACAACATATAGCACGTTGCTCTAAGCAAGCACATTCTCATTCAAAGTAGCAAGTTACTATGGAGGAACAAGTTTGTATAGGTATTTCAAAGATGCCCAGAACTGAGCTAAACGTTGTATGTGTCCAACCTCTAGAAATAACTTCATGCCCCATCTCCCTTACTTCCATCTAGTAAGGATCACATAATTCCTAACAAAGTTTTGACACAGATTCCCAATTCGGGCATTCAGAACATATAGTACATTGCTGTAAGCAAGCACATTCTCATTCAAAGTTGGAAGTTACTATGTAGGAACAAGTTTGTATAGGTATTTCAAAGATGCCCAGAACAGAGCTAAAAGTTGTAGGTCTCCAACTCCTAGAAATAACTTCATGCCCCATCTCCCTTACTTCCAGCTAGTAAGGATCACATAATTCCTAACAAAGTTTTGACACAGATTCCCAATTCGGGCATTCAGAACATATAGCACGTTGCTGTAAGCAAGCACATTCTCATTCAAAGTTGCAAGTTACTATGTAGGAACTAGTTTGTATAGGTATTTCAAAGATGCCCAGAACTGAGCTAAAGTGGGTATGTCTCCAACTCCTAGAAATAACTTCATGCCCCATCTCCCTTACTTCCATCTAGTAAGGATCACATAATTCCTAACAAAGTTTTGACACAGATTCCCAATTCGGGCATTCAGAACATATAGCACGTTGCTGTAAGCAAGCACTTTCTCATTCAAAGTTGCAAGTTACTATGTAGGAACAATTTTGTATAGGTATTTCAAAGATGCCCAGAACTGTGCTAAACTTGGTATGTGTCCAACTCCTAGAAATACCTTCATGCCCCAACTCACTTACTTCCAGCTAGTAAGGATCACATAATTCCTAACAAAGTTTTGACACAGATTCCCTATTCGGGCATTCAGAACATATATCACATTGCTGTAAGCAAGCACATTCTCATTCAAAGTTGCAAGTTACTATGTAGGAACAAGTTTGTATAGGTATTTCAAAGATGCCCAGAACAGAGCTAAAAGTTGTAGGTCTCCAACTCCTAGAAATAACTTCATGCCCCATCTTCCTTACTTACAGCTAGTAAGGATCACATAATTCCTAACAAAGTTTTGACACAGATTCCCAATTCGGGCATTCAGAACATATAGCACGTTGCTGCAAGCAAGCACATTCTCATTCAAAGTTGCAAGTTACTATGTAGGAACAAGTTTGTATAGGTATTTCAAAGATGCCCAGAACTGAGTTAAACTTGGTATGTGTCCAACTCCTAGAAATAACTTCATGCCCCAACTCCCTTACTTCCAGCTAGTAAGGATCACATAATTCCTAACAAAGTTTTGACACACATTCCCAATTCGGGCATTCAGAACATATAGCACGTTGCTGTAAGCAAGCACATTCTCATTCAAAGTTGCAAGTTACTATGTAGGAACAATTTTGTATAGGTATTTCAAAGATGCCCAGAACTGAGCTAAACTTGGTATGTGTCCAACTCCTAGAAATAACTTCATGCCCCAACTCCCTTACTTCCAGCTAGTAAGGATCACATAATTCCTAACAAAGTTTTGACACAGATTCCCAATTCGGGCATTCAGAACATATAGCACGTTGCTGTAAGCAAGCACATTCTCATTCAAAGTTGCAAGTTACTATGTAGGAACAAGTTTGTATAGGTATTTCAAAGATGCCCAGAACTGAGCTAAAGTGGGTATGTGTCCAACTCCAAGAATAACTTCATGCCCCAACTCCCTTACTTTCAGCTAGTAAGGATCACATAATTCCTAACAAAGTTTTGACACAGATTCCCAATTCGGGCATTCAGAACATATAGCACGTTGCTGTAAGCAAGCACATTCTCATTCAAAGTTGCAAGTTACTATGTAGGAACAAGTTTGTATAGGTATTTCAAAGATGCCCAGAACTGAGCTAAACTTGGTATGTCTCCAACTCCTAGAAATAACTTCATGCCCCAACTCCCTTACTTCCAGCTAGTAAGGATCACATAATTCCTAACAAAGTTTTGACACAGATTCCCAATTCGGGCATTCACAACATATAGCACGTTGCTGTAAGCAAGCACATTCTCATTCAAAGTTGGCAATTACTATGTAGGAACAAGTTTGTATAGGTATTTCAAAGATGCCCAGAACTGAGCTAAACTTGGTATGTGTCCAACTCCTAGAAATAACTTCATGCCCCATCTCCCTTACTTCCAGCTAGTAAGGATCACATAATTCCTAACAAAGTTTTGACACAGATTCCCAATTCGGGCATTCAGAACATAAAGCACGTTGCTGTAAGCAAGCACATTCTCATTCAAAGATGCAAGTTACTATGTAGGAACAAGTGTGTATAGGTATTTCAAAGATGCCCAGAACTGAGCTAAACTTGGTATGTCTCCAAATCCTAGAAATATCTTCATGCCCCATCTCCCTTACTTCCAGCTAGTAAGGATCACATAATTCCTAACAAAGTTTTGACACAGATTCCCAATTCGGGCATTCAGAACATATAGCACGTTGCTGTAAGTAAGCACATTCTAATTCAAAGTTGCAAGTTACTATCTAGGAACAAGTTTGTATAGGTATTTCAAAGATGCCCACAACTGAGCTAAACGTTGTATGTCTCCAACTCCTAGAAATAACTTCATGCCCCATCTCGCTTACTTCCAGCTAGTAAGGATCACATACTTCCTAACAAAGTTTTGACACAGATTCCCAACTCGGGCATTCACAACATATAGCACGTTGCTGTAAGCAAGCACATTCTCATTCAAAGTTGCAAGTTACTATGTAGGAACAAGTTTGTATAGGTATTTCAAAGATGCCCAGAACTGAGCTAAACGTTGTATGTGTCCAACCTCTAGAAATAACTTCATGCCCCATCTCCCTTACTTCCATCTAGTAAGGATCACATAATTCCTAACAAAGTTTTGACACAGATTCCCAATTCGGGCATTCAGAACATATAGTACATTGCTGTAAGCAAGCACATTCTCATTCAAAGTTGGAAGTTACTATGTAGGAACAAGTTTGTATAGGTATTTCAAAGATGCCCAGAACAGAGCTAAAAGTTGTAGGTCTCCAACTCCTGGAAATAACTTCATGCCCCATCTCCCTTACTTCCAGCTAGTAAGGATCACATAATTCCTAACAAAGTTTTGACACAGATTCCCAATTCGATCATTCAGAACATATAGCACGTTGCTGTAAGCAAGCACATTCTCATTCAAAGTTGCAAGTTACTATGTAGGAACAAGTTTGTATAGGTTTTTCAAAGATGCCCAGAACTGAGGTAAACTTGGTATGTGTCCAACTCCTAGAAATATCTTCATGCCCCATCTCCCTTACTTCCAGCTAGTAAGGATCACATAATTCCTAACAAAGTTTTGACACAGATTCCCAATTCGGGCATTCAGAACATATAGCACATTGCTGTAAGCAAGCACATTCTCATTCAAAGTTGCAAGATACTATGTAGGAACAAGTTTGTATAGGTATTTCAAATATGCCCAGAACTGAGCTAAACTTGGTATGTGTCCAACTCCTAGAAATAAATTCATGCCCCAACTCCCTTACTTCCAGCTAGTAAGGATCACATAATTCCTAAAAAAGTTTTGACACAGATTCCCAATTCGGGCATTCACAACATATAGCACGTTGCTGTAAGCAAGCACATTCTCATTCAAAGTTGGCAGTTACTATGTAGGAACAAGTTTGTATAGGTATTTCAAAGATGCCCAGAACTGAGCTAAACGTTGTATGTCTCCAACTCCTAGAAATAACTTCATGAACCATCTCGCTTACTTCCAGCTAGTAAGGATCACATAATTCCTAACAAAGTTTTGACACAGATTCTCAATTCGGGCATTCAGAACATATAGCACGTTGCTGTAAGCAAGCACATTCTCATTCAAAGTTGCAAGTTACTATGTAGGAAGAAGTTTGTATAGGTATTTCAAAGATGCCCAGAACTGAGCTAAACGTTGTATGTGTCCAACCTCTAGAAATAACTTCATGCCCCATCTCCCTTACTTCCATCTAGTAAGGATCACATAATTCCTAACAAAGTTTTGACACAGATTCCCAATTCGGGCATTCAGAACATATAGCACGTTGCTGTAAGCAAGCTCATTCTCATTCAAAGTTGCAAGTTACCATGTAGCAACAAGTTTGTATAGGTATTTCAAAGATGCCCAGAACTGAGCTAAACTTGGTGTGTCTCCAACTCCTAGAAACAACTTCATGCCCCATCTCCCTTACTTCCAGCTAGTAAGGATCACATAATTCCTAACAAAGTTTTGACACAGATTCCCAATTTGGGCATTCAGAACATATAGCACGTTGCTGTAAGCAAGCACATTCTCATTCATAGTTGCAAGATACTATGTAGGAACAAGTTTGTATAGGTATTTCAAAGATGCCCAGAACTGAGCTAAAATTGGTATGTCTCCAACTCCTAGAAATAACTTCATGCCCCATCTCCCTTACTTCCAGCTAGTAAGGATCACATAATTCCTAACAAAGTTTTGACACAGATTCCCAATTCTGGCATTCAGAACATATAGCACGTTGCTGTAAGCAAGCACATTCTCATTCAAAGTTGCAAGTTACTATGTAGTAACAAGTTTGTATAGGTATTTCAAAGATGCCCAGAACTGTGCTAAACTTGGTATGTGTCCAACTCCAAGAAATACCTTCATGCCCCAACTCACTTACTTCCATCTAGTAAGGATCACATAATTCCTAACAAAGTTTTGACACAGATTCCCAATTCGGGCATTCAGAACATATAGTACATTTCTGTAAGCAAGCACATTCTCATTCAAAGTTGGAAGTTACTATGTAGGAACAAGTTTGTATAGGTATTTCAAAGATGCCCAGAACAGAGCTAAAAGTTGTAGGTCTCCAACTCCTGGAAATAACTTCATGCACCATCTCCCTTACTTCCAGCTAGTAAGGATCACATAATTCCTAACAAAGTTTTGACACAGATTCCCAATTCGGGCATTCAGAACATATAGCACGTTGCTGTAAGCAAGCACATTCTCATTCAAAGTTGCAAGTTACTATGTAGGAACAAGTTTGTATAGGTATTTCAAAGAAGCCCAGAACTGAGCTAAACTTGGTATGTGTCCAACTCCTAAAAATATCTTCATGCCCCATCTCCCTTACTTCCAGCTAGTAAGGAACACATAATTCCTAACAAAGTTTTGACACAGATTCCCAATTCGGGCATTCAGAACATATAGCACATTGCTGTAAGCAAGCACATTCTCATTCAAAGTTGCAAGTTACTATGTAGGAACAAGTTTGTATAGGTATTTCAAAGATGCCCAGAACTGAGCTAAACTTGGTATGTCTCCAACTCCTAGAAATAACTTCATGCCCCAACTCCCTTACTTCCAGCTAGTAAGGATCACATAATTCCTAACAAAGTTTTGACACAGATTCCCAATTCGGGCATTCACAACATATAGCACGTTGCTGTAAGCAAGCACATTCTCATTCAAAGTTGGCAATTACTATGTAGGAACAAGTTTGTATAGGTATTTCAAAGATGCCCAGAACTGAGCTAAACTTGGTATGTGTCCAACTCCTAGAAATAACTTCATGCCCCATCTCCCTTACTTCCAGCTAGTAAGGATCACATAATTCCTAACAAAGTTTTGACACAGATTCCCAATTCGGGCATTCAGAACATAAAGCATGTTGCTGTAAGCAAGCACATTCTCATTCAAAGATGCAAGTTACTATGTAGGAACAAGTGTGTATAGGTATTTCAAAGATGCCCAGAACTGAGCTAAACTTGGTATGTCTCCAAATCCTAGAAATATCTTCATGCCCCATCTCCCTTACTTCCAGCTAGTAAGGATCACATAATTCCTAACAAAGTTTTGACACAGATTCCCAATTCGGGCATTCAGAACATATAGCACGTTGCTGTAAGTAAGCACATTCTCATTCAAAGTTGCAAGTTAATATGTAGGAACAAGTTTGTATAGGTATATCAAAGATGCCCACAACTGAGCTAAACTTGGTATGTCTCCAACTACTAGAAATAACTTCATGCCCCATCTCGCTTACTTCCAGCTAGTAAGGATCACATACTTCCTAACAAAGTTTTGACACACATTCCCAATTCGGGCATTCACAACATATAGCACGTTGCTGTAAGCAAGCACATTCTCATTCAAAGTTGCAAGTTACTATGTAGGAACAAGTTTGTATAGGTATTTCAAAGATGCCCAGAACTGAGCTAAACTTGGTATGTCTCCAACTCCTAGAAATAACTTCATGCCCCATCTCCCTTACTTCCAGCTAGTAAGGATCACATAATTCCTAACAAAGTTTTGACACAGATTCCCAATTCGGGCATTCAGAACATATAGCACGTTGCTCTAAGCAAGCACATTCTCATTCAAAGTTGCAAGTTAATATGTAGGAACAAGTTTGTATAGGTATTTCAAAGATGCCCAGAACTGTGCTAAACTTGGTATGTGTCCAACTCCTAGAAATACCTTCATGCCCCAACTCACTTACTTCCAGCTAGTAAGGATCACATAATTCCTAACAAAGTTTTGACACAGATTCCCTATTCGGGCATTCAGAACATATAGCACATTGCTGTAAGCAAGCACATTCTCATTCAAAGTTGCAAGTTACTATGTAGGAACAAGTTTCTATAGGTATTTCAAAGATGCCCAGAACAGAGCTAAAAGTTGTAGGTCTCCAACTCCTAGAAATAACTTCATGCCCCATCTCCCTTACTTCCAGCTAGTAAGGATCACATAATTCCTAACAAAGTTTTGACACAGATTCCCAATTCGGGCATTCAGAACATATAGCACGTTGCTGCAAGCAAGCACATTCTCATTCAAAGTTGCAAGTTACTATGTAGGAACAAGTTTGTATAGGTATTTCAAAGATGCCCAGAACTGAGCTAATCTTGGTATGTGTCCAACTCCTAGAAATAACTTCATGCCCCAACTCCCTTACTTCCAGCTAGTAAGGATCACATAATTCCTAACAAAGTTTTGACACAGATTCCCAATTCGGGCATTCAGAACATATAGCACGTTGCTGTAAGCAAGCTGATTCTCATTCAAAGTTGCAAGTTACTATGTAAGAAGAAGTTTGTATAGGTATTTCAAAGATGCCCAACACTGAGCTAAACTTGGTATGTCTCCAACTCCTAGAAATAACTTCATGCCCCATCTCCCTTACTTCCATCTAGTAAGGATCACATAATTCCTAACAAAGTTTTGACACAGATTCCCAATTCGGGCATTCAGAACATATAGCACGTTGCTGTAAGTAAGCACATTCTAATTCAAAGTTGCAAGTTACTATCTAGGAACAAGTTTGTATAGGTATTTCAAAGATGCCCACAACTGAGCTAAACGTTGTATGTCTCCAACTCCTAGAAATAACTTCATGCCCCATCTCGCTTACTTCCAGCTAGTAAGGATCACATACTTCCTAACAAAGTTTTGACACAGATTCCCAATTCGGGCATTCACAACATATAGCACGTTGCTGTAAGCAAGCACATTCTCATTCAAAGTTGCAAGTTACTATGTAGGAACAAGTTTGTATAGGTATTTCAAAGATGCCCAGAACTGAGCTAAACGTTGTATGTGTCCAACCTCTAGAAATAACTTCATGCCCCATCTCTCTTACTTCCATCTAGTAAGGATCACATAATTCCTAACAAAGTTTTGACACAGATTCCCAATTTGGGCATTCAGAACATATAGCACATTGCTGTAAGCAAGCACATTCTCATTCAAAGTTGCAAGTTACTATGTAGGAACAAGTTTGTATAGGTATTTCAAAGATGCCCAGAACTGAGCTAAACTTGGTATGTCTCCAACTCCTAGAAATAACTTCATGCCCCATCTCCCTTACTTCCAGCTAGTAAGGATCACATAATTCCTAACAAAGTTCTGACACAGATTCCCAATTCTGGCATTCAGAACATATAGCACGTTGCTGTAAGCAAGCACATTCTCATTCAAAGTTGCAAGTTACTGTGTAGGAACAAGTTTGTATAGGTATTTCAAAGATGCCCAGAACTGTGCTAAACTTGGTATGTGTCCAACTCCAAGAAATACCTTCATGCCCCAACTCACTTACTTCCATCTAGTAAGCATCACATAATTCCTAACAAAGTTTTGACACAGATTCCCAATTCGGGTATTCAGAACATATAGTACATTGCTGTAAGCAAGCACATTCTCATTCAAAGTTGGAAGTTACTATGTAGGAACAAGTTTGTATAGGTATTTCAAAGATGCCCAGAACAGAGCTAAAAGTTGTAGGTCTCCAACTCCTGGAAATAACTTCATGCACCATCTCCCTTACTTCCAGCTAGTAAGGATCACATAATTCCTAACAAAGTTTTGACACAGATTCCCAATTCGGGCATTCAGAACATATAGCACATTGCTGTAAGCAAGCACATTCTCATTCAAAGTTGCAAGTTACTATGTAGGAACAAGTTTGTATAGGTATTTCAAAGATGCCCAGAACTGAGCTAAACTTGGTATGTGTCCAACTCCTAGAAATAACTTCATGCCCCATCTCCCTTACTTCCAGCTAGTAAGGATCACATAATTCCTAACAAAGTTTTGACACAGATTCCCAATTCGGGCATTCAGAACATAAAGCACGTTGCTGTAAGCAAGCACATTCTCATTCAAAGATGCAAGTTACTATGTAGGAACAAGTGTGTATAGGTATTTCAAAGATGCCCAGAACTGAGCTAAACTTGGTATGTCTCCAAATCCTAGAAATATCTTCATGCCCCATCTCCCTTACTTCCAGCTAGTAAGGATCACATAATTCCTAACAAAGTTTTGACACAGATTCCCAATTCGGGCATTCAGAACATATAGCACGTTGCTGTAAGTAAGCACATTCTCATTCAAAGTTGCAAGTTAATATGTAGGAACAAGTTTGTATAGGTATTTCAAAGATGCCCACAACTGAGCTAAACTTGGTATGTCTCCAACTCCTAGAAATAACTTCATGCCCCATCTCGCTTACTTCCAGCTAGTAAGGATCACATACTTCCTAACAAAGTTTTGACACACATTCCCAATTCGGGCATTCACAACATGTAGCACGTTGCTGTAAGCAAGCACATTCTCATTCAAAGTTGCAAGTTACTATGTAGGAACAAGTTTGTATAGGTATTTCAAAGATGCCCAGAACTGAGCTAAACTTGGTATGTCTCCAACTCCTAGAAATAACTTCATGCCCCATCTCCCTTACTTCCTGCTAGTAAGGATCACATAATTCCTACCAAATTTTGACACAGATTCCCAATTCGGGCATTCAGAACATATAGCACGTTGCTCTAAGCAAGCACATTCTCATTCAAAGTTGCAAGTTAATATGTAGGAACAAGTTTGTATAGGTATTTCAAAGATGCCCAGAACTGAGCTAAACTTGGTATGTGTCCAACTCCTAGAAATAACTTCATGCCCCATCTCCCTTACTTCCAGCTAGTAAGGATCACATAATTCCTAACAAAGTTTTGACACAGATTCCCAATTCGGGCATTCAGAACATATACCACGTTGCTGTAAGCAAGCTCATTCTCATTCAAAGTTGCAAGTTACTATGTAGGAACAAGTTTCTATAGGTATTTCAAAGATGCCCAGAACTGAGCTAAACTTGGTATGTCTCCAACTCCTAGAAATAACTTCATGCCCCATTTCCCTTTCTTCCAGCTAGTAAGGATCACATAATTCCTAACAAAGTTTTGACACAGATTCCCAATTCGGGCATTCAGAACATATAGCACGTTGCTATAAGCAAGCACATTCTAATTCAAAATTGCAAGTTACTATGTAGGAACAAGTTTGTATAGGTATTTCAAAGATGCCCAGAACTGTGCTAAACTTGGTATGTGTCAACTCCTAGAAATACCTTCATGCCCCAACTCACTTACTTTCAGCTAGTAAGGATCACATAATTCCTAACAAAGTTTTGACACAGATTCCCAATTCGGGCATTCAGAACATATAGTACATTGCTGTAAGCAAGCACATTCTCATTCAAAGTTGCAAGTTACTATGTAGGAACAAGTTTGTATAGGTATTTCAAAGATGCCCAGAACAGAGCTAAAATTTGTAGGTCTCCAACTCCTAGAAATAACTTCATGCCCCATCTCCCTTACTTCCAGCTAGTAAGGATCACATAATTCCTAACAAAGTTTTGACACAGATTCTCAATTCGGGCATTCAGAACATATAGCACGTTGCTGTAAGCAAGCACATTCTCATTCAAAGTTGCAAGTTACTATGTAGGAATAAGTTTGTATAGGTATTTCAAAGATGCCCAGAACTGAGCTAAACTTGGTATGTGTCCAACTCCTAGAAATATCTTCATGCCCCATCTCCCTTACTTCCAGCTAGTAAGGATCACATAATTCCTAACAAAGTTTTGACACAGATTCCCAATTCGGGCATTCAGAACATATAGCACATTGCTGTAAGCAAGCACATTCTCATTCAAAGTTGCAAGTTACTATGTAGGAACAAGTTTGTATAGGTATTTCAAAGATGCCCAGAACTGACCTAAACTTGGTATGTCTCCAACTCCTAGAAATAACTTCATGCCCTAACTCCCTTACTTCCAGCTAGTAAGGATCACATAATTCCTAACAAAGTTTTGACACAGATTCCCAATTCGGGCATTCACAACATATAGCACGTTGCTGTAAGCAAGCACATTCTCATTCAAAGTTGGCAGTTACTATGTAGGAACAAGTTTGTATAGGTATTTCAAAGATGCCCAGAATTGAGCTAAACTTGGTATGTCTCCAACTCATAGAAATAAGTTCATGCCCCATCTCCCTTACTTGCATCTAGTAAGGATCACATAATTCCTCACAAAGTTTTGACACAGATTCCCAATTTGGCCATTCAGAACATATAGCACGTTGCTGTAAGAAAGCACATTCTCATTCAAAGTTGCAAGTTACTATGTAGGAACAAGTTTGTAAAGGTATTTCAAAGATGCCCAGAACTGAGCTAAACGTTGTATGTCTCCAACTCCTAAAAATTACTTCATGCCCCATCACCCTTACTTCCAGCTAGTAAGGATCACATAATTCCTAACAAGTTTTGACACAGATTCCCAATTCGGGCATTCAGAAGATGTAGCACGTTGCTGTAAGCAAGCACATTCTCATTCAAAGTTGCAAGTTACTATGTAGGAACAAGTTTGTATAGGTATTTCAAAGATGCCCAGAATTCAGCTAAACTTGGTATGTATCCAACTCCTAGAAATAACTTCATGGCCCATCTCCCTTACTTCCATCTAGTAAGGATGACATAATTCCTAACAAAGTTTTGACACAGATTCCCAATTCGGGCATTCAGAACATATAGCACGTTGATGTAAGCAAGCACATTCTCATTCAAAGTTGCAAGTTACTAAGTAGGAACAAGTTTGTAAAGGTATTTCAAAGATGCCCAGAACTGAGCTAAACTTGGTATGTCTCCAACTCCTAGAAATAACTTCATGCCCCATCACTCTTACTTCCAGCTAGTAAGGATCACATAATTCCTAACAAAGTTTTGACACAGATTCCCAATTCGGACATTCAGAAGATGTAGCAATTTGCTGTAAGCAAGCACATTCTCATTCAAAGTTGCAAGTTACTATGTAGGAACAAGTTTGTATAGGTATTTCAAAGATGCCCAGAACTGAGCTAAACTTGGTATGTGTCCAACCTCTAGAAATAACTTCATGCCCCAACTCCCTTACTTCCACCTAGTAATGATCACATAATTCCTAACAAAGTTTTGACACAGATTCCCAATTCGGGCATTCAGAACATATAGCAAGTTGCTGTAAGCAAGCACATTCTCATTCAAAGTTACAAGTTACTATGTAGGAACAAGTTTGTATAGGTATTTCAAAGATGCCCAGAACTGAGCTAAACGTTGTATGTCTCCAACTCCTAGAAATAACTTCATGCCCCATCTCCCTTACTTCCAGCTAGTAAGGATCACATAATTCCTAACAAAGTTTTGACACAGATTCCCAATTCGGGCATTCAGAACATATAGCACGTTGCTGTAAGCAAGCACATTCTCATTCAAAGTTGCAAGTTACTATGTAGGAACAAGTTTGTATAGGTATTTCAAAGATGCCCAGAACTGAGCTAAACGTTGTATGTCTCCAACTCCTAGAAATAACTTCATGCCCCATCTCCCTTACTTCCAGCTAGTAAGGATCACATAATTCCTAACAAAGTTTTGACACAGATTCCCAATTCGGGCATTCAGAACATATAGCACGTTGCTGTAAGCAAGCACATTCTCATTCAAAGTTGCAAGTTACTATGTAGGAACAAGTTTGCATAGGTATTTCAAAGATGCCCAGAACTGAGCTAAACGTTGTATGTCTCCAACTCCTAGAAATAACTTCATGCCCCATCTCCCTTACTTCCAGCTAGTAAGGATCACAAAATTCCTAACAAAGTTTTGACACAGATTCCCAATTCGGGCATTCAGAACATAGAGCACGTTGCTGTAAGCAAGCACATTCTCATTCAAGGTTGCAAGTTACTATGTAGGAACAAGTTTGTATAGGTATTTCAAAGATGCCCAGAACTGAGCTAAACTTGGTATGTCTCCAACTCCTAGAAATAACTTCATGCCCCATCTCCCTTACTTCCAGCTAGTAAGGATCACATAATTCCTAACAAAGTTTTGACACAGATTCCCAATTCGGGCATTCAGAACATGTAGCACGTTGCTGTAAGCAAGCACATTCAATTCAAAGTTGCAAGTTACTATGTAGGAACAAGTTTGTATAGAAATTTCAAAGATGCCCAGAATTGAGCTAAACTTGGTATTTCTCCAACTCCTAGAAATAACTTCATGCCCCATCTCCTTTACTTCCATCGAGTAAGGATCACATAATTTCTAACAAAGTTTTGACACAGATTCCCAATTCGGGCATACAGAACATATAGCACGTTGCTGTAAGCAAGCACATTCTCATTCAAAGTTGCAAGTTACTAAGTAGGAACAAGTTTGTAAAGGTATTTCAAAGATGCCCAGAAGTGAGCTAAACTTGGTATGTCTCCAACTCCTAGAAATAACTTCATGCCCCATCACCCTTACTTCCAGCTAGTAAGGATCACATAATTCCTAACAAAGATTTGACACAGATTCCCAATTCGGGCATTCAGAACATATAGCACATTGCTGTAAGCAAGCACATTCTCATTCAAAGTTGCAAGTTATTATGTAGGAACAAGTTTGTATAGGTATTTCAAAGATGCCCAGACCTGAGCTAAACGTTGTATGTCTCCAACTCCTAGAAATAACTACATGCCCCATCTCCCTTACTTCCAGCTAGTAAGGATCACAAAATTTCTAAAAAAGTTTTGACACAGATTCCCAATTCGTTCGTTCAGAACATATAGCACGTTGCTGTAAGCAAGCACATTCTCATTCAAAGTTGCAAGTTACTATGTAGGAACAAGTTTGTATAGGAATTTCAAAGATGCCCAGAACTGAGCTAAACGTTGTATGTCTCCAACTCCTAGAAATAACTTCATGCCCCATCACCCTTACTTCCAGCTAGTAAGGATCACATAATTCCTAACAAAGTTTTGACACAGATTCCCAATTCGGGCATTCAGAACATATAGCACGTTGCTGTAAGCAAGCACATTCTCATTCAAAGTTGCAAGTTACTATGTAGGAACAAGTTTGTATAGGTATTTCAAAGATGCCCAGAACTGAGCTAAAAGTTGTATGTCTCCAACTCCTAGAAATATCTTCATGCCCCATCTCCCTTACTTCCAGCTAGTAAGGATCACATAATTCCTAACAAAGTTTTGACACAGATTCCCAATTCGGGCATTCAGAACATATAGCACGTTGCTGTAAGCAAGCACATTCTCATTCAAAGTTGCAAGTTACTATGTAGGAACAAGTTTGCATAGGTATTTCAAAGATGCCCAGAACTGAGCTAAACTTGGTATGTGTCCAACCTCTAGAAATAACTTCATGCCCAATCTCCCTTACTTCCAGCTAGTAAGGATCACATAATTCCTAAAAAAGTTTTGACACAGATTCCCAATTCGGGCATTCAGAACATATAGCACGTTGCTGTAAGCAAGCACATTCTCATTCAAAGTTGCAAGTTACTATGTAGGAACAAGTTTGTATAGGTATTTCAAAGATGCCCAGAACTGAGCTAAACGTTGTATGTCTCCAAATCCTCGAAATAACTTCATGCCCCATCTCCCTTACTTCCAGCTAGTAAGGATCACAAAATTCCTAACAAAGTTTTGACACAGATTCCCAATTCGGGCATTCAGAACATATAGCACGTTGCTGTAAGCAAGCACATGCTCATTCAAAGTTGCAAGTTACTACGTAGGAACAAGTTTGTATAGGTATTTCAAAGATGCCCAGAACTGAGCTAAACTTGGTATGTGTCCAACCTCTAGAAATAACTTCATGCCCCAACTCCCTTACTTCCAGCTAGTAAGGATCACATAATTCCTAACAAAGTTTTGACACAGATTCCCAATTCGGGCATTCAGAACATATAGCAAGTTGCTGTAAGCAAGCACATTCTCATTCAAAGTTACAAGTTACTATGTAGGAACAAGTTTGTATAGGTATTTCAAAGATGCCCAGAACTGAGCTAAACGTTGTATGACTCCAACTCCAGAAATAACTTCATGCCCCATCTCCCTTACTTCCAGCTAGTAAGGATCACATAATTCCTAACAAAGTTTTGACACAGATTCCCAATTCGGGCATTCAGAACATATAGCACGTTGCTGTAAGCAAGCACATTCTCATTCAAAGTTGCAAGTTACTATGTAGGAACAAGTTTGTATAGGTATTTCAAAGATGCCCAGAACTGAGCTAAACTTTGTATGTCTCCAACTCCTAGAAATAACTTCATGCCCCATCTCCCTTACTTCCAGCTAGTAAGGATCACATAATTCCTAACAAAGTTTTGACACAGATTCCCAATTCGGGCATTCAGAACATAGAGCACGTTGCTTTAAGCAAGCACATTCTCATTCAAAGTTGCAAGTTACTATGTAGGAACAAGTTTGTATAGGTATTTCAAAGATGCCCAGAACTGAGCTAAACTTGGTATGTGTCCAACCTCTAGAAATAACTTCATGCCCCAACTCCCTTACTTCCAGCTAGTAAGGATCACATAATTCCTAACAAAGATTTGACACAGATTCCCAATTGGGGCATTCAGAACATATAGCACGTTCCTGTAAGCAATGACATTCTCATTCAAAGTTGCAAGTTACTATGTAGGAACAAGTTTGTATAGGTATTTCAAAGATGCCCAGAACTGAGCTAAACGTTGTATGTCTCCAACTCCTAGAAATATCTTCATGCCCCATCTCCCTTACTTCCAGCTAGTAAGGATCACATAATTCCTAACAAAGTTTTGACACAGATTCCCAATTCGGGCATTCAGAACATATAGCACGTTGCTGTAAGCAAGCACATTCTCATTCAAAGTTGCAAGTTACTATGTAGGAACAAGTTTGTATAGGTATTTCAAAGATGCCCAGAACTGAGCTAAAAGTTTTATGTCTCCAACTCCTAGAAATATCATCATGCCCCATCTCCCTTACTTCCAGCTAGTAAGGATCACATAATTCCTAACAAAGTTTTGACACAGATTCCCAATTCGGGCATTCAGAACATATAGCACGTTGCTGTAAGCAAGCACATTCTCATTCAAAGTTGCAAGTTACTATGTAGGAACAAGTTTGCATAGGTATTTCAAAGATGCCCAGAACTGAGCTAAACGTTGTATGTCTCCAACTCCTAGAAATAACTTCATGCCCCATCTCCCTTACTTCCAGCTAGTAAGGATCACAAAATTCCTAACAAAGTTTTGACACAGATTCCCAATTCGGGCATTCAGAACATATAGCACGTTGCTGTAAGCAAGCACATTCTCATTCAAAGTTGCAAGTTACTATGTAGGAACAAGTTTGTATAGGTATTTCAAAGATGCCCAGAACTGAGCTAAAAGTTGTATGTCTCCAACTCCTAGAAATAACTACATGCCCCATCTCACTTACTTCCAGCTAGTAAGGATCACATAATTTCCAACAAAGTTTTGACACAGATTCCCAAATCGGGCATTCAGAACATATAGCACGTTGCTGTAAGCAAGCACATTCTCATTCAAAGTTGCAAGTTACTATGTAGGAACAAGTTTGTATAGGTATTTCAAAGATGCCCAGAACTGACCTAAACGTTGTATGTCTCCAACTTCTAGAAATAACTTCATGCCCAATCTCCCTTACTTTCAGCTAGTAAGAATCACACAATTTCTAACAAAATTTTGACACAGATTCCCAATTCGGGCATTCAGAACATATAGCACGTTGCTCTAAGCAAGCACATTCTCATTCAAAGTTGCAAGTTACTATGTAGGAACAAGTTTGTATAGGTATTTCAAAGATGCCCAGAACTGAGCTAAACTTGGTATGTCTCCAACTCCTAGAAATAACTTCATGCCCCATCTCCCTTACTTCCAGCTAATAAGGCTCACATAATTCCTAACAAAGTTTTGACACAGATTCCCAATTCGGGCATTCAGAACATATAGCACGTTGCTGTAAGCAAGCACATTCTCATTCAAAGTTGCAAGTTACTATGTAGGAACAAGTTTGTATAGGTATTTCAAAGTTGCCCAGAACTGAGCTAAACTTGGTATGTGTCCAACTCCTCGAAATAACTTCATGCCCCAACTCCCTTACTTCCAGCTAGTAAGGATCCCATAATTCCTAACAAAGTTTTGACACAGATTCCCAATTCGGGCATTCAGAACATATAGCACGTTGCTGTAAGCAAGCACATTCTCATTCAAAGTTGCAAGTTACTATGTAGGAACAAGTTTGTATAGGTATTTCAAAGATGCCCAGAACTGAGCTAAACGTTGTATGTCTCCAACTCCTAGAAATAACTTCATGCCCCATCTCCCTTACTTCCAGCTAGTAAGGATCACATAATTCCTAACAAAGTTTTGACACAGATTCCCAATTCGGGCATTCAGAACATATAGCACGTTGCTGTAAGCAAGCACATTCTCATTCAAAGATGTAAGTACCATGTAGGAACAAGTTTGTATAGGTATTTCAAAGATGCCCAGAACTGAGCTAAACGTTGTATGTCTCCAACTCCTAGAAATAACTTCATGCCCCATCTCACTTACTTCCAGCTAGTAAGGATCACATAATTTCCAACAAAGTTTTGACACAGATTCCCAATTCGGGCATTCAGAACATGTAGCACGTTGCTGTAAGCAAGCACATTCTCATTCAAAGTTGCAAGTTACTATGTAGGAACAAGTTTGTATAGGTATTTCAAAGATGCCCAGAACTGAGCTAAACTTGGTATGTGTCCAACCTCTAGAAATAACTTCATGCCCCAACTCCCTTACTTCCTGCTAGTAAGGATCACATAATTCGTAACAAAGTTTTGACACAGATTCCCAATTCGGGCTTTCAGAACATATAGCACGTTGCTGTAAGCAAGCACATTCTCATTCAAAGTTGCAAGTTACTATGTAGGAACAAGTTTGTATAGGTATTTCAAAGATGCACAGAACTGAGCTAAACTTGGTATGTGTCCAACCTCTAGAAATAACTTCATGCCCCAACTCCCTTACTACCAGCTAGTAAGGATCACATAATTCCTAACAAAGTTTTGACACAGATTCCCAATTCGGGCATTCAGAACATATAGCACGTTGCTGTAAGCAAGCACATTCTCATTCAAAGTTGCAAGTTACTATGTAGGAACAAGTTTGTATAGGTATTTCAAAGATGCCCAGAACTGAGCTAAACGTTGTATGTCTCCAACTCCTAGAAATAACTTCATGCCCCATCTCCCTTACTTCCAGCTAGTAAGGATCACATAATTCCTAACAAAATTTTGACACAGATTCCCAATTCGGGCATTCAGAACATATAGCACGTTGCTGTAAGCAAGCACATTCTCATTCAAAGTTGCAAGTACCATGTAGGAACAAGTTTGTATAGGTATTTCAAAGATGCCCAGAACTGAGCTAAACGTTGTATGTCTCCAACTCCTAGAAATAACTTCATGCCCCATCTCACTTACTTCCAGCTAGTAAGGATCACATAATTTCCAACAAAGTTTTGACACAGATTCCCAAATCGGGCATTCAAAACATATAGCACGTTGCTGTAAGCAAGCACATTCTCATTCAAAGTTGCAAGTTACTATGTAGGAACAAGTTTGTATAGGTATTTCAAAGATGCCAAGAACTGACCTAAACGTTGTATGTCTCCAACTTCTAGAAATAACTTCATGCCCAATCTCCCTTACTTTCAGCTAGTAAGAATCACACAATTTCTAACAAAGTTTTGACACAGATTCCCAATTCGGGCATTCAGAACATATAGCACCTTTGATGTAAGCAAGCACATTCTCATTCAAAGTTGCAAGTTACTATGTAGGAACAAGTTTGTATAGGTATTTCAAAGATGCCCAGAACTGAGCTAAACTTGGTATGTCTCCAACTCCTAGAAATAACTTCATGCCCCATCTCCCTTACTTCCAGCTAGTAAGGATCACATAATTCCTAACAAAGTTTTGACACAGTTTCCCAATTCGGGCATTCAGAACATATAGCACGTTGCTGTAAGCAAGCACATTCTCATTCAAAGTTGCAAGTTACTATGTAGGAACAAGTTTGTATAGGTATTTCAAAGTTGCCCAGAACTGAGCTAAACTTGGTATGTGTCCAACTCCTCGAAATAACTTCATGCCCCAACTCCCTTACTTCCAGCTAGTAAGGATCCCATAATTCCTAACAAAGTTTTGACACAGATTCCCAATTCGGGCATTCAGAACATATAGCACGTTGCTGTAAGCAAGCACATTCTCATTCAAAGTTGCAAGTTACTATGTAGGAACAAGTTTTATAGGTATTTCAAAGAGGCCCAGAACTGAGCTAAACTTGGTATGTGTCCAACTCCTAGAAGTACCTTCATACCACCTCTCCCTTACTTCCAGCTAGTAAGGATCACATAATTCCTAACAAAATTTGACACAGATTCCCAATTCGGGCATTCAGAACATATAGCACGTTGCTGTAAGCAATCACATTCTCATTCAAAGTTGCAAGTTACTATGTAGGAACAAGTTTGTATAGGTATTTCAAAGATGCCCAGAACTGAGCTAAACGTTGTATGTCTCCAACTCCTAGAAATAACTTCATGCCCCATCACCCTTACTTCCAGCTAGTAAGGATCACATAATTCCTAACAAAGTTTTGACACAGATTCCCAATTCGGGCATTCAGAACATATAGCACGTTGCTGTAAGCAAGACATTCTCATTCAAAGTTGCAAGTTACTAAGTAGGAACAAATTTGTAAAGGTATTTCAAAAATGCCCAGAACTGAGCTAATCTTGGTATGTCTCCAACTCCTAGAAATAACATCATGCCCCATCACCCTTTCTTCCAGCTAGTAAGGATCACATAATTCCTAACAAAGTTTTGACACAGATTCCCAATTCGGGAATTCAGAACATGTAGCACGTTGCTGTAAGCAAGCAAGTTCTCATTCAAAGTTGCAAGTTACTATGTAGGAACAAGTTTGTATAGGTATTTCAAAGATGCCCAGAACTGAGCTAAAAGTTGTATGTCTCCAACTCCTAGAAATAACTTTATGCCCCATCTCCCTTACTTCCAGCTAGTAAGGATCACATAATTCCTAACAAAGTTTTGACACAGATTCCCAATTCGGGCATTCAGAACATATAGCACGTTGCTGTAAGCAAGCACATTCTCATTCAAAGTTGTAAGTTAATATGTAGGAACAAGTTTGTATAGGTATTTCAAAGATGCCCAGAACTGAGCTAAACTTGGTATGTGTCCAACTCCTAGAAATAACTTCATGCCCCATCTCCCTTACTTCCAGCTAGTAAGGATCACATAATTCCTAACAAAGATTTGACACAGATTCCCAATTCGGGCATTCAGAACATGTAGCACGTTGCTGTAAGCAAGCACATTCTCATTCAAAGTTGCAAGTTACTATGTAGGAACAAGTTTGTATAGGTATTTCAAAGATGCCCAGAACTGAGCTAAACTTGGTATGTGTCCAACCTCTAGAAATAACTTCATGCCCCATCTCCCTTACTTCCAGCTAGTAAGGATCACATAATTCCCAACAAAGATTTGACACAGATTCCCAATTCGGGCATTCAGAACATGTAGCACGTTGCTGTAAGCAAGCACATTCTCATTCAAAGTTGCAAGTTACTATGTATGAACAAGTTTGTATAGGTATTTCAAAGATGCCCAGAACTGAGCCAAACTTGGTATGTGTCCAACCTCTAGAAATAACTTCATGCCCCAACTCCCTTACTTCCTGCTAGTAAGGATCACATAATTCGTAACAAAGTTTTGACACAGATTCCCAATTCGGGCTTTCAGAACATATAGCACGTTGCTGTAAGCAAGCACATTCTCATTCAAAGTTGCAAGTTACTATGTAGGAACAAGTTTGTATAGGTATTTCAAAGATGCACAGAACTGAGCTAAACTTGGTATGTGTCCAACCTCTAGAAATAACATCATGCCCCAACTCCCTTACTACCAGCTAGTAAGGATCACATAATTCCTAACAAAGTTTTGACACAGATTCCCAATTCGGGCATTCAGAACATATAGCACGTTGCTGTAAGCAAGCACATTCTCATTCAAAGTTGCAAGTTACTATGTAGGAACAAGTTTGTATAGGTATTTCAAAGATGCCCAGAACTGAGCTAAACGTTGTATGTCTCCAACTCCTAGAAATAACTTCATGCCCCATCTCCCTTACTTCCAGCTAGTAAGGATCACATAATTCCTAACAAAATTTTGACACAGATTCCCAATTCGGGCATTCAGAACATATAGCACGTTGCTGTAAGCAAGCACATTCTCATTCAAAGTTGCAAGTACCATGTAGGAACAAGTTTGTATAGGTATTTCAAAGATGCCCAGAACTGAGCTAAACTTGGTATGTCTCCAACTCCTAGAAATAACTTCATGCCCCATCTCACTTACTTCCAGCTAGTAAGGATCACATAATTTCCAACAAAGTTTTGACACAGATTCCCAAATCGGGCATTCAGAACATATAGCACGTTGCTGTAAGCAAGCACATTCTCATTCAAAGTTGCTAGTTACTATGTAGGAACAAGTTTGTATAGGTATTTCAAAGATGCCCAGAACTGACCTAAAAGTTGTATGTCTCCAACTTCTAGAAATAACTTCATGCCCAATCTCCCTTACTTTCAGCTAGTAAGAATCACACAATTTCTAACAAAGTTTTGACACAGATTCCCAATTCGGGCATTCAGAACATATAGCACGTTGCTCTAAGCAAGCACATTCTCATTCAAAGTTGCAAGTTACTATGTAGGAACAAGTTTGTATAGGTATTTCAAAGATGCCCAGAACTGAGCTAAACTTGGTATGTCTCCAACTCCTAGAAATAACTTCATGCCCCATCTCCCTTACTTCCAGCTAATAAGGATCACATAATTCCTAACAAAGTTTTGACACAGATTCCCAATTCGGGCAGTCAGAACATATAGCACGTTGCTGTAAGCAAGCACATTCTCATTCAAAGTTGCAAGTTACTATGTAGGAACAAGTTTGTATAGGTATTTCAAAGTTGCCCAGAACTGAGCTAAACTTGGTATGTGTCCAACTCCTCGAAATAACTTCATGCCCCAACTCCCTTACTTCCAGCTAGTAAGGATCCCATAATTCCTAACAAAGTTTTGACACAGATTCCCAATTCGGGCATTCAGAACATATAGCACGTTGCTGTAAGCAAGCACATTCTCATTCAAAGTTGCAAGTTACTATGTAGGAACAAGTTTGTATAGGTATTTCAAAGATGCCCAGAACTGAGCTAAACTTGGTATGTGTCCAACTCCTAGAAGTACCTTCATACCACCTCTCCCTTACTTCCAGCTAGTAAGGATCACATAATTCCTAACAAAATTTGACACAGATTCCCAATTCGGGCATTCAGAACATATAGCACGTTGCTGTAAGCAATCACATTCTCATTCAAAGTTGCAAGTTACTATGTAGGAACAAGTTTGTATAGGTATTTCAAAGATGCCCAGAACTGAGCTAAACGTTGTATGTCTCCAACTCCTAGAAATAACTTCATGCCCCATCACCCTTACTTCCAGCTAGTAAGGATCACATAATTCCTAACAAAGTTTTGACACAGATTCCCAATTCGGGCATTCAGAACATATAGCACGTTGCTGTAAGCAAGACATTCTCATTCAAAGTTGCAAGTTACTAAGTAGGAACAAATTTGTAAAGGTATTTCAAAAATGCCCAGAACTGAGCTAAACTTGGTATGTCTCCAACTCCTAGAAATAACATCATGCCCCATCACCCTTTCTTCCAGCTAGTAAGGATCACATAATTCCTAACAAAGTTTTGACACAGATTCCCAATTCGGGAATTCAGAACATGTAGCACGTTGCTGTAAGCAAGCAAGTTCTCATTCAAAGTTGCAAGTTACTATGTAGGAACAAGTTTGTATAGGTATTTCAAAGATGCCCAGAACTGAGCTAAACGTTGTATGTCTGCAACTCCTAGAAATAACTTCATGCCCCAACTCCCTTACTTCCAGCTAGTAAGGATCACATAATTCCTAACAAAGTTTTGACACAGATTCCCAATTCGGGCATTCAGAACATATAGCACGTTGCTGTAAGCAAGCACATTCTCATTCAAAGTTGTAAGTTAATATGTAGGAACAAGTTTGTATAGGTATTTCAAAGATGCCCAGAACTGAGCTAAACTTGGTATGTGTCCAACTCCTAGAAATAACTTCATGCCCCATCTCCCTTACTTCCAGCTAGTAAGGATCACATAATTCCTAACAAAGATTTGACACAGATTCCCAATTCGGGCATTCAGAACATGTAGCACGTTGCTGTAAGCAAGCACATTCTCATTCAAAGTTGCAAGTTACTATGTAGGAACAAGTTTGTATAGGTATTTCAAAGATGCCCAGAACTGAGCTAAACTTGGTATGTGTCCAACCTCTAGAAATAACTTCATGCCCCAACTCCCTTACTTCCTGCTAGTAAGGATCACATAATTCCTAACAAAGTTTTGACACAGATTCCCAATTCGGGCATTCAGAACATATAGCACGTTGCTGTAAGCAAGCACATTCTCATTCAAAGTTGCAAGTTACTATGTAGGAACAAGTTTGTATAGGTATTTCAAAGATGCCCAGAACTGAGCTAAACCTTGTATGTCTCCAACTCCTAGAAATAACTTCATGCCCCATCTCACTTACTTCCAGCTAGTAAGGATCACATAATTTCTAACAAAGTTTTGACACAGATTCCCAATTCTTGCATTCAGAACATATAGCACGTTGCTGTAAGCAAGCACATTCTCATTCAAAGTTGCAAGGTACTACGTAGGAACAAGTTTGTATAGGTATTTCAAAGATGCCCAGAACTGAGCTAAACGTTGTATGTCTCCAACTCCTAGAAATAACTTCATGCCCCATCACCCTTACTTCCAGCTAGTAAGGATCACATAATTCCTAACAAAGTTTTGACACAGATACCCAATTCGGGCATTCAGAACTTATAGCACGTTGCTGTAAGCAAGCACAACCTCATTCAAAGTTGCAAGTACTATGTAGGAACAAGCTTGTATAGGTATTTCAAAGATGCCCAGAACTGAGCTAAACGTTGTATGTCTCCAACTCCTAGAAATAACTTCATGCCCCATCTCACTTACTTCCAGCTAGTAAGGATCACATAATTTCCAACAAAGTTTTGACACAGATTCCCAAATCGGGCATTCAGAACATATAGCACGTTGATGTAAGCAAGCACATTCTCATTCAAAGTTGCAAGTTACTATGTAGGAACAAGTTTGTATAGGTATTTCAAAGATGCCCAGAACTGAGCTAAACTTGGTATGTCTCCAACTCCTAGAAATAACTTCATGCCCCATCTCCCTTACTTCCAGCTAGTAAGGATCACATAATTCCTAACAAAGTTTTGACACAGATTCCCAATTCGGGCATTCAGAACATATAGCACGTTGCTGTAAGCAAGCACATTCTCATTCAAAGTTGCAAGTTACTATGTAGGAACAAGTTTGTATAGGTATTTCAAAGTTGCCCAGAACTGAGCTAAACTTGGTATGTGTCCAACTTCTCGAAATAACTTCATGCCCCAACTCCCTTACTTCCAGCTAGTAAGGATCCCATAATTCCTAACAAAGTTTTGACACAGATTCCCAATTCGGGCATTCAGAACATATAGCACGTTGCTGTAAGCAAGCACATTCTCATTCAAAGTTGCAAGTTACTGTGTAGGAACAAGTTTGTATAGGTATTTCAAAGATGCCCAGAACTGAGCTAAACTTGGTATGTGTCCAACTCCTAGAAATACCTTCATACCACCTCTCCCTTACTTCCAGCTAGTAAGGATCACATAATTCCTAACAAAATTTGACACAGATTCCCAATTCGGGCATTCAGAACATATAGCACGTTGCTGTAAGCAATCACATTCTCATTCAAAGTTGCAAGTTACTATGTAGGAACAAGTTTGTATAGGTATTTCAAAGATGCCCAGAACTGAGCTAAAAGTTGTATGTCTCCAACTCCTAGAAATAACTTCATGCCCCATCACCCTTACTTCCAGCTAGTAAGGATCACATAATTCCTAACAAAATTTTGACACAGATTCCCAATTCTGGCATTCAGAACATATAGCACGTTGCTGTAAGCAAGCACATTCTCATTCAAAGTTGCAAGTACTATGTAGGAACATGTTTGTATAGGTATTTCAAAGATGCCCAGAACTGAGCTAAACGTTGTATGTCTCCAACTCCTAGAAATAACTTCATGCCCCATCTCACTTACTTCCAGCTAGTAAGGATCACATAATTTCTATCAAAGTTTTGACACAGATTCCCAATTCGGGCATTCAGAACATATAGCACGTTGCTGTAAGCAAGCACATTCTCATTCAAAGTTGCAAGTTACTATGTAGGAACAAGTTTGTATAGGTATTTCAAAGATGCCCAGAACTGAGCTAAACGTTGTATGTCTCCAACTCCTAGAAATAACTTCATGCCCCATCACCCTTACTTCCAGCTAGTAAGGATCACATAATTCCTAACAAAGTTTTGACACAGATACCCAATTCGGGCATTCAGAACATATAGCACGTTGCTGTAAGCAAGCACAACCTCATTCAAAGTTGCAAGTACTATGTAGGAACAAGCTTGTATAGGTATTTCAAAGATGCCCAGAACTGAGCTCAACGTTGTATGTCTCCAAATCCTAGAAATAACTTCATGCCCCATCTCACTTACTTCCAGCTAGTAAAGATCACATAATTTCCAACAAAGTTTTGACACAGATTCCCAAATCGGGCATTCAGAACATATAGCACGTTGCTGTAAGCAAGCACATTCTCATTCAAAGTTGCAAGTTACTATGTAGGAACAAGTTTGTATAGGTATTTCAAAGATGCCCAGAACTGACCTAAACGTTGTATGTCTCCAACTTCTAGAAATAACTTCATGCCCAATCTCCCTTACTTTCAGCTAGTAAGAATCACACAATTTCTAACAAAGTTTTGACACAGATTCCCAATTCGGGCATTCAGAACATATAGCACGTTGATGTAAGCAAGCCACATTCTCATTCAAAGTTGCAAGTTACTATGTAGGAACAAGTTTGTATAGGTATTTCAAAGATTCCCAGAACTGAGCTAAACTTGGTATGTCTCCAACTCCTAGAAATAACTTCATGCCCCATCTCCCTTACTTCCAGCTAGTAAGCATCACATAATTCCTAACAAAGTTTTGACACAGATTCCCAATTCGGGCATTCAGAACATATAGCACGTTGCTGTAAGCAAGCACATTCTCATTCAAAGTTGCAAGTTACTATGTAGGAACAAGTTTGTATAGGTATTTCAAAGTTGCCCAGAACTGAGCTAAACTTGGTATGTGTCCAACTCCTCGAAATAACTTCATGCCCCAACTCCCTTACTTCCAGCTAGTAAGGATCCCATAATTCCTAACAAAGTTTTGACACAGATTCCCAATTCGGGCATTCAGAACATATAGAACGTTGCTGTAAGCAAGCACATTCTCATTCAAAGTTGCAAGTTACTATGTAGGAACAAGTTTGTATAGGTATTTCAAAGATGCCCAGAACTGAGCTAAACTTGGTATGTGTCCAACTCCTAGAAATACCTTCATACCACCTCTCCCTTACTTCCAGCTAGTAAGGATCACATAATTCCTAACAAAATTTGACACAGATTCCCAATTCGGGCATTCAGAACATATAGCACGTTGCTGTAAGCAATCACATTCTCATTCAAAGTTGCAAGTTACTATGTAGGAACAAGTTTGTATAGGTATTTCAAAGATGCCCAGAACTGAGCTAAACGTTGTATGTCTCCAACTCCTAGAAATAACTTCATGCCCCATCACCCTTACTTCCAGCTAGTAAGGATCACATAATTCCTAACAAAGTTTTGACACAGATTCCCAATTCGGGCATTCAGAACATATAGCACGTTGCTGTAAGCAAGCACATTCTCATTCAAAGTTGCAAGTACTATGTAGGAACAATTTTGTATAGGTATTTCAAAGATGCCCAGAACTGAGCTAAACGTTGTATGTCTCCAACTCCTAGAAATAACTTCATGCCCCATCTCACTTACTTCCAGCTAGTAAGGATCACATAATTTCTAACAAAGTTTTGACACAGATTCCCAGTTCGGGCATTCAGAACATATAGCACGTTGCTGTAAGCAAGCACATTCTCATTCAAAGTTGCAAGTTACTAAGTAGGAACAAGTTTGTAAAGGTATTTCAAAGATGCCCACAACTGAGCTAAACTTGGTATGTCTCCAACTCCTAGAAATAACTTCATGCCCCATCACCCTTACTTCCAGCTAGTAAGGATCACATAATTCCTAACTATGTTTTGACACAGATTCCCAATTCGGGCATTCAGAACATGTAGCAAGTTGCTGTAAGCAAGCACATTCAATTCAAAGTTGCAAGTTATTATGTAGGAACAAGTTTGTATAGGTATTTCAAAGATGCCCAGAATTGAGCTAAACTTGGTATGTCTCCAACTCCTAGAAATAACTTCATGCCCCATCTCCCTTACTTCCAGCTAGTAAGGATCACATAATTCCTAACAAAGTTTTGACACAGATTCCCAATTCGGGCATTCAGAACATATAGCACGTTGCTGTAAGCAAGACATTCTCATTCAAAGTTGCAAGTTACTAAGTAGGAACAAATTTGTAAAGGTATTTCAAAAATGCCCAGAACTGAGCTAAACTTGGTATGTCTCCAACTCCTAGAAATAACATCATGCCCCATCACCCTTTCTTCCAGCTAGTAAGGATCACATAATTCCTAACAAGGTTTTGACACAGATTCCCAATTCGGGAATTCAGAACATGTAGCACGTTGCTGTAAGCAAGCAAGTTCTCATTCAAAGTTGCAAGTTACTATGTAGGAACAAGTTTGTATAGGTATTTCAAAGATGCCCAGAACTGAGCTAAACGTTGTATGTCTCCAACTCCTAGAAATAACTTCATGCCCCATCTCCCTTACTTCCAGCTAGTAAGGATCACATAATTCCTAACAAAGTTTTGACACAGATTCCCAATTCGGGCATTCAGAACATATAGCACGTTGCTGTAAGCAAGCACATTCTCATTCAAAGATGTAAGTACCATGTAGGAACAAGTTTGTATAGGTATTTCAAAGATGCCCAGAACTGAGCTAAACGTTGTATGTCTCCAACTCCTAGAAATAACTTCATGCCCGATCTCCCTTACTTCCAGCTAGTAAGGATCACATAATTCCTAACAAAATTTTGACACAGATTGCCAATTCGGGCATTCAGAACATATAGCACGTTGCTGTAAGCAAGCACATTCTCATTCAAAGTTGCAAGTACCATGTAGGAACAAGTTTGTATAGGTATTTCAAAGATGCCCAGAACTGAGCTAAACGTTGTATGTCTCCAACTCCTAGAAATAACTTCATGCCCCATCTCACTTACTTCCAGCTAGTAAGGATCACATAATTTCCAACAAAGTTTTGACACAGATTCCCAAATCGGGCATTCAAAACATATAGCACGTTGCTGTAAGCAAGCACATTCTCATTCAAAGTTGCAAGTTACTATGTAGGAACAAGTTTGTATAGGTATTTCAAAGATGACCAGAACTGACCTAAACGTTGTATGTCTCCAACTTCTAGAAATAACTTCATGCCCAATCTCCCTTACTTTCAGCTAGTAAGAATCACACAATTTCTAACAAAGTTTTGACACAGATTCCCAATTCGGGCATTCAGAACATATAGCACCTTTGATGTAAGCAAGCACATTCTCATTCAAAGTTGCAAGTTACTATGTAGGAACAAGTTTGTATAGGTATTTCAAAGATGCCCAGAACTGAGCTAAACTTGGTATGTCTCCAACTCCTAGAAATAACTTCATGCCCCATCTCCCTTACTTCCAGCTAGTAAGGATCACATAATTCCTAACAAAGTTTTGACACAGATTCCCAATTCGGGCATTCAGAACATATAGCACGTTGCTGTAAGCAAGCACATTCTCATTCAAAGTTGCAAGTTACTATGTAGGAACAAGTTTGTATAGGTATTTCAAAGTTGCCCAGAACTGAGCTAAACTTGGTATGTGTCCAACTCCTCGAAATAACTTCATGCCCCAACTCCCTTACTTCCAGCTAGTAAGGATCCCATAATTCCTAACAAAGTTTTGACACAGATTCCCAATTCGGGCATTCAGAACATATAGCACGTTGCTGTAAGCAAGCACATTCTCATTCAAAGTTGCAAGTTACTATGTAGGAACAAGTTTTATAGGTATTTCAAAGAGGCCCAGAACTGAGCTAAACTTGGTATGTGTCCAACTCCTAGAAGTACCTTCATACCACCTCTCCCTTACTTCCAGCTAGTAAGGATCACATAATTCCTAACAAAATTTGACACAGATTCCCAATTCGGGCATTCAGAACATATAGCACGTTGCTGTAAGCAATCACATTCTCATTCAAAGTTGCAAGTTACTATGTAGGAACAAGTTTGTATAGGTATTTCAAAGATGCCCAGAACTGAGCTAAACGTTGTATGTCTCCAACTCCTAGAAATAACTTCATGCCCCATCACCCTTACTTCCAGCTAGTAAGGATCACATAATTCCTAACAAAGTTTTGACACAGATTCCCAATTCGGGCATTCAGAACATATAGCACGTTGCTGTAAGCAAGACATTCTCATTCAAAGTTGCAAGTTACTAAGTAGGAACAAATTTGTAAAGGTATTTCAAAAATGCCCAGAACTGAGCTAAACTTGGTATGTCTCCAACTCCTAGAAATAACATCATGCCCCATCACCCTTTCTTCCAGCTAGTAAGGATCACATAATTCCTAACAAAGTTTTGACACAGATTCCCAATTCGGGAATTCAGAACATGTAGCACGTTGCTGTAAGCAAGCAAGTTCTCATTCAAAGTTGCAAGTTACTATGTAGGAACAAGTTTGTATAGGTATTTCAAAGATGCCCAGAACTGAGCTAAAAGTTGTATGTCTCCAACTCCTAGAAATATCTTTATGCCCCATCTCCCTTACTTCCAGCTAGTAAGGATCACATAATTCCTAACAAAGTTTTGACACAGATTCCCAATTCGGGCATTCAGAACATATAGCACGTTGCTGTAAGCAAGCACATTCTCATTCAAAGTTGTAAGTTAATATGTAGGAACAAGTTTGTATAGGTATTTCAAAGATGCCCAGAACTGAGCTAAACTTGGTATGTGTCCAACTCCTAGAAATAACTTCATGCCCCATCTCCCTTACTTCCAGCTAGTAAGGATCACATAATTCCTAACAAAGATTTGACACAGATTCCCAATTCGGGCATTCAGAACATGTAGCACGTTGCTGTAAGCAAGCACATTCTCATTCAAAGTTGCAAGTTACTATGTAGGAACAAGTTTGTATAGGTATTTCAAAGATGCCCAGAACTGAGCTAAACTTGGTATGTGTCCAACCTCTAGAAATAACTTCATGCCCCATCTCCCTTACTTCCAGCTAGTAAGGATCACATAATTCCCAACAAAGATTTGACACAGATTCCCAATTCGGGCATTCAGAACATGTAGCACGTTGCTGTAAGCAAGCACATTCTCATTCAAAGTTGCAAGTTACTATGTAGGAACAAGTTTGTATAGGTATTTCAAAGATGCCCAGAACTGAGCTAAACTTGGTATGTGTCCAACCTCTAGAAATAACTTCATGCCCCAACTCCCTTACTTCCTGCTAGTAAGGATCACATAATTCGTAACAAAGTTTTGACACAGATTCCCAATTCGGGCTTTCAGAACATATAGCACGTTGCTGTAAGCAAGCACATTCTCATTCAAAGTTGCAAGTTAATATGTAGGAACAAGTTTGTATAGGTATTTCAAAGATGCACAGAACTGAGCTAAACTTGGTATGTGTCCAACCTCTAGAAATAACTTCATGCCCCAACTCCCTTACTACCAGCTAGTAAGGATCACATAATTCCTAACAAAGTTTTGACACAGATTCCCAATTCGGGCATTCAGAACATATAGCACGTTGCTGTAAGCAAGCACATTCTCATTCAAAGTTGCAAGTTACTATGTAGGAACAAGTTTGTATAGGTATTTCAAAGATGCCCAGAACTGAGCTAAACGTTGTATGTCTCCAACTCCTAGAAATAACTTCATGCCCCATCTCCCTTACTTCCAGCTAGTAAGGATCACATAATTCCTAACAAAATTTTGACACAGATTCCCAATTCGGGCATTCAGAACATATAGCACGTTGCTGTAAGCAAGCACATTCTCATTCAAAGTTGCAAGTACCATGTAGGAACAAGTTTGTATAGGTATTTCAAAGATGCCCAGAACTGAGCTAAACTTGGTATGTCTCCAACTCCTAGAAATAACTTCATGCCCCATCTCACTTACTTCCAGCTAGTAAGGATCACATAATTTCCAACAAAGTTTTGACACAGATTCCCAAATCGGGCATTCAGAACATATAGCACGTTGCTGTAAGCAAGCACATTCTCATTCAAAGTTGCAAGTTACTATGTAGGAACAAGTTTGTATAGGTATTTCAAAGATGCCCAGAACTGACCTAAACGTTGTATGTCTCCAACTTCTAGAAATAACTTCATGCCCAATCTCCCTTACTTTCAGCTAGTAAGAATCACACAATTTCTAACAAAGTTTTGACACAGATTCCCAATTCGGGCATTCAGAACATATAGCACGTTGATGTAAGCAAGCACATTCTCATTCAAAGTTGCAAGTTACTATGTAGGAACAAGTTTGTATAGGTATTTCAAAGATGCCCAGAACTGAGCTAAACTTGGTATGTCTCCAACTCCTAGAAATAACTTAATGCCCCATCTCCCTTACTTCCAGCTAGTAAGGATCACATAATTCCTAACAAAGTTTTGACACAGATTCCCAATTCGGGCATTCAGAACATATAGCACGTTGCTGTAAGCAAGCACATTCTCATTCAAAGTTGCAAGTTACTATGTAGGAACAAGTTTGTATAGGTATTTCAAAGTTGCCCAGAACTGAGCTAAACTTGGTATGTGTCCAACTCCTCGAAATAACTTCATGCCCCAACTCCCTTACTTCCAGCTAGTAAGGATCCCATAATTCCTAACAAAGTTTTGACACAGATTCCCAATTCGGGCATTCAGAACATATAGCACGTTGCTGTAAGCAAGCACATTCTCATTCAAAGTTGCAAGTTACTATGTAGGAACAAGTTTGTATAGGTATTTCAAAGATGCCCAGAACTGAGCTAAACTTGGTATGTGTCCAACTCCTAGAAGTACCTTCATACCACCTCTCCCTTACTTCCAGCTAGTAAGGATCACATAATTCCTAACAAAATTTGACACAGATTCCCAATTCGGGCATTCAGAACATATAGCACGTTGCTGTAAGCAATCACATTCTCATTCAAAGTTGCAAGTTACTATGTAGGAACAAGTTTGTATAGGTATTTCAAAGATGCCCAGAACTGAGCTAAACGTTGTATGTCTCCAACTCCTAGAAATAACTTCATGCCCCATCACACTTACTTCCAGCTAGTAAGGATCACATAATTCCTAACAAAGTTTTGACACAGATTCCCAATTCGGGCATTCAGAACATATAGCACGTTGCTGTAAGCAAGACATTCTCATTCAAAGTTGCAAGTTACTAAGTAGGAACAAATTTGTAAAGGTATTTCAAAAATGCCCAGAACTGAGCTAAACTTGGTATGTCTCCAACTCCTAGAAATAACATCATGCCCCATCACCCTTTCTTCCAGCTAGTAAGGATCACATAATTCCTAACAAAGTTTTGACACAGATTCCCAATTCGGGAATTCAGAACATGTAGCACGTTGCTGTAAGCAAGCAAGTTCTCATTCAAAGTTGCAAGTTACTATGTAGGAACAAGTTTGTATAGGTATTTCAAAGATGCCCAGAACTGAGCTAAACGTTGTATGTCTCCAACTCCTAGAAATAACTTTATGCCCCATCTCCCTTACTTCCAGCTAGTAAGGATCACATAATTCCTAACAAAGTTTTGACACAGATTCCCAATTCGGGCATTCAGAACATATAGCACGTTGCTGTAAGCAAGCACATTCTCATTCAAAGTTGTAAGTTAATATGTAGGAACAAGTTTGTATAGGTATTTCAAAGATGCCCAGAACTGAGCTAAACTTGGTATGTGTCCAACTCCTAGAAATAACTTCATGCCCCATCTCCCTTACTTCCAGCTAGTAAGGATCACATAATTCCTAACAAAGATTTGACACAGATTCCCAATTCGGGCATTCAGAACATGTAGCACGTTGCTGTAAGCAAGCACATTCTCATTCAAAGTTGCAAGTTACTATGTAGGAACAAGTTTGTATAGGTATTTCAAAGATGCCCAGAACTGAGCTAAACTTGGTATGTGTCCAACCTCTAGAAATAACTTCATGCCCCAACTCCCTTACTTCCTGCTAGTAAGGATCACATAATTCCTAACAAAGTTTTGACACAGATTCCCAATTCGGGCATTCAGAACATATAGCACGTTGCTGTAAGCAAGCACATTCTCATTCAAAGTTGCAAGTTACTATGTAGGAACAAGTTTGTATAGGTATTTCAAAGATGCCCAGAACTGAGCTAAACCTTGTATGTCTCCAACTCCTAGAAATAACTTCATGCCCCATCTCACTTACTTCCAGCTAGTAAGGATCACATAATTTCTAACAAAGTTTTGACACAGATTCCCAATTCTTGCATTCAGAACATATAGCACGTTGCTGTAAGCAAGCACATTCTCATTCAAAGTTGCAAGTTACTACGTAGGAACAAGTTTGTATAGGTATTTCAAAGATGCCCAGAACTGAGCTAAACGTTGTATGTCTCCAACTCCTAGAAATAACTTCATGCCCCATCACCCTTACTTCCAGCTAGTAAGGATCACATAATTCCTAACAAAGTTTTGACACAGATACCCAATTCGGGCATTCAGAACTTATAGCACGTTGCTGTAAGCAAGCACAACCTCATTCAAAGTTGCAAGTACTATGTAGGAACAAGCTTGTATAGGTATTTCAAAGATGCCCAGAACTGAGCTAAACGTTGTATGTCTCCAACTCCTAGAAATAACTTCATGCCCCATCTCACTTACTTCCAGCTAGTAAGGATCACATAATTTCCAACAAAGTTTTGACACAGATTCCCAAATCGGGCATTCAGAACATATAGCACGTTGATGTAAGCAAGCACATTCTCATTCAAAGTTGCAAGTTACTATGTAGGAACAAGTTTGTATAGGTATTTCAAAGATGCCCAGAACTGAGCTAAACTTGGTATGTCTCCAACTCCTAGAAATAACTTCATGCCCCATCTCCCTTACTTCCAGCTAGTAAGGATCACATAATTCCTAACAAAGTTTTGACACAGATTCCCAATTCGGGCATTCAGAACATATAGCACGTTGCTGTAAGCAAGCACATTCTCATTCAAAGTTGCAAGTTACTATTTAGGAACAAGTTTGTATAGGTATTTCAAAGTTGCCCAGAACTGAGCTAAACTTGGTATGTGTCCAACTTCTCGAAATAACTTCATGCCCCAACTCCCTTACTTCCAGCTAGTAAGGATCCCATAATTCCTAACAAAGTTTTGACACAGATTCCCAATTCGGGCATTCAGAACATATAGCACGTTGCTGTAAGCAAGCACATTCTCATTCAAAGTTGCAAGTTACTGTGTAGGAACAAGTTTGTATAGGTATTTCAAAGATGCCCAGAACTGAGCTAAACTTGGTATGTGTCCAACTCCTAGAAATACCTTCATACCACCTCTCCCTTACTTCCAGCTAATAAGGATCACATAATTCCTAACAAAATTTGACACAGATTCCCAATTCGGGCATTCAGAACATATAGCACGTTGCTGTAAGCAATCACATTCTCATTCAAAGTTGCAAGTTACTATGTAGGAACAAGTTTGTATAGGTATTTCAAAGATGCCCAGAACTGAGCTAAAAGTTGTATGTCTCCAACTCCTAGAAATAACTTCATGCCCCATCACCCTTACTTCCAGCTAGTAAGGATCACATAATTCCTAACAAAATTTTGACACAGATTCCCAATTCTGGCATTCAGAACATATAGCACGTTGCTGTAAGCAAGCACATTCTCATTCAAAGTTGCAAGTACTATGTAGGAACATGTTTGTATAGGTATTTCAAAGATGCCCAGAACTGAGCTAAACGTTGTATGTCTCCAACTCCTAGAAATAACTTCATGCCCCATCTCACTTACTTCCAGCTAGTAAGGATCACATAATTTCTATCAAAGTTTTGACACAGATTCCCAATTCGGGCATTCAGAACATATAGCACGTTGCTGTAAGCAAGCACATTCTCATTCAAAGTTGCAAGTTACTATGTAGGAACAAGTTTGTATAGGTATTTCAAAGATGCCCAGAACTGAGCTAAACGTTGTATGTCTCCAACTCCTAGAAATAACTTCATGCCCCATCACCCTTACTTCCAGCTAGTAAGGATCACATAATTCCTAACAAAGTTTTGACACAGATACCCAATTCGGGCATTCAGAACATATAGCACGTTGCTGTAAGCAAGCACAACCTCATTCAAAGTTGCAAGTACTATGTAGGAACAAGCTTGTATAGGTATTTCAAAGATGCCCAGAACTGAGCTCAACGTTGTATGTCTCCAAATCCTAGAAATAACTTCATGCCCCATCTCACTTACTTCCAGCTAGTAAAGATCACATAATTTCCAACAAAGTTTTGACACAGATTCCCAAATCGGGCATTCAGAACATATAGCACGTTGCTGTAAGCAAGCACATTCTCATTCAAAGTTGCAAGTTACTATGTAGGAACAAGTTTGTATAGGTATTTCAAAGATGCCCAGAACTGACCTAAACGTTGTATGTCTCCAACTTCTAGAAATAACTTCATGCCCAATCTCCCTTACTTTCAGCTAGTAAGAATCACACAATTTCTAACAAAGTTTTGACACAGATTCCCAATTCGGGCATTCAGAACATATAGCACGTTGATGTAAGCAAGCCACATTCTCATTCAAAGTTGCAAGTTACTATGTAGGAACAAGTTTGTATAGGTATTTCAAAGATTCCCAGAACTGAGCTAAACTTGGTATGTCTCCAACTCCTAGAAATAACTTCATGCCCCATCTCCCTTACTTCCAGCTAGTAAGCATCACATAATTCCTAACAAAGTTTTGACACAGATTCCCAATTCGGGCATTCAGAACATATAGCACGTTGCTGTAAGCAAGCACATTCTCATTCAAAGTTGCAAGTTACTATGTAGGAACAAGTTTGTATAGGTATTTCAAAGTTGCCCAGAACTGAGCTAAACTTGGTATGTGTCCAACTCCTCGAAATAACTTCATGCCCCAACTCCCTTACTTCCAGCTAGTAAGGATCCCATAATTCCTAACAAAGTTTTGACACAGATTCCCAATTCGGGCATTCAGAACATATAGAACGTTGCTGTAAGCAAGCACATTCTCATTCAAAGTTGCAAGTTACTATGTAGGAACAAGTTTGTATAGGTATTTCAAAGATGCCCAGAACTGAGCTAAACTTGGTATGTGTCCAACTCCTAGAAATACCTTCATACCACCTCTCCCTTACTTCCAGCTAGTAAGGATCACATAATTCCTAACAAAATTTGACACAGATTCCCAATTCGGGCATTCAGAACATATAGCACGTTGCTGTAAGCAATCACATTCTCATTCAAAGTTGCAAGTTACTATGTAGGAACAAGTTTGTATAGGTATTTCAAAGATGCCCAGAACTGAGCTAAACGTTGTATGTCTCCAACTCCTAGAAATAACTTCATGCCCCATCACCCTTACTTCCAGCTAGTAAGGATCACATAATTCCTAACAAAGTTTTGACACAGATTCCCAATTCGGGCATTCAGAACATATAGCACGTTGCTGTAAGCAAGCACATTCTCATTCAAAGTTGCAAGTACTATGTAGGAACAAGTTTGTATAGGTATTTCAAAGATGCCCAGAACTGAGCTAAACGTTGTATGTCTCCAACTCCTAGAAATAACTTCATGCCCCATCTCACTTACTTCCAGCTAGTAAGGATCACATAATTTCTAACAAAGTTTTGACACAGATTCCCAGTTCGGGCATTCAGAACATGTAGCACGTTGCTGTAAGCAAGCACATTCTCATTCAAAGTTGCAAGTTACTAAGTAGGAACAAGTTTGTAAAGGTATTTCAAAGATGCCCACAACTGAGCTAAACTTGGTATGTCTCCAACTCCTAGAAATAACTTCATGCCCCATCACCCTTACTTCCAGCTAGTAAGGATCACATAATTCCTAACTATGTTTTGACACAGATTCCCAATTCGGGCATTCAGAACATGTAGCAAGTTGCTGTAAGCAAGCACATTCAATTCAAAGTTGCAAGTTATTATGTAGGAACAAGTTTGTATAGGTATTTCAAAGATGCCCAGAATTGAGCTAAACTTGGTATGTCTCCAACTCCTAGAAATAACTTCATGCCCCATCTCCCTTACTTCCATCTAGTAAGGATCACATAATTCCTAACAAAGTTTTGACACAGATTCCCAATTCGGGCATTCAGAACATATAGCACGTTGCTGTAAGCAAGCACATTCTCATTCAAAGTTGCAAGTTACTAAGTAGGAACAAATTTGTAAAGGTATTTCAAAGATGCCCAGAACTGAGCTAAACTTGGTATGTCTCCAACTCCTAGAAATAACATCATGCCCCATCACACTTACTTCCAGCTAGTAAGGATCACATAATTCCTAACAAAATTTTGACACAGATTCCCAATTCGGGAATTCAGAATATGTAGCACGTTGCTGTAAGCAAGCAAGTTCTCATTCAAAGTTGCAAGTTACTATGTAGGAACAAGTTTGTATAGGTATTTCAAAGATGCACAGAACTGAGCTAAACTTGGTATGTGTCCAACCTCTAGAAATAACTTCATGCCCCAACTCCCTTACTTCCAGCTAGTAAGGATCACATAATTCCTAACAAAGTTTTGACACAGATTCCCAATTCGGGCATTCAGAACATATAGCACGTTGCTGTAAGCAAGCACATTCTCATTCAAAGTTGCAAGTTACTATGTAGGAACAAGTTTGTATAGGTATTTCAAAGATGCCCAGAACTGAGCTAAATGTTGTATGTCTCCAACTCCTAGAAATAACTTCATGCCCCATCTCCCTTACTTCCAGCTAGTAAGGATCACATAATTCCTAACAAAGTTTTGACACAGATTCCCAATTCGGGCATTCAGAACATATAGCACGTTGCTGTAAGCAAGCACATTCTCATTCAAAGTTGCAAGTTACTATGTAGGAAGAAGTTTGTATAGGTATTTCAAAGATGCCCAGAACTGAGCTAAACTTGGTATGTGTCCAACCTCTAGAAATAATTTCATGCCCCAACTCCCTTACTTCCAGCTAGTAAGGATCACATAATTCCTAACAAAGTTTTGACACAGATTCCCAATTCGGGCATTCAGAACATATAGCACGTTGCTGTAAGCAAGCACATTCTCATTCAAAGTTGCAAGTACTATGTAGGAACAAGTTTGTATAGGTATTTCAAAGATGCCCAGAACTGAGCTAAACGTTGTATGTCTTCAACTCCTAGAAATAACTTCATGCCCCATCTCACTTACTTCCAGCTAGTAAGGATCACATAATTTCTAACAAAGTTTTGACACAGATTCCCAATTCTGGCATTCAGAACATATAGCACGTTGCTGTAAGCAAGCACATTCTCATTCAAAGTTGCAAGTTACTATGTAGGAACAAGTTTGTATAGGTATTTCAAAGATGCCCAGAACTGAGCTAAACGTTGTATGTCTCCAACTCCTAGAAATAACTTCATGCCCCATCACCCTTACTTCCAGCTAGTAAGGATCACATAATTCCTAACAAAGTTTTGACACAGATTCCCAATTCGGTCATTCAGAACATATAGCACGTTGCTGTAAGCAAGCACATTCTCATTCAAAGTTGCAAGTTACTATGCAGGAACAAGTTTGTATAGGTATTTCAAAGTTGCCCAGAACTGAGCTAAACTTGGTATGTGTCCAACTCCTCGAAATAACTTCATGCCCCAACTCCCTTACTTCCAGCTAGTAAGGATCCCATAATTCCTAACAAAGTTTTGACACAGATTCCCAATTCGGGCATTCAGAACATATAGCACGTTGCTGTAAGCAAGCACATTCTCATTCAAAGTTGCAAGTTACTATGTAGGAACAAGTTTGTATAGGTATTTCAAAGATGCCCAGAACTGAGCTAAACTTGGTATGTGTCCAACTCCTAGAAATACCTTCATACCACCTCTCCCTTACTTCCAGCTAGTAAGGATCACATAATTCCTAACAAAATTTGACACAGATTCCCAATTCGGGCATTCAGAACATATAGCACGTTGCTGTAAGCAATCACATTCTCATTCAAAGTTGCAAGTTACTATGTAGGAACAAGTATGTATAGGTATTTCAAAGATGTCTAGAACTGAGCTAAACTGTGTATGTGTCCAACTCCTAGAAATAACTTCATGCCCCATCTCCCTTACTTCCAGATAGTAAGGATCACATAATTCCTAACAAAGTTTTGACACAGATTCCCAATTCGGGCATTCAGAACATGTAGCACGTTGCTGTAAGCAAGCACATTCTCATTCAAAGTTGCAAGTTACTATGTAGGAACAAGTTTGTATAGGTATTTCAAAGATGGCCAGAACTGAGCGAAACGTTGTATGTCTCCAACTCCTAGAAACAACATCATGCCCCATCTCACTTACTTCCAGCTAGTAAGGATCACATAATTTCTAACAAAGTTTTGACACAGATTCCCAATTCGGTCATTCAGAACATATAGCACGTTGCTCTAAGCAAGCACACTCTCATTCAAAGTTGCAAGTTACTATGTAGGAACAAGTTTGTATAGGTATTTCAAAGATGCCCAGAACTGAGCTAAACTTGGTATGTCTCCAACTCCTAGAAATAACTTCATGCCCCATCTCCCTTACTTCCAGCTAGTAAGGATCACATAATTCCTAAAAGTGTTTTGACACAGATTCCCAATTCGGACGTTCAGAACATGTAGCACGTTGCTGTAAGCAAGCACATTCAATTCAAAGTTGCAAGTTACTATTTAGGAACAAGTTTGTATAGGTATTTCAAAGATGCCCAGAACTGAGCTAACCGTTGTATGTCTCCAACTCCTAGAAATAACTTCATGCCCCATCTCCCTTACTTCCAGCTAGTAAGGATCACATAATACCTAACAAAGTTTTGACACAGATTCCCAATTCGGGCATTCAGAACATATAGCACGTTGCTGTAAGCAAGCACATTCTCATTCAAAGTTGCAAGTTACTAAGTAGGAATAAGTTTGTAAAGGTATTTCAAAGATGCCCAGAACTGAGCTAAACTTGGTATGTCTCCAAATCCCAGAAATAACTTCATGCCCCATCACCCTTACTTCCAGCTAGTAAAGATCACATAATTCCTAACAAAGTTTTGACACAGATTCCCAATTCGGGCATTCAGAACATATAGCACGTTGCTGTAAGCAAGCACATTCTCATTCAAAGTTGCAAGTTACTATGTAGGAACAAGTTTGTATAGGAATTTCAAAGATGCCCAGAACTGAGCTAAACGTTGTATGTCTCCAACTCCTAGAAATAACTTCATGCCCAATCTCCCTTACTTCCAGCTAGTAAGGATCACATAATTCCTAACAAAGTTTTGACACAGATTCCCAATTCGGGCATTCAGAACATATAGCACGTTGCTGTAAGCAAGCACATTCTCATTCAAAGTTGTAAGTTACTAAGTAGAAACAAGTTTGTATAGGTATTTCAAAGATGCCCAGAACTGAGCTAAACTTGGTATGTGTCCAACTCCTAGAAATAACTTCATGCCCCATCTCACTTACTTCCAGCTAGTAAGGATCACATAATTCCTAACAAATATTTGACACAGATTCCCAATTCGGGCATTCAGAACATATAGCAAGTTGCTGTAAGCAAGCACATTCTCATTCAAAGTTGCAAGTTACTATGTAGGAACAAGTTTGTATAGGTATTTCAAAGATGCCCAGAACTGAGCTAAACTTTGTATGTCTCCAATTCCTAGAAATAACTTCATGCCCCATCTCACTTACTTCCAGCTAGTAAGGATCACATAATTTCTAAAAAAGTTTTGACACAGATTCCTAATTCAGGCATTCAGAACATATAGCACGTTGCTGTAAGCAAGCACATTCTCATTCAAAGTTGCAAGTTACTGTGTAGGAACAAGTTTGTATAGGAATTTCAAAGATGCCCAGAACTGAGCTAAACGTTGTATGTCTCCAACTCCTAGAAATAACTTCATGCCCAATCTCCCTTACTTCCTGCTAGTAAGGATCACATAATTCCTAACAAAGTTTTGACACAGATTCCCAATTCGGGCATTCAGAACATATAGCACGTTGATGTAAGCAAGCACATTCTCATTCAAAGTTGCAAGTTACTATGTAGGAACAAGTTTGTATAGGTATTTCAAAGATGCCCAGAACTGAGCTAAACTTGGTATGTCTCCAACTCCAAGAAATAACTTCATGCTCCATCTCCCTTACTTCCAGCTAGTAAGGATCACATAATTCCTAACAAAGTTTTGACACAGATTCCCAATTCGGGCGTTCAGAACATGTAGCACGTTGCTGTAAGCAAGCACATTCAATTCAAAGTTGCAAGTTACTATGTAGGAACAAGTTTGTATAGGTATTTCAAAGATGCCCAGAATTGATCTAAACTTGGTATGTCTCCAACTCCTAGAAAGAACTTCATGCCCCATCTCCCTTACTTCCATCTAGTAAGGATCACATAATTTCTAACAAAGTTTTGACACAGATTCCCAATTCGGGCATTCACAACATATAGCACGTTGCTGTAAGCAAGCACATTCTCATTCAAAGTTGCAAGTACTATGTAAGAACAAGTTTGTATAGGTATTTCAAAGATGCCCAGAACTGACCTAAACGTTGTATGTCTCCAACTCCTAGAAATAACTTCATGCCCCATCTCACTTACTTCCAGCTAGTAAGGATCACATAATTTCTAACAAAGTTTTGACACAGATTCCCAGTTCGGGCATTCAGAACATATAGCACGTTGCTGTAAGCAAGCACATTCTCATTCAAAGTTGCAAGTTACTAAGTAGGAACAAGTTTGTAAAGGTATTTCAAAGATGCCCACAACTGAGCTAAACTTGGTATGTCTCCAACTCCTAGAAATAACTTCATGCCCCATCACCCTTACTTCCAGCTAGTAAGGATCACATAATTCCTAACTATGTTTTGACACAGATTCCCAATTCGGGCATTCAGAACATGTAGCAAGTTGCTGTAAGCAAGCACATTCAATTCAAAGTTGCAAGTTATTATGTAGGAACAAGTTTGTATAGGTATTTCAAAGATGCCCAGAATTGAGCTAAACTTGGTATGTCTCCAACTCCTAGAAATAACTTCATGCCCCATCTCCCTTACTTCCATCTAGTAAGGATCACATAATTCCTAACAAAGTTTTGACACAGATTCCCAATTCGGGCATTCAGAACATATAGCACGTTGCTGTAAGCAAGCACATTCTCATTCAAAGTTGCAAGTTACTAAGTAGGAACAAATTTGTAAAGGTATTTCAAAGATGCCCAGAACTGAGCTAAACTTGGTATGTCTCCAACTCCTAGAAATAACATCATGCCCCATCACACTTACTTCCAGCTAGTAAGGATCACATAATTCCTAACAAAATTTTGACACAGATTCCCAATTCGGGAATTCAGAATATGTAGCACGTTGCTGTAAGCAAGCAAGTTCTCATTCAAAGTTGCAAGTTACTATGTAGGAACAAGTTTGTATAGGTATTTCAAAGATGCACAGAACTGAGCTAAACTTGGTATGTGTCCAACCTCTAGAAATAACTTCATGCCCCAACTCCCTTACTTCCAGCTAGTAAGGATCACATAATTCCTAACAAAGTTTTGACACAGATTCCCAATTCGGGCATTCAGAACATATAGCACGTTGCTGTAAGCAAGCACATTCTCATTCAAAGTTGCAAGTTACTATGTAGGAACAAGTTTGTATAGGTATTTCAAAGATGCCCAGAACTGAGCTAAATGTTGTATGTCTCCAACTCCTAGAAATAACTTCATGCCCCATCTCCCTTACTTCCAGCTAGTAAGGATCACATAATTCCTAACAAAGTTTTGACACAGATTCCCAATTCGGGCATTCAGAACATATAGCACGTTGCTGTAAGCAAGCACATTCTCATTCAAAGTTGCAAGTTACTATGTAGGAAGAAGTTTGTATAGGTATTTCAAAGATGCCCAGAACTGAGCTAAACTTGGTATGTGTCCAACCTCTAGAAATAATTTCATGCCCCAACTCCCTTACTTCCAGCTAGTAAGGATCACATAATTCCTAACAAAGTTTTGACACAGATTCCCAATTCGGGCATTCAGAACATATAGCACGTTGCTGTAAGCAAGCACATTCTCATTCAAAGTTGCAAGTACTATGTAGGAACAAGTTTGTATAGGTATTTCAAAGATGCCCAGAACTGAGCTAAACGTTGTATGTCTTCAACTCCTAGAAATAACTTCATGCCCCATCTCACTTACTTCCAGCTAGTAAGGATCACATAATTTCTAACAAAGTTTTGACACAGATTCCCAATTCTGGCATTCAGAACATATAGCACGTTGCTGTAAGCAAGCACATTCTCATTCAAAGTTGCAAGTTACTATGTAGGAACAAGTTTGTATAGGTATTTCAAAGATGCCCAGAACTGAGCTAAACGTTGTATGTCTCCAACTCCTAGAAATAACTTCATGCCCCATCACCCTTACTTCCAGCTAGTAAGGATCACATAATTCCTAACAAAGTTTTGACACAGATACCCAATTCGGGCATTCAGAACATATAGCACGTTGCTGTAAGCAAGCACATTCTCATTCAAAGTTGCAAGTACTATGTAGGAACAAGTTTGTATAGGTATTTCAAAGATGCCCAGAACTGAGCTAAACGTTGTATGTCTCCAACTCCTAGAAATAACTTCATGCCCCATCTCACTTACTTCCAGCTAGTAAGGATCACATAATTTCTAACAAAGTTTTGACACAGATTCATAAATCGGGCATTCAGAACATATAGCACGTTGCTGTAAGCAAGCACATTCTCATTCAAAGTTGCAAGTTACTATGTAGGAACAAGTTTGTATAGGTATTTCAAAGATGCCCAGAACTGACCTAAACGTTGTATGTCCCCAACTTCTAGAAATAAGTTCATGCCCAATCTCCCTTACTTTCAGCTAGTAAGAATCACACAATTTCTAACAAAGTTTTGACACAGATTCCCAATTCGGGCATTCAGAACATATAGCACGTTGATGTAAGCAAGCACATTCTCATTCAAGGTTGCAAGTTACTATGTAGGAACAAGTTTGTATAGATATTTCAAAGATGCACAGAACTGAGCTAAACTTGGTATGTCTCCAACTCCTAGAAATAACTTCATGCCCCATCTCCCTTACTTCTAGCTAGTAAGGATCACATAATTCCTAACAAAGTTTTGACACAGATTCCCAATTCGGTCATTCAGAACATATAGCACGTTGCTGTAAGCAAGCACATTCTCATTCAAAGTTGCAAGTTACTATGCAGGAACAAGTTTGTATAGGTATTTCAAAGTTGCCCAGAACTGAGCTAAACTTGGTATGTGTCCAACTCCTCGAAATAACTTCATGCCCCAACTCCCTTACTTCCAGCTAGTAAGGATCCCATAATTCCTAACAAAGTTTTGACACAGATTCCCAATTCGGGCATTCAGAACATATAGCACGTTGCTGTAAGCAAGCACATTCTCATTCAAAGTTGCAAGTTACTATGTAGGAACAAGTTTGTATAGGTATTTCAAAGATGCCCAGAACTGAGCTAAACTTGGTATGTGTCCAACTCCTAGAAATACCTTCATACCACCTCTCCCTTACTTCCAGCTAGTAAGGATCACATAATTCCTAACAAAATTTGACACAGATTCCCAATTCGGGCATTCAGAACATATAGCACGTTGCTGTAAGCAATCACATTCTCATTCAAAGTTGCAAGTTACTATGTAGGAACAAGTATGTATAGGTATTTCAAAGATGTCTAGAACTGAGCTAAACTGTGTATGTGTCCAACTCCTAGAAATAACTTCATGCCCCATCTCCCTTACTTCCAGATAGTAAGGATCACATAATTCCTAACAAAGTTTTGACACAGATTCCCAATTCGGGCATTCAGAACATGTAGCACGTTGCTGTAAGCAAGCACATTCTCATTCAAAGTTGCAAGTTACTATGTAGGAACAAGTTTGTATAGGTATTTCAAAGATGGCCAGAACTGAGCGAAACGTTGTATGTCTCCAACTCCTAGAAACAACATCATGCCCCATCTCACTTACTTCCAGCTAGTAAGGATCACATAATTTCTAACAAAGTTTTGACACAGATTCCCAATTCGGTCATTCAGAACATATAGCACGTTGCTCTAAGCAAGCACACTCTCATTCAAAGTTGCAAGTTACTATGTAGGAACAAGTTTGTATAGGTATTTCAAAGATGCCCAGAACTGAGCTAAACTTGGTATGTCTCCAACTCCTAGAAATAACTTCATGCCCCATCTCCCTTACTTCCAGCTAGTAAGGATCACATAATTCCTAAAAGTGTTTTGACACAGATTCCCAATTCGGGCATTCAGAACCTGTAGCACGTTGCTGTAAGCAACCACATTCTCATTCATAGTTGCAAGTTACTATGTAGGAACAAGTTTGTAAAGGTATTTCGAAGATGCCCAGAACTGAGCTAAACTTGGTATGTCTCCAACTCCTAGAAATAACTTCATGCCCCATCACCCTTACCTCCAGCTAGTAAGGATCACATAATTCCTAACAAAGTTTTGACACAGATTTCCAATTCGGACGTTCAGAACATGTAGCACGTTGCTGTAAGCAAGCACATTCAATTCAAAGTTGCAAGTTACTATTTAGGAACAAGTTTGTATAGGTATTTCAAAGATGCCCAGAACTGAGCTAACCGTTGTATGTCTCCAACTCCTAGAAATAACTTCATGCCCCATCTCCCTTACTTCCAGCTAGTAAGGATCACATAATACCTAACAAAGTTTTGACACAGATTCCCAATTCGGGCATTCAGAACATATAGCACGTTGCTGTAAGCAAGCACATTCTCATTCAAAGTTGCAAGTTACTAAGTAGGAATAAGTTTGTAAAGGTATTTCAAAGATGCCCAGAACTGAGCTAAACTTGGTATGTCTCCAAATCCTAGAAATAACTTCATGCCCCATCACCCTTACTTCCAGCTAGTAAAGATCACATAATTCCTAACAAAGTTTTGACACAGATTCCCAATTCGGGCATTCAGAACATATAGCACGTTGCTGTAAGCAAGCACATTCTCATTCAAAGTTGCAAGTTACTATGTAGGAACAAGTTTGTATAGGAATTTCAAAGATGCCCAGAACTGAGCTAAGCGTTGTATGTCTCCAACTCTTAGAAATAACTTCATGCCCAATCTCCCTTACTTCCAGCTAGTAAGGATCACATAATTCCTAACAAAGTTTTGACACAGATTCCCAATTCGGGCATTCAGAACATATAGCACGTTGCTGTAAGCAAGCACATTCTCATTCAAAGTTGTAAGTTACTAAGTAGAAACAAGTTTGTATAGGTATTTCAAAGATGCCCAGAACTGAGCTAAACTTGGTATGTGTCCAACTCCTAGAAATAACTTCATGCCCCATCTCACTTACTTCCAGCTAGTAAGGATCACATAATTCCTAACAAAGATTTGACACAGATTCCCAATTCGGGCATTCAGAACATATAGCAAGTTGCTGTAAGCAAGCACATTCTCATTCAAAGTTGCAAGTTACTATGTAGGAACAAGTTTGTATAGGTATTTCAAAGATGCCCAGAACTGAGCTAAACTTTGTATGTCTCCAATTCCTAGAAATAACTTCATGCCCCATCTCACTTACTTCCAGCTAGTAAGGATCACATAATTTCTAAAAAAGTTTTGACACAGATTCCTAATTCAGGCATTCAGAACATATAGCACGTTGCCGTAAGCAAGCACATTCTCATTCAAAGTTGCAAGTTACTGTGTAGGAACAAGTTTGTATAGGAATTTCAAAGATGCCCAGAACTGAGCTAAACGTTGTATGTCTCCAACTCCTAGAAATAACTTCATGCCCAATCTCCCTTACTTCCTGCTAGTAAGGATCACATAATTCCTAACAAAGTTTTGACACAGATTCCCAATTCGGGCATTCAGAACATATAGCACGTTGATGTAAGCAAGCACATTCTCATTCAAAGTTGCAAGTTACTATGTAGGAACAAGTTTGTATAGGTATTTCAAAGATGCCCAGAACTGAGCTAAACTTGGTATGTCTCCAACTCCAAGAAATAACTTCATGCTCCATCTCCCTTACTTCCAGCTAGTAAGGATCACATAATTCCTAACAAAGTTTTGACACAGATTCCCAATTCGGGCGTTCAGAACATGTAGCACGTTGCTGTAAGCAAGCACATTCAATTCAAAGTTGCAAGTTACTATGTAGGAACAAGTTTGTATAGGTATTTCAAAGATGCCCAGAATTGATCTAAACTTGGTATGTCTCCAACTCCTAGAAAGAACTTCATGCCCCATCTCCCTTACTTCCATCTAGTAAGGATCACATAACTTCTAACAAAGTTTTGACACAGATTCCCAATTCGGGCATTCACAACATATAGCACGTTGCTGTAAGCAAGCACATTCTCATTCAAAGTTGCAAGTACTATGTAAGAACAAGTTTGTATAGGTATTTCAAAGATGCCCAGAACTGACCTAAACGTTGTATGTCTCCAACTCCTAGAAATAACTTCATGCCCCATCTCACTTACTTCCAGCTAGTAAGGATCACATAATTTCTAACAAAGTTTTGACACAGATTCCCAATTCTGGCATTCAGATCATATAGCACGTTGCTGTAAGCAAGCACATTATCATTCAAAGTTGCAAGTTACTATGTAGGAATAAGTTTGTATAGGTATTTCAAAGATGCCCTGAACTGAGCTAAACTTGGTATGTGTCCAACCTCTAGAAATAACTTCATGCCCCAACTCCCTTACTTCCAGCTAGTAAGGATCACATAATTCCTAAAAGTGTTTTGACACAGATTCCCAATTCGGGCATTCAGAACATATAGCAAGTTGCTGTAAGCAAGCACATTCTCATTCATATTTGAAAGTTACCATGTAGGAACAAGTTTGTATAGGTATTTCAAAGATGCCCAGAACTGAGCTAAACGTTGTATGTCTCCAACTCCTAGAAATAACTTCATGCCCCATCTCCCTTACTTCCAGCTAGTAAGGATCACATAATTCCTAACAAAGTTTTGACACAGATTCCCACTTCGGGCATTTAGAACATGTAGCACGTTGCTGTAAGCAAGCACATTCAATTGAAAGTTGCAAGTTACTATGTAGGAACAAGTTTGTATAGGTATTTCAAAGATGTCCAGAACTGAGCTAAACGTTGTATGTCTCCAACTCCTGGAAATAACTTCATGCCCAATCTCCCTTACTTCCATCTAGTAAGGATCACAAAATTTCTAACAAAGTTTTGACACAGATTCCCAATTCAAGCATTCAGAACATGTAGCACGTTGCTGTAAGCAAGCACATTCTCATTCACAGTTGCAAGGTACTATGTAGGAACAAGTTTGAATAGGACTTTCAAAGATGCCCAGAACTGAGTTAAACGTTGTATGTCTGCAACTCCTAGAAATAACTTCATGCCCCATCACCCTTACTTCCAGCTAGTAAGGATCACATAATTCCTAACAAATTTTTGACACAGATTCCCAATTCGGGCATTCAGAACATGTAGCACGTTGCTGTAAGCAAGCAAATGCAATTCAAAGTTGCAAGTTACTATGTAGAAACAAGTTTGTATAGGTATTTCAAAGATGCCCAGAACTGAGCTAAACGTTGTATGTCTCCAACTCCTGGAAATAACTTCATGCCCCATCTCCCTTACTTCCATCTAGGAAGGATCACATAATTTCTAACAAAGTTTTGACACAGATTCCCAATTCGGGCATTCAGTTCATATAGCACGTTGCTCTAAGAAAGCACATTCTGATTCAAATTTGCAAGTTACTATGTAGGAACAAGTTTGTAAAGGTATTTCAAAGATGCCCAAAACTGTGCTAAACTTGGTATGTGTTCAACTCCTAGAAATACCTTCATGCCCCAAGTACCTCACTTCTAGCTAGTAAGGATCACATAATTACTAACAAAGTTTTGACACAGATTCCCAATTCGGGCATTCAGAACATATAGCACGTTGCTGTAAGCAAGCACATTCTCATTCAAAGTTGCAAGTTAATATGTAGGAACAAGTTTGTATAGGTATTTCAAAGATGCCCAGAAGTGAGCTATACTTGGTATGTCTCCAACTCCTTGAAATAACTTCATGCCCCAACTCCCTTACTTCCAGCTAGTAAGGATCACATAATTCCTAACAAAGTTTTGACACAGATTCCCAATTCGGGCATTCAGAACATATAGCACGTTGCTGTAAGCAAGCACATTCTCATTCAAAGATGGAAGTTACTATGTAGGAACAAGTTTGAAAAGGACTTTCAAAGATGCCCAAAACTGAGCTAAACGTTGTATGTCTCCAACTCCTAGAAATAACTTCATGCCCCATCTCCCTTACTTCCAGCTAGTAAGGATCACATAATTCCTAACAAAGTTTTGACACAGATTGCCAATTCGGGCATTCAGAACATATAGCACGTTGCTGTAAGCAAGCACATTCTCATTCAAAGTTGCAAGTTACTATGTAGGAACAAGTTTGTATAGGTATTTCAAAGATGCCCAGAACTGAGCTGAACTTGGTATGTCTCCAACTCCTAGAAATAACTTCATGCCCCATCTCCCTTACTTCCAGCTACTAAGGATCACATAATTCCTAACAAAGTTTTGACACAGATTCCCAATTCGGGCATTCAGAACATATAGCACGTTGCTGTAAGCAAGCACATTCTCATTCAAAGTTGCAAGTTACTATGTAGGAACAAGTTTGTATAGGTATTTCAAAGATGCCCAGAACTGAGCTAAACTTGGTATGTCTCCAACTCCTAGAAATAACTTCATGCCCCATCTCCCTTACTTCCAGCTAGTAAGGATCACATAATTCCTAACAAAATTTTGACACAGATTCCCAATTCGGGCATTCAGAACATGTAGCACGTTGCTGTAAGCAAGCACATTCAATTCAATGTTGCAAGTTACTATGTAGGAACAAGTTTGTATAGGTATTTGAAAGATACCCAGAACTGAGCTAAACGTTGTATGTCTCCAACTCCTAGAAATAACTTCATGCGCCATCTCCCTTACTTCCATCTAGTAAGGATCACATAATTCACACAAAGTTTTGACACAGATTCCCAATTCGGGCATTCAGAACATATAGCACGTTGCTGTAAGCAAGCACATTCTCATTCAAAGTTGCAAGTTACTATGTAGGAACAAGTTTGTATAGGTATTTCAAAGATGCCCAGAACTGAGCTAAACGTTGTATGTCTCCAACTCCTAGAAATAACTTCATGCCCCATCTCCCTTACATCCATCTAGTAAGGATCACATAATTCCTAACAAAGTTTTGACACAGATTCCCAATTCGGGCATTCAGAACATATAGTACGTTGCTGTAAGCAAGCACATTCAATTCAAAGTTGCAAGTTACTATGTAGGAACAAGTTTGTATAGGTATTTCAAAGATGCTCAGAACTGAGCTTAACGTTGTATGTCTTCAACTCCTAGAAATAAATTCATGCCCCATCTCCCTTACTTCGAGCTAGTAAGGATCACATAATTCCTAACAAAGTTTTGACACAGATTCCCAATTCGGGCATTCAGAACATATAGCACGTTGCTGTAAGCAATCACATTCTCATTCAAAGTTGCAAGTTAATATGTAGGAACAAGTTTGTATAGGTATTTCAAAGATGCCCAGAACTGAGCTAAACTTGGTATGTGTCCAACTCCTAGAAATAACTTCATGCCCCATCTCCCTTACTTCCAGCTAGTAAGGATCACATAATTCCTAAAAATGTTTTGACACAGATTCCCAATTCGGGCATTCAGAACATATAGCACGTTGCTGTAAGCAAGCACATTCTCATTCAAAGTTGCAAGTTACTATGTAGGAACAAGTTTGTATAGGTATTTCAAAGATGCCCAGAACTGAGCTAAACGATGTATGTCTCCAACTCCTAGAAATATCTTCATGCCCCATCTCCCTTACTTCCAGCTAGTAAGGATCACATAATTTCTAACAAAGTTTTGACACAGATTCCCAATTCTGGCATTCAGATCATATAGCACGTTGCTGTAAGCAAGCACATTCTCATTCAAAGTTGCAAGTTACTATGTAGGAACAAGTTTGTATAGGTATTTCAAAGATGCCCAGAACTAAGCTAAACGTTGTATGTCTCCAACTCCTAGAAATAACTTCATGCCCCATCACACTTACTTCCAGCTAGTAAGGATCACATAATTCCTAACAAAGTTTTGACACAGATACCCAATTCGGGCATTCAGAACATATAGCACGTTGCTGTAAGCAAGCACATTCTCATTCAAAGTTGCAAGTACTATGTAGGAACAAGTTTGTATAGGTATTTCAAAGATGCCCAGAACTGAGCTAAACGTTGTATGTCTCCAACTCCTAGAAATAACTTCATGCCCCATCTCACTTACTTCCAGCTAGTAAGGATCACATAATTTCTAACAAAGTTTTGACACAGATTCCCAAATCGGGCATTCAGAACATATAGCACGTTGCTGTAAGCAAGCACATTCTCATTCAAAGTTGCAAGTTACTATGTAGGAACAAGTTTGTATAGGTATTTCAAAGATGCCCAGAACTGACCTAAAAACGTTGTATGTCTCCAACTTCTAGAAATAACTTCATGCCCAATCTCCCTTACTTTCAGCTAGTAAGAATCACACAATTTCTAACAAAATTTTGACACAGATTCCCAATTCGGGCATTCAGAACATATAGCACGTTGATGTAAGCAAGCACATTCTCTTTCAAAGTTGCAAGTTACTATGTAGGAACAAGTTTGTATAGGTATTTCAAAGATGCCCAGAACTGAGCTAAACTTGGTATGTGTCCAACTCCTCGAAATAACTTCATGCCCCAACTCCCTTACTTCCAGCTGGTAAGGATCCCATAATTCCTAACAAAGTTTTGACACAGATTCCCAATTCGGGCATTCAGAACATATAGCACGTTGCTGTAAGCAAGCACATTCTCATTCAAAGTTGCAAGTTACTATGTAGGAACAAGTTTGTATAGGTATTTCAAAGATGCCCAGAACTGAGCTAAACTTGGTATGTGTCCAACTCCTAGAAATAACTTCATGCCCCATCTCCCTTACTTCCTGCTAATAAGGATCACATAATTCCTAACAAAGTTTTGACACAGATTCCCAATTCGGGCATTCAGAACATATAGCACGTTGCTGTAAGCAAGCACATTCTCATTCAAAGTTGCAAGTTACTATGTAGGAACAAGTTTGTATAGGTATTTCAAAGATGCCCAGAACTGAGCTAATCTTGGTATGTGTCCAACTCCTAGACAAAACTTCATGCCCCAACTCCCTTACTTCCAGCTACTAAGGATCACATAATTCCTAACAAAATTTAACACAGATTCCCAATTCGGGCATTCAGAACATATAGCACGTTGCTGTAAGCAATCACATTCTCATTCAAAGTTGCAAGTTAACATGTAGGAACAAGTTTGTATAGGTATTTCAAAGATGCCCAGAACTGAGCTAAACTTTCTATGTGTCCAACTCCTAGAAATAACTTCATGCCCCATCTCCCTTACTTCCAGCTAGTAAGGATCACATAATTCCTAAAAAAGTTTTGACACAGATTCGCAATTCGGGCATTCAGAACATGTAGCACGTTGCTGTAAGCAAGCACATTCTCATTCAAAGTTGCAAGTTACTATGTATTAATAAGTTTGTATAGGTATTTCAAAGATGCCCTGAACTGAGCTAAACATGGTATGTGTCCAACCTCTAGAAATAACTTCATGCCCCAACTCCCTTACTTCCAGCTAGTAAGGATCACATAATTCCTAAAAGTGTTTTGACACAGATTCCCAATTCGGGCATTCAGAACATATAGCAAGTTGCTGTAAGCAAGCACATTCTCATTCAAAGTTGAAAGTTACCATGTAGGAACAAGTTTGTATAGGTATTTCAAAGATGCCCAGAACTGAGCTAAACGTTGTATGTCTCCAACTCCTAGAAATAACTTCATGCCCCATCTCCCTTACTTCCAGCTAGTAAGGATCACATAATTCCTAACAAAGTTTTGACACAGATTGCCAATTCGGGCATTCAGAACATATAGCTCGTTGCTGTAAGCAAGCACATTCTCATTCAAAGTTGCAAGTTACTATGTAGGAACAAGTTTGTATAGGTATTTCAAAGATGCCCAGAACTGAGCTAAACTTGGTATGTCTCCAACTCCTAGAAATAACTTCATGCCCCATCTCCCTTACTTCCAGCTACTAAGGATCACATAATTCCTAACAAAGTTTTGACACAGATTCCCAATTCGGGCATTCAGAACATATAGCACGTTGCTGTAAGCAAGCACATTCTCATTCAAAGTTGCAAGTTACTATGTAGGAACAAGTTTGTATAGGTATTTCAAAGATGCCCAGAACTGAGCTAAACTTGGTATGTCTCCAACTCCTAGAAATAACTTCATGCCCCATCTCCCTTACTTCCAGCTAGTAAGGATCACATAATTCCTAACAAAATTTTGACACAGATTCCCAATTCGGGCATTCAGAACATGTAGCACGTTGCTGTAAGCAAGCACATTCAATTCAATGTTGCAAGTTACTATGTAGGAACAAGTTTGTATAGGTATTTGAAAGATACCCAGAACTGAGCTAAACGTTGTATGTCTCCAACTCCTAGAAATAACTTCATGCGCCATCTCCCTTACTTCCATCTAGTAAGGATCACATAATTCACACAAAGTTTTGACACAGATTCCCAATTCGGGCATACAGAACATATAGTACGTTGCTGTAAGCAAGCACATTCTCATTCAAAGTTGCAAGTTACTATGTAGGAACAAGTTTGTATAGGTATTTCAAAGATGCCCAGAACTGAGCTAAACTTGGTATGTGTCCAACTCCTAGAAATAACTTCATGCCCCATCTCCCTTACTTCCAGCTAGTAAGGATCACATAATTCCTAGCAAAGATTTGACACAGATTCCCAATTCGGGCATTCAGAACATGTAGCACGTTGCTGTAAGCAAGCACATTCAATTCAAAGTTGCAAGTTACTATGTAGGAACAAGTTTGTATAGGTATTTCAAAGATGCCCAGAACTGAGCTAAACTTCGTATGTCTCCAACTCCTAGAAATAACTTCAAGCCCCATCTCCCTTACTTCCAGCTAGTAAGGATCACATAATTCCTAACAAAGTTTTGACACAGATTCCCAATTCGGGCATTCAGAACATATAGCACGTTGCTGTAAGCAAGCACATTCTCATTCAAAGTTGCAAGTTACTATGTAGGAACAAGTTTGTATAGGTATTTCAAAGATGCCCAGAACTGAGCTAAACGTTGTATGTCTCCAACTCCTAGAAATAACTTCATGCCCCATCTCCCTTACATCCATCTAGTAAGGATCACATAATTCCTAACAAAGTTTTGACACAGATTCCCAATTCGGGCATTCAGAACATATAGTACGTTGCTGTAAGCAAGCACATTCAATTCAAAGTTGCAAGTTACTATGTAGGAACAAGTTTGTATAGGTATTTCAAAGATGCTCAGAACTGAGCTTAACGTTGTATGTCTTCAACTCCTAGAAATAAATTCATGCCCCATCTCCCTTACTTCGAGCTAGTAAGGATCACATAATTCCTAACAAAGTTTTGACACAGATTCCCAATTCGGGCATTCAGAACATATAGCACGTTGCTGTAAGCAAGCACATTCTCATTCAAAGTTGCAAGTTACTATGTAGGAACAAGTTTGTATAGGTATTTCAAAGATGCCCAGCACTGAGCTAAACTTGGTATGTGTCCAACTCCTAGAAATAACTTCATGCCCCATCTCCCTTTCTTCCAGCTAGTAAGGATCACATAATTCCTAACAAAGTTTTGACACAGATTCCCAATTCGGGCATTCAGAACATATAGCACGTTGCTGTAAGCAAGCACATTCTCATTCAAAGTTGCAAGTTACTATGTAGGAACAAGTTTGTATAGGTATTTCAAAGATGCCCAGAACTGAGCTAAACTTGGTATGTCTCCAACTCCTAGAAATAACTTCATGCCCCATCTCCCTTACTTCCAGCTAGTAAGGATCACATAATTCCTAACAAAGTTTTGACACAGATTCCCAATTCGGGCATTCAGAACATGTAGCACGTTGCTGTAAGCAAGCACATTCTCATTCAAAGTTGCAAGTTACTATGTAGGAACAAGTTTGTATAGGTATTTCAAAGATGCCCAGAACTGAGCTAAACATAGTATGTCTCCAACTCCTAGAAATAACTTCATGCCCCATCTCACTTACTTTCAGCTAGTAAGGATCACATAATTTCTAACAAAGTTTTGACACAGATTCCCAATTCGGGCATTCAGAACATATAGCAAGTTGCTGTAAGCAAGCACATTCTCATTCAAAGTTGCAAGTTACTATGTAGGAACAAGTTTGTATAGGTATTTCAAAGATGCCCAGAACTGAGCTAAACTTGGTATGTGTCCAACTCCTAGAAATAACTTCATGCCCCATCTTCCTTACTTCCATCTAGTAAGGATCACATAATTCCTTAAAGTGTTTTAGACACAGATTCCCAATTCGGGCATTCAGAACATGTAGCACGTTGCTGTAAGCAAGCACATTCAATTCAAAGTTGCAAGGTACTATGTAGGAACAAGTTCGTATAGGTATTTCAAAGATGCCCAGAACTGAGCTAAACGTTGTATGTCTCCAACTCCTAGAAATAACTTCATGCCCCATCTCCCTTACTTCCAGCTAGTAAGGATCACAAAATTCCTAACAAAGTTTTGACACAGATTCCCAATTCGGGCATTCAGAACATATAGCACGTTGCTGTAAGCAAGCACATTCTCATTCAAAGTTGCAAGTTACTATGTAGGAACAAGTTTGTATAGGTATTTCAAAGATGCCCAGAACTGAGCTAAACTTGGTATGTGTCCAACTCCTAGAAATAACTTCATGCCCCAACTCCCTTACTTCCAGCTAGTAAGGATCACATAATTCCTAACAAAGTTTTGAGACAGATTCCCAATTCGGGCATTCAGAACATATAGCACGTTGCTGTAAGCAAGCACATTGTCATTCAAAGTTGCAAGTTACTATGTAGGAACAAGTTTGTATAGGTATTTCAAAGATGCCCAGAACTGAGCTAAACTTGGTATGTGTCCAACCTCTAGAAATAACTTCATGCCCCAACTCCCTTACTTTCAGCTAGTAAGGATCACATAATTCCTAACAAAGTTTTGACACAGATTCCCAATTCGGGCATTCAGATCATATAGCAAGTTGCTGTAAGCAAGCACATTCTCATTCAAAGTTGCAAGTTACTATGTAGGAACAACTTTGTATAGGTATTTCAAAGATGCCCAGAACTGAGCTAAACGTTGTATGTCTCCAACTCCTAGAAATAACTTCATGCCCCATCTCCCTTACTTCCAGCTAGTAATGATCACATAATTCCTAACAAAGTTTTGACACAGATTCCCAATTCGGGCATTCAGAACATATAGCACGTTGCTGTAAGCAAGCACATTCTCATTCAAAGTTGCAAGTTACTATGTAGGAACAAGTTTGTATAGGTATTTCAAAGATGCCCAGAACTGAGCTAAACGTTGTATGTCTCCAACTCCTAGAAATAACTTCATGCCCCATCTCCCTTACTTCCAGCTAGTAAGGATCACATAATTCCTAACAAAGTTTTGACACAGATTCCAAATTCGGGCATTCAGAACATGTAGCACGTTGCTGTAAGCAAGGACATTCAATTCAAAGTTGCAAGTTACTATGTAGGAACAAGTTTGTATAGGTATTTCAAAGATGCCCAGAACTGAGCTAAACGTTGTATGTCTCCAACTAATAGAAATAACTTCATGCCCCATCTCCCTACTTCCAGCTAGTAAGGATCACATAATTCCTAACAAAGTTTTGACACAGATTCCCAATTCGGGCTTTCAGAACATATAGCACGTTGCTGTAAGCAAGCACATTCTCATTCAAAGATGCAAGTTACAATGTAGGAACAAGTTTGTATAGGTATTTCAAAGATGCCCAGAACTGTGCTAAACTTGGTATGTGTCCAACTCCTAGAAATACCTTCATGCCCCAACTCCCTTACTTCCAGCTAGTAAGGATCACATAATTCCTAACAAAGTTTTGACACAGATTCCCAATTCGGGCATTCAGAACATATAGCACGTTGCTGTAAGCAAGCACATTCTCATTCAAAGATGCAAGTTACTATGTAGGAACAAGTTTGAATAGGACTTTCAAAGATGCCCAGAACTGAGCTAAACTTTGTATGTCTCCAACTCCTAGAAATAACTTCATGCCCCATTTCCCTTACTTCCAGCTAGTAAGGATCACATCATTCCTAACAAAGTTTTGACACAGAATCCCAATTCGGGCATTCAGAACATATAGCACGTTGCTGTAAGCAAGCACATTCTCATTCAAAGTTGCAAGTTACTATGTAGGAACAAGTTTGTATAGGTATTTCAAAGATGCCCAGAACTGAGCTAACCGATGTATGTCTCCAACTCCTAGAAATAACTTCATGCCCCATCTCCCTTACTTCCAGCTAGTAAGGATCACATAATTCCTAACAAAGTTTTGACACAGATTCCCAATTCGGGCATTCAGAACATATAGCACGTTGCTGTAAGCAAGCACATTCTCATTCAAAGTTGCAAGTTACTATGTAGGAACAAGTTTGTATAGGTATTTCAAAGATGCCCAGAACTGAGCTAAACTTAGTATGTGTCCAACCTCTAGAAATAACTTCATGCCCCAACTCCCTTACTTCCAGCTAGTAAGGATCACATAATTCCTAACAAAGTTTTGACACAGATTCCCAATTCGGGCATTCAGAACATATAGGACGTTGCTGTAAGCAAGCACATTCTCATTCAAAGTTGCAAGTTACTATGTAGGGACAAGTTTGTATAGTTATTACAAAGATGGCCAGAACTGAGCTAAACTTGGTATGTGTCCAACTCCTCGAAATAACTTCATGCCCCAACTCCCTTACTTCCAGCTAGTAAGGATCACATAATTCCTCACAAAGTTTTGACACAGATTCCCAATTCGGGCATTCAGAACATATAGCACGTTGCTGTAAGCAAGCACATTCTCATTCAATGTTGCAAGTTACTATGTAGGAACAAGTTTGTATAGGTATTTCAAAGATGCCCAGAACTGAGCTAACCGTTGTATGTCTCCAACTCCTAGAAATAACTTCATGCTCCATCTCCCTTACTTCCAGCTAGTAAGGATCACATAATTCCTAACAAAGTTTTGACACAGATTCCCAATTCGGGCATTCAGAACATATAGCACGTTGCTGTAAGCAAGCACATTCTGATTCAAAGTTGCAAGTTACTATGTAGCAACAAGTTTGTATAGGTATTTCAAAGAAGCCCAGAACTGACCTAAACTTGGTATGTCTCCAACTCCTAGAAATAACTTCATGCCCCATCTCCCTTACTTCCAGCTAGTAAGGATCACATAATTCCTAACAAAGTTTTGACACAGATTCCCAATTCGGGCATTCAGAACATATAGCACGTTGCTGTAAGCAAGCACATTCTCATTCAAAGTTGCAAGTTACTATGTAGGAACTAGTTTGTATAGGTATTTCAAAGATGCCCAGAACTGAGCTAAACGTTGTATGTCTCCAACTCCTAGAAATAACATCATGCCCCATCTCCCTTACTTCCAGCTAGTAAGGATCACATAATTCCTAACAAAGTTTTGACACAGATTCCCAATTCGGGCATTCAGAACATATAGCACGTTGCTGTAAGCAAGCACATTCTCATTCAAAGTTGCAAGTTACTATGTAGGAACAAGTTTGTATAGGTATTTCAAAGATGCCCAGAACTGAGCTAAACTTGGTATGTGTCCAACTCCTAGAAATAACTTCATGCCCCAACTCCCTTACTTCCAGCTAGTAAGGATCAAATAATTCCTAACAATGTTTTGACACAGATTCCCAATTCGGGCATTCAGAACATATAGCACGTTGCTGTAAGCAAGCACATTCTCATTTAAAGTTGCAAGTTACTATGTAGGAACAAGTTTGTATAGGTATTTCAAAGATGCCCAGAACTGAGCTAAACCTTGTATGTCTCCAACTCCTAGAAATAACTTCATGCCCCATCTCCCTTACTTCCAGCTAGTAAGGATCACATAATTCCTAACAAAGTTTTGACACAGATTCCCAATTCGGGCATTCAGAACATATAGCACGTTGCTGTAAGCAAGCACATTCTGATTCAAAGTTGCAAGTTACTATGTAGGAACAAGTTTGTATAGGTATTTCAAAGATGCCCAGAACTGAGCTAAACTTGGTATGTCTCCAACTCCTAGAAATAACTTCATGCCCCGTCTCCCTTACTTCCAGCTAGTAAGGATCACATAATTCCTAACAAAGTTTTGACACAGATTCCCAATTCGGGCATTCAGAACATATAGCACGTTGCTGTAAGCAAGCACATTCTCATTCAAAGTTGCAAGTTACTATGTAGGAACAAGTTTGTATAGGTATTTCAAAGATGCCCAGAACTGAGCTAAACTTGGTAGGTGTCCAACCTCTAAAAATAACTTCATGCCCCAACTCCCTTACTTCCGGCTAGTAAGGATCACATAATTCCTAACAAAGTTTTGACACAGATTCCCAATTCGGGCATTCAGAACATATAGCACGTTGCTGTAAGCAAGCACATTCTCATTCAAAGTTGCAAGTTACTATGTAGGAACAAGTTTGTATAGGTATTTCAAAGATGCCCAGAACTGAGCTAAACTTGGTATGTGTCCAACTCCTAGAAATAACTTCATGCCCCAACTCCCTTACTTCCAGCTAGTAAGGATCAAATAATTCCTAACAATGTTTTGACACAGATTCCCAATTCGGGCATTCAGAACATATAGCACGTTGCTGTAAGCAAGCACATTCTCATTTAAAGTTGCAAGTTACTATGTAGGAACAAGTTTGTATAGGTATTTCAAAGATGCCCAGAACTGAGCTAAACCTTGTATGTCTCCAACTCCTAGAAATAACTTCATGCCCCATCTCCCTTACTTCCAGCTAGTAAGGATCACATAATTCCTAACAAAGTTTTGACACAGATTCCCAATTCGGGCATTCAGAACATATAGCACGTTGCTGTAAGCAAGCACATTCTGATTCAAAGTTGCAAGTTACTATGTAGGAACAAGTTTGTATAGGTATTTCAAAGATGCCCAGAACTGAGCTAAACTTGGTATGTCTCCAACTCCTAGAAATAACTTCATGCCCCGTCTCCCTTACTTCCAGCTAGTAAGGATCACATAATTCCTAACAAAGTTTTGACACAGATTCCCAATTCGGGCATTCAGAACATATAGCACGTTGCTGTAAGCAAGCACATTCTCATTCAAAGTTGCAAGTTACTATGTAGGAACAAGTTTGTATAGGTATTTCAAAGATGCCCAGAACTGAGCTAAACTTGGTAGGTGTCCAACCTCTAAAAATAACTTCATGCCCCAACTCCCTTACTTCCGGCTAGTAAGGATCACATAATTCCTAACAAAGTTTTGACACAGATTCCCAATTCGGGCATTCAGAACATATAGCACGTTGCTGTAAGCAAGCACATTCTCATTCAAAGTTGCAAGTTACTATGTAGGAACAAGTTTGTATAGGTATTTCAAAGATGCCCAGAACTGAGCTAAACGTTGTATGTCTGCAACTCCTAGAAATAACTTCATGCCCCATCTCCCTTACTTCCAGCTAATAAGGATCACATAATTCCTAACAAAGTTTTGACACAGATTCCCAATTCGGGCATTCAGAACATATAGCACGTTGCTGTAAGCAAGCACATTCTGATTCAAAGTTGCAAGTTACTATGTAGGAACAAGTTTGTATAGGTATTACAAAGATGCCCAGAACTGAGCTAAACTTGGTATGTGTCCAACTCCTCGAAATAACTTCATGCCCCAACTCCCTTACTTCCAGCTAGTAAGGATCACATAATTCCTAACAAAGTATTGACACAGATTCCCAATTCGGGCATTCAGAACATATAGCACGTTGCTGTAAGCAAGCACATTCTCATTCAAAGTTGCCAGTTACTATGTAGGAACAAGTTTGTATAGGTATTTCAAAGATGCCCAGAACGGAGCTAAACGTTGTATGTCTCCAACTCCTAGAAATAACTTCATGCCCCATCTCCCTTACTTCCAGCTAGTAAGGATCACATAATTCCTAACAAAGTTTTGACACAGATTCCCAATTCGGGCATTCAGAACATATAGCACGTTGCTGTAAGCAAGCACATTCTCATTCAAAGTTGCAAGTTACTATGTAGGAACAAGTTTGTATAGGTATTTCAAAGATGCCCAGAACTGAGCTAAACTTGGTATGTGTCCAACTCCTCGAAATAACTTCATGCCCCAACTCCCTTACTTCCAGCTAGTAAGGATCACATAATTCCTAACAAAGTTTTGACACAGATTCCCAATTCGGGCATTCAGAACATATAGCACGTTGCTGTAAGCAAGCACATTCTCATTCAAAGTTGCAAGTTACTATGTAGGAACAAGTTTGTATAGGTATTTCAAAGATGCCCAGAACTGAGCTAACCGATGTATGTCTCCAACTCCTAGAAATAACTTCATGCCCCATCTCCCTTACTTCCAGCTAGTAAGGATCACATAATTCCTAACAAAGTTTTGACACAGATTCCCAATTCGGGCATTCAGAACATATAGCACGTTGCTGTAAGCAAGCACATTCTGATTCAAAGTTGCAAGTTACTATGTAGGAACAAGTTTGTATAGGTATTTCAAAGATGCCCAGAACTGAGCTAAACTTGGTATGTCTCCAACTCCTAGAAATAACTTCATGCCCCATCTCCCTTACTTCCAGCTAGTAAGGATCACATAATTCCCAACAAAGTTTTGACACAGATTCCCAATTCGGGCATTCAGAACATATAGCACGTTGCTGTAAGCAAGCACATTCTGATTCAAAGTTGCAAGTTACTATGTAGGAACAAGTTTGTATAGGTATTTCAAAGATGCCCAGAACTGAGCTAAATGTTGTATGTCTCCAACTCCTAGAAATAACTTCATGACCCATCTCCCTTACTTCCAGCTAGTAAGGATCACATAATTCCTAACAAAGTTTTGACACAGATTCCCAATTCGGGCATTCAGAACATATATCACGTTGCTGTAAGCAAGCACATTCTCATTCAAAGTTGCAAGTTACTATGTAGGAACAAGTTTGTATAGGTATTTCGAAGATGCCCAGAACTGAGCTAACCGTTGTATGTCTCCAACTCCTAGAAATAACTTCATGCCCCATCTCCCTTACTTCCAGCAAGTAAGGATCACATAATTCCTAACAAAGTTTTGACACAGATTCCCAATTCGGGCATTCAGAACATATAGCACGTTGCTGTAAGAAAGCACATTCTCATTTAAAGTTGCAAGTTACTATGTAGGAACAAGTTTGTATAGGTATTTCAAAGATGCCCAGAACTGAGCTAAACTTAGTATGTGTCCAACCTCTAGAAATAACTTCATGCCCCAACTCCCTTACTTCCAGCTAGTAAGGATCACATAATTCCTAACAAAGTTTTGACACAGATTCCCAATTCGGGCATTCAGAACATATAGCACGTTGCTGTAAGCAAGCACATTCTCATTCAAAGTTGCAAGTTACTATGTAGGAACAAGTTTGTATAGGTATTACAATGATGCCCAGAACTGAGCTAAACTTGGTATGTGTCCAACTCCTCGAAATAACCTCATGCCCCAACTCCCTTACTTCCAGCTAGTAAGGATCACATAATTCCTAACAAAGTTTTGACACAGATTCCCAATTCGGGCATTCAGAACATATAGCACGTTGCTGTAAGCAAGCACATTCTCATTCAAAGTTGCAAGTTACTATGTAGGAACAAGTTTGTATAGGTATTTCAAAGATGCCCAGAACTGAGCTAAACTTGGTAGGTGTCCAACCTCTAAAAATGAATTCATGCCCCAACTCCCTTACTTCCAGCTAGTTAGGATCACATAATTCCTAACAAAGTTTTGACACAGATTCCCAATTCGGGCATTCAGAACATATAGCACGTTGCTGTAAGCAAGCACATTCTCATTCAAAGTTGCAAGATACTATGTAGGAACAAGTTTGTATAGGTATTTCAAAGATGTCCAGAACTGAGCTAAAAGTTGTATGTCTGCAACTCCTAGAAATAACTTCATGCCCCATCTCCCTTACTTCCAGCTAATAAGGATCACATAATTCCTAACAAAGTTTTGACACAGATTCCCAATTCGGGCATTCAGAACATATAGCACGTTGCTGTAAGCAAGCACATTCTCATTCAAAGTTGCAAGTTACTATGTAGGAACAAGTTTGTATAGGTATTTCAAAGATGCCCAGAACTGAGCTAAACTTGGTATGTCTCCAACTCCTAGAAATAACTTCATGCCCCATCTCCCTTACTTCCAGCTAGTAAGGATCACATAATTCCTAACAAAGTTTTGACACAGATTCCCAATTCGGGCATTCAGAACATATAGAACGTTGCTGTAAGCAAGCACATTCTGATTCAAAGTTGCAAGTTACTATGTAGGAACAAGTTTGTATAGGTATTTCAAAGATGCCCAGAACTGAGCTAAACGTTGTATGTCTCCAACTCCTAGAAATAACTTCATGCCCCAACTCCCTTACTTCCAGCTAGTAAGGATCACATAATTCCTAACAATGTTTTGACACAGATTCCCAATTCTGGCATTCAGAACATATAGCACGTTGCTGTAAGCAAGCACATTCTCATTCAAAGTTGCAAGTTACTATGTAGGAACAAGTTTGTATAGGTATTTCAAAGATGCCCAGAACTGAGCTAAACGTTGTATGTCTCCAACTCCTAGAAATAACTTCATGCCCCATCTCCCTTACTTCCAGCTAGTAAGGATCACATAATTCCTAACAATGTTTTGACACAGATTCCCAATTCTGGCATTTAGAACATATAGCACGTTGCTGTAAGCAAGCACATTCTCATTCAAAGTTGCAAGTTACTATGTAGGAACAAGTTTGTATAGGTATTTCAAAGATGCCCAGAACTGAGCTAAACTTGGTATGTGTCCAACTCCTAGAAATACCTTCATGCCCCAACTCCCTTACTTCCAGCTAGTAAGGATCACATAATTCCTAACAAATTTTGACACAGATTCCCAATTCGGGCATTCAGAACATATAGCACGTTGCTGTAAGCAAGCACATTCTCATTCAAAGTTGCAAGTTACTATGTAGGAACAAGTTTGTATAGGTATTTCAAAGATGCCCAGAACTGAGCTAAACGTTGTATGTGTCCAACTCCTAGAAATAACTTCATGCCCCATCTCCCTTACTTCCAGCTAGTAAGGATCACATAATTCCTAACAAAGCTTTGACACAGAATCCCAATTCGGGCATTCAGAACATATAGCACGTTGCTGTAAGCAAGCACATTCTCATTCAAAGTTGCAAGTTTCTATGTAGGAACAAGTTTGTATAGGTATTTCAAAGATGCCCAGAACTGAGCTAAACTTGGTATGTGTCCAACTCCACGAAATAACTTCATGCACCAACTCCCTTACTTCCAGCTAGTAAGGATCACATAATTACTAAAAAAGTTTTGACACAGATTCCCAATTCGGACATTCAGAACATATAGCACGTTGCTGTAAGCAAGCACATTCTCATTCAAAGTTGCAAGTTACTATGTAGGAACAAGTTTGTATAGGTATTTCAAAGATGCCCAGAACTGAGCTAAACGTTGTATGTCTCCAACTACTAGAAATAACTTCATGCCCCATCTCCCTTACTTCCAGCTAGTAAGGATCACATAATTCCTAACAAAGTTTTGACACAGATTCCCAATTCGGGCATTCAGAACACATAGCACGTTGCTGTAAGCAAGCACATTCTCATTCAAAGTTGCAAGTTACTATGTAGGAACAAGTTTGTATAGGTATTTCAAAGATGCCCAGAACTGAGCTAAATATTGTATGTCTCCAACTCCTAGAAATAACTTCATGCCCCATCTCACTTACTTCCAGCTAGTAGGGATCACATAATTCCTAACAAAGTTTTGACACAGATTCCCAATTCGGGCATTCAGAACATATAGCACGTTGCTGTAAGCAAGCACATTCTCATTCAAAGTTGCAAGTTGCTATGTAGGAACAAGTTTGTATAGGTATTTCAAAGATGCCCAGAACTGAGCTAAACTTGGTATGTGTCCAACTCCTAGAAATACCTTCATGCCCCAACTCCCTTACTTCCAGCTAGTAAGGATCACATAATTCCTAACAAAGTTTTGACACAGATTCACAATTCGGGCATTCAGAACATATAGCACGTTGCTGTAAGCAAGCACATTCTGATTCAAAGTTGCAAGTTACTATGTAGGAACAAGTTTGTATAGGTATTTCAAAGATGCCCAGAACTGAGCTAAACTTGGTATGTCTCCAACTCCTAGAAATAACTTCATGCCCCATCTCCCTTACTTCCAGCTAGTAAGGATCACATAATTCCTAACAAAGTTTTGACACAGATTCCCAATTCGGGCATTCAGAACATATAGCACGTTGCTGTAAGCAAGCACATTCTCATTCAAAGTTGCAAGTTACTATGTAGGAACAAGTTTGTATAGGTATTTCAAAGATGCCCAGAACTGAGCTAAACTTGGTAGGTGTCCAACCTCTAAAAATAACTTCATGCCCCAACTCCCTTACTTCCAGCTAGTAAGGATCACATAATTCCTAACAAAGTTTTGACACAGATTCCCAATTCGGGCATTCAGAACATATAGCACGTTGCTGTAAGCAAGCACATTCTCATTCAAAGTTGCAAGTTACTATGTAGGAACAAGTTTGTATAGGTATTTCAAAGATGCCCAGAACTGAGCTAAACGTTGTATGTCTGCAACTCCTAGAAATAACTTCATGCCCCATCTCCCTTACTTCCAGCTAATAAGGATCACATAATTCCTAACAAAGTTTTGACACAGATTCCCAATTCGGGCATTCAGAACATATAGCACGTTGCTGTAAGCAAGCACATTCTGATTCAAAGTTGCAAGTTACTATGTAGGAACAAGTTTGTATAGGTATTACAAAGATGCCCAGAACTGAGCTAAACTTGGTATGTGTCCAACTCCTCGAAATAACTTCATGCCCCAACTCCCTTACTTCCAGCTAGTAAGGATCACATAATTCCTAACAAAGTTTTGACACAGATTCCCAATTCGGGCATTCAGAACATATAGCACGTTGCTGTAAGCAAGCACATTCTCATTCAAAGTTGCAAGTTACTATGTAGGAACAAGTTTGTATAGGTATTTCAAAGATGCCCAGAACTGAGCTAAACGTTGTATGTCTCCAACTCCTAGAAATAACTTCATGCCCCATCTCCCTTACTTCCAGCTAGTAAGGATCACATAATTCCTAACAAAGTTTTGACACAGATTCCCAATTCGGGCATTCAGAACATATAGCACGTTGCTGTAAGCAAGCACATTCTCATTCAAAGTTGCAAGTTACTATGTAGGAACAAGTTTGTATAGGTATTTCAAAGATGCCCAGAACTGAGCTAAACTTGGTATGTGTCCAACCTCTAGAAATAACTTCATGCCCCAACTCCCTTACTTCCAGCTAGTAAGGATCACATAATTCCTAACAAAGTTTTGACACAGATTCCCAATTCGGGCATTCAGAACATATAGCACGTTGCTGTAAGCAAGCATATTCTCATTCAAAGTTGCAAGTTACTATGTAGGAACAAGTTTGTATAGGTATTTCAAAGATGCCCAGAACTGAGCTAACCGATGTATGTCTCCAACTCCTAGAAATAACTTCATGCCCCATCTCCCTTACTTCCAGCTAGTAAGGATCACATAATTCCTAACAAAGTTTTGACACAGATTCCCAATTCGGGCATTCAGAACATATAGCACGTTGCTGTAAGCAAGCACATTCTGATTCAAAGTTGCAAGTTACTATGTAGGAACAAGTTTGTATAGGTATTTCAAAGATGCCCAGAACTGAGCTAAACTTGGTATGTCTCCAACTCCTAGAAATAACTTCATGCCCCATCTCCCTTACTTCCAGCTAGTAAGGATCACATAATTCCCAACAAAGTTTTGACACAGATTCCCAATTCGGGCATTCAGAACATATAGCACGTTGCTGTAAGCAAGCACATTCTGATTCAAAGTTGCAAGTTACTATGTAGGAACAAGTTTGTATAGGTATTTCAAAGATGCCCAGAACTGAGCTAAATGTTGTATGTCTCCAACTCCTAGAAATAACTTCATGCCCCATCTCCCTTACTTCCAGCTAGTAAGGATCACATAATTCCTAACAAAGTTTTGACACAGATTCCCAATTCGGGCATTCAGAACATATATCACGTTGCTGTAAGCAAGCACATTCTCATTCAAAGTTGCAAGTTACTATGTAGGAACAAGTTTGTATAGGTATTTCGAAGATGCCCAGAACTGAGCTAACCGTTGTATGTCTCCAACTCCTAGAAATAACTTCATGCCCCATCTCCCTTACTTCCAGCTAGTAAGGATCACATAATTCCTAACAAAGTTTTGACACAGATTCCCAATTCGGGCATTCAGAACATATAGCACGTTGCTGTAAGAAAGCACATTCTCATTTAAAGTTGCAAGTTACTATGTAGGAACAAGTTTGTATAGGTATTTCAAAGATGCCCAGAACTGAGCTAAACTTAGTATGTGTCCAACCTCTAGAAATAACTTCATGCCCCAACTCCCTTACTTCCAGCTAGTAAGGATCACATAATTCCTAACAAAGTTTTGACACAGATTCCCAATTCGGGCATTCAGAACATATAGCACGTTGCTGTAAGCAAGCACATTCTCATTCAAAGTTGCAAGTTACTATGTAGGAACAAGTTTGTATAGGTATTACAAAGATGCCCAGAACTGAGCTAAACTTGGTATGTGTCCAACTCCTCGAAATAACCTCATGCCCCAACTCCCTTACTTCCAGCTAGTAAGGATCACATAATTCCTAACAAAGTTTTGACACAGATTCCCAATTCGGGCATTCAGAACATATAGCACGTTGCTGTAAGCAAGCACATTCTCATTCAAAGTTGCAAGTTACTATGTAGGAACAAGTTTGTATAGGTATTTCAAAGATGCCCAGAACTGAGCTAAACTTGGTAGGTGTCCAACCTCTAAAAATGAATTCATGCCCCAACTCCCTTACTTCCAGCTAGTTAGGATCACATAATTCCTAACAAAGTTTTGACACAGATTCCCAATTCGGGCATTCAGAACATATAGCACGTTGCTGTAAGCAAGCACATTCTCATTCAAAGTTGCAAGATACTATGTAGGAACAAGTTTGTATAGGTATTTCAAAGATGTCCAGAACTGAGCTAAAAGTTGTATGTCTGCAACTCCTAGAAATAACTTCATGCCCCATCTCCCTTACTTCCAGCTAATAAGGATCACATAATTCCTAACAAAGTTTTGACACAGATTCCCAATTCGGGCATTCAGAACATATAGCACGTTGCTGTAAGCAAGCACATTCTCATTCAAAGTTGCAAGTTACTATGTAGGAACAAGTTTGTATAGGTATTTCAAAGATGCCCAGAACTGAGCTAAACTTGGTATGTCTCCAACTCCTAGAAATAACTTCATGCCCCATCTCCCTTACTTCCAGCTAGTAAGGATCACATAATTCCTAACAAAGTTTTGACACAGATTCCCAATTCGGGCATTCAGAACATATAGAACGTTGCTGTAAGCAAGCACATTCTGATTCAAAGTTGCAAGTTACTATGTAGGAACAAGTTTGTATAGGTATTTCAAAGATGCCCAGAACTGAGCTAAACGTTGTATGTCTCCAACTCCTAGAAATAACTTCATGCCCCAACTCCCTTACTTCCAGCTAGTAAGGATCACATAATTCCTAACAAAGTTTTGACACAGATTCCCAATTCTGGCATTCAGAACATATAGCACGTTGCTGTAAGCAAGCACATTCTCATTCAAAGTTGCAAGTTACTATGTAGGAACAAGTTTGTATAGGTATTTCAAAGATGCCCAGAACTGAGCTAAACGTTGTATGTCTCCAACTCCTAGAAATAACTTCATGCCCCATCTCCCTTACTTCCAGCTAGTAAGGATCACATAATTCCTAACAATGTTTTGACACAGATTCCCAATTCTGGCATTCAGAACATATAGCACGTTGCTGTAAGCAAGCACATTCTCATTCAAAGTTGCAAGTTACTATGTAGGAACAAGTTTGTATAGGTATTTCAAAGATGCCCAGAACTGAGCTAAACTTGGTATGTGTCCAACTCCTAGAAATACCTTCATGCCCCAACTCCCTTACTTCCAGCTAGTAAGGATCACATAATTCCTAACAAATTTTGACACAGATTCCCAATTCGGGCATTCAGAACATATAGCACGTTGCTGTAAGCAAGCACATTCTCATTCAAAGTTGCAAGTTACTATGTAGGAACAAGTTTGTATAGGTATTTCAAAGATGCCCAGAACTGAGCTAAACGTTGTATGTGTCCAACTCCTAGAAATAACTTCATGCCCCATCTCCCTTACTTCCAGCTAGTAAGGATCACATAATTCCTAACAAAGCTTTGACACAGAATCCCAATTCGGGCATTCAGAACATATAGCACGTTGCTGTAAGCAAGCACATTCTCATTCAAAGTTGCAAGTTTCTATGTAGAAACAAGTTTGTATAGGTATTTCAAAGATGCCCAGAACTGAGCTAAACTTGGTATGTGTCCAACTCCTCGAAATAACTTCATGCACCAACTCCCTTACTTCCAGCTAGTAAGGATCACATAATTACTAAAAAAGTTTTGACACAGATTCCCAATTCGGACATTCAGAACATATAGCACGTTGCTGTAAGCAAGCACATTCTCATTCAAAGTTGCAAGTTACTATGTAGGAACAAGTTTGTATAGGTATTTCAAAGATGCCCAGAACTGAGCTAAACGTTGCATGTCTCCAACTACTAGAAATAACTTCATGCCCCATCTCCCTTACTTCCAGCTAGTAAGGATCACATAATTCCTAACAAAGTTTTGACACAGATTCCCAATTCGGGCATTCAGAACACATAGCACGTTGCTGTAAGCAAGCACATTCTCATTCAAAGTTGCAAGTTACTATGTAGGAACAAGTTTGTATAGGTATTTCAAAGATGCCCAGAACTGAGCTAAATATTGTATGTCTCCAACTCCTAGAAATAACTTCATGCCCCATCTCACTTACTTCCAGCTAGTAAGGATCACATAATTCTTAACAAAGTTTTGACACAGATTCCCAATTCGGGCATTCAGAACATATAGCACGTTGCTGTAAGCAAGCACATTCTCATTCAAAGTTGCAAGTTGCTATGTAGGAACAAGTTTGTATAGGTATTTCAAAGATGCCCAGAACTGAGCTAAACTTGGTATGTGTCCAACTCCTAGAAATACCTTCATGCCCCAACTCCCTTACTTCCAGCTAGTAAGGATCACATAATTCCTAACAAATTTTGACAGAGATTCCCAATTCGGGCATTCAGAACATATAGAACGTTGCTGTAAGCAAGCACATTCTCATTCAAAGTTGCAAGTTACTATGTAGGAACAAGTTTGTATAGGTATTTCAAAGATGCCCAGAACTGAGCTAAACGTTGTGTGTCTCCAACTCCTAGAAATAACTTCATGCCCCATCTCCCTTACTTCCAGCTAGTAAGGATCACATAATTACTAACAAAGCTTAGACACAGATTCCCAATTCGGGCATTCAGAACATATAGCACGTTGCTGTAAGCAAGCACATTCTCATTCAAAGTTGCAAGTTACTATGTAGGAACAAGTTTGTATAGGTATTTCAAAGATGCCCAGAACTGAGCTAAACGTTGTATGTCTCCAACTCCTAGAAATACCTTCATGCGCCAACTCCCTTACTTCCAGCTAGTAAGGATCACATAATTCCTAACAAATTTTGACACAGATTCCCAATTCGGGCATTCAGAACATATAGCACGTTGCTGTAATCAAGCACATTCTCATTCAAAGTTGCAAGTTACTATGTAGGAACAAGTTTGTATAGGTATTTCAAAGATGCCCAGAACTGATCTAAACGTTGTATGTCTCCAACTCCTAGAAATAACTTCATGCCCCATCTCCCTTACTTCCAGCTAGTAAGGATCACATAATTCCTAACAAAGTTTTGACACAGATTCCCAATTCGGGCATTCAGAACATATAGCACGTTGCTGTAAGCAAGCACATTCTCATTCAAAGTTGCAAGTTACTATGTAGGAACAAGTTTGTATAGGTATTTCACAGATGCCCAGAACTGAGCTAAACGTTGTATGTCTCCAACTCCTAGAAATAACTTCATGCCCCATCTCCCTTACTTCCAGCTAGTAAGGATCACATCATTCCTAACAAAGTTTTGACACAGATTCCCAATTCGGGCATTCAGAACATATAGCACGTTGCTGTAAGCAAGCACATTCTCATTCAAAGTTGCAAGTTACTATGTAGGAACAAGTTTGTATAGGTATTTCAAAGATGCCCAGAACTGAGCTAAACTTGGTATGTGTCCAACTCCTCGAAATAACTTCATGCCCCAGCTCACCTACTTCCAGCTAGTAAGGATCACATAATTCCTAACAAAGTTTTGACACAGATTCCCAATTTGGGCATTCAGAACACATAGCACGTTGCTGTAAGCAAGCACATTCTCATTCAAACTTGCAAGTTCCTATGTAAGAACAAGTTTGTATAGGTATTTCAAAGATGCCCAGAACTGAGATAAACGTTGTATGTCTCCAACTCCTAGAAATAACTTCATGCCCCATCTCCCTTACTTCCAGCTAGTAAGGATCACATAATTCCTAACAAAGTTTTGACACAGATTCCCAATTCGGGCATTCAGAACATATAGCACGTTGCTGTAAGCAAGCACATTCTGATTCAAATTTGCAAGTTACTATGTAGGAACAAGTTTGTATAGGTTTTTCAAAGATGCCCAGAACTGAGCTAAACGTTGTATGTCTCCAACTCCTCGAAATAACTTCATGACCCATCTCCCTTACTTCCAGCTAGTAAGGATCACATAATTCCTAACAAAGTTTTGACACAGATTCCCAATTCGGGCATTCAGAACATATATCACGTTGCTGTAAGCAAGCACATTCTCATTCAAAGTTGCAAGTTACTATGTAGGAACAAGTTTGTATAGGTATTTCGAAGATGCCCAGAACTGAGCTAACCGTTGTATGTCTCCAACTCCTAGAAATAACTTCATGCCCCATCTCCCTTACTTCCAGCTAGTAAGGATCACATAATTCCTAACAAAGTTTTGACACAGATTCCCAATTCGGGCATTCAGAACATATAGCACGTTGCTGTAAGAAAGCACATTCTGATTCAAAGTTGCAAGTTACTATGTAGGAACAAGTTTGTATAGGTTTTTCAAAGATGCCCAGAACTGAGCTAAACGTTGTATGTCTCCAACTCCTAGAAATAACTTCATGCCCCATCTCCCTTACTTCCAGCTAGTAAGGATCACATAATTCCTAAAAAAGTTTTGACACAGATTCCCAATTCGGGCATTCAGAACATATAGCACGTTGCTGTAAGCAAGCACATTCTCATTCAAAGTTGCAAGTTACTATGTAGGAACAAGTTTGTATAGGTATTTCAAAGATGCCCAGAACTGAGCTAAACTTGGTATGTGTCCAACCTTTAGAAATATCTTCATGCCCCAACTCCCTTACTTCAAGCTAGTAAGGATCACATAATTCCTAACAAAGTTTTGACACAGATTCCCAATTCGGGCATTCAGAACATATAGCACGTTGCTGTAAGCAAGCACATTCTCATTCAAAGTTGCAAGTTACTATGTAGGAACAAGTTTGTATAGGTATTTCAAAGATGCCCAGAACTGAGCTAAACTTGGTATGTGTCCAACCTCTAGAAATAACTTCATGCCCCAACTCCCTTGCTTCCAGCTAGTAAGTATCACATAATTCCTAACAAAGTTTTGACACAGATTCCCAATTCGGGCATTCAGAACATATAGCACGTTGCTGTAAGCAAGCACATTCTCATTCAAAGTTGCAAGTTACTATGTAGGAACAAGTTTGTATAGGTATTTCAAAGATGCCCAGAACTGAGCTAAACGTTGTATGTCTGCAACTCCTAGAAATAACTTCATGCCCCATCTCCCTTACTTCCAGCTAATAAGGATCACATAATTCCTAACAAAGATTTGACACAGATTCCCAATTCGGGCATTCAGAACATATAGCACGTTGCTGTAAGCAAGCACATTCTCATTCAAAGTTGCAAGTTACTATGTAGGAACAAGTTTGTATAGGTATTTCAAAGATGCCCAGAACTTAGCTAAACTTTGTATGTCTCCAACTCCTAGAAATAACTTCATGCCCCATCTCCCTTACTTCCAGCTAGTAAGGATCACATAATTCCTAACAAAGTTTTGACACAGATTCCCAATTTGGGCATTCAGAACATATAGAACGTTGCTGTAAGCAAGCACATTCTGATTCTAAGTTGCAAGTTACTATGTAGGAACAAGTTTGTATAGGTATTTCAAAGATGCCCAGAACTGAGCTAAACGTTGTATGTCTCCAACTCCTAGAAATAACTTCATGCCCCAACTCCCTTACTTCCAGCTAGTAAGGATCACATAATTCCTAACAATGTTTTGACACAGATTCCCAATTCTGGCATTCAGAACATATAGCACGTTGCTGTAAGCAAGCACATTCTCATTCAAAGTTGCAAGTTACTATGTAGGAACAAGTTTGTATAGGTATTTCAAAGATGCCCAGAACTGAGATAAACGTTGTATGTCTCCAACTCCTAGAAATAACTTCATGCCCCATCTCCCTTACTTCCAGCTAGTAAGGATCACATAATTCCTAACAAAGTTTTGACACAGATTCCCAATTCGGGCATTCAGAACATATAGCACGTTGCTGTAAGCAAGCACATTCTCATTGAAAGTTGCAAGTTACTATGTAGGAACAAGTTTGTATAGGTATTTCAAAGATGCCCAGAACTGAGCTAAACTTGGTATGTGTCCAACTCCTCGAAATAACTTCATGCCCCAACTCCCCTACTTCCAGCTAGTAAGGATCACATAATTCCTAACAAAGTTTTGACTCAGATTCCCAATTCGGGCATTCAGAACACATAGCACGTTGCTGTAAGCAAGCACATTCTCATTCAAAGTTGCAAGTTACTATGTAGGAACAAGTTTGTATAGGTATTTCAAAGATGCCCAGAACTGAGATAAACGTTGTATGTCTCCAACTCCTAGAAATAACTTCATGCCCCATCTCCCTTACTTCCAGCTAGTAAGGATCACATAATTCCTAACAAAGTTTTGACACAGATTCCCAATTCGGGCATTCAGAACATATAGCACGTTGCTGTAAGCAAGCACATTCTGATTCAAAGTTGCAAGTTACTATGTAGGAACAAGTTTGTATAGGTATTTCAAAGATGCCCAGAACTGAGCTAAACGTTGTATGTCTCCAACTCCTAGAAATAACTTCATGCCCCATCTCCCTTACTTCCAGCTAGTAAGGATCACATAATTCCTAACAAAGTTTTGACACAGATTCCCAATTCGGGCATTCAGAACATATAGCACGTTGCTGTAAGCAAGCACATTCTCATTCAAAGTTGCAAGTTACTATGTAGGAACAAGTTTGTATAGGTATTTCAAAGATGCCCAGAACTGAGCTAAACTTGGTAAGTGTCCAACCTCTAGAAATAACTTCATGCCCCAACTCCCTTACTTCCAGCTAGTAAGGATCACATAATTCCTAACAAAGTTTTGACACAGATTCCCAATTCGGGCATTCAGAACATATAGCAAGTTGCTGTAAGCAAGCACATTCTGATTCTAAGTTGCAAGTTACTATGTAGGAACAAGTTTGTATAGGTATTTCAAAGATGCCCAGAACTGAGCTAAACGTTGTATGTCTGCAACTCCTAGAAATAACTTCATGCCCCATCTCCCTTACTTCCAGCTAATAAGGATCACATAATTCCTAACAAAGTTTTGACACAGATTCCCAATTCGGGCATTCAGAACATATAGCACGTTGCTGTAAGCAAGCACATTCTCATTCAAAGTTGCAAGTTACTATGTAGGAACAAGTTTGTATAGGTATTTCAAAGATGCCCAGAACTTAGCTAAACTTGGTATGTCTCCAACTCCTAGAAATAACTTCATGCCCCATCTCCCTTACTTCCAGCTAGTAAGGATCACATAATTCCTAACAAAGTTTTGACACAGATTCCCAATTTGGGCATTCAGAACATATAGAACGTTGCTGTAAGCAAGCACATTCTGATTCTAAGTTGCAAGTTACTATGTAGGAACAAGTTTGTATAGGTATTTCAAAGATGCCCAGAACTGAGCTAAACGTTGTATGTCTCCAACTCCTAGAAATAACTTCATGCCCCAACTCCCTTACTTCCAGCTAGTAAGGATCACATAATTCCTAACAATGTTTTGACACAGATTCCCAATTCTGGCATTCAGAACATATAGCACTTTGCTGTAAGCAAGCACATTCTCATTCAAAGTTGCAAGTTACTATGTAGGAACAAGTTTGTATAGGTATTTCAAAGATGCCCAGAACTGAGCTAAACGTTGTATGTCTCCAACTCCTAGAAATAACTTCATGCCCCATCTCCCTTACTTCCAGCTAGTAAGGATCACATAATTCCTAACAAAGTTTTGACACAGATTCCCAATTCGGGCATTCAGAACATATAGCACGTTGCTGTAAGCAAGCACATTCTCATTGAAAGTTGCAAGTTACTATGTAGGAACAAGTTTGTATAGGTATTTCAAAGATGCCCAGAACTGAGCTAAACTTGGTATGTGTCCAACTCCTCGAAATAACTTCATGCCCCAACTCCCCTACTTCCAGCTAGTAAGGATCACATAATTCCTAACAAAGTTTTGACTCAGATTCCCAATTCGGGCATTCAGAACACATAGCACGTTGCTGTAAGCAAGCACATTCTCATTCAAAGTTGCAAGTTACTATGTAGGAACAAGTTTGTATAGGTATTTCAAAGATGCCCAGAACTGAGATAAACGTTGTATGTCTCCAACTCCTAGAAATAACTTCATGCCCCATCTCCCTTACTTCCAGCTAGTAAGGATCACATAATTCCTAACAAAGTTTTGACACAGATTCCCAATTCGGGCATTCAGAACATATAGCACGTTGCTGTAAGCAAGCACATTCTGATTCAAAGTTGCAAGTTACTATGTAGGAACAAGTTTGTATAGGTATTTCAAAGATGCCCAGAACTGAGCTAAACGTTGTATGTCTCCAACTCCTAGAAATAACTTCATGCCCCATCTCCCTTACTTCCAGCTAGTAAGGATCACATAATTCCTAACAAAGTTTTGACACAGATTCCCAATTCGGGCATTCAGAACATATAGCACGTTGCTGTAAGCAAGCACATTCTCATTCAAAGTTGCAAGTTACTATGTAGGAACAAGTTTGTATAGGTATTTCAAAGATGCCCAGAACTGAGCTAAACTTGGTAAGTGTCCAACCTCTAGAAATAACTTCATGTCCCAACTCCCTTACTTCCAGCTAGTAAGGATCACATAATTCCTAACAAAGTTTTGACACAGATTCCCAATTCGGGCATTCAGAACATATAGCAAGTTGCTGTAAGCAAGCACATTCTCATTCAAAGTTGCAAGTTACTATGTAGGAACAAGTTTGTATAGGTATTTCAAAGATGCCCAGAACTGAGCTAAACTTGGTATGTGTCCAACTCCTCGAAATAACTTCATGCCCCAACTCCCTTACTTCCAGCTAGTAAGGATCACATAATTCCTAACAAAGTTTTGACACAGATTCCCAATTCGGGCATTCAGAACATATAGCACGTTGCTGTAAGCAAGCACATTCTCATTCAAAGTTGCAAGTTACTATGTAGGAACAAGTTTGTATACGTATTTCAAAGATGCCCAGAACTGAGCTAAACGTTGTATGTCTCCAACTCCTAGAAATAACTTCATGCCCCATCTCCCTTACTTCCAGCTAGTAAGGATCACATAATTCCTAACAAAGTTTTGACACAGATTCCCAATTCGGGCATTCAGAACATATAGCACGTTGCTGTAAGCAAGCACATTCTCATTCAAAGTTGCAAGTTACTATGTAGGAACAAGTTTGTATAGGTATTTCAAAGATGCCCAGAACTGAGCTAAAGGTTGTATGTCTCCAACTCCTAGAAATAACTTCATGCCCCATCTCCCTTACTTCCATCTAGTAAGGATCACATAATTCCTAACAAATTTTTGACACAGATTCCCAATTCGGGCATTCAGAACATATAGCACGTTGCTGTAAGCAAGCACATTCTCATTCAAAGTTGCAAGTTACTATGTAGGAACAAGTTTGTATAGGTATTTCAAAGATGCCCAGAACTGAGCTAAACTTGGTATGTGTCCAACCTCTAGAAATAACTTCATGCCACAACTCCCTTACTTCCAGCTAGTAAGGATCACATAATTCCTTACAAAATTTTGACACAGATGCCCAATTCGGGCATTCAGAACATATAGCAAGTTGCTGTAAGCAAGCACATTCTCATTCAAAGTTGCAAGTTACAATGTAGGAACAAGTTTGTATAGGTATTTCAAAGATGCCCAGAATTGAGCTAACCGATGTATGTCTCCAACTCCTGGAAATAACTTCATGCCACATCTCCCTTACTTCCAGCTAGTAAGGATCACATAATTCCTAAAAAAGTTTTGACACAGATTCCCAATTCGGGCATTCAGAACATATAGCACGTTGCTGTAAGCAAGCACATTCTCATTCAAAGTTGCAAGTTACTATGTAGGAACAAGTTTGTATAGGTATTTCAAAGATGCCCAGAACTGAGCTAAACGTTGTATGTCTCCAACTCCTAGAAATAACTTCATGCCCCATCTCCCTTACTTCCAGCTAGTAAGGATCACATAATTCCTAACAAAGTTTTGACACAGATTCCCAATTCGGGCATTTAGAACATATAGCACGTTGCTGTAAGCAAGCACATTCTCATTCAAAGTTGCAAGTTACTATGTAGGAACAAGTTTGTATAGGTATTTCAAAGATGCCCAGAACTGAGCTAAACTTGGTATGTGTCCAACCTCTAGAAATAACTTCATGCCCCAACTCCCTTACTTCCAGCTAGTAAGGATCACAAAATTCCTAACAAAGTTTTGACACAGATTCCCAATTCGGGCATTCAGAACATATAGCACGTTGCTGTAAGCAAGCACATTCTCATTCAAATTTGCAAGTTACTATGTAGGAACAAGTTTGTATAGGTATTTCAAAGATGCCCAGAACTGAGCTAAACTTGGTATGTGTCCAACTCCGCGAAATAACTTCATGCCCCAACTCCCTTACTTCCAGCTAGGAAGGATCACATAATTCCTAACAAAGTTTTGACACAGATTCCCAATTCGGGCATTCAGAACATATAGCACGTTGCTGTAAGCAAGCACATTCTCATTCAAAGTTGCAAGTTACTATGTAGGAACAAGTTTGTATAGGTATTTCAAAGATGCCCAGAACTGAGCTAAACTTGGTATGTCTCCAACTCCTAGATATAACTTCATGCCCCAACTCCCTTACTTCCAGCTAGTAAGGATCACATAATTCCTAACAAAGTTTTGACACAGATTCCCAATCGGGCATTCAGAACATATAGCACGTTGCTCTAAGCAAGCACATTCTCATTCAAAGTTGCAAGTTACTATGTAGGAACAAGTTTGTATAGGTATTTCAAAGATGCCCAGAACTGAGCTAAACGTTGTATGTCTCCAACTCCTAGAAATAACTTCATGCCCCATCTCCCTTACTTCCAGCTAGTAAGGATCACATAATTCCTAACAAAGTTTTGACACAGATTCCCAATTCGGGCATTCAGAACATATAGCACGTTGCTGTAAGCAAGCACATTCTGATTCAAAGTTGCAAGTTACTATGTAGGAACAAGTTTGTATAGGTATTTCAAAGATGCCCAGAACTGAGCTAAACGTTGTATGTCTCCAACTCCTAGAAATAACTTCATGCCCCAACTCCCTTACTTCCAGCTAATAAGGATCACATAATTCCTAACAAAGTTTTGACACAGATTCCCAATTCGGGCATTCAGAACATATAGCACGTTGCTGTAAGCAAGCACATTCTCATTCAAAGTTGCAAGTTACTATGTAGGAACAAGTTTGTATAGGTATTTCAAAGATGCCCAGAACTGAGCTAAACGTTGTATGTCTCCAACTCCTAGAAATAACTTCATGCCCCATCTCCCTTACTTCCAGCTAGTAAGGATCACATAATTCCTAACAAAGTTTTGACACAGATTCCCAATTCGGGCATTCAGAACATATAGCACGTTGCCGTAAGCAAGCACATTCTCATTCAAAGTTGCAAGTTACTATGTAGGAACAAGTTTGTATAGGTATTTCAAAGATGCCCAGAACTGAGCTAAACGTTGTATGTCTCCAACTCCTAGAAATAACTTCATGCCCCATCTCCCTTACTTCCAGCTAGTAAGGATCACATAATTCCTAACAAATTTTTGACACAGATTCCCAATTCGGGCATTCAGAACATATAGCACGTTGCTGTAAGCAAGCACATTCTCATTCAAAGTTGCAAGTTACTATGTAGGAACAAGTTTGTATAGGTATTTCAAAGATGCCCAGAACTGAGCTAAACTTGGTATGTGTCCAACCTCTAGAAATAACTTCATGCCCCAACTCCCTTACTTCCAGCTAGTAAGGATCACATAATTCCTTACAAAGTTTTGACACAGATGCCCAATTCGGGCATTCAGAACATATAGCACGTTGCTGTAAGCAAGCACATTCTCATTCAAAGTTGCAAGTTACTATGTAGGAACAAGTTTGTATAGGTATTTCAAAGATGCCCAGAATTGAGCTAACCGATGTATGTCTCCAACTCCTAGAAATAACATCATGCCCCATCTCCCTTACTTCCAGCTAGTAAGGATCACATAATTCCTAAAAAAGTTTTGACACAGATTCCCAATTCGGGCATTCAGAACATATAGCACGTTGCTGTAAGCAAGCACATTCTCATTCAAAGTTGCAAGTTACTATGTAGGAACAAGTTTGTATAGGTATTTCAAAGATGCCCAGAACTGAGCTAAACGTTGTATGTCTGCAACTCCTAGAAATAACTTCATGCCCCATCTCCCTTACTTCCAGCTAGTAAGGATCACATAATTCCTAACAAAGTTTTGACACAGATTCCCAATTCGGGCATTCAGAACATATAGCACGTTGCTGTAAGCAAGCACATTCTCATTCAAAGTTGCAAGTTACTATGTAGGAACAAGTTTGTATAGGTATTTCAAAGATGCCCAGAACTGAGCTAAACTTGGTATGTGTCCAACCTCTAGAAATAACTTCATGCCCCAACTCCCTTACTTCCAGCTAGTAAGGATCACAAAATTCCTAACAAAGTTTTGACACAGATTCCCAATTCGGGCATTCAGAACATATAGCACGTTGCTGTAAGCAAGCACATTCTCATTCAAAGTTGCAAGTTACTATGTAGGAACAAGTTTGTATAGGTATTTCAAAGATGCCCAGAACTGAGCTAACTGATGTATGTCTCCAACTCCTAGAAATAACTTCATGCCCCATCTCCCTTACTTCCAGCTAGTAAGGATCACATAATTCCTAACAAAGATTTGACACAGATTCCCAATTCGGGCATTCCGAACATATAGCACGTTGCTGTAAGCAAGCACATTCTGATTCAAAGTTGCAAGTTACTATGTAGGAACAAGTTTGTATAGGTATTTCAAAGATGCCCAGAACTGAGCTAAACGTTGTATGTCTGCAACTCCTAGAAATAACTTCATGCCCCATCTCCCTTACTTCCAGCTAGTAAGGATCACATAATTCCTAACAAAGTTTGGACACAGATTCCCTATTCGGGCATTCAGAACATGTAGCACGTTGCAGTAAGCAAGCACATTCTCATTAAAATTTGCAAGTTACTATTTGGGAACAAGTTTGTATAGGTATTTCAAAGATGCCCAGAGCTGAGCTAAACTTGGTATATCTCCAACTCCTCGAAATAACTTCATGCCCCATCTCCCTTACTTCCAGCTAGTAAGGATCACATAATTCCTAACAAAGTTTTGACACAGATTCCCAATTCGGGCATTCAGAACATATAGCACGTTGCTGTAAGCAAGCACATTCTCATTCAAAGTTGCAAATTACTATGTAGGAACAAGTTTGTATAGGTATTTCAAAGATGCCCAGAACTGAGCTGAACTTGGTATGTGTCCAACCTCTAGAAATAACTTCATGCCCCAACTACCTTACTTCCAGCTAGTAAGGATCACATAATTCCTAAAAAAGTTTTGACACAGATTCCCAATTCGGGCATTCAGAACATATAGCACGTTGCTGTAAGCAAGCACAGTCTCATACAAAGTTGCAAGTTACTATGTAGGAACAAGTTTGTATAGGTATGTCAAAGATGCCCAGAACTGAGTTAAACGTTGTGTGTCTGCTCTCCTAGAAATAACTTCATGCCCCATCTCTCTTACTTCCAGCTAATAAGGATCACATAATTCCTAACAAAGTTTTGACACAGATTCCCAATTCGGGCATTCAGAACATATAGCACGTTGCTGTAAGCAAGCACATTCTCATTCAAAGTTGCAAGTTACTAGGTAGGAACAAGTTTGTATAGGTATTTCAAAGATGCCCAGAACTGAGCTAAACGTTGTATGTCTCCAACTCCTAGAAATAACTTCATGCCCCATCTCCCTTACTTCCAGCTAGTAAGGATCACATATTTCCTAACAAAGTTTTGACACAGATTCCCAATTCGGGCATTTAGAACATATAGCACGTTGCTGTAAGCAAACACATTCTCATTCAATGTTGCAAGTTACTATGTAGGAACAAGTTTGTATAGGTATTTCAAAGATGCCCAGACCTGAGCTAAACGTTGTATGTCTGCAACTCCTAGAAATAACTTCATGCCCCATCTCCCTTACTTCCAGCTAGTAAGGATCACATAATTCCTAACAAAGTTTTGACACAGATTCCCAATTCGGGCATTCAGAACATATAGCACGTTGCTGTAAGCAAGCACATTCTGATTCAAAGTTGCAAGTTACTATGTAGGAACAAGTTTGTATAGGACTTTGAAAGATGCCCGGAACTGAGCTGAAGTTTGTATGTCTCCAACTCCTAGAAATAACTTCATGCCCCATCACACTTACTTCCAGCTAGTGAGGAACACATAATTCCTAACAAAGTTTTGACACAGATTCCCAATTCGGGCATTCAGAACATATAGCAAGTCGCTGTAAGCAAGCACATTCTCATTCAAAGTTGCAAGTTACTATGTAGGAACAAGTTTGTATAGGTATTTCAAAGATGCCCAGAACTGAGCTAAACGTTGTATGTCTCCAACTCCTAGAAATAACTTCATGCCCCATCTCCCTTACTTCCAGCTAGTAAGGATCACATAATTCCTAACAAAGTTTTGACACAGATTCCCAATTCGGGCATTCAGAACATATAGCACGTTGCTGTAAGCAAGCACATTCTCATTCAAAGTTGCAAGTTACTATGTAGGAACAAGTTTGTATAGTTATTTCAAAGATGCCCAGAACTGAACTAAACTTGGTATGTCTCCAACTTCTAGAAATAACTTCATGCCCCAACTCCCTTACTTCCAGCTAGTAAGGATCCCATAATTCCTAACCAAGTTTTGACACAGATTCCCAATTCGGGCATTCAGAACATATAGCACGTTGCTGTAAGCAAGCACATTCTCATTCAAAGTTGCAAGTTACTATGTAGGAACAAGTTTGTATAGGTATTTCAAAGATGCCCAGAACTGAGCTAAACGTTGTATGTCTCCAATTCCTAGAAATAACTTCATGCCCCATCTCACTTACTTCCAGCTAGTAAGGATCACATAATTCCTAACAAAGTTTTGACACAGATTCCCAATTCGGGCATTCAGAACATATAGCACGTTGCTGTAAGCAAGTACATTCTCATTCAAAGTTGCAATTTACTATGTAGGAACAAGTTTGTATAGGTATTTCAAAGATGCCAAGAACTGAGCTAAACTTGGTATGTGTCCAACCTCTAGAAATAACTTCATGCCCCAACTCCCTTACTTCCAGCTAGTAAGGATCACATAATTCCTAACAAAGATTTGACACAGATTCCACATTCGGGCATTCAGAACATATAGCAAGTTGCTGTAAGCAAGCACATTCTCATTCAAAGTTGCAAGTTACTATGTAGGAACAAGTTTGTATAGGTATTTCAAAGATGCCCAGAACTGAGCTAAACGTTGTATGTCTCCAACTCCTAGAAATAACTTCATGCCCCATCTCCCTTACTTCCAGCTAGTAAGGATCACATAATTCCTAACAAAGTTTTGACACAGATTCCCAATTCGGGCATTCAGAACATATAGCACGTTGCTGTAAGCAAGCACATTCTCATTCAAAGTTGCAAGTTACTATGTAGGAACAAGTTTGTATAGTTATTTCAAAGATGCCCAGAACTGAACTAAACTTGGTATGTCTCCAACTTCTAGAAATAACTTCATGCCCCAACTCCCTTACTTCCAGCTAGTAAGGATCACATAATTCCTAAACAAGTTTTGACACAGATTCCCAATTCGGGCATTCAGAACATATAGCACGTTGCTGTAAGCAAGCACATTCTCATTCAAAGTTGCAAGTTACTATGTAGGAACAAGTTTGTATAGGTATTTCAAAGATGCCCAGAACTGAGCTAAAGATTGTATGTCTCCAATTCCTAGAAATAACTTCATGCCCCATCTCACTTACTTCCAGCTAGTAAGGATCACATAATTCTTAACAAAGTTTTGACACAGATTCCCAATTCGGGCATTCAGAACATATAGCACGTTGATGTAAGCAAGCACATTCTCATTCAAAGTTGCAAGTTAGTATGTAGGAACAAGTTTGTATAGGTATTTCAAAGATGCCCAGAACTGAGCTAAACTTGGTATGTCTCCAACTCCTAGAAATAACTTCATGCCCCATCTCCCTTACTTCCAGCTAGTAAGGATCACATAATTCCTAACAAAATTTTGACACAGATTCCCAATTCGGGCATTCAGAACATGTAGCACGTTGCTGTAAGCAAGCACATTCAATTCAAAGTTGCAAGTTACTATGTAGGAACAAGTTTGTATAGGTATTTCAAAGATGCCCAGAATTGAGCTAAACTTGGTATGTCTCCAACTCCCAGAAATAACTTCATGCCCCATCTCCCTTACTTCCAGCTAGTAAGGATCACATAATTTCTAACAAAGTCTTGACACAGATTCCCAATTCGGGCATTCAGAACATATAGCACGTTGCTGTAAGCAAGTACATTCTCATTCAAAGTTGCAAGTTACTAAGTAGGAACAAGTTTGTAAAGGTATTTCAAAGATGCCCAGAACTGAGCTAAACGTTGTATGTCTCCAACTCCTCGAAATAACTTCATGCCCCATCTCCCTTACTTCCAGCTAGTAAGGATCACATAATTCCTAACAAAGTTTTGACACAGATTCCCAATTCGGCCATTCAGAACATATAGCACGTTGCTGTAAGCAAGCACATTCTCATTCAAAGTTGCAAGTTACTATGTAGGAACAAGTTTGTACAGGTATTTCAAAGATGCCCAGAACTGAGCTAAACGTTGTATGTCTCCAACTCCTCGAAATAACTTCATGCCCCATCTCCCTTACTTCCAGCTAGTAAGGATCACATAATTCCTAACAAAGTTTTGACACAGATTCCCAATTCGGGCATTCAGAACATATAGCACGTTGCTGTAAGCAAGCACATTCTCATTCAAAGTTGCAAGTTACTATGTAGGAACAAGTTTGTATAGGTATTTCAAAGATGCCCAGAACTGAGCTAAACGTTGTATGTCTCCAACTCCTAGAAATAACTTCATGCCCCATCTCACTTACTTCCAGGTAGTAAGGATCACATAATTCCTAACCAAGTTTTGACACAGATTCCCAAATCGGGAATTCAGAATATATAGCACGTTGCTGTAAGCAAGCACATTCTGATTCAAAGTTGCAAGTTACTATGTAGGAACAAGTTTGTATAGGTATTTCAAAGATGCCCAGAACTGAGCTAAACTTGGTATATCTCCAACTCCTAGAAATAACTTCATGCCCCAACTCCCTTACTTCCAGCTAGTAAGGATCACATAATTCCTAACAAAGTTTTGACACAGATTCCCAATTCGGGCATTCAGAACATATAGCACGTTGCTGTAAGCAAGCACATTCTCATTCAAAGTTGCAAGTTAATATGTAGGAACAAGTTTTTATAGGTATTTCAAAGATGCCCAGAACTGAGCTAAACTTGGTATGTGTCCAACCTCTAGAAATAAATTCATGCCCCAACTCCCTTACTTCCAGCTACTAAGGATCACATAATTCCTAACAAAGTTTTGACACAGATTCCCAATTCGGGCATTCAGAACATATAGCACGTTGCTGTAAGCAAGCACATTCTCATTCAAAGTTGCAAGTACTATGTAGGAACAAGTTTGTATAGGTATTTCAAAGATGCCCAGAACTGAGCTAAACTTGGTATGTCTCCAACTCCTAGAAATAACTTCATGCCCCATCTCACTTACTTCAAGCTAGTAAGGATCACATAATTCCTAACAAAGTTTTGACACAGATTCCCAATTCGGGCATTCATAACATATAGCACGTTGCTGTAAGCAAGCACATTCTCATTCAAAGTTGCAAGTTACTAGGTAGGAACAAGTTTGTATAGGTATTTCAAAGATGCCCAGAACTGAGCTAAACGTTGTATGTCTCCAACTCCTAGAAATAACTTCATGCCCCATCTCCCTTACTTCCAGCTAGTAAGGATCACATATTTCCTAACAAAGTTTTGACACAGATTCCCAATTCGGGCATTTAGAACATATAGCACGTTGCTGTAAGCAAACACATTCTCATTCAATGTTGCAAGTTACTATGTAGGAACAAGTTTGTATAGGTATTTCAAAGATGCCCAGACCTGAGCTAAACGTTGTATGTCTGCAACTCCTAGAAATAACTTCATGCCCCATCTCCCTTACTTCCAGCTAGTAAGGATCACATAATTCCTAACAAAGTTTTGACACAGATTCCCAATTCGGGCATTCAGAACATATAGCACGTTGCTGTAAGCAAGCACATTCTGATTCAAAGTTGCAAGTTACTATGTAGGAACAAGTTTGTATAGGACTTTGAAAGATGCCCGGAACTGAGCTGAAGTTTGTATGTCTCCAACTCCTAGAAATAACTTCATGCCCCATCACACTTACTTCCAGCTAGTGAGGAACACATAATTCCTAACAAAGTTTTGACACAGATTCCCAATTCGGGCATTCAGAACATATAGCAAGTTGCTGTAAGCAAGCACATTCTCATTCAAAGTTGCAAGTTACTATGTAGGAACAAGTTTGTATAGGTATTTCAAAGATGCCCAGAACTGAGCTAAACGTTGTATGTCTCCAACTCCTAGAAATAACTTCATGCCCCATCTCCCTTACTTCCAGCTAGTAAGGATCACATAATTCCTAACAAAGTTTTGACACAGATTCCCAATTCGGGCATTCAGAACATATAGCACGTTGCTGTAAGCAAGCACATTCTCATTCAAAGTTGCAAGTTACTATGTAGGAACAAGTTTGTATAGTTATTTCAAAGATGCCCAGAACTGAACTAAACTTGGTATGTCTCCAACTTCTAGAAATAACTTCATGCCCCAACTCCCTTACTTCCAGCTAGTAAGGATCCCATAATTCCTAACCAAGTTTTGACACAGATTCCCAATTCGGGCATTCAGAACATATAGCACGTTGCTGTAAGCAAGCACATTCTCATTCAAAGTTGCAAGTTACTATGTAGGAACAAGTTTGTATAGGTATTTCAAAGATGCCCAGAACTGAGCTAAACGTTGTATGTCTCCAATTCCTAGAAATAACTTCATGCCCCATCTCACTTACTTCCAGCTAGTAAGGATCACATAATTCCTAACAAAGTTTTGACACAGATTCCCAATTCGGGCATTCAGAACATATAGCACGTTGCTGTAAGCAAGCACATTCTCATTCAAAGTTGCAATTTACTATGTAGGAACAAGTTTGTATAGGTATTTCAAAGATGCCAAGAACTGAGCTAAACTTGGTATGTGTCCAACCTCTAGAAATAACTTCATGCCCCAACTCCCTTACTTCCAGCTAGTAAGGATCACATAATTCCTAACAAAGATTTGACACAGATTCCACATTCGGGCATTCAGAACATATAGCAAGTTGCTGTAAGCAAGCACATTCTCATTCAAAGTTGCAAGTTACTATGTAGGAACAAGTTTGTATAGGTATTTCAAAGATGCCCAGAACTGAGCTAAACGTTGTATGTCTCCAACTCCTACAAATAACTTCATGCCCCATCTCCCTTACTTCCAGCTAGTAAGGATCACATAATTCCTAACAAAGTTTTGACACAGATTCCCAATTCGGGCATTCAGAACATATAGCACGTTGCTGTAAGCAAGCACATTCTCATTCAAAGTTGCAAGTTACTATGTAGGAACAAGTTTGTATAGTTATTTCAAAGATGCCCAGAACTGAACTAAACTTGGTATGTCTCCAACTTCTAGAAATAACTTCATGCCCCAACTCCCTTACTTCCAGCTAGTAAGGATCACATAATTCCTAAACAAGTTTTGACACAGATTCCCAATTCGGGCATTCAGAACATATAGCACGTTGCTGTAAGCAAGCACATTCTCATTCAAAGTTGCAAGTTACTATGTAGGAACAAGTTTGTATAGGTATTTCAAAGATGCCCAGAACTGAGCTAAAGATTGTATGTCTCCAATTCCTAGAAATAACTTCATGCCCCATCTCACTTACTTCCAGCTAGTAAGGATCACATAATTCTTAACAAAGTTTTGACACAGATTCCCAATTCGGGCATTCAGAACATATAGCACGTTGATGTAAGCAAGCACATTCTCATTCAAAGTTGCAAGTTAGTATGTAGGAACAAGTTTGTATAGGTATTTCAAAGATGCCCAGAACTGAGCTAAACTTGGTATGTCTCCAACTCCTAGAAATAACTTCATGCCCCATCTCCCTTACTTCCAGCTAGTAAGGATCACATAATTCCTAACAAAATTTTGACACAGATTCCCAATTCGGGCATTCAGAACATGTAGCACGTTGCTGTAAGCAAGCACATTCAATTCAAAGTTGCAAGTTACTATGTAGGAACAAGTTTGTATAGGTATTTCAAAGATGCCCAGAATTGAGCTAAACTTGGTATGTCTCCAACTCCCAGAAATAACTTCATGCCCCATCTCCCTTACTTCCAGCTAGTAAGGATCACATAATTTCTAACAAAGTCTTGACACAGATTCCCAATTCGGGCATTCAGAACATATAGCACGTTGCTGTAAGCAAGTACATTCTCATTCAAAGTTGCAAGTTACTAAGTAGGAACAAGTTTGTAAAGGTATTTCAAAGATGCCCAGAACTGAGCTAAACGTTGTATGTCTCCAACTCCTCGAAATAACTTCATGCCCCATCTCCCTTACTTCCAGCTAGTAAGGATCACATAATTCCTAACAAAGTTTTGACACAGATTCCCAATTCGGGCATTCAGAACATATAGCACGTTGCTGTAAGCAAGCACATTCTCATTCAAAGTTGCAAGTTACTATGTAGGAACAAGTTTGTACAGGTATTTCAAAGATGCCCAGAACTGAGCTAAACGTTGTATGTCTCCAACTCCTCGAAATAACTTCATGCCCCATCTCCCTTACTTCCAGCTAGTAAGGATCACATAATTCCTAACAAAGTTTTGACACAGATTCCCAATTCGGGCATTCAGAACATATAGCACGTTGCTGTAAGCAAGCACATTCTCATTCAAAGTTGCAAGTTACTATGTAGGAACAAGTTTGTATAGGTATTTCAAAGATGCCCAGAACTGAGCTAAACGTTGTATGTCTCCAACTCCTAGAAATAACTTCATGCCCCATCTCACTTACTTCCAGGTAGTAAGGATCACATAATTCCTAACCAAGTTTTGACACAGATTCCCAAATCGGGAATTCAGAATATATAGCACGTTGCTGTAAGCAAGCACATTCTGATTCAAAGTTGCAAGTTACTATGTAGGAACAAGTTTGTATAGGTATTTCAAAGATGCCCAGAACTGAGCTAAACTTGGTATATCTCCAACTCCTAGAAATAACTTCATGCCCCAACTCCCTTACTTCCAGCTAGTAAGGATCACATAATTCCTAACAAAGTTTTGACACAGATTCCCAATTCGGGCATTCAGAACATATAGCACGTTGCTGTAAGCAAGCACATTCTCATTCAAAGTTGCAAGTTAATATGTAGGAACAAGTTTTTATAGGTATTTCAAAGATGCCCAGAACTGAGCTAAACTTGGTATGTGTCCAACCTCTAGAAATAAATTCATGCCCCAACTCCCTTACTTCCAGCTACTAAGGATCACATAATTCCTAACAAAGTTTTGACACAGATTCCCAATTCGGGCATTCAGAACATATAGCACGTTGCTGTAAGCAAGCACATTCTCATTCAAAGTTGCAAGTACTATGTAGGAACAAGTTTGTATAGGTATTTCAAAGATGCCCAGAACTGAGCTAAACTTGGTATGTCTCCAACTCCTAGAAATAACTTCATGCCCCATCTCACTTACTTCAAGCTAGTAAGGATCACATAATTCCTAACAAAGTTTTGACACAGATTCCCAATTCGGGCATTCAGAACATATAGCACGTTACTGTAAGCAAGCACATTCTCATTCAAAGTTGCAAGTTACTATGTAGGAACAAGTTTGTATAGGTATTTCAAAGATGTCCAGAACTGAGCTAAACTTTGTATGTGTCCAACTCCTAGAAATACCTTCATACCCCATCTCACTTACTTCCAGCTAGTAAGGATCACATAATTCCTACCAAAATTTGACATAGATTCCCGATTCGGGCATTCAGAACATATAGCACGTTGCTGTAAGCAACCACATTCTCATTCAAAGATGCAGGTTACTATGTAGGAACAAGTTTGTATAGGTATTTCAAAGATGCCCAGAACTGAGCTAAACTTGGTATGTGTCCAACTCCTAGAAATACCTTCATGTCCCAACTCCCTTACTTCCAGCTAGTAAGGATCACATAATTCCTAACATATTTTGACACAGATTCCCAATTCGGGCATTCACAATTATAGCACGTTGCTGTAAGCAAGCACATTCTCATTCAAAGTTGCAAGTTACTATGTAGGAACAAGTTTGTATAGGTATTTCAAAGATGCCCAGAACTGAGCTAAACGTTGTATGTCTCCAACTCCTAGAAATAACTTCATGCCCCATCTCCCTTACTTCCAGCTAGTAAGGATCACATAATTCCTAACAAAGTTTTGACACAGATTCCCAATTCGGGCATTCAGAACATGTAGCACGTTGCTGTAAGCAAGCAAATTCCATTCAAAGTTGCAAGTTACTATGTAGGAACAAGTTTGTATAGGTATTTCAAAGATGCCCAGAACTGAGCTAAACTTGGTATGTCTCCAACTCCTAGAAATAACTTCATGCCCCATCTCCCTTACTTCCAGCTAGTAAGGATCACATAATTCCTAACAAAGTTTTGACACAGATTCCCAATTCGGTCATTCAGAACATATAGCACGTTGCTGTAAGCAAGCACATTCAATTCAAAGTTGCAAGTTACTATGTAGGAACAAGTTTGTATAGGTATTTCAAAGATGCCCAGAACTGAGCTAAACGTTGTATGTCTCCAACTCCTCGAAATAACTTCATGCCCCATCTCCCTTACTTCCAGCTAGTAAGGATCACATAATTCCTAACAAAGTTTTGACACAGATTCCCAATTCGGGCATTCAGAACATATAGCACGTTGCTGTAAGCAAGCACATTCTCATTCAAAGTTGCAAGTTACTATGTAGGAACAAGTTTGTATAGGTATTTCAAAGATGCCCAGAACTGAGCTAAACGTTGTATGTCTCCAACTCCTAGAAATAACTTCATGCCCCATCTCACTTACTTCCAGCTAGTAAGGATCACATAATTCCTAACCAAGTTTTAACACAGATTCCCAATTTGGGCATTCAGAATATATAGCACGTTGCTGTAAGCAAGCACATTCTGATTCAAAGTTGCAAGTTACTATGTAGGAACAAGTTTGTATAGGTATTTCAAAGATGACCAGAACTGAGCTAAACTTGGTATGTCTCTAACTCCTAGAAATAACTTCATGCCCCAACTCCCTTTCTTCCAGCTAGTAAGGATCACATAATTCCTAACAAAGTTTTGACACAATTTCCCAATTCGGGCATTCAGAACATATAGCACGTTGCTGTAAGCAAGCACATTCTCATTCAAAGTTGCAAGTTACTATGTAGGAACAAGTTTGTATAGGTATTTCAAAGATGCCCAGAACTGAGCTAAACTTGGTATGTGTCCAACCTCCAGAAATAACTTCATGCCCCAACTCCCTTACTTCCAGCTACTAAGGATCACATAATTCCTAACAAAGTTTTGACACAGATTCCCAATTCGGGCATTCAGAACATATAGCACGTTGCTGTAAGCAAGCACATTCTCATTCAAAGTTGCAAGTACTATGTAGGAACAAGTTTGTATAGGTATTTCAAAGATGCCCAGAACTGAGCTAAACTTGGTATGTCTCCAACTCCTAGAAATAACTTCATGCCCCATCTCACTTACTTCCAGCTAGTAAGGATCACATAATTCCTAACAAAGTTTTGACACAGATTCCCAATTCGGGCATTCAGAACATATAGCACGTTGCTGTAAGCAAGCACATTGTCATTCAAAGTTGCAAGTTACTATGTAGGAACAAGTGTGTATAGGTATTTCAAAGATGCCCAGAACTGAGCTAAACGTGGTATGTCTCCAACTCCTAGAAATAACTTCATGCCCCATCTCCCTTACTTCCAGCTAGTAAGGATCACATAATTCCTAACAAAGTTTTGACACAGATTCCCAATTCGGGCATTCAGAACATATAGCACGTTGCTGTAAGCAAGCACATTCTCATTCAAAGTTGCAAGTTACTATGTAGGAACAAGTTTGTATAGGTATTTCAAAGATGCCCAGAACTGAGCTAAATTTGGTATGTGTCCAACCTCTAGAAATAACTTCATGCCGCAACTCCATTACTTCCAGCTAGTAAGGATCACATAATTCCTAACAAAGTTTTGACACAGATTCCCAATTCGGGCATTTAGAACATATAGCACGTTGCTGTAAGCAAGCACATTCTGATTCAAAGTTGCAAGTTACTATGAAGGAACAAGTTTGTATAGGTATTTCAAAGATGCCCAGAACTGAGCTAAACGTTGTATGTCTCCAACTCCTAGAAATAACTTCATGCCCCAACTCCCTTACTTCCAGCTAGTAAGGATCACACAATTCCTAACAAAGTTTTGACACAGATACCCAATTCGGGCATTCAGAACATATAGCACGTTGCTGTAAGCAAGCACATTCTCATTCAAAGTTGCAAGTTCCTATGTAGGAACAAGTTTGTATAGTTGTTTCAAAGACGACCAGAACTTAGCTGAACTTGGTATGTGTCCAACCTCTTGAAATAACTTCATGCCCCAACTACCTTACTTCCGGCTAGTAAGGATCACATAATTCCCAACAAAGTTTTGACACAGACTCCCAATTCGGGCATTCAGAACATATAGCACGTTGCTGTAAGCAAGCACATTCTCATTCATAGTTGCAAGTTACTATGTAGAAACAAGTTTGTATAGGTATGTCAAAGATGCCCAGAACTGAGTTAAACGTTGTGTGTCTGCTCTCCTAGAAATAACTTCATACCCCATCTCTCTTACTTCCAGCTAATAAGGATCACATAATTCCTAACAAAGTTTTGACACAGATTCCCAATTCGGGCATTCAGAACATATAGCACGTTGCTGTAAGCAAGCACATTCTCATTCAAAGTTGCAAATTCCTATGTAGGAACAAGTTTGTATAGGACTTTGAAAGATGCCCAGAACTGAGCTGAAGTTTGTATGTCTCCAACTCCTAGAAATAACTTCATGCCCCATCTCCCTTACTTCCAGCTAGTGAGGATCACATAATTCCTAACAAAGTTTTGACACAGATTCCCATTTCGGGCATTCAGAACATATAGCACGTTGCTGTAAGCAAGCACATTCTGATTGAAAGTTGCAAGTTACTATGTAGGAACAAGTTTGTATAGGTATTTCAAAGATGCTCAGAACTGAGTTAAACGTTGTATGTCTCCAACTCCTAGAAATAACTTCATGCCCCAACTACCTTACTTCCGGCTAGTAAGGATCACATAATTCCTAACAAAGTTTTGACACAGATTCCCAATTCGGGCATTCAGAACATATAGCACGTTGCTGTAAGTAAGCAAATTCTCATTCTAAGAAGCAAGTTACTATGTAGGAACAAGTTTGTATAGGTATTTCAAAGATGCCCAGAACTGAGCTAATGTGGGTATGTGTCCAACTCCTAGAAATAACTTCATGCCCCATCTCCCTTACTTCCAGCTAGTAATGATCACATAATTCCTAACAAAGTTTTGACACAGATTCCCAATTCGGGCATTCAGAATATATAGCACGTTGCTGTAAGCAAGCACATTCTCATTCAAAGTTGCAAGTTACTATGTAGGAACAAGTTTGTATAGGTGTTTCAAAGATGCCCAGAACTGAGCTAAGTTGGTATGTGTCCAACCTCTAGAAATAACTTCATGCCCCAACTCCCTTACTTCCAGCTAGTAAGGATCACATAATTCCTAACAAAGTTTTGACACAGATTCCCAATTCGGGCATTCAGAACATGTAGCAAGTTGCTGTAAGCAAGCACATTCAATTCAAAGTTGCAAGTTACTATGTAGGAACAAGTTTGTATAGGTATTTCAAAGATGCCCAGAGCTGAGCTAAACTTGGTATATCTCCTACTCCTAGAAATAACTTCATGCCCCATCTCCCTTACTTCCAGCTAGTAAGGATCACATTATTCCTAACAAAGTTTTGACACAGATTCCCAATTCGGGCATTCAGAACATATAGCACGTTGCTGTAAGCAAGCACATTCTCATTCAAAGTTGCAAGTTACTATGTAGGAACAAGTTTGTATAGGTATTTCAAAGATGCCCAGAACTGAGCTAAATTTGGTATGTGTCCAACCTCTAGAAATAACTTCATGCCGCAACTCCATTACTTCCAGCTAGTAAGGATCACATAATTCCTAACAAAGTTTTGACACAGATTCCCAATTCGGGCATTCAGAACATATAGCACGTTGCTGTAAGCAAGCACATTCTGATTCAAAGTTGCAAGTTACTATGAAGGAACAAGTTTGTATAGGTATTTCAAAGATGCCCAGAACTGAGCTAAACGTTGTATGTCTCCAACTCCTAGAAATAACTTCATGCCCCAACTCCCTTACTTCCAGCTAGTAAGGATCACACAATTCCTAACAAAGTTTTGACACAGATACCCAATTCGGGCATTCAGAACATATAGCACGTTGCTGTAAGCAAGCACATTCTCATTCAAAGTTGCAAGTTCCTATGTAGGAACAAGTTTGTATAGTTGTTTCAAAGACGACCAGAACTTAGCTGAACTTGGTATGTGTCCAACCTCTTGAAATAACTTCATGCCCCAACTACCTTACTTCCGGCTAGTAAGGATCACATAATTCCCAACAAAGTTTTGACACAGACTCCCAATTCGGGCATTCAGAACATATAGCACGTTGCTGTAAGCAAGCACATTCTCATTCATAGTTGCAAGTTACTATGTAGAAACAAGTTTGTATAGGTATGTCAAAGATGCCCAGAACTGAGTTAAACGTTGTGTGTCTGCTCTCCTAGAAATAACTTCATACCCCATCTCTCTTACTTCCAGCTAATAAGGATCACATAATTCCTAACAAAGTTTTGACACAGATTCCCAATTCGGGCATTCAGAACATATAGCACGTTGCTGTAAGCAAGCACATTCTCATTCAAAGTTGCAAATTCCTATGTAGGAACAAGTTTGTATAGGACTTTGAAAGATGCCCAGAACTGAGCTGAAGTTTGTATGTCTCCAACTCCTAGAAATAACTTCATGCCCCATCTCCCTTACTTCCAGCTAGTGAGGATCACATAATTCCTAACAAAGTTTTGACACAGATTCCCATTTCGGGCATTCAGAACATATAGCACGTTGCTGTAAGCAAGCACATTCTGATTGAAAGTTGCAAGTTACTATGTAGGAACAAGTTTGTATAGGTATTTCAAAGATGCTCAGAACTGAGTTAAACGTTGTATGTCTCCAACTCCTAGAAATAACTTCATGCCCCAACTACCTTACTTCCGGCTAGTAAGGATCACATAATTCCTAACAAAGTTTTGACACAGATTCCCAATTCGGGCATTCAGAACATATAGCACGTTGCTGTAAGTAAGCAAATTCTCATTCTAAGAAGCAAGTTACTATGTAGGAACAAGTTTGTATAGGTATTTCAAAGATGCCCAGAACTGAGCTAATGTGGGTATGTGTCCAACTCCTAGAAATAACTTCATGCCCCATCTCCCTTACTTCCAGCTAGTAATGATCACATAATTCCTAACAAAGTTTTGACACAGATTCCCAATTCGGGCATTCAGAATATATAGCACGTTGCTGTAAGCAAGCACATTCTCATTCAAAGTTGCAAGTTACTATGTAGGAACAAGTTTGTATAGGTGTTTCAAAGATGCCCAGAACTGAGCTAAGTTGGTATGTGTCCAACCTCTAGAAATAACTTCATGCCCCAACTCCCTTACTTCCAGCTAGTAAGGATCACATAATTCCTAACAAAGTTTTGACACAGATTCCCAATTCGGGCATTCAGAACATGTAGCAAGTTGCTGTAAGCAAGCACATTCAATTCAAAGTTGCAAGTTACTATGTAGGAACAAGTTTGTATAGGTATTCCAAATATGCCCAGAACTGAGCTAAACTTGGTATGTGTCCAACCTCTAGAAATAATTTCATGCCCCAACTCCCTTACTTCCAGCTAGTAAGGATCACATAATTCCTAACAAAGTTTTGACACAGATTCCCAATTCGGGCATTCAGAACATATAGCACGATGTTGTAAGCAAGCACATTCTCATTCAAAGTTGCAAGTTACTATGTAGGAACAAGTTTGTATAGGTATTTCAAAGATGCCCAGAACTGAGCTAAACGTTGTATGTCTCCAACTCCTAGAAATAACTTCATGCCCCATCTCCTTTACTTCCAGCTAGTAAGGATCACATAATTCCTAACAAAGTTTTGACACAGATTCCCAATTCGGGCATTCAGAACATATAGCACGTTGCTGTAAGCAAGCACATTCTCATTCAAAGTTGCAAGTTACTATGTAGGAACAAGTTTGTATAGGTATTTCAAAGATGCCCAGAACTGAGCTAAACGTTGTATGTCTCCAACTCCTAGAAATAACTTCATGCCCCATCTCCCTTACTTCCATCTAGTAAGGATCACATAATTCCTAACAAAGTTTTGACACAGATTACCAATTCGGGCATTCAGAACATATAGAACGTTGCTGTAAGCAAGAACATTCTGATTCAAAGTTGCAAGTTACTATGTAGGAACAAGTTTGTATAGGTATTTCAAAGATGCCCAGAACTGAGCTAAACGTTGTATGTCTCCAACTCCTAGAAATAACTTCATGCCCCAACTCCCTTACTTCCAGCTAGTAAGGATCACACAATTCCTAACAAAGTTTTGACACAGATTCCCAATTCGGGCATTCAGAACATATAGCACGTTGCTGTAAGCAAGCACATTCTCATTCAAAGTTGCAAGTTCCTATGTAGGAACAAGTTTGTATAGTTGTTTCAAAGACGACCAGAACTTAGCTGAACTTGGTATGTGTCCAACCTCTTGAGATAACTTCATGCCCCAACTACCTTACTTCCGGCTAGTAAGGATCACATAATTCCCAACAAAGTTTTGACACAGACTCCCAATTCGGGCGTTCAGAACATATAGCACGTTGCTGTAAGCAAGCACATTCTCATTCAAAGTTGCAAGTTACTATGTAGAAACAAGTTTGTATAGGTATGTCAAAGATGCCCAGAACTGAGTTAAACGTTGTGTGTCTGCTCTCCTAGAAATAACTTCATACCCCATCTCTCTTACTTCCAGCTAATTAGGATCACATAATTCCTAACAAAGTTTTGACACAGATTCCCAATTCGGGCATTCAGAACATATAGCACGTTGCTGTAAGCAAGCACATTCTCATTCAAAGTTGCAAATTCCTATGTAGGATCAAGTTTGTATAGGACTTTGAAAGATGCCCAGAACTGAGCTGAAGTTTGTATGTCTCCAACTCCTAGATATAACTTCATGCCCCATCTCCCTTACTACCAGCTAGTGAGGATCACATAATTCCTAACAAAGTTTTGACACAGATTCCCATTTCGGGCATTCAGAACATATAGCACGTTGCTGTAAGCAAGCACATTCTGATTGAAAGTTGCAAGTTACTATGTAGGAACAAGTTTGTATAGGTATTTCAAAGATGCTCAGAACTGAGTTAAACGTTGTATGTCTCCAACTCCTAGAAATAACTTCATGCCCCAACTACCTTACTTCCGGCTAGTAAGGATCACATAATTCCTAACAAAGTTTTGACACAGATTCCCAATTCGGGCATTCAGAACATATAGCACGTTGCTGTAAGTAAGCACATTCTCATTCTAAGAAGCAAGTTACTATGTAGGAACAAGTTTGTATAGGTATTTCAAAGATGCCCAGAACTGAGCTAATGTGGGTATGTGTCCAACTCCTAGAAATAACTTCATGCCCCATCTCCCTTACTTCCAGCTAGTAATGATCACATAATTCCTAACAAAGTTTTGACACAGATTCCCAATTCGGGCATTCAGAATATATAGCACGTTGCTGTAAGCAAGCACATTCTCATTCAAAGTTGCAAGTTACTATGTAGGAACAAGTTTGTATAGGTGTTTCAAAGATGCCCAGAACTGAGCTAAGTTGGTATGTGTCCAACCTCTAGAAATAACTTCATGCCCCAACTCCCTTACTTCCAGCTAGTAAGGATCACATAATTCCTAACAAAGTTTTGACACAGATTCCCAATTCGGGCATTCAGAACATGTAGCAAGTTGCTGTAAGCAAGCACATTCAATTCAAAGTTGCAAGTTACTATGTAGGAACAAGTTTGTATAGGTATTCCAAATATGCCCAGAACTGAGCTAAACTTGGTATGTGTCCAACCTCTAGAAATAATTTCATGCCCCAACTCCCTTACTTCCAGCTAGTAAGGATCACATAATTCCTAACAAAGTTTTGACACAGATTCCCAATTCGGGCATTCAGAACATATAGCACGATGTTGTAAGCAAGCACATTCTCATTCAAAGTTGCAAGTTACTATGTAGGAACAAGTTTGTATAGGTATTTCAAAGATGCCCAGAACTGAGCTAAACGTTGTATGTCTCCAACTCCTAGAAATAACTTCATGCCCCATCTCCTTTACTTCCAGCTAGTAAGGATCACATAATTCCTAACAAAGTTTTGACACAGATTCCCAATTCGGGCATTCAGAACATATAGCACGTTGCTGTAAGCAAGCACATTCTCATTCAAAGTTGCAAGTTACTATGTAGGAACAAGTTTGTATAGGTATTTCAAAGATGCCCAGAACTGAGCTAAACGTTGTATGTCTCCAACTCCTAGAAATAACTTCATGCCCCATCTCCCTTACTTCCATCTAGTAAGGATCACATAATTCCTAACAAAGTTTTGACACAGATTACCAATTCGGGCATTCAGAACATATAGAACGTTGCTGTAAGCAAGAACATTCTGATTCAAAGTTGCAAGTTACTATGTAGGAACAAGTTTGTATAGGTATTTCAAAGATGCCCAGAACTGAGCTAAACGTTGTATGTCTCCAACTCCTAGAAATAACTTCATGCCCCAACTCCCTTACTTCCAGCTAGTAAGGATCACACAATTCCTAACAAAGTTTTGACACAGATTCCCAATTCGGGCATTCAGAACATATAGCACGTTGCTGTAAGCAAGCACATTCTCATTCAAAGTTGCAAGTTCCTATGTAGGAACAAGTTTGTATAGTTGTTTCAAAGACGACCAGAACTTAGCTGAACTTGGTATGTGTCCAACCTCTTGAGATAACTTCATGCCCCAACTACCTTACTTCCGGCTAGTAAGGATCACATAATTCCCAACAAAGTTTTGACACAGACTCCCAATTCGGGCGTTCAGAACATATAGCACGTTGCTGTAAGCAAGCACATTCTCATTCAAAGTTGCAAGTTACTATGTAGAAACAAGTTTGTATAGGTATGTCAAAGATGCCCAGAACTGAGTTAAACGTTGTGTGTCTGCTCTCCTAGAAATAACTTCATACCCCATCTCTCTTACTTCCAGCTAATTAGGATCACATAATTCCTAACAAAGTTTTGACACAGATTCCCAATTCGGGCATTCAGAACATATAGCACGTTGCTGTAAGCAAGCACATTCTCATTCAAAGTTGCAAATTCCTATGTAGGATCAAGTTTGTATAGGACTTTGAAAGATGCCCAGAACTGAGCTGAAGTTTGTATGTCTCCAACTCCTAGATATAACTTCATGCCCCATCTCCCTTACTACCAGCTAGTGAGGATCACATAATTCCTAACAAAGTTTTGACACAGATTCCCATTTCGGGCATTCAGAACATATAGCACGTTGCTGTAAGCAAGCACATTCTGATTGAAAGTTGCAAGTTACTATGTAGGAACAAGTTTGTATAGGTATTTCAAAGATGCTCAGAACTGAGTTAAACGTTGTATGTCTCCAACTCCTAGAAATAACTTCATACCCCAACTACCTTACTTCCGGCTAGTAAGGATCACATAATTCCTAACAAAGTTTTGACACAGATTCCCAATTCGGGCATTCAGAACATATAGCACGTTGCTGTAAGTAAGCACATTCTCATTCTAAGAAGCAAGTTACTATGTAGGAACAAGTTTGTATAGGTATTTCAAAGATGCCCAGAACTGAGCTAATGTGGGTATGTGTCCAACTCCTAGAAATAACTTCATGCCCCATCTCCCTTACTTCCAGCTAGTAATGATCACATAATTCCTAACAAAGTTTTGACACAGATTCCCAATTCGGGCATTCAGAATATATAGCACGTTGATGTAAGCAAGCACATTCTCATTCAAAGTTTCAAGTTACTATGTAGGAACAAGTTTGTATAGGTGTTTCAAAGATGCCCAGAACTGAGCTAAGTTGGTATGTGTCCAACCTCTAGAAATAACTTCATGCCCCAACTCCCTTACTTCCAGCTAGTAAGGATCACATAATTCCTAACAAAGTTTTGACACAGATTCCCAATTCGAGGATTCAGAACATATAGCACGTTGCTGTAAGCAAGCACATTCTGATTCAAAGTTGCAAGTTACTATGTAGGAACAAGTTTGTATAGGTATGTCAAAGATGCCCAGAACTGAGTTAAACGTTGTGTGTCTGCTCTCCTAGAAATAACTTCATGCCCCATCTCTCTTACTTCCAGCTAATAAGGATCACATAATTCCTAACAAAGTTTTGACACAGATTCCCAATTCGGGCATTCAGAACATATAGCACGTTGCTGTAAGCAAGCACATTCTCATTCAAAGTTGCAAGTTACTTTGTAGGAACAAGTTTGTATAGGTATTTCAAAGATGCCCAGAACTGAGCTAAACTTGGTATGTCTCCAACTCCTAGAAATAACTTCATGCCCCATCTCCCTTACTTCCAGCTAGTAAGGATCACATAATTCCTAACAAAGATTTGACACAGATTCCCATTTCGGGCATTCAGAACATATAGCACGTTGCTGTAAGCAAGCACATTCTCATTCAAAGTTGCAAGTTACTATGTAGGAACAAGTTTGTATAAGTATTTCAAAGATGCCCAGAACTGAGCTAAACGTTGTATGTCTCCAACTCCTAGAAATAACTTCATGCCCCAAATCCCTTACTTCCAGCTAATAAGGATCACATAATTCCTAACAAAGTTTTGACACACATTCCCAATTCGGGCATTCAGAACATATAGCAAGTTGCTGTAAGCAAGCACATTCTCATTCAAAGTTGCAAGTTACTATGTAGGAACAATTTTGTATAGGTATTTCAATGATGCCCAGAACTGACCTAAAGGTTGTATGTCTGCAACTCCTAGAAATAACTTCATGCCCCATCTCACTTACTTCCAGCTAGTAAGGATCACATAATTTCGAACAAAGTTTTGACACAGATTCCCAATTCGGGCATTCAGAACATATAGCACGTTGCTGTAAGCAAGCACATTCTCATTCAAAGTTGCAAGTTACTATGTAGGAACAAGTTTATATAGGAATTTCAATGATGCCCAGAACTGAGCTAAACGTTGTATGTCTCCAACTCCTAGAAATAACTTCATGCCCCATCTCCCTTACTTCCAGCTAGTAAGGATCACATAATTCCTAACAAAGTTTTGACACAGATTCCCAATTCGGGCATTCAGTACATATAGCACGTTGCTGTAAGCAAGCACATTCTCATTCAAAGTTGCAAGTTACTATGTAGGAACAAGTTTGTATAGGTATTTCAAAGATGCCCAGAACTGAGCTAAACGTTGTATGTCTCCAACTCCTAGAAATATCTTCATGCCCCATCTCCCTTACTTCCAGCTAGTAAGGATCACATAATTCCTAACAAAGTTTTGACACAGATTCCCAATTCGGGCATTCAGAACATATAGCACGTTGCTGTAAGCAAGCACCTTCTCATTCAAAGTTGCAAGTTACTATGTAGGAACAAGTTTGTATAGGTATTTCAAAGATGACCAGAACTGAGCTGAACTTGGTATGTGTCCAAGCTCTAGAAATAACTTCATGCCCCAACTACCTTACTTCCAGCTAGTAAGGATCACATAATTCCTAACAAAGTTTTGACACAGATTCCCAATTCGGGCATTCAGAACATATAGCACGTTGCTGTAAGCAAGCACATTCTCATTCAAAGTTGCAAGTTACTATGTAGGAACAAGTTTGTATAGGTATTTCAAAGATGCCCAGAACTGAGCTAAACTTGGTATGTCTGCAACTCCTAGAAATAACTTCATGCCCCATCTCCCTTACGTCCATCTAGTAAGGATCACATAATTCTTAAGAAAGTTTTGACACAGATTCCCAATTCGGGCATTCAGAACATATAGCACGTTGCTGTAAGCAAGCACATTCTCATTCAAAGTTGCAAGTTACTATGTAGGAACAAGTTTGTATAGGACTTTCAAAGATGCCCAGAACTGTGCTGAAGTTTGTATGTCTCCAACTCATAGAAATAACTTCATGCCCCATCTCCCGTACTTCCAGCTAGTGAGGATCACATAATTCCTAACAAAGTTTTGACACAGATTCCCTATTCGGGCATTCAGAACATATAGCACGTTGCTGTAAGCAAGCACATTCTCATTCTAAGAAGCAAGTTACTATGTAGGAACAAGTTTGTATAGGTATTTCAAAGATGCCCAGAACTGAGCTAAAGTGGGTATGTGTCCAACTCCTAGAAATAACTTCATGCCCCATCTCCCTTACTTCCAGCTAGTAAGGATCACATAATTCCTAACAAAGTTTTGACACAGATTCCCAATTCGGGCATTCAGAACATATAGCACGTTGCTGTAAGCAAGCACATTCTCATTCAAAGTTGCAAGTTACTATGTAGGAACAAGTTTGTATAGGACTTTCAAAGATGCCCCGAACTGAGCTAAACGTTGTATGTCTGCAACTCCTAGAAATAACTTCATGCCCCATCTCCCTTATTTCCAGCTACTAAGGATCACATAATTCCTAACAAAGTTTTGACACAGATTCCCAATCCGGGCATTCAGAACATATAGCACGTTGCTGTAAGCAAGCACATTCTCATTCAAAGTTGCAAGTTACTATGTAGGAACAAGTTTGTATAGGTATTTCAAAGATGCCCAGAACTGAGCTAAACGTTGTATGTCTGCAACTCCTAGAAATAACTTCATGCCCCATCTCCCTTACTTCCATCTAGTAAGGATCACATAATTCCTAACAAAGTTTTGACACTGATTCCCAATTCGGGCATTCAGAACATATAGCACGTTGCTGTAAGCAAGCACATTCTCATTCAAAGTTGCAAGTTACTATGTAGGAACAAGTTTGTATAGGTATTTCAAAGATGCCCAGAACTGAGCTAAACGTTGTATGTCTCCAACTCCTAGAAATAACTTTATGCCCCATCTCCCTTACTTCCATCTAGTAAGGATCACATAATTCCTAACAAAGTTTTGACACAGATTCCCAATTCGGGCATTCAGAACATATAGCACGTTGCTGTAAGCAAGCACATTCTCATTCAAAGTTGCAAGTTACTATGTAGGAACAAGTTTGTATAGGTATTTCAAAGATGCCCAGAACTGAGCTGAAGTTTGTATGTCTCCAACTCCTAGAAATAACTTCATGCCCCATCTCCCTTACTTCCAGCTAGTAAGGATCACAAAATTCCTAACAAAGTTTTGACACAGATTCCCAATTCTGGCATTCAGAACATATAGCACGTTGCTGTAAGCAAGCACATTCTCATTCAAAGTTGCAAGTCACTATGTAGGAACAAGTATGTATAGGTATTTCAAAGATGCCCAGAACTGAGCTAAACGTTGTATGTCTGCAACACCTAGAAATATCTTCATGCCCCATTTCCCTTACTTCCAGCTAGTAAGGATCACATAATTCTTAACAAAGTTTTGACACAGATTCCCAATTCGGGCATTCAGAACATATAGCACGTTGCTGTAAGCAAGCACATTCTCATTCAAAGTTGCAAGTTACTATGTAGGAACAAGTTTGTATAGGTATTTCAAAGATGCCCAGAACTGAGCTAAACTTGGTATGTCTCCAACTCCTAGAAATTACTTCATGCCCCATCTCACTTACTTCCATCTAGTAAGGATCACATAATTCCTAACAAAGTTTTGACACAGATTCTCAATTCGGGCATTCAGAACATATAGCACGTTGCTGTAAGCAAGCACATTCTCATTCTAAGAAGCAAGTTACTATGTAGGAACAAGTTTGTATAGGTATTTCAAAGATGCCCAGAACTGAGCTAAAGTGGGTATGTGTCCAACTCCTAGAAATAACTTCATGTCCCATCTCACTTACTTCCATCTAGTAAGGATCACATAATTCCTAACAAAGTTTTGACACAGATTCCCAATTCAGGCATTCAGAACATATAGCACGTTGCTCTAAGCAAGCACATTCTCATTCAAAGTTGCAAGTTACTATGTAGGAACAAGTTTGTATAGGTATTTCAAAGATGCCCAGAACTGAGCTAAACGTTATATGTCTCCAACTCCTAGAAATAACTTCATGCCCCATCTCCCTTACTTCCAGCTAGTAAGGATCACATAATTCCTAACAAAGTTTTGACACAGATTCCCAATTCGGGCATTGAGAACATATAGCACGTTGCTGTAAGCAAGCACATTCTCATTCACAGTTGCAAGTTACTATGTAGGAACAAGTTTGTATAGGTATTTCAAAGATGCCCAGAACTGATCTAACTTGGTATGTCTCCAACTCCTAGAAATAACTACATGCCCCATCTCCCTTACTTCCAGCTAGTAAGGATCACATAATTCCTAACAAAGTTTTGACACAGAATCCCAATTCGGGCATTCAGAACATATAGCACGTTGCTGTAAGCAAGCACATTCTCATTCAAAGTTGCAAGTTACTATGTAGGAACAAGTTTGTATAGGTATTTCAAAGATGCCCAGAACTGAGCTAAACGTTGTATGTCTCCAACTCCTAGAAATAACTTCATGCCCCATTTCCCTTACTTCCAGCTAGTAAGGATCACATAATTCCTAACAAAGTTTTGACACAGATTCCCAATTCGGGCATTCAGAACATATAGCACGTTGCTGTAAGCAAGCACATTCTCATTCAAAGTTGCAAGTTACTATGTAGGAACAAGTTTGTATAGGTATTTCAAAGATGCCCAGAACTGAGCTAAACTTGGTATGTCTCCAACTCCTAGAAATAACTTCATGCCCCATCTCCCTTACTTCCAGCTAGTAAGGATCACATAATTCCTAACAAAGATTTGACACAGATTCCCATTTCGGGCATTCAGAACATATAGCACGTTGCTGTAAGCAAGCACATTCTCATTCAAAGTTGCAAGTTACTATGTAGGAACAAGTTTGTATAAGTATTTCAAAGATGCCCAGAACTGAGCTAAACGTTGTATGTCTCCAACTCCTAGAAATAACTTCATGCCCCAACTCCCTTACTTCCAGCTAATAAGGATCACATAATTCCTAACAAAGTTTTGACACACATTCCCAATTCGGGCATTCAGAACATATAGCAAGTTGCTGTAAGCAAGCACATTCTCATTCAAAGTTGCAAGTTACTATGTAGGAACAAGTTTGTATAGGTATTTCAATGATGCCCAGAACTGACCTAAAGGTTGTATGTCTGCAACTCCTAGAAATAACTTCATGCCCCATCTCACTTACTTCCAGCTAGTAAGGATCACATAATTTCGAACAAAGTTTTGACACAGATTCCCAATTCGGGCATTCAGAACATATAGCACGTTGCTGTAAGCAAGCACATTCTCATTCAAAGTTGCAAGTTACTATGTAGGAACAAGTTTATATAGGAATTTCAATGATGCCCAGAACTGAGCTAAACGTTGTATGTCTCCAACTCCTAGAAATAACTTCATGCCCCATCTCCCTTACTTCCAGCTAGTAAGGATCACATAATTCCTAACAAAGTTTTGACACAGATTCCCAATTCGGGCATTCAGTACATATAGCACGTTGCTGTAAGCAAGCACATTCTCATTCAAAGTTGCAAGTTACTATGTAGGAACAAGTTTGTATAGGTATTTCAAAGATGCCCAGAACTGAGCTAAACGTTGTATGTCTCCAACTCCTAGAAATAACTTCATGCCCCATCTCCCTTACTTCCAGCTAGTAAGGATCACATAATTCCTAACAAAGTTTTGACACAGATTCCCAATTCGGGCATTCAGAACATATAGCACGTTGCTGTAAGCAAGCACCTTCTCATTCAAAGTTGCAAGTTACTATGTAGGAACAAGTTTGTATAGGTATTTCAAAGATGACCAGAACTGAGCTGAACTTGGTATGTGTCCAAGCTCTAGAAATAACTTCATGCCCCAACTACCTTACTTCCAGCTAGTAAGGATCACATAATTCCTAACAAAGTTTTGACACAGATTCCCAATTCGGGCATTCAGAACATATAGCACGTTGCTGTAAGCAAGCACATTCTCATTCAAAGTTGCAAGTTACTATGTAGGAACAAGTTTGTATAGGTATTTCAAAGATGCCCAGAACTGAGCTAAACTTGGTATGTCTCCAACTCCTAGAAATAACTTCATGCCCCATCTCCCTTACTTCCAGCTAGTAAGGATCACATAATTCCTAACAAAGTTTTGACACAGATTCCCATTTCGGGCATTCAGAACATATAGCACGTTGCTGTAAGCAAGCACATTCTCATTCAAAGTTGCAAGTTACTATGTAGGAACAAGTTTGTATAAGTATTTCAAAGATGCCCAGAACTGAGCTAAACGTTGTATGTCTCCAACTCCTAGAAATAACTTCATGCCCCAACTCCCTTACTTCCAGCTAATAAGGATCACATAATTCCTAACAAAGTTTTGACACACATTCCCAATTCGGGCATTCAGAACATATAGCAATTTGCTGTAAGCAAGCACATTCTCATTCAAAGTTGCAAGTTACTATGTAGGAACAAGTTTGTATAGGTATTTCAAAGATGCCCAGAACTGAGCTAAACGTTGTATGTCTCCAACTCCTACAAATAACTTCATGCCCCAACTCCCTTACTTCCAGCTAATAAGGATCACATAATTCCTAACAAAGTTTTGACACACATTCCCAATTCGGGCATTCAGAACATATAGCAAGTTGCTGTAAGCAAGCACATTCTGATTCAAAGTTGCAAGTTACTATGTAGGAACAAGTTTGTATAGGACTTTCAAAGATGCCCAGAACTGTGCTGAAGTTTGTATGTCTCCAACTCCTAGAAATAACTTCATGCCCCATCTCCCGTACTTCCAGCTAGTGAGGATCACATAATTCCTAACAAAGTTTTGACACAGATTCCCTATTCGGGCATTCAGAACATATAGCACGTTGCTGTAAGCAAGCACATTCTCATTCTAAGAAGCAAGTTACTATGTAGGAACAAGTTTGTATAGGTATTTCAAAGATGCCCAGAACTGAGCTAAAGTGGGTATGTGTCCAACTCCTAGAAATAACTTCATGCCCCATCTCCCTTACTTCCAGCTAGTAAGGATCACATAATTCCTAACAAAGTTTTGACACAGATTCCCAATTCGGGCATTCAGAACATATAGCACGTTGCTGTAAGCAAGCACATTCTCATTCCAAGTTGCAAGTTACTATGTAGGAACAAGTTTGTATAGGACTTTCAAAGATGCCCCGAACTGAGCTAAACGTTGTATGTCTGCAACTCCTAGAAATAACTTCATGCCCCATCTCCCTTATTTCCAGCTACTAAGGATCACATAATTCCTAACAAACTTTTGACACAGATTCCCAATCCGGGCATTCAGAACATATAGCACGTTGCTGTAAGCAAGCACATTCTCATTCAAAGTTGCAAGTTACTATGTAGGAACAAGTTTGTATAGGTATTTCAAAGATGCCCAGAACTGAGCTAAACGTTGTATGTCTGCAACTCCTAGAAATAACTTCATGCCCCATCTCCCTTACTTCCATCTAGTAAGGATCACATAATTCCTAACAAAGTTTTGACACTGATTCCCAATTCGGGCATTCAGAACATATAGCACGTTGCTGTAAGCAAGCACATTCTCATTCAAAGTTGCAAGTTACTATGTAGGAACAAGTTTGTATAGGTATTTCAAAGATGCCCAGAACTGAGCTAAACGTTGTATGTCTCCAACTCCTAGAAATAACTTTATGCCCCATCTCCCTTACTTCCATCTAGTAAGGATCACATAATTCCTAACAAAGTTTTGACACAGATTCCCAATTCGGGCATTCAGAACATATAGCACGTTGCTGTAAGCAAGCACATTCTCATTCAAAGTTGCAAGTTACTATGTAGGAACAAGTTTGTATAGGTATTTCAAAGATGCCCAGAACTGAGCTGAAGTTTGTATGTCTCCAACTCCTAGAAATAACTTCATGCCCCATCTCCCTTACTTCCAGCTAGTAAGGATCACAAAATTCCTAACAAAGTTTTGACACAGATTCCCAATTCTGGCATTCAGAACATATAGCACGTTGCTGTAAGCAAGCACATTCTCATTCAAAGTTGCAAGTCACTATGTAGGAACAAGTTTGTATAGGTATTTCAAAGATGCCCAGAACTGAGCTAAACGTTGTATGTCTGCAACACCTAGAAATATCTTCATGCCCCATTTCCCTTACTTCCAGCTAGTAAGGATCACATAATTCTTAACAAAGTTTTGACACAGATTCCCAATTCGGGCATTCAGAACATATAGCACGTTGCTGTAAGCAAGCACATTCTCATTCAAAGTTGCAAGTTACTATGTAGGAACAAGTTTGTATAGGTATTTCAAAGATGCCCAGAACTGAGCTAAACTTGGTATGTCTCCAACTCCTAGAAATTACTTCATGCCCCATCTCACTTACTTCCATCTAGTAAGGATCACATAATTCCTAACAAAGTTTTGACACAGATTCTCAATTCGGGCATTCAGAACATATAGCACGTTGCTGTAAGCAAGCACATTCTCATTCTAAGAAGCAAGTTACTATGTAGGAACAAGTTTGTATAGGTATTTCAAAGATGCCCAGAACTGAGCTAAAGTGGGTATGTGTCCAACTCCTAGAAATAACTTCATGTCCCATCTCACTTACTTCCATCTAGTAAGGATCACATAATTCCTAACAAAGTTTTGACACAGATTCCCAATTCAGGCATTCAGAACATATAGCACGTTGCTCTAAGCAAGCACATTCTCATTCAAAGTTGCAAGTTACTATGTAGGAACAAGTTTGTATAGGTATTTCAAAGATGCCCAGAACTGAGCTAAACGTTATATGTCTCCAACTCCTAGAAATAACTTCATGCCCCATCTCCCTTACTTCCAGCTAGTAAGGATCACATAATTCCTAACAAAGTTTTGACACAGATTCCCAATTCGGGCATTGAGAACATATAGCACGTTGCTGTAAGCAAGCACATTCTCATTCACAGTTGCAAGTTACTATGTAGGAACAAGTTTGTATAGGTATTTCAAAGATGCCCAGAACTGATCTAACTTGGTATGTCTCCAACTCCTAGAAATAACTACATGCCCCATCTCCCTTACTTCCAGCTAGTAAGGATCACATAATTCCTAACAAAGTTTTGACACAGAATCCCAATTCGGGCATTCAGAACATATAGCACGTTGCTGTAAGCAAGCACATTCTCATTCAAAGTTGCAAGTTACTATGTAGGAACAAGTTTGTATAAGTATTTCAAAGATGCCCAGAACTGAGCTAAACGTTGTATGTCTCCAACTCCTAGAAATAACTTCATGCCCCAACTCCCTTACTTCCAGCTAATAAGGATCACATAATTCCTAACAAAGTTTTGACACAGATTCCCAATTCGGGCATTCAGAACATATAGCACGTTGCTGTAAGCAAGCACATTCTCATTCAAAGTTGCAAGTTACTATGTAGGAACAAGTTTGTATAGGACTTTCAAAGATGCCCCGAACTGAGCTAAACGTTGTATGTCTGCAACTCCTAGAAATAACTTCATGCCCCATCTCCCTTATTTCCAGCTACTAAGGATCACATAATTCCTAACAAAGTTTTGACACAGATTCCCAATCCGGGCATTCAGAACATATAGCACGTTGCTGTAAGCAAGCACATTCTCATTCAAAGTTGCAAGTTACTATGTAGGAACAAGTTTGTATAGGTATTTCAAAGATGCCCAGAACTGAGCTAAACGTTGTATGTCTGCAACTCCTAGAAATAACTTCATGCCCCATCTCCCTTACTTCCAGCTAGTAAGGATGACATAATTCCTAACAAAGTTTTGACACTGATTCCCAATTCGGGCATTCAGAACATATAGCACGTTGCTGTAAGCAAGCACATTCTCATTCAAAGTTGCAAGTTACTATGTAGGAACAAGTTTGTATAGGTATTTCAAAGATGCCCAGAACTGAGCTAAACGTTGTATGTCTCCAACTCCTAGAAATAACTTTATGCCCCATCTCCCTTACTTCCATCTAGTAAGGATCACATAATTCCTAACAAAGTTTTGACACAGATTCCCAATTCGGGCATTCAGAACATATAGCACGTTGCTGTAAGCAAGCACATTCTCATTCAAAGTTGCAAGTTACTATGTAGGAACAAGTTTGTATAGGTATTTCAAAGATGCCCAGAACTGAGCTGAAGTTTGTATGTCTCCAACTCCTAGAAATAACTTCATGCCCCATCTCCCTTACTTCCAGCTAGTAAGGATCACAAAATTCCTAACAAAGTTTTGACACAGATTCCCAATTCTGGCATTCAGAACATATAGCACGTTGCTGTAAGCAAGCACATTCTCATTCAAAGTTGCAAGTCACTATGTAGGAACAAGTTTGTATAGGTATCTCAAAGATGCCCAGAACTGAGCTAAACGTTGTATGTCTGCAACACCTAGAAATATCTTCATGCCCCATTTCCCTTACTTCCAGCTAGTAAGGATCACATAATTCCTAACAAAGTTTTGACACAGATTCCCAATTCGGGCATTGAGAACATATAGCACGTTGCTGTAAGCAAGCACATTCTCATTCACAGTTGCAAGTTACTATGTAGGAACAAGTTTGTATAGGTATTTCAAAGATGCCCAGAACTGATCTAACTTGGTATGTCTCCAACTCCTAGAAATAACTACATGCCCCATCTCCCTTACTTCCAGCTAGTAAGGATCACATAATTCCTAACAAAGTTTTGACACAGAATCCCAATTCGGGCATTCAGAACATATAGCACGTTGCTGTAAGCAAGCACATTCTCATTCAAAGTTGCAAGTTACTATGTAGGAACAAGTTTGTATAGGTATTTCAAAGATGCCCAGAACTGAGCTAAACTTGGTATGTCTCCAACTCCTAGAAATTACTTCATGCCCCATCTCACTTACTTCCATCTAGTAAGGATCACATAATTCCTAACAAAGTTTTGACACAGATTCTCAATTCGGGCATTCAGAACATATAGCACGTTGCTGTAAGCAAGCACATTCTCATTCTAAGAAGCAAGTTACTATGTAGGAACAAGTTTGTATAGGTATTTCAAAGATGCCCAGAACTGAGCTAAAGTGGGTATGTGTCCAACTCCTAGAAATAACTTCATGTCCCATCTCACTTACTTCCATCTAGTAAGGATCACATAATTCCTAACAAAGTTTTGACACAGATTCCCAATTCAGGCATTCAGAACATATAGCACGTTGCTCTAAGCAAGCACATTCTCATTCAAAGTTGCAAGTTACTATGTAGGAACAAGTTTGTATAGGTATTTCAAAGATGCCCAGAACTGAGCTAAACGTTATATGTCTCCAACTCCTAGAAATAACTTCATGCCCCATCTCCCTTACTTCCAGCTAGTAAGGATCACATAATTCCTAACAAAGTTTTGACACAGATTCCCAATTCGGGCATTGAGAACATATAGCACGTTGCTGTAAGCAAGCACATTCTCATTCACAGTTGCAAGTTACTATGTAGGAACAAGTTTGTATAGGTATTTCAAAGATGCCCAGAACTGATGTAACTTGGTATGTCTCCAACTCCTAGAAATAACTACATGCCCCATCTCCCTTACTTCCAGCTAGTAAGGATCACATAATTCCTAACAAAGTTTTGACACAGAATCCCAATTCGGGCATTCAGAACATATAGCACGTTGCTGTAAGCAAGCACATTCTCATTCAAAGTTGCAAGTTACTATGTAGGAACAAGTTTGTATAGGTATTTCAAAGATGCCCAGAACTGAGCTAAACGTTGTATGTCTCCAACTCCTAGAAATAACTTCATGCCCCATTTCCCTTACTTCCAGCTAGTAAGGATCACATCATTCCTAACAAAGTTTTGACACAGATTCCCAATTCGGGCATTCAGAACATATAGCACGTTGCTGTAAGCAAGCACATTCTCATTCAAAGTTGCAAGTTACTATGTAGGAACAAGTTTGTATAGGAATTTCAATGATGCCCAGAACTGAGCTAAACTTGGTATATCTCCTACTCCTAGAAATAACTTCATGCCCCATCTCCCTTACTTCCAGCTAGTAAGGATCACATTATTCCTAACAATGTTGTGACACAGATTCCCAATTCGGGCATTCAGAACATATAGCACGTTGCTGTAAGCAAGCACATTCTCATTCAAAGTTGCAAGTTACTATGTAGGAACAAGTTTGTATAGGTATTTCAAAGATGCCCAGAACTGAGCTAAACTTGGTATGTGTCCAACCTCTAGAAATAACTTCATGCCGCAACTCTATTACTTCCAGCTAGTAAGGATCACATAATTCCTAACAAAGTTTTGACACAGATTCCCAATTCGGGCATTTAGAACATATAGCACGTTGCTGTAAGCAAGCACATTCTGATTCAAAGTTGCAAGTTACTATGAAGGAACAAGTTTGTATAGGTATTTCAAAGATGCCCAGAACTGAGCTAAACGTTGTATGTCTCCAACTCCTAGAAATAACTTCATGCCCCATCTCCATTACTTCCAGCTAGTAAGGATCACATAATTCCTAACAAAGATTTGACACAGATTCCCAATTCGGGCATTCAGAACATATAGCACGTTGCTGTAAGCAAGCACATTCTGATTCAAAGTTGCAAGTTACTATATAGGAACAAGTTTGTTTAGGTATTTCTTAGATGCCCAGAACTGAGCTAAACTTGGTATGTGTCCAGCTCCTAGAAATAACTTCAAGCCCCATCTTCCTTACTTCCAGCTAGTAAGGATTACATAATTCCTAACAAAGTTTTGACACAGATTCCCAATTCGGGCATTCAGAACATATAGCACGTTGCTGTAAGCAAGCACATTCTCATTCAAAGTTCAAGTTACTATGTAGGAACAAGTTTGTATAGGTATTTCAAAGATGCCCAGAACTGAGATAAACGTTATATGTCTCCAACTCCTAGAAATAACTTCATGCCCCATCTCCCTTACTTCCAGCTAGTAAGGATCACATAATTCCTAACAAAGTTTTGACACAGATTCCCAATTCGGGCATTGAGAACATATAGCACGTTGCTGTAAGCAAGCACATTCTCATTCACAGTTGCAAGTTACTATGTAGGAACAAGTTTGTATAGGTATTTCAAAGATGCCCAGAACTGATCTAACTTGGTATGTCTCCAACTCCTAGAAATAACTACATGCCCCATCTCCCTTACTTCCAGCTAGTAAGGATCACATAATTCCTAACAAAGTTTTGACACAGAATCCCAATTCGGGCATTCAGAACTTATAGCACGTTGCTGTAAGCAAGCACATTCTCATTCAAAGTTGCAAGTTACTATGTAGGAACAAGTTTGTATAGGTATTTCAAAGATGCCCAGAACTGAGCTAAACGTTGTATGTCTCCAACTCCTAGAAATAACTACATGCCCCATCTCCCTTACTTCCAGCTAGTCAGGATCACATAATTCCTAACAAAGTTTTGACACAGATTCCCAATTCGGGCATTGAGAACATATAGCACGTTGCTGTAAGCAAGCACATTCTGATTCAAAGTTGCAAGTTACTATGTAGGAACAAGTTTGTATAGGTATTTCAAAGATGCCCAGAACTGAGCTAAACGTTGTATGTCTCCAACTCCTAGAAATAACTTCATGCCCCATTTCCCTTACTTCCAGCTAGTAAGGATCACATAATTCCTAACAAAGTTTTGACACAGATTCCCAATTCGGGCATTCAGAACATATAGCACGTTGCTGTAAGCAAGCACATTCTCATTCAAAGTTGCAAGTTACTATGTAGGAACAAGTTTGTATAGGTATTTCAAAGATGCCCAGAACTGAGCTAAACTTGGTATGTGTCCCACTCCTAGAAATAACTTCATGCCCCATTTCCCTTACTTCCAGCTAGTATTGATCACATAATTCCTAACAAAGTTTTGACACAGATTCCCAATTCGGGCATTCAGAACATGTAGCACGTTGCTGCAAGCAAGCACATTGTCATTCAAAGTTGCAAGTTACTATGTAGGAACAAGTTTGTATAGGTATTTCAAAGATGCCCAGAACTGAGCTAAACGTTGTATGTCTCCAACTCCTAGAAATATCTTCAGGCCACATCTCACTTACTTACAGCTAGTAAGGATCACATAATTTCTAACAAAGTTTTGACACAGATTCCCAATTCGGGCATTCAGAACATATAGCACGTTGCTGTAAGCAAGCACATTCTCATTCAAAGTTGCAAGTTACTATGTAGGAACAAGTTTGTATAGGTGTTTCAAAGATGCCCAGAACTGAACTAAACTTGGTATGTCTCCAACTCCTAGAAATAACTTCATGCCCCATCTCCCTTACTTCCAGCTAGTAAGGATCACATAATTCCTAACAAAGTTTTGACACAGATTCCCAATTCGGGCATTCAGAACATATAGCACGTTGCTGTAAGCAAGCACATTCTCATTCAAAGTTGCAAGTTACTATGTAGGAACAAGTTTGTATAGGTATTTCAAAGATGCCCAGAATTGAGCTAAACTTGGTATGTGTCCAACACCTCGAAATAACTTCAGGCCCCATCTCCCTTACTTCCAGCTAGTAAGGATCACATAATTCCTAACAAAGTTTTGACACAGATTCCCAATTCGGGCATTCAGAACATATGGCACGTTGCTGTAAGCAAGCACATTCTCATTCAAAGTTGCAAGTTACTAAGTAGGAACAAGTTTGTAAAGCTATTTCAAAGAGGCCCAGAACTGAGCTAAACTTGGTATGTCTCCAACTCCTAGAAATAACTTCATGCCCCATCACCCTTACTTCCAGCTAGTAAGGATCACATAATTCCTAACAAAGTTTTGACACAGATTCCCAATTCAGGCATTCAGAACATATAGCACGTTGCTGTAAGCAAGCACATTCTCATTCAAAGTTGCAAGTTACTATGTAGAAACAAGTTTGTATAGGTATTTCAAAGATGCCCAGAACTGAGCTAAACGTTGTATGTCTCCAACTCCTAGAAATAACTTCATGCCCCAACTCCCTTACTTCCAGCTAGTAAGGATCACATAATTCCTAACAAAGTTTTGACACAGATTCCCAATTCGGGCATTCAGATCATATAGCAAGTTGCTGTAAGCAAGCACATTCTCATTCAAAGTTGCAAGTTACTATGTAGGAACAAGTTTGTATAGGTATTTCAAAGATGCCCAGAACTGACCTAAACGTTGTATGTCTCCAACTCCTAGAAAAAACTTCATGCCCCATCTCCCTTACTTCCAGCTAGTAAGGATCACATAATTCCTAACAAAGTATTGACACAGATTCCCAATTCGGGCTTTCAGAACATATAGCACGTTGCTGTAAGCAAGCACATTCTCATTCAAAGTTGCAAGTTACTATGTAGGAACAAGTTTGTATAGGTATTTCAAAGATGCCCAGAACTGAGCTAAACGTTGTATGTCTCCAACTCCTAGAAATAACTTCATGCCCCATCTCCCTTACTTCCAGCTAGTAAGGATCACATAATTCCTAACAAAGATTTGACACAGATTCCCAATTCGGTCATTCAGAACATATAGCACGTTGCTGTAAGCAAGCGCATTCTCATTCAAAGTTGCAAGTTACTATGTAGGAACAAGTTTGTATAGGTATTTCAAAGATGCCCAGAACTGAGCTAATCTTGGTATGTGTCCATCACCTCGAAATAACTTCATGCCCCATCACCCTTACTTCCAGCTAGTAAGGATCACATCATTCCTAACAAAGTTTTGACACAGATTCCCAATTCGGGCATTCAGAACATATAGCACGTTGCTGTAAGCAAGCACATTCTCATTCAAAGTTGCAAGTTACTATGTAGGAACAAGTTTGTAGAGGTATTTCAAAGATGCCCAGAACTGAGCTAAACTTCGTATGTGTCCAACTCCTAGAAATACCTTCATACCACATCTCCCTTACTTCCAGCTAGTAAGGATCACATAAATCCTAACAAAATTTGACACAGATTCCCAATTCGGGCATTCAGAACATATAGCACGTTGCTGTAAGCAATCACATTCTCATTCAAAGTTGCAAGTTACTATGTAGGAACAAGTTTGTATAGGTATTTCAAAGATGCCCAGAACTGACCTAAACGTTGTATGTCTCCAACTCCTAGAAATATCTTCATGCCCCATCTCCCTTACTTCCATCTAGTAAGGATCACATAATTCCTAAAAGTGTTTTGACACAGATTCCCAATTCGGGCATTCAGAACATATAGCACGTTGCTGTAAGCAAGCACATTCTCATTCAAAGTTGCAAGTTACTATGTAGGAACAAGTTTGTATAGGTATTTCAAAGATGCCCAGAATTGAGCTAAACTTGGTATGTGTCCAACCTCCAGAAATAACATCATGCCCCAACTCCCTTACTTCCAGCTAGTAAGGATCACATAATTCCTAACAAAGTTTTGACACAGATTCCCAATTCGGGCATTCAGAACATATAGAACGTTGCTGTAAGCAAGCACATTCTCATTCATAGTTGCAAGTTACTATGTAGGAACAAGTTTGTATAGGTATTTCAAAGATGCCCAGAACTGAGCTAAACTTCGTGTGTGTCCAACTCATAGAAATACCTTCATACCACATCTCTCTTACTTCCAGCTAGTAAGGATCACATAATTCCTAACAAAATTTGACACAGATTCCCAATTCGGGCATTCAGAACATATAGCACGTTGCTGTAAGCAATCACATTCTCATTCAAAGTTGCAAGTTACTATGTAGGAACAAGTTTGTATAGGTATTTCAAAGATGCCCAGAACTGAGCTAAACGTTGTATGTCTCCAACTCCTAGAAATAACTTCATGCCCCATCTCACTTACTTCCAGCTAGTAAGGATCACATAATTTCTAACAAAGTTTTGACACAGATTCCCAATTCGGGCATTCAGAACATATAGCACGTTGCTGTAAGCAAGCACATTCTCATTCAAAGTTGCAAGTTACTATGTAGGAACAAGTTTGTATAGGTATTTCAAAGATGCCGAGAACTGAGCTAAACTTGGTATGTGTGCAACCTCTACAAATAACTTCATGCCCCATTTCCCTTACTTCCAGCTAGTAAGGATCACATAATTCCTAACAAAGTTTTGACACAGATTCCCAATTCGGGCATTGAGAACATATAGCACGTTGCTGTAAGCAAGCACATTCTCATTCAAAGTTGCAAGTTACTATGTAGGAACAAGTTTCTATAGGTATTTCAAAGATGCCCAGAACTGAGCTAAACTTCGTATGTGTCCAACTCCTAGAAATACCTTCATACCCCATCTCCCTTACTTCCAGCTAGTAAGGATCACATAATTCCTAACAAAATTTGACACAGATTCCCAATTCGGGCATTCAGAACATATAGCACGTTGCTGTAAGCAATCACATTCTCATTCAAAGTTGCAAGTTAATATGTAGGAACAAGTTTGTATAGGTATTTCAAAGATACCCAGAACTGAGCTAAACTTGGTATGTGTCCAACTCCTAGAAATTATTTCATGCCCCATCACCCTTACTTCCAGCTAGTAAGGATCACATAATTCCTAACAAAGTTTTGACACACATTCCCAATTCGGGCATTCAGAAGATGTAGCACGTTGCTGTAAGCAAGCACATTCTCATTCAAAGTTGCAAGTTACTATGTAGGAACAAGTTTGTATAGGTATTTCAAAGATGCACAGAATTGAGCTAAACTTGGTATGTCTCCAACTCCTAGAAATAACTTCATGCCCCATCTCCCTTACTTCCATCTAGTAAGGATCACATAATTCCTAACAAAGTTTTGACACAGATTCCCAATTCGGGCATTCAGAACATATAGCACGTTGCTGTAAGCAAGCACATTCTCATTCAAAGTTGCAAGTTACAAAGTAGGAAAAGTTTGTAAAGGTATTTCAAAGATGCCAAGAACTGAGCTAAACTTGCTATGTCTCCAACTCCTAGAAATAACTTCATGCCCCATCTCCCTTACTTCCAGCTAGTAAGGATCACATAATTCCTAACAAAGTTTTGACACAGATTCCCAATTCGGGCATTCAGAACATATAGCACGTTGCTGTAAGCAAGCACATTCTCATTCAAAGTTGCAAGTTACTATGTAGGAATAAGTTTGTATAGGTATTTCAAAGATGCCCAGAACTGAGCTAAACTTGGTATTTGTCCAACCTCTAGAAATAACTTCATGCCCCAACTCCCTTACATTCAGCTAGTAAGGATCACATAATTCCTAACAAAGTTTTGACACAGATTCCCAATTCGGGCATTCAGAACATATAGCACGTTGCAGTAAGCAAGCACATTCTCATTCAAAGTTGCAAGTTACTATGTAGGAACATGTTTGCAAAGGTATTTCAAAGATGCCCAGAACTGAGCTAAACTTGGTATGTCTCCAACTCCTAGAAATATCTTCATGCCCCATCACCCTTACTTCCAGCTAGTAAGGATCACATAATTCCTAACAAAGTTTTGACACAGATTCACAATTCGGGCATTCAGAGCATATAGCACGTTGCTGTAAGCAAGCACATTCTCATTCAAAGTTGCAAGTTACTATGTAGGAACAAGTTTGTATAGGTATTTGAAAGATGCCCAGAACTGAGCTAAACTTCGTATGTGTCCAACTCCTAGAAATACCTTCATACCCCATCTCCCTTACTTCCAGCTAGTAAGGATCACATAATTCCTAACAAAATTTGACACAGATTCCCAATTCGGGCATTCAGAACATATAGCACGTTGCTGTAAGCAATCACATTCTCATTCAAAGTTGCAAGTTACTATGTAGGAACAAGTTTGTATAGGTATTTCAAAGATGCCCAGAACTGAGCTAAACTTGGTATGTGTCCAACCTCTAGAAATAACTTCATGTCCCAACTCCCTTACTTCCAGCTAGTAAGGATCACATAATTCCTAACAAAGTTTTTACACAGATTCCCGATTCGGGCATTCAGAACATGTAGCACGTTGCTGTATGCAAGCACATTCTCATTCAAAGTTGCAAGTTACTATGTAGGAACAAGTTTGTATAGGTATTTCAAAGATGCCCAGAACTGAGCTAAACGTTGTATGTCTCCAACTCCTAGAAATAACTTCATGCCCCATTTCCCTTACTTCCAGCTAGTAAGGATCACATAATTCCTAACAAAGTTTTGACACAGATTCCCAATTCGGGCATTCAGAACATATAGCACGTTGCTGTAAGCAAGCACATTCTCATTCAAAGTTGCAAGTTACTATGTAGGAACAAGTTTGTATAGGTATTTCAAAGATGCCCAGAACTGAGCTAAACTTGGTATGTGTCCCACTCCTAGAAATAACTTCATGCCCCATTTCCCTTACTTCCAGCTAGTATTGATCACATAATTCCTAACAAAGTTTTGACACAGATTCCCAATTCGGGCATTCAGAACATGTAGCACGTTGCTGCAAGCAAGCACATTGTCATTCAAAGTTGCAAGTTACTATGTAGGAACAAGTTTGTATAGGTATTTCAAAGATGCCCAGAACTGAGCTAAACGTTGTATGTCTCCAACTCCTAGAAATATCTTCAGGCCACATCTCACTTACTTACAGCTAGTAAGGATCACATAATTTCTAACAAAGTTTTGACACAGATTCCCAATTCGGGCATTCAGAACATATAGCACGTTGCTGTAAGCAAGCACATTCTCATTCAAAGTTGCAAGTTACTATGTAGGAACAAGTTTGTATAGGTGTTTCAAAGATGCCCAGAACTGAACTAAACTTGGTATGTCTCCAACTCCTAGAAATAACTTCATGCCCCATCTCCCTTACTTCCAGCTAGTAAGGATCACATAATTCCTAACAAAGTTTTGACACAGATTCCCAATTCGGGCATTCAGAACATATAGCACGTTGCTGTAAGCAAGCACATTCTCATTCAAAGTTGCAAGTTACTATGTAGGAACAAGTTTGTATAGGTATTTCAAAGATGCCCAGAATTGAGCTAAACTTGGTATGTGTCCAACACCTCGAAATAACTTCAGGCCCCATCTCCCTTACTTCCAGCTAGTAAGGATCACATAATTCCTAACAAAGTTTTGACACAGATTCCCAATTCGGGCATTCAGAACATATGGCACGTTGCTGTAAGCAAGCACATTCTCATTCAAAGTTGCAAGTTACTAAGTAGGAACAAGTTTGTAAAGCTATTTCAAAGAGGCCCAGAACTGAGCTAAACTTGGTATGTCTCCAACTCCTAGAAATAACTTCATGCCCCATCACCCTTACTTCCAGCTAGTAAGGATCACATAATTCCTAACAAAGTTTTGACACAGATTCCCAATTCAGGCATTCAGAACATATAGCACGTTGCTGTAAGCAAGCACATTCTCATTCAAAGTTGCAAGTTACTATGTAGAAACAAGTTTGTATAGGTATTTCAAAGATGCCCAGAACTGAGCTAAACGTTGTATGTCTCCAACTCCTAGAAATAACTTCATGCCCCAACTCCCTTACTTCCAGCTAGTAAGGATCACATAATTCCTAACAAAGTTTTGACACAGATTCCCAATTCGGGCATTCAGATCATATAGCAAGTTGCTGTAAGCAAGCACATTCTCATTCAAAGTTGCAAGTTACTATGTAGGAACAAGTTTGTATAGGTATTTCAAAGATGCCCAGAACTGACCTAAACGTTGTATGTCTCCAACTCCTAGAAAAAACTTCATGCCCCATCTCCCTTACTTCCAGCTAGTAAGGATCACATAATTCCTAACAAAGTATTGACACAGATTCCCAATTCGGGCTTTCAGAACATATAGCACGTTGCTGTAAGCAAGCACATTCTCATTCAAAGTTGCAAGTTACTATGTAGGAACAAGTTTGTATAGGTATTTCAAAGATGCCCAGAACTGAGCTAAACGTTGTATGTCTCCAACTCCTAGAAATAACTTCATGCCCCATCTCCCTTACTTCCAGCTAGTAAGGATCACATAATTCCTAACAAAGATTTGACACAGATTCCCAATTCGGTCATTCAGAACATATAGCACGTTGCTGTAAGCAAGCGCATTCTCATTCAAAGTTGCAAGTTACTATGTAGGAACAAGTTTGTATAGGTATTTCAAAGATGCCCAGAACTGAGCTAATCTTGGTATGTGTCCATCACCTCGAAATAACTTCATGCCCCATCACCCTTACTTCCAGCTAGTAAGGATCACATCATTCCTAACAAAGTTTTGACACAGATTCCCAATTCGGGCATTCAGAACATATAGCACGTTGCTGTAAGCAAGCACATTCTCATTCAAAGTTGCAAGTTACTATGTAGGAACAAGTTTGTAGAGGTATTTCAAAGATGCCCAGAACTGAGCTAAACTTCGTATGTGTCCAACTCCTAGAAATACCTTCATACCACATCTCCCTTACTTCCAGCTAGTAAGGATCACATAAATCCTAACAAAATTTGACACAGATTCCCAATTCGGGCATTCAGAACATATAGCACGTTGCTGTAAGCAATCACATTCTCATTCAAAGTTGCAAGTTACTATGTAGGAACAAGTTTGTATAGGTATTTCAAAGATGCCCAGAACTGACCTAAACGTTGTATGTCTCCAACTCCTAGAAATATCTTCATGCCCCATCTCCCTTACTTCCATCTAGTAAGGATCACATAATTCCTAAAAGTGTTTTGACACAGATTCCCAATTCGGGCATTCAGAACATATAGCACGTTGCTGTAAGCAAGCACATTCTCATTCAAAGTTGCAAGTTACTATGTAGGAACAAGTTTGTATAGGTATTTCAAAGATGCCCAGAATTGAGCTAAACTTGGTATGTGTCCAACCTCCAGAAATAACATCATGCCCCAACTCCCTTACTTCCAGCTAGTAAGGATCACATAATTCCTAACAAAGTTTTGACACAGATTCCCAATTCGGGCATTCAGAACATATAGAACGTTGCTGTAAGCAAGCACATTCTCATTCAAAGTTGCAAGTTACTATGTAGGAACAAGTTTGTATAGGTATTTGAAAGATGCCCAGAACTGAGCTAAACTTCGTATGTGTCCAACTCCTAGAAATACCTTCATACCCCATCTCCCTTACTTCCAGCTAGTAAGGATCACATAATTCCTAACAAAATTTGACACAGATTCCCAATTCGGGCATTCAGAACATATAGCACGTTGCTGTAAGCAATCACATTCTCATTCAAAGTTGCAAGTTACTATGTAGGAACAAGTTTGTATAGGTATTTCAAAGATGCCCAGAACTGAGCTAAACTTGGTATGTGTCCAACCTCTAGAAATAACTTCATGTCCCAACTCCCTTACTTCCAGCTAGTAAGGATCACATAATTCCTAACAAAGTTTTTACACAGATTCCCAATTCGGGCATTCAGAACATGTAGCACGTTGCTGTATGCAAGCACATTCTGATTCAAAGTTGCAAGTTACTATGTAGGAACAAGTTTGTATAGGTATTTCAAAGATGCCCAGAACTGAGCTAAACGTTGTATGTCTCCAACTCCTAGAAATAACTTCATGCCCCATTTCCCTTACTTCCAGCTAGTAAGGATCACATAATTCCTAACAAAGTTTTGACACAGATTCCCAATTCGGGCATTCAGAACATATAGCACGTTGCTGTAAGCAAGCACATTCTCATTCAAAGTTGCAAGTTACTATGTAGGAACAAGTTTGTATAGGTATTTCAAAGATGCCCAGAACTGAGCTAAACTTGGTATGTGTCCCACTCCTAGAAATAACTTCATGCCCCATTTCCCTTACTTCCAGCTAGTATTGATCACATAATTCCTAACAAAGTTTTGACACAGATTCCCAATTCGGGCATTCAGAACATGTAGCACGTTGCTGCAAGCAAGCACATTGTCATTCAAAGTTGCAAGTTACTATGTAGGAACAAGTTTGTATAGGTATTTCAAAGATGCCCAGAACTGAGCTAAACGTTGTATGTCTCCAACTCCTAGAAATATCTTCAGGCCACATCTCACTTACTTACAGCTAGTAAGGATCACATAATTTCTAACAAAGTTTTGACACAGATTCCCAATTCGGGCATTCAGAACATATAGCACGTTGCTGTAAGCAAGCACATTCTCATTCAAAGTTGCAAGTTACTATGTAGGAACAAGTTTGTATAGGTGTTTCAAAGATGCCCAGAACTGAACTAAACTTGGTATGTCTCCAACTCCTAGAAATAACTTCATGCCCCATCTCCCTTACTTCCAGCTAGTAAGGATCACATAATTCCTAACAAAGTTTTGACACAGATTCCCAATTCGGGCATTCAGAACATATAGCACGTTGCTGTAAGCAAGCACATTCTCATTCAAAGTTGCAAGTTACTATGTAGGAACAAGTTTGTATAGGTATTTCAAAGATGCCCAGAATTGAGCTAAACTTGGTATGTGTCCAACACCTCGAAATAACTTCAGGCCCCATCTCCCTTACTTCCAGCTAGTAAGGATCACATAATTCCTAACAAAGTTTTGACACAGATTCCCAATTCGGGCATTCAGAACATATGGCACGTTGCTGTAAGCAAGCACATTCTCATTCAAAGTTGCAAGTTACTAAGTAGGAACAAGTTTGTAAAGCTATTTCAAAGAGGCCCAGAACTGAGCTAAACTTGGTATGTCTCCAACTCCTAGAAATAACTTCATGCCCCATCACCCTTACTTCCAGCTAGTAAGGATCACATAATTCCTAACAAAGTTTTGACACAGATTCCCAATTCAGGCATTCAGAACATATAGCACGTTGCTGTAAGCAAGCACATTCTCATTCAAAGTTGCAAGTTACTATGTAGAAACAAGTTTGTATAGGTATTTCAAAGATGCCCAGAACTGAGCTAAACGTTGTATGTCTCCAACTCCTAGAAATAACTTCATGCCCCAACTCCCTTACTTCCAGCTAGTAAGGATCACATAATTCCTAACAAAGTTTTGACACAGATTCCCAATTCGGGCATTCAGATCATATAGCAAGTTGCTGTAAGCAAGCACATTCTCATTCAAAGTTGCAAGTTACTATGTAGGAACAAGTTTGTATAGGTATTTCAAAGATGCCCAGAACTGACCTAAACGTTGTATGTCTCCAACTCCTAGAAAAAACTTCATGCCCCATCTCCCTTACTTCCAGCTAGTAAGGATCACATAATTCCTAACAAAGTATTGACACAGATTCCCAATTCGGGCTTTCAGAACATATAGCACGTTGCTGTAAGCAAGCACATTCTCATTCAAAGTTGCAAGTTACTATGTAGGAACAAGTTTGTATAGGTATTTCAAAGATGCCCAGAACTGAGCTAAACGTTGTATGTCTCCAACTCCTAGAAATAACTTCATGCCCCATCTCCCTTACTTCCAGCTAGTAAGGATCACATAATTCCTAACAAAGATTTGACACAGATTCCCAATTCGGTCATTCAGAACATATAGCACGTTGCTGTAAGCAAGCGCATTCTCATTCAAAGTTGCAAGTTACTATGTAGGAACAAGTTTGTATAGGTATTTCAAAGATGCCCAGAACTGAGCTAATCTTGGTATGTGTCCATCACCTCGAAATAACTTCATGCCCCATCACCCTTACTTCCAGCTAGTAAGGATCACATCATTCCTAACAAAGTTTTGACACAGATTCCCAATTCGGGCATTCAGAACATATAGCACGTTGCTGTAAGCAAGCACATTCTCATTCAAAGTTGCAAGTTACTATGTAGGAACAAGTTTGTAGAGGTATTTCAAAGATGCCCAGAACTGAGCTAAACTTCGTATGTGTCCAACTCCTAGAAATACCTTCATACCACATCTCCCTTACTTCCAGCTAGTAAGGATCACATAAATCCTAACAAAATTTGACACAGATTCCCAATTCGGGCATTCAGAACATATAGCACGTTGCTGTAAGCAATCACATTCTCATTCAAAGTTGCAAGTTACTATGTAGGAACAAGTTTGTATAGGTATTTCAAAGATGCCCAGAACTGACCTAAACGTTGTATGTCTCCAACTCCTAGAAATATCTTCATGCCCCATCTCCCTTACTTCCATCTAGTAAGGATCACATAATTCCTAAAAGTGTTTTGACACAGATTCCCAATTCGGGCATTCAGAACATATAGCACGTTGCTGTAAGCAAGCACATTCTCATTCAAAGTTGCAAGTTACTATGTAGGAACAAGTTTGTATAGGTATTTCAAAGATGCCCAGAATTGAGCTAAACTTGGTATGTGTCCAACCTCCAGAAATAACATCATGCCCCAACTCCCTTACTTCCAGCTAGTAAGGATCACATAATTCCTAACAAAGTTTTGACACAGATTCCCAATTCGGGCATTCAGAACATATAGAACGTTGCTGTAAGCAAGCACATTCTCATTCATAGTTGCAAGTTACTATGTAGGAACAAGTTTGTATAGGTATTTCAAAGATGCCCAGAACTGAGCTAAACTTCGTGTGTGTCCAACTCATAGAAATACCTTCATACCACATCTCCCTTACTTCCAGCTAGTAAGGATCACATAATTCCTAACAAAATTTGACACAGATTCCCAATTCGGGCATTCAGAACATATAGCACGTTGCTGTAAGCAATCACATTCTCATTCAAAGTTGCAAGTTACTATGTAGGAACAAGTTTGTATAGGTATTTCAAAGATGCCCAGAACTGAGCTAAACTTTGTATGTCTCCAACTCCTAGAAATAACTTCATGCCCCATCTCACTTACTTCCAGCTAGTAAGGATCACATAATTTCTAACAAAGTTTTGACACAGATTCCCAATTCGGGCATTCAGAACATATAGCACGTTGCTGTAAGCAAGCACATTCTCATTCAAAGTTGCAAGTTACTATGTAGGAACAAGTTTGTATAGGTATTTCAAAGATGCCGAGAACTGAGCTAAACTTGGTATGTGTGCAACCTCTACAAATAACTTCATGCCCCATTTCCCTTACTTCCAGCTAGTAAGGATCACATAATTCCTAACAAAGTTTTGACACAGATTCCCAATTCGGGCATTGAGAACATATAGCACGTTGCTGTAAGCAAGCACATTCTCATTCAAAGTTGCAAGTTACTATGTAGGAACAAGTTTCTATAGGTATTTCAAAGATGCCCAGAACTGAGCTAAACTTCGTATGTGTCCAACTCCTAGAAATACCTTCATACCCCATCTCCCTTACTTCCAGCTAGTAAGGATCACATAATTCCTAACAAAATTTGACACAGATTCCCAATTCGGGCATTCAGAACATATAGCACGTTGCTGTAAGCAATCACATTCTCATTCAAAGTTGCAAGTTAATATGTAGGAACAAGTTTGTATAGGTATTTCAAAGATACCCAGAACTGAGCTAAACTTGGTATGTGTCCAACTCCTAGAAATTATTTCATGCCCCATCACCCTTACTTCCAGCTAGTAAGGATCACATAATTCCTAACAAAGTTTTGACACACATTCCCAATTCGGGCATTCAGAAGATGTAGCACGTTGCTGTAAGCAAGCACATTCTCATTCAAAGTTGCAAGTTACTATGTAGGAACAAGTTTGTATAGGTATTTCAAAGATGCACAGAATTGAGCTAAACTTGGTATGTCTCCAACTCCTAGAAATAACTTCATGCCCCATCTCCCTTACTTCCATCTAGTAAGGATCACATAATTCCTAACAAAGTTTTGACACAGATTCCCAATTCGGGCATTCAGAACATATAGCACGTTGCTGTAAGCAAGCACATTCTCATTCAAAGTTGCAAGTTACAAAGTAGGAAAAGTTTGTAAAGGTATTTCAAAGATGCCAAGAACTGAGCTAAACTTGCTATGTCTCCAACTCCTAGAAATAACTTCATGCCCCATCTCCCTTACTTCCAGCTAGTAAGGATCACATAATTCCTAACAAAGTTTTGACACAGATTCCCAATTCGGGCATTCAGAACATATAGCACGTTGCTGTAAGCAAGCACATTCTCATTCAAAGTTGCAAGTTACTATGTAGGAATAAGTTTGTATAGGTATTTCAAAGATGCCCAGAACTGAGCTAAACTTGGTATTTGTCCAACCTCTAGAAATAACTTCATGCCCCAACTCCCTTACATTCAGCTAGTAAGGATCACATAATTCCTAACAAAGTTTTGACACAGATTCCCAATTCGGGCATTCAGAACATATAGCACGTTGCAGTAAGCAAGCACATTCTCATTCAAAGTTGCAAGTTACTATGTAGGAACATGTTTGCAAAGGTATTTCAAAGATGCCCAGAACTGAGCTAAACTTGGTATGTCTCCAACTCCTAGAAATATCTTCATGCCCCATCACCCTTACTTCCAGCTAGTAAGGATCACATAATTCCTAACAAAGTTTTGACACAGATTCACAATTCGGGCATTCAGAGCATATAGCACGTTGCTGTAAGCAAGCACATTCTCATTCAAAGTTGCAAGTTACTATGTAGGAACAAGTTTGTATAGGTATTTGAAAGATGCCCAGAACTGAGCTAAACTTCGTATGTGTCCAACTCCTAGAAATACCTTCATACCCCATCTCCCTTACTTCCAGCTAGTAAGGATCACATAATTCCTAACAAAATTTGACACAGATTCCCAATTCGGGCATTCAGAACATATAGCACGTTGCTGTAAGCAATCACATTCTCATTCAAAGTTGCAAGTTACTATGTAGGAACAAGTTTGTATAGGTATTTCAAAGATGCCCAGAACTGAGCTAAACTTGGTATGTGTCCAACCTCTAGAAATAACTTCATGTCCCAACTCCCTTACTTCCAGCTAGTAAGGATCACATAATTCCTAACAAAGTTTTTACACAGATTCCCAATTCGGGCATTCAGAACATGTAGCACGTTGCTGTATGCAAGCACATTCTCATTCAAAGTTGCAAGTTACTATGTAGGAACAAGTTTGTATAGGTATTTCAAAGATGCCCAGAACTGAGCTAAATGTTGTATGTCTCCAACTCCTAGAAATAACTTCATGCCCCATCTCACTTACTTCCAGCTAGTAAGGATCACATAATTTCTAACAAAGTTTTGACACAGATTCCCAATTCGGGCATTCAGAACATGTAGCACGTTGCTGTAAGCAAGCACATTCTCATTCAAAGTTGCAAGTTACTATGTAGGAACAAGTTTGTATAGGTATTTCAAAGATGCCCAGAACTGAGCTAAACTTCGTATGTCTCCAACTCCTAGAAATAACATCATGCCCCATCTCACTTACTTCCAGCTAGTAAGGATCACGTAATTCCTAACAAAGTTTTGACACAGATTCCCAATTCGGGCATTCAGATCATATAGCAAGTTGCTGTAAGCAAGCACATTCTCATTCAAAGTTGCAAGTTACTATATAGGAACAAGTTTGTATAGGTATTTCAAAGATGCCCAGAACTGACCTAAACGTTGTATGTCTCCAACTCCCAGAAAAAACTTAATGCCCCATCTCCCTTACTTCCAGCTAGTAAGGATCACATAATTCCTAACAAAGTATTGACACAGATTCCCAATTCGGGCATTCAGAACATATAGCACGTTGATGTAAGCAAGAACATTCTCATTCAAAGTTGCAAGTTACTATGTAGGAACAAGTTTGTATAGGTATTTCAAAGATGCCCAGAACTGAGCTAAACTTGGTATGTGTCCAAGCTCTAGAAATAACTTCATGCCCCATCTCCCTTACTTCCAGCTAGTAAGGATCACATAATTCCTAACAAAGTTTTGACACAGAATCCCAATTCGGTCATTCAGAACATATAGCACGTTGCTGTAAGCAAGCACATTCTCATTCAAAGTTGCAAGTTACTATGTAGGAACAAGTTTGTATAGGTATTTCAAAGATGCCCAGAACTGAGCTAAACTTGGTATATGTCCAACTCCTCGAAATAACTTCATGCCCCAACTCCCTAACTTCCAGCTAGTAAGGATCACATAATTCCTAACAAAGTTTTGACACAGATTCCCAATTCGGGCATTCAGAACATATAGCACGTTGCTGTAAGCTAGCACATTCTCATTCAAAGTTGCAAGTTACTATGTAGGAACAAGTTTGTATAGGTATTTCAAAGATGCACAGAACTGAGCTAAACTTGGTATGTGTCCATCTCCTAGAAATACCTTCATACCCCATCTCCCTTACTTCCAGCTATTAAGGATCACATAATTCCTAACAAAATATGACACAGATTCCCAATTCGGGCATTAAGAACATATAGCACGTTTCTGTAAGCAATCAAATTCTCATTCAAAGTTGCAAGTTACTATGTAGGAACAAGTTTGTATAGGTATTTCAAAGATGCCCAGAACTGAGCTAAACTTGGTATGTGTCCCACTCCTAGAAATAACTTCATGCCCCATTTCCCTTACTTCCAGCTAGTATTGATCACATAATTCCTAACAAAGTTTTGACACAGATTCCCAATTCGGGCATTCAGAACATGTAGCACGTTGCTGTAAGCAAGCACATTGTCATTCAAAGTTGCAAGTTACTATGTAGGAACAAGTTTGTATAGGTATTTCAAAGATGCCCAGAACTGAGCTAAACGTTGTATGTCTCCAACTCCTAGAAATATCTTCAGGCCACATCTCACTTACTTACAGCTAGTAAGGATCACATAATTTCTAACAAAGTTTTGACACAGATTCCCAATTCGGGCATTCAGAACATATAGCACGTTGCTGTAAGCAAGCACATTCTCATTCAAAGTTGCAAGTTACTATGTAGGAACAAGTTTGTATAGGTATTTCAAAGATGCCCAGAACTGAGCTAAACTTGGTATGTCTCCAACTCCTAGAAATAACTTCATGCCCCATCTCCCTTACTTCCAGCTAGTAAGGATCACATAATTCCTAACAAAGTTTTGACACAGATTCCCAATTCGGGCATTCAGAACATATAGCACGTTGCTGTAAGCAAGCACATTCTCATTCAAAGTTGCAAGTTACTATGTAGGAACAAGTTTGTATAGGTATTTCAAAGATGCCCAGAATTGAGCTAAACTTGGTATGTGTCCAACACCTCGAAATAACTTCAGGCCCCATCTCCCTTACTTCCAGCTAGTAAGGATCACATAATTCCTAACAAAGTTTTGACACAGATTCCCAATTCGGGCATTCAGAACATATGGCACGTTGCTGTAAGCAAGCACATTCTCATTCAAAGTTGCAAGTTACTAAGTAGGAACAAGTTTGTAAAGCTATTTCAAAGAGGCCCAGAACTGAGCTAAACTTGGTATGTCTCCAACTCCTAGAAATAACTTCATGCCCCATCACCCTTACTTCCAGCTAGTAAGGATCACATAATTCCTAACAAAGTTTTGACACAGATTCCCAATTCAGGCATTCAGAACATATAGCACGTTGCTGTAAGCAAGCACATTCTCATTCAAAGTTGCAAGTTACTATGTAGAAACAAGTTTGTATAGGTATTTCAAAGATGCCCAGAACTGAGCTAAACGTTGTATGTCTCCAACTCCTAGAAAAAACTTCATGCCCCAACTCCCTTACTTCCAGCTAGTAAGGATCACATAATTCCTAACAAAGTTTTGACACAGATTCCCAATTCGGGCATTCAGATCATATAGCAAGTTGCTGTAAGCAAGCACATTCTCATTCAAAGTTGCAAGTTACTATGTAGGAACAAGTTTGTATAGGTATTTCAAAGATGCCCAGAACTGACCTAAACGTTGTATGTCTCCAACTCCTAGAAAAAACTTCATGCCCCATCTCCCTTACTTCCAGCTAGTAAGGATCACATAATTCCTAACAAAGTATTGACACAGATTCCCAATTCGGGCATTCAGAACATAAAGCACGTTGCTGTAAGCAAGCACATTCTCATTCAAATTTGCAAGTTACTATGTAGGAACAAGTTTGTATAGGTATTTCAAAGATGCCCAGAACTGAGCTAAACGTTGTATGTCTCCAACTCCTAGAAATAACTTCATGCCCCATCTCCCTTACTTCCAGCTAGTAAGGATCACATAATTCCTAACAAAGATTTGACACAGATTCCCAATTCGGTCATTCAGAACATATAGCACGTTGCTGTAAGCAAGCGCATTCTCATTCAAAGTTGCAAGTGACTATGTAGGAACAAGTTTGTATAGGTATTTCAAAGATGCCCAGAACTGAGCTAATCTTGGTATGTGTCCATCACCTCGAAATAACTTCATGCCCCATCACCCTTACTTCCAGCTAGTAAGGATCACATCATTCCTAACAAAGTTTTGACACAGATTCCCAATTCGGGCATTCAGAACATATAGCACGTTGCTGTAAGCAAGCACATTCTCATTCAAAGTTGCAAGTTACTATGTAGGAACAAGTTTGTAGAGGTATTTCAAAGATGCCCAGAACTGAGCTAAACTTCGTATGTGTCCAACTCCTAGAAATACCTTCATACCACATCTCCCTTACTTCCAGCTAGTAAGGATCACATAAATCCTAACAAAATTTGACACAGATTCCCAATTCGGGCATTCAGAACATATAGCACGTTGCTGTAAGCAATCACATTCTCATTCAAAGTTGCAAGTTACTATGTAGGAACAAGTTTGTATAGGTATTTCAAAGATGCCCAGAACTGACCTAAACGTTGTATGTCTCCAACTCCGAGAAATAACTTCATGCCCCATCTCCCTTACTTCCATCTAGTAAGGATCACATAATTCCTAAAAGTGTTTTGACACAGATTCCCAATTCGGGCATTCAGAACATATAGCACGTTGCTGTAAGCAATCACATTCTCATTCAAGGTTGCAAGTTACTATGTAGGAACAAGTTTGTATAGGTATTTCAAAGATGCCCAGAACTGAGCTAAACGTTGTATGTCTCCAACTCCTAGAAATAACTTCATGCCCCATCTCACTTACTTCCAGCTAGTAAGGATCACATAATTTCTAACAAAGTTTTGACACAGATTCCCAATTCGGGCATTCAGAACATATAGCACGTTGCTGTAAGCAAGCACATTCTCATTCAAAGTTGCAAGTTACTATGTAGGAACAAGTTTGTATAGGTATTTCAAAGATGCCGAGAACTGAGCTAAACTTGGTATGTGTGCAACCTCTACAAATAACTTCATGCCCCAACTCACTTACTTCCAGCTAGTAAGGATCACATAATTCCTAACAAAGTTTTGACACAGATTCCCAATTCGGGCATTGAGAACATATAGCACGTTGCTGTAAGCAAGCACATTCTCATTCAAAGTTGCAAGTTACTATGTAGGAACAAGTTTCTATAGGTATTTCAAAGATGCCCAGAACTGAGCTAAACTTCGTATGTGTCCAACTCCTAGAAATACCTTCATACCCCATCTCCCTTACTTCCAGCTAGTAAGGATCACATAATTCCTAACAAAATTTGACACAGATTCCCAATTCGGGCATTCAGAACATATAGCACGTTGCTGTAAGCAATCACATTCTCATTCAAAGTTGCAAGTTAATATGTAGGAACAAGTTTGTATAGGTATTTCAAAGATACCCAGAACTGAGCTAAACTTGGTATGTGTCCAACTCCTAGAAATTATTTCATGCCCCATCACCCTTACTTCCAGCTAGTAAGGATCACATAATTCCTAACAAAGTTTTGACACACATTCCCAATTCTGGCATTCAGAAGATGTAGCACGTTGCTGTAAGCAAGAACATTCTCATTCAAAGTTGCAAGTTACTATGTAGGAACAAGTTTGTATAGGTATTTCAAAGATGCCCAGAATTGAGCTAAACTTGGTATGTCTCCAACTCCTAGAAATAACTTCATGCCCCATCTCCCTTACTTCCATCTAGTAAGGATCACATAATTCCTAACAAAGTTTTGACACGGATTCCCAATTCGGGGATTCAGAACATATAGCACGTTGCTGTAAGCAAGCACATTCTCATTCAAAGTTGCAAGTTACTAAGTAGGAATAAGTTTGTAAAGGTATTTCAAAGATGCCAAGAACTGAGCTAAACTTCGTATGTGTCCAACTCCTAGAAATACCTTCATACCCCATCTCCCTTACTTCCAGCTATTAAGGATCACATAATTCCTAACAAAATATGACACAGATTCCCAATTCGGGCATTAAGAACATATAGCACGTTTCTGTAAGCAATCAAATTCTCATTCAAAGTTGCAAGTTACTATGTAGGAACAAGTTTGTATAGGTATTTCAAAGATGCCCAGAACTGAGCTAAACTTGGTATGTGTCCCACTCCTAGAAATAACTTCATGCCCCATTTCCCTTACTTCCAGCTAGTATTGATCACATAATTCCTAACAAAGTTTTGACACAGATTCCCAATTCGGGCATTCAGAACATGTAGCACGTTGCTGTAAGCAAGCACATTGTCATTCAAAGTTGCAAGTTACTATGTAGGAACAAGTTTGTATAGGTATTTCAAAGATGCCCAGAACTGAGCTAAACGTTGTATGTCTCCAACTCCTAGAAATATCTTCAGGCCACATCTCACTTACTTACAGCTAGTAAGGATCACATAATTTCTAACAAAGTTTTGACACAGATTCCCAATTCGGGCATTCAGAACATATAGCACGTTGCTGTAAGCAAGCACATTCTCATTCAAAGTTGCAAGTTACTATGTAGGAACAAGTTTGTATAGGTATTTCAAAGATGCCCAGAACTGAGCTAAACTTGGTATGTCTCCAACTCCTAGAAATAACTTCATGCCCCATCTCCCTTACTTCCAGCTAGTAAGGATCACATAATTCCTAACAAAGTTTTGACACAGATTCCCAATTCGGGCATTCAGAACATATAGCACGTTGCTGTAAGCAAGCACATTCTCATTCAAAGTTGCAAGTTACTATGTAGAAACAAGTTTGTATAGGTATTTCAAAGATGCCCAGAACTGAGCTAAACGTTGTATGTCTCCAACTCCTAGAAAAAACTTCATGCCCCAACTCCCTTACTTCCAGCTAGTAAGGATCACATAATTCCTAACAAAGTTTTGACACAGATTCCCAATTCGGGCATTCAGATCATATAGCAAGTTGCTGTAAGCAAGCACATTCTCATTCAAAGTTGCAAGTTACTATGTAGGAACAAGTTTGTATAGGTATTTCAAAGATGCCCAGAACTGACCTAAACGTTGTATGTCTCCAACTCCTAGAAAAAACTTCATGCCCCATCTCCCTTACTTCCAGCTAGTAAGGATCACATAATTCCTAAAAAAGTATTGACACAGATTCCCAATTCGGGCATTCAGAACATATAGCACGTTGCTGTAAGCAAGCACATTCTCATTCAAATTTGCAAGTTACTATGTAGGAACAAGTTTGTATAGGTATTTCAAAGATGCCCAGAACAGAGCTAAACGTTGTATGTCTCCAACTCCTAGAAATAACTTCATGCCCCATCTCCCTTACTTCCAGCTAGTAAGGATCACATAATTCCTAACAAAGATTTGACACAGATTCCCAATTCGGTCATTCAGAACATATAGCACGTTGCTGTAAGCAAGCGCATTCTCATTCAAAGTTGCAAGTGACTATGTAGGAACAAGTTTGTATAGGTATTTCAAAGATGCCCAGAACTGAGCTAATCTTGGTATGTGTCCATCACCTCGAAATAACTTCATGCCCCATCACCCTTACTTCCAGCTAGTAAGGATCACATCATTCCTAACAAAGTTTTGACACAGATTCCCAATTCGGGCATTCAGAACATATAGCACGTTGCTGTAAGCAAGCACATTCTCATTCAAAGTTGCAAGTTACTATGTAGGAACAAGTTTGTAGAGGTATTTCAAAGATGCCCAGAACTGAGCTAAACTTCGTATGTGTCCAACTCCTAGAAATAACTTCATGCCCCATTTCCCTTACTTCCAGCTAGTAAGGATCACATAATTCCTAACAAAGATTTGACACAGATTCCCAATTCGGGCATTCAGAACATGTAGCACGTTGCTGTAAGCAAGCAGATTCTCATTCAAAGTTGAAAGTTACCATGTAGGAACAAGTTTGTATAGGTATTTCAAAGATGCCCAGAACTGAGCTAAACGTTGTATGTCTCCAACTCCTAGAAATATCTTCAGGCCCCATCTCACTTACTTACAGCTAGTAAGGATCACATAATTTCTAACAAAGTTTTGACACAGATTCCCAATTCGGGCATTCAGAACATATAGCACGTTGCTGTAAGCAAGCACATTCTCATTCAAAGTTGCAAGTTACTATGTAGGAACAAGTTTGTATAGGTATTTCAAAGATGCCCAGAACTGAGCTAAACTTGGTATGTCTCCAACTCATAGAAATAACTTCATGCCACATCTCCCTTACTTCCAGCTAGTAAGGATCACATAATTCCTAACAAAGTTTTGACACAGATTCCCAATTCGGGCATTCAGAACATATAGCACGTTGCTGTAAGCAAGCACATTCTCATTCAAAGTTGCAAGTTACTATGTAGGAACAAGTTTGTATAGGTATTTCAAAGATGCCCAGAACTGAGCTAAACGTTGTATGTCTCCAACTCCTAGAAATAACTTCATGCCCCAACTCCGTTACTTCCAGCTAGTAAGGATCACGTAATTCCTAACAAAGTTTTGACACAGATTCCCAATTCGGGCATTCAGATCATATAGCAAGTTGCTGTAAGCAAGCACATTCTCATTCAAAGTTGCAAGTTACTATGTAGGAAAAAGTTTGTATAGGTATTTCAAAGATGCCCAGAACTGACCTAAACGTTGTATGTCTCCAACTCCCAGAAAAAACATCATGCCCCATCTCCCTTACTTCCAGCTAGAAAGGATCACATAATTCCTAACAAAGTATTGACACAGATTCCCAATTCGGGCATTCAGAACATATAGCACGTTGATGTAAGCAAGAACATTCTCATTCAAAGTTGCAAGTTACTATGTAGGAACAAGTTTGTATAGGTATTTCAAAGATGCCCAGAACTGAGCTAAACTTGGTATGTGTCCAAGCTCTAGAAATAACTTCATGCCCCATCTCCCTTACTTCCAGCTAGTAAGGATCACATAATTCCTAACAAAGTTTTGACACAGAATCCCAATTCGGTCATTCAGAACATATAGCACGTTGCTGTAAGCAAGCACATTCTCATTCAAAGTTGCAAGTTACTATGTAGGAAAAAGTTTGTATAGGTATTTCAAAGATGCCCAGAACTGAGCTAAACTTGGTATGTGTCCAACTCCTCGAAATAACTTCATGCCCCAACTCCCTAACTTCCAGCTAGTAAGGATCACATAATTCCTAACAAAGTTTTGACACAGATTCCCAATTCGGGCATTCAGAACATATAGCACGTTGCTGTAAGCTAGCACATTCTCATTCAAAGTTGCAAGTTACTATGTAGGAACAAGTTTGTATAGGTATTTCAAAGATGCCCAGAACTGAGCTAAACTTGGTATGTGTCCAACTCCTAGAAATACCTTCATACCCCATCTCCCTTACTTCCAGCTATTAAGGATCACATAATTCCTAACAAAATATGACACAGATTCCCAATTCGGGCATTAAGAACATATAGCACGTTTCTGTAAGCAATCAAATTCTCATTCAAAGTTGCAAGTTACTATGTAGGAACAAGTTTGTATAGGTATTTCAAAGATGCCCAGAACTGAGCTAAACTTGGTATGTGTCCCACTCCTAGAAATAACTTCATGCCCCATTTCCCTTACTTCCAGCTAGTAAGGATCACATAATTCCTAACAAAGTTTTGACACAGATTCCCAATTCGGGCATTCAGAACATGTAGCACGTTGCTGTAAGCAAGCACATTCTCATTCAAAGTTGCAAGTTACTATGTAGGAACAAGTTTGTATAGGTATTTCAAAGATGCCCAGAACTGAGCTAAACGTTGTATGTCTCCAACTCCTAGAAATATCTTCAGGCCCCATCTCACTTACTTACAGCTAGTAAGGATCACATAATTTCTAACAAAGTTTTGACACAGATTCCCAATTCGGGCATTCAGAACATATAGCACGTTGCTGTAAGCAAGCACATTCTCATTCAAAGTTGCAAGTTACTATGTAGGAACAAGTTTGTATAGGTATTTCAAAGATGCCCAGAATTGAGCTAAACTTGGTATGTGTCCAACACCTCGAAATAACTTCAGGCCCCATCTCCCTTACTTCCAGCTAGTAAGCATCACATAATTCCTAACAAAGTTTTGACACAGATTCCCAATTCGGGCATTCAGAACATATGGCACGTTGCTGTAAGCAAGCACATTCTCATTCAAAGTTGCAAGTTACTAAGTAGGAACAAGTTTGTAAAGCTATTTCAAAGAGGCCCAGAACTGAGCTAAACTTGGTATGTCTCCAACTCCTAGAAATAAGTTCATGCCCCATCACCCTTACTTAAAGCTAGTATGGATCACATAATACCTAACAAAGTTTTGACACAGATTCCCAATTCAGGCATTCAGAACATATAGCACGTTGCTGTAAGCAAGCACATTCTCATTCAAAGTTGCAAGTTACTATGTAGAAACAAGTTTGTATAGGTATTTCAAAGATGCCCAGAACTGAGCTAAACGTTGTATGTCTCCAACTCCTAGAAATAACTTCATGCCCCAACTCCCTTACTTCCAGCTAGTAATGATCACATAATTCCTAACAAAGTTTTGACACAGATTCCCAATTCGGGCATTCAGATCATATAGCAAGTTGCTGTAAGCAAGCACATTCTCATTCAAAGTTGCAAGTTACTATGTAGGAACAAGTTTGTATAGGTATTTCAAAGATGCCCAGAACTGACCTAAACGTTGTATGTCTCCAACTCCTAGAAAAAACTTCATGCCCCATCTCCCTTACTTCCAGCTAGTAAGGATCACATAATTCCTAACAAAGTATTGACACAGATTCCCAATTCGGGCATTCAGAACATATAGCACGTTGCTGTAAGCAAGCACATTCTCATTCAAAGTTGCAAGATACTATGTAGGAACAAGTTTGTATAGGTATTTCAAAGATGCCCAGAACTAAGCTAAACGTTGTATGTCTCCAACTCCTAGAAATAACTTCATGCCCCATCTCCCTTACTTCCAGCTAGTAAGGATCACATAATTCCTAACAAAGTTTTGACACAGATTCCCAATTCGGTCATTCAGAACATATAGCACGTTGCTGTAAGCAAGCGCATTCTCATTCAAAGTTGCAAGTTACTATGTAGGAACAAGTTTGTATAGGTATTTCAAAGATGCCCAGAACTGAGCTAATCTTGGTATGTGTTCATCACCTCGAAATAACTTCATGCCCCATCACCCTTACTTCCAGCTAGTAAGGATCACATAATTCCTAACAAAGTTTTGACACAGATTCCCAATTCGGGCATTCAGAACATATAGCACGTTGCTGTAAGCAAGCACATTCTCATTCAAAGTTGCAAGTTACTATGTAGGAACAAGTTTGTAGAGGTATTTCAAAGATGCCCAGAACTGAGCTAAACTTCGTATGTGTCCAACTCCTAGAAATACCTTCATACCACATCTCCCTTACTTCCAGCCAGTAAGGATCACATAAATCCTAACAAAATTTTACACAGATTCCCAATTAGGGCATTCAGAACATATAGCACGTTGCTGTAAGCAATCACATTCTCATTCAAAGTTGCAAGTTACTATGTAGGAACAAGTTTGTATAGGTATTTCAAAGATGCCCAGAACTGAGCTAAACGTTGTATGTCTCCAACTCCTAGAAATAACTTCATGCCCCATCTCCCTTACTTCCATCTAGTAAGGATCACATAATTCCTAAAAGTGTTTTGACACAGATTCCCAATTCGGGCATTCAGAACATATAGCACGTTGCTGTAAGCAAGCACATTCTCATTCAAAGTTGCAAGTTACTATGTAGGAAAAAGTTTTTAAAGGTATTTCAAAGATGCCCACAACTGAGCTAAACTTGGTATGTCTCCAATCTCTAGAAATAACTTCATGCCCCATCACCCTTACTTCCAGCTAGTAAGGATCACATAATTCCTAACAAAGTTTTGACACAGATTCCCAATTCGGGCATTCAGAACATATAGCACGTTGCTGTAAGCAAGCACATTCTCATTCAAAGTTGCAAGTTACTATGTAGGAACAAGTTTGTATAGGTATTTTAAAGACGCCCAGAACTGAGCTAAACGTGGTATGTGTCCAACTCCTAGAAATAACTTCATGCCCCATCTCCCTTACTTCCTGCTAGTAAGTATCACATAATTCCTAACAAAGTTTTGACACAGATTCCCAATTCGGGCATTCAGAACATATAGCACGTTGCTGTAAGCAAGCACATTCTCATTCAAAGTTGCAAGTTACTATGTAGGAACAAGTTTGTATAGGTATTTCAAAGATGCCCAGAACTGAGCTAAACTTGGTATGTGTCCAACTCCTAGAAATAACTTCATGCCCCAACTCCCTTACTTCCAGCTAGTAAGGATCACATAATTCCTAACAAAATTTGACACAGATTCCCAATTCGGGCATTCAGAACACATAGCACGTTGATGTAAGCAAGCACATTCTCATTCAAAGTTGCAAGTTACTATGTAGGAACAAGTTTGTATAGGTATTTCAAAGATGCCCAGAACTGAGCTAAACGTTGTATGTCTGCAACTCCTAGAAGTAACTTCATGCCCCATCTCCCTTACTTCCAGCTAGTAAGGATCTCATAATTCCTAACAAAGTTTTGACACAGATTCCAAATTCGGGCATTCAGAACATGTAGCACGTTGCTGTAAGCAAGCACATTCTCATTCAAAGTTGCAGGTTACTATGTAGGAACAAGTTTGTATAGGTATTTCAAAGAGGCCCAGAATTGAGCTAAACTTGGTATGTGTCCAACCTCTAGAAATAACTTCATGCCCCAACTCCCTTACTTCCAGCTAGTAAGGATCACATAATTCCTAACAAAGTTTTGACACAGATTCCCAATTCGGGCATTCAGAACATATAGAACGTTGCTGTAAGCAAGCACATTCTCATTCATAGTTGCAAGTTACTATGTAGGAACAAGTTTGTATAGGTATTTCAAAGATGCCCAGAACTGAGCTAAACTTCGTGTGTGTCCAACTCCTAGAAATACCTTCATACCCCATCTCTCTTACTTCCAGCTAGTAAGGATCACATAATTCCTAACAAAATTTGACACAGATTCCCAATTCGGGCATTCAGAACATATAGCACGTTGCTGTAAGCAATCACATTCTCATTCAAAGTTGCAAGTTACTATGTAGGAACAAGTTTGTATAGGTATTTCAAAGATGCCCAGAACTGACCTAAACTTGGTATGTGTCCAACTCCTAGAAATAACATCATGCCCCAACTCCCTTACTTCCAGCTAGTAAGGATCACATAATTCCTAACAAAGTTTTTACACAGATTCCCAATTCGGGCATTCAGAACATGTAGCACGTTGCTGTAAGCAAGCACATTCTCATTCAAAGTTGCAAGTTACTATGTAGGAACAAGTTGGTATAGGTATTTCAAAGATGCCCAGAATTGAGCTAAACTTGGTATGTCTCCAACTCCTAGAAATAACTTCATGCCCCATCTCCCTTACTTCCATCTAGTAAGGATCACATAATTCCTAACAAAGATTTGACACAGATTCCCAATTCGGGCATTCAGAACATATAGCACGTTGCTGTAAGCAAGCACATTCTCATTCAAAGTTGCAAGTTACTAAGTAGGAATAAGTTTGTAAAGGTATTTCAAAGATGCCCAGAACTGAGCTAAACTTGCTATGTCTCCAACTCCTAGAAATAACTTCATGCCCCATCTCCCTTACTTCCAGCTAGTAAGGATCACATAATTCCTAACAAAGTTTTGACACAGATTCCCAATTCGGGCATTCAGAACATATAGCACGTTGCTGTAAGCAAGCACATTCTCATTCAAAGTTGCAAGTTACTATGTAGGAACAAGTTTGTATAGGTATTTCAAAGATGCCCAGAACTGAGCTAAACTTGGTATTTGTCCAACCTCTAGAAATAACTTCATGCCCCAACTCCCTTACATTCAGCTAGTAAGGATCACATAATTCCTAACAAAGTTTTGACACAGATTCCCAATTCGGGCATTCAGAACATATAGCACGTTGCTGTAAGCAAGCACATTCTCATTCAAAGTTGCAAGTTACTATGTAGGAACAAGTTTGTAAAGGTATTTCAAAGATGCCCAGAACTGAGCTAAACTTGGTATGTCTCCAACTCCTAGAAATAACTTCATTCCCCATCACCCTTACTTCCAGCTAGTAAGGATCACATAATTCCTAACAAAGTTTTGACACAGATTCACAATTCGGGCATACAGAGCATATAGCACATTGCTGTAAGCAAGCACATTCTCATTCAAAGTTGCAAGTTACTATGTAGGAACAAGTTTGTATAGGTATTTCAAAGATGCCCAGAACTGAGCTAAACTTGGTATGTGTCCAACCTCTAGAAATAACTTCATGCCCCAACTCCCTTACTTCCAGCTAGTAAGGATCACATAATTCCTAACAAAGATTTGACACAGATTCCCAATTCGGGCATTCAGAACATATAGCACGTTGCTGTAAGCAAGCACATTCTCATTCAAAGTTGCAAGTTACTATGTAGGAACAAGTTTGTATAGGTATTTCAAAGATGCCCAGAACTGAGCTAAACGTTGTATGTCTCCAACTCCTAGAAATAACTTCATGCCCCATCTCACTTACTTCCAGCTAGTAAGGATCACATAATTTCTAACAAAGTTTTGACACAGATTCGCAATTCGGGCATTCAGAACATATAGCACGTTGCTGTAAGCAAGCACATTCTCATTCAAAGTTGCAAGTTACTATGTAGGAACAAGTTTGTATAGGTATTTCAAAGATGCCCAGAACTGAGCTAAACGTTGTATGTCTCCAACTCCTAGAAATAACTTCATGCCCCATCTCCCTTACTTCCAGCTAGTAAGGATCACATAATTCCTAACAAAGTTTTGACACAGATTCCCAATTCGGGCATTCAGAACATGTAGCAAGTTGCTGTAAGCAAGCACATTCAATTCAATGTTGCAAGTTACTATGTAGGAACAAGTTTGTATGGGTATTTCAAAGATGCCCAGAATTGAGCTAAACTTGGTATGTCTCCAACTCCTAGAAATAACTTCATGCCCCATCTCACTTACTTCCATCTAGTAAGGATCACATAATTCCTAACAAAGTTTTGACACAGATTCCCAATTCGGGCATTCAGAACATATAGCACGTTGCTGCAAGCAAGCACATTCTCATTCAAAGTTGCAAGTTACTATATAGGAACAATTTTGTATAGGTATTTCAAAGATGCCCAGAACTGAGCTAAACTTGGTATGTGTCCCACTCCTAGAAATAACTTCATACCCCATCTCCCTTACTTCCAGCTAGTAAGGATCACATAATTCCTAACAAAGTTTTGACACAGATTCCCAATTCGGGCATTCAGAACATGTAGCAGGTTGCTGTAAGCAAGCACATTCTCATTCAAAGTTGCAAGTTACTATGTAGGAACAATTTTGTATAGGTATTTCAAAGATGCCCAGAACTAAGCTAAACGTTGTATGTCTCCAACTCCTAGAAATAACTTCATGCCCCATCTCCCTTACTTCCATCTAGTAAGGATCACATAATTCCTAAGTGTTTTGACACAGATTCCCAATTCGGGCATTCAGAACATATAGCCCGTTGCTGTAAGCAAGCACATTCTCATTCAAAGTTGCAAGTTACTATGTAGGAACAAGTTTGTAAAGGTATTTCAAAGATGCCCAGAACTGAGCTAAATTTGGTATGTCTCCAACCTCTAGAAATAACTTCATGCCCCATCACCCTTACTTCCAGCTAGTAAGGATCACATAATACCTAACAAAGTTTTTACACAGATTCCCAATTCGGGCATTCAGAACATGTAGCACGTTGCTGTAAGCAAGCACATTCTCATTCAAAGTTGCAAGTTACTATGTAGGAACAAGTTTGTATAGGTATTTCAAAGATGACCAGAACTGATTTAAACGTTGTATGTCTGCAACTCCTAGAAGTAACTTCATGCCCCATCTCCCTTACTTCCAGCTAGTAAGGATCTCATAATTCCTAACAAAGTTTTGACACAGATTCCAAATTCGGGCATTCAGAACATGTAGCACGTTGCTGTAAGCAAGCACATTCTCATTCGAAGTTGCAGGTTACTATGTAGGAACAAGTTTGTATAGGTATTTCAAAGAGGCCCAGAATTGAGCTAAACATGGTATGTGTCCAACCTCTAGAAATAACTTCATGCCCCAACTCCCTTACTTCCAGCTAGTAAGGATCACATAATTCCTAACAAAGTTTTGACACAGATTCCCAATTCAGGCATTCAGAACATATAGAACGTTGCTGTAAGCAAGCACATTCTCATTCATAGTTGCAAGTTACTATGTAGGAACAAGTTTGTATAGGTATTTCAAAGATGCCCAGAACTGAGCTAAACTTCGTGTGTGTCCAACTCCTAGAAATACCTTCATACCCCATCTCCCTTACTTCCAGCTAGTAAGGATCACATAATTCCTAACAAAATTTGACACAGATTCCCAATTCGGGCATTCAGAACTTATAGCACGTTGCTGTAAGCAATCACATTCTCATTCAAAGTTGCAAGTTACTATGTAGGAACAAGTTTGTATAGGTATTTCAAAGATGCCCAGAACTGACCTAAACTTGGTATGTGTCCAACTCCTAGAAATAACATCATGCCCCAACTCCCTTACTTCCAGCTAGTAAGGATCACATAATTCCTAACAAAGTTTTGACACAGATTCCCAATTCGGGCATTCAGAACATGTAGCACGTTGCTGTAAGCAAGCACATTCTCATTCAAAGTTGCAAGTTACTATGTAGGAACAAGTTTGTATAGGTATTTCAAAGATGCCCAGAACTGAGCTAAACGTTGTATGTCTCCAACTCCTAGAAATAACTTCATGCCCCATCTCACTTACTTCCAGCTAGTAAGGATCACATAATTTCTAACAAATTTTGACACAGATTCCCAATTCGGGCATTCAGAACATATAGCACGTTGCTGTAAGCAAGCACATTCTCATTCAAAGTTGCAAGTTACTATGTAGGAACAAGTTTGTATAGGTATTTCAAAGATGCCCAGAACTGACCTAAACGTTGTATGTCTCCAACTCCTAGAAATAACTTCATGCCCCATCTCCCTTACTTCCAGCTAGTAAGGATCACATAATTCCTAACAAAGTTTTGACACAGATTCCCAATTCGGGCATTCAGAACATATAGCACGTTGCTGTAAGCAAGCACATTCTCATTCAAAGTTGCAAGTTACTATGTAGGAACAAGTTTGTATAGGTATTTCAAAGATGCCCAGAACTGAGCTAAACTTGGTATGTGTGCAACCTCTACAAATAACTTCATGCCCCAACTCACTTACTTCCAGCTAGTAAGGATCACATAATTCCTAACAAAGTTTTGACACAGATTCCCAATTCGGGCATTCAGAACATATAGCACGTTGCTGTAAGCAAGCACATTCTCATTCAAAGTTGCAAGTTACTATGTAGGAACAAGTTTCTATAGGTATTTCAAAGATGCCCAGAACTGAGCTAAACTTCGTATGTGTCCAACTCCTAGAAATACCTTCATACCCCATCTCCCTTACTTCCAGCTAGTAAGGATCACATAATTCCTAACAAAATTTGACACAGATTCCCAATTCGGGCATTCAGAACATATAGCACGTTGCTGTAAGCAATCACATTCTCATTCAAAGTTGCAAGTTACTATGTAGGAACAAGTTTGTATAGGTATTTCAAAGATGCCCAGAACTGAGCTAAACTTGGTATGTGTCCAACTCCTAGAAATTATTTCATGCCCCACCACCCTTACTTCCAGCTAGTAAGGATCACATAATTCCTAACAAAGTTTTGACACACATTCCCAATTCTGGCATTCAGAAGATGTAGCACGTTGCTGTAAGCAAGCACATTCTCATTCAAAGTTGCAAGTTACTATGTAGGAACAAGTTTGTATAGGTATTTCAAAGATGCCCAGAACTGAGCTAAACTTGGTATTTGTCCAACCTCTAGAAATAACTTCATGCCCCAACTCCCTTACATTCAGCTAGTAAGGATCACATAATTCCTAACAAAGTTTTGACACAGATTCCCAATTCGGGCATTCAGAACATATAGCACGTTGCTGTAAGCAAGCACATTCTCATTCAAAGTTGCAAGTTACTATGTAGGAACAAGTTTGTAAAGGTATTTCAAAGATGCCCAGAACTGAGCTAAACTTGGTATGTCTCCAACTCCTAGAAATAACTTCATGCCCCATCACCCTTACTTCCAGCTAGTAAGGATCACATAATTCCTAACAAAGTTTTGACACAGATTCACAATTCGGGCATTCAGAGCATATAGCACATTGCTGTAAGCAAGCACATTCTCATTCAAAGTTGCAAGTTACTATGTAGGAACAAGTTTGTATAGGTATTTCAAAGATGCCCAGAACTGAGCTAAACTTGGTATGTGTCCAACCTCTAGAAATAACTTCATGCCCCAACTCCCTTACTTCCAGCTAGTAAGGATCACATAATTCCTAACAAAGATTTGACACAGATTCCCAATTCGGGCATTCAGAACATATAGCACGTTGCTGTAAGCAAGCACATTCTCATTCAAAGTTGCAAGTTACTATGTAGGAACAAGTTTGTATAGGTATTTCAAAGATGCCCAGAACTGAGCTAAACGTTGTATGTCTCCAACTCCTAGAAATAACTTCATGCCCCATCTCACTTACTTCCAGCTAGTAAGGATCACATAATTTCTAACAAAGTTTTGACACAGATTCCCAATTCGGGCATTCAGAACATATAGCACGTTGCTGTAAGCAAGCACATTCTCATTCAAAGTTGCAAGTTACTAAGTAGGAATAAGTTTGTAAAGGTATTTCAAAGATGCCCAGAACTGAGCTAAACTTGCTATGTCTCCAACTCCTAGAAATAACTTCATGCCCCATCTCCCTTACTTCCAGCTAGTAAGGATCACATAATTCCTAACAAAGTTTTGACACAGATTCCCAATTCGGGCATTCAGAACATATAGCACGTTGCTGTAAGCAAGCACATTCTCATTCAAATTTGCAAGTTACTATGTAGGAACAAGTTTGTATAGGTATTTCAAAGATGCCCAGAACTGAGCTAAACTTGGTGTTTGTCCAACCTCTAGAAATAACTTCATGCCCCAACTCCCTTACATTCAGCTAGTAAGGATCACATAATTCCTAACAATGTTTTGACACAGATTCCCAATTCGGGCATTCAGAACATATAGCACGTTGCTGTAAGCAAGCACATTCTCATTCAAAGTTGCAAGTTACAATGTAGGAACAAGTTTGTAAAGGTATTTCAAAGATGCCCAGAACTGAGCTAAACTTGGTATGTCTCCAACTCCTAGAAATAACTTCATGCCCCATCACCCTTACTTCCAGCTAGTAAGGATCACATAATTCCTAACAAAGTTTTGACACAGATTCACAATTCGGGCATTCAGAGCATACAGCACATTGCTGTAAGCAAGCACATTCTCATTCAAAGTTGCAAGTTACTATGTAGGAACAAGTTTGTATAGGTATTTCAAAGATGCCCAGAACTGAGCTACACTTGGTATGTGTCCAACCTCTAGAAATAACTTCATGCCCCAACTCCCTTACTTCCAGCTAGTAAGGATCACATAATTCCTAACAAAGATTTGACACAGATTCCCAATTCGGGCATTCAGAACATATAGCACGTTGCTGTAAGCAAGCACATTCTCATTCAAAGTTGCAAGTTACTATGTAGGAACAAGTTTGTATAGGTATTTCAAAGATGCCCAGAACTGAGCTAAACGTTGTATGTCTCCAACTCCTAGAAATAACTTCATGCCCCATCTCACTTACTTCCAGCTAGTAAGGATCACATAATTTCTAACAAAGTTTTGACACAGATTCCCAATTCGGGCATTCAGAACATATAGCACGTTGCTGTAAGCAAGCACATTCTCATTCAAAGTTGCAAGTTACTATGTAGGAACAAGTTTGTATAGGTATTTCAAAGATGCCCAGAACTGAGCTAAACGTTGTATGTCTCCAACTCCTAGAAATAACTTCATGCCCCATCTCCCTTACTTCCAGCTAGTAAGGATCACATAATTCCTAACAAAGTTTTGACACAGATTCCCAATTCGGGCATTCAGAACATGTAGCAAGTTGCTGTAAGCAAGCACATTCAATTCAATGTTGCAAGTTACTATGTTGGAACAAGTTTTTATGGGTATTTCAAAGATGCCCAGAATTGAGCTAAACTGTGTATGTCTCCAACTCCTAGAAATAACTTCATGCCCCATCTCCCTTACTTCCATCTAGTAAGGATCACATAATTCCTAACAAAGTTTTGACACAGATTCCCAATACGGGCATTCAGAACATATAGCACGTTGCTGCAAGCAAGCACATTCTCATTCAAAGTTGCAAGTTACTATATAGGAACAATTTTGTATAGGTATTTCAAAGATGCCCAGAACTGAGCTAAACTTGGTATGTGTCCCACTCCTAGAAATAACTTCATGCCCCATCTCCCTTACTTCCAGCTAGTAAGGATCACATAATTCCTAACAAAGTTTTGACACAGATTCCCAATTCGGGCATTCAGAACATGTAGCAGGTTGCTGTAAGCAAGCACATTCTCATTCAAAGTTGCAAGTTACTATGTAGGAACAAGTTTGTATAGGTATTTCAAAGATGCCTAGAACTAAGCTAAACGTTGTATGTCTCCAACTCCTAGAAATAACTTCATGCCCCATCTCCCTTACTTCCATCTAGTAAGGATCACATAATTCCTAAGTGTTTTGACACAGTTTCCCAATTCGGGCATTCAGAACATATAGCACGTTGCTGTAAGCAAGCACATTCTCATTCAAAGTTGCAAGTTACTATGTAGGAACAAGTTTGTAAAGGTATTTCAAAGATGCCCAGAACTGAGCTAAATTTGGTATGTCTCCAACCTCTAGAAATAACTTCATGCCCCATCACCCTTACTTCCAGCTAGTAAGGATCACATAATTCCTAACAAAGTTTTGACACACATTCCCAATTCTGGCATTCAGAAGATGTAGCACGTTGCTGTAAGCAAGCACATTCTCATTCAAAGTTGCAAGTTACTATGTAGGAACAAGTTTGTATAGGTATTTCAAAGATGCCCAGAATTGAGCTAAACTTGGTATGTCTCCAACTCCTAGAAATAACTTCATGCCCCATCTCCCTTACTTCCAGCTAGTAAGGATCACATAATTCCTAACAAAGATTTGACACAGATTCCCAGTTCGGGCATTCAGAACATATAGCACGTTGCTGTAAGCAAGCACATTCTCATTCAAAGTTGCAAGTTACTAAGTAGGAATAAGTTTGTAAAGGTATTTCAAAGATGCCCAGAACTGAGCTAAACTTGCTATGTCTCCAACTCCTAGAAATAACTTCATGCCCCATCTCCCTTACTTCCAGATAGTAAGGATCACATAATTCCTAACAAAGTTTTGACACAGATTCCCAATTCGGGCATTCAGAACATATAGCACGTTGCTGTAAGCAAGCACATTCTCATTCAAAGTTGCAAGTTACTATGTAGGAACAAGTTTGTATAGGTATTTTAAGATGCCCAGAACTGAGCTAAACTTGGTATTTGTCCAACCTCTAGAAATAACTTCATGCCCCAACTCCCTTACATTCAGCTAGTAAGGATCACATAATTCCTAACAAAGTTTTGACACAGATTCCCAATTCGGGCATTCAGAACATATAGCACGTTGCTGTAAGCAAGCACATTCTCATTCAAAGTTGCAAGTTCCTATGTAGGAACAAGTTTGTAAAGGTATTTCAAAGATGCCCAGAACTGAGCTAAACTTGGTATGTCTCCAACTCCTAGAAATAACTTCATGCCCCATCACCCTTACTTCCAGCTAGTAAGGATCACATAATTCCTAACAAAGTTTTGACACAGATTCACAATTCGGGCATTCAGAGCATATAGCAAATTGCTGTAAGCAAGCACATTCTCATTCAAAGTTGCAAGTTACTATGTAGGAACAAGTTTGTATAGGTATTTCAAAGATGCCCAGAACTGAGCTAAACTTGGTATGTGTCCAACCTCTAGAAATAACTTCATGCCCCAACTCCCTTACTTCCAGCTAGTAAGGATCACATAATTCCTAACAAAGTTTTGACACAGATTCCCAATTCGGGCATTCAGAACATGTAGCAAGTTGCTGTAAGCAAGCACATTGAATTCAAAGTTGCAAGTTACTATGTAGGAACAAGTTTGTATGGGTATTTCAAAGATGCCCAGAATTGAGCTAAACTGGGTATGTCTCCAACTCCTAGAAATAACTTCATGCCCCATCTCCCTTACTTCCATCTAGTAAGGATCACATAATTCCTAACAAAGTTTTGACACAGATTCCCAATTCGGGCATTCAGAACATGTAGCACGTTGCTGTAAGCAAGCACATTCTCATTCAAAGTTGCAAGTTACTATGTAAGAACAAGTTTGTATAGGTATTTCAAAGATGCCCAGAACTGACCTAAACGTTGTATGTCTCCAACTCCTAGAAATAACTTCATGCCCCATCTCCCTTACTTCCAGCTAGTAAGGATGACATAATTCCTAACAAAGTTTTGACACAGATTCCCAATTCGGGCATTCAGAACATATAGCACGTTGCTGTAAGCAAGCACATTCTCATTCAAAGTTGCAAGATACTATGTAGGAACAAGTTTGTATAGGTATTTCAAAGATGCCCAGAACTGAGCTAAACTTGGTATGTGTGCAACCTCTACAAATAACTTCATGCCCCAACTCCCTTACTTCCAGCTAGTAAGGATCACATAATTCCTAACAAAGTTTTGACACAGATTCCCAATTCGGGCATTCAGAACATATAGCACGTTGCTGTAAGCAAGCACATTCTCATTCAAAGTTGCAAGTTACTATGTAGGAACAAGTTTGTATAGGTATTTCAAAGATGCCCAGAACTGAGCTAAACTTCGTATGTGTCCAACTCCTAGAAATACCTTCATACCCCATCTCCCTTACTTCCAGCTAGTAAGGATCACATAATTCCTAACAAAATTTGACACAGATTCCCAATTCTGGCATTCAGAACATATAGCACGTTGCTGTAAGCAATCACATTCTCATTCAAAGTTGCAAGTTACTATGTAGGAACAAGTTTGTATAGGTATTTCAAAGATACCCAGAACTGAGCTAAACTTGGTATGTGTCCAACTCCTAGAAATTACTTCATGCCTCATCACCCTTACTTCCAGCTAGTAAGGATCACATAATTCCTAACAAAGTTTTGACACACATTCCCAAATCTGGCATTCAGAAGATGTAGCACGTTGCTGTAAGCAAGCACATTCTCATTCAAAGTTGCAAGTTACTATGTAGGAACAAGTTTGTATAGGTATTTCAAAGATGCCCAGAATTGAGCTAAACTTGGTATGTCTCCAACTCCTAGAAATAACTTCATGCCCCATCTCCCTTACTTCCAGCTAGTAAGGATCACATAATTCCTAACAAAGTTTTGACACAGATTCCCAATTCGGGCATTCAGAACATATAGCACGTTGCTGTAAGCAAGCACATTCTCATTCAAAGTTGCAAGTTACTAAGTAGGAACAAGTTTGTAAAGGTATTTCAAAGATGCCCAGAACTGAGTTAACTTGGTATATCTCCAACTCCTAGAAATAACTTCATGCCACATCTCCCTTACTTCCAGCTAGTAAGGATCACATAATTCCTAACAAAGTTTTGACACAGATTCCCAATTCGGGCATTCAGAACATATAGCACGTTGCTGTAAGCAAGCACATTCTCATCCAAGTTGCAAGTTACTATGTAGGAACAAGTTTGAATAGGTATTTCAAAGATGCCCAGAACTGAGCTAAACTTGGTATGTCTCCAACTCCTAGAAATAACTTCATGCCCCATCACCCTTACTTCCAGCTAGTAAGGATCACATAATTCCTAACAAAGTTTTGACACAGATTCACAATTCGGGCATTCAGAGCATATAGCACGTTGCTGTAAGCAAGCACATTCTCATTCAAAGTTGCAAGTTACTATGTAGGAACAAGTTTGTATAGGTATTTCAAAGATGCCCAGAACTGAGCTAAACTTGGTATGTGTCCAACCTCTAGAAATAACTTCATGCCCCAACTCCCTTACTTCCAGCTAGTAAGGATCACATAATTCCTAACAAAGATTTGACACAGATTCCCAATTCGGGCATTCAGAACATATAGCACGTTGCTGTAAGCAAGCACATTCTCATTCAAAGTTGCAAGTTACTATGTAGGAACAAGTTTGTATAGGTATTTCAAAGATGCCCAGAACTGAGCTAAACGTTGTATGTCTCCAACTCCTAGAAATAACTTCATGCCCCATCTCACTTACTTCCAGCTAGTAAGGATCACATAATTTCTAACAAAGTTTTGACACAGATTCCCAATTTGGGCATTCAGAACATATAGCACGTTGCTGTAAGCAAGCACATTCTCATTCAAAGTTGCAAGTTACTATGTAGGAACAAGTTTGTATAGGTATTTCAAAGATGCCCAGAACTGAGCTAAACTTGGTATGTCTCCAACTCCTAGAAATAACTTCATGCCCCATCTCCCTTTCTACCAGCTAGTAAGGATCACATAATTCCTAACAAAGTTTTGACACAGATTCCCAATTCGGGCATTCAGAACATGTAGCACGTTGCTGTAAGCAAGCACATTCAATTCAATGTTGCAAGTTACTATGTAGGAACAAGTTTGTATGGGTATTTCAAAGATGCCCAGAATTGAGCTAAACTTGGTATGTCTCCAACTCCTAGAAATAACTTCTTGCCCCATCTCCCTTACTTCCATCTAGTAAGGATCACATAATTCCTAACAAAGTATTGACACAGATTCCCAATTCGGGCATTCAGAACATATAGCACGTTGCTGTAAGCAAGCACATTCTCATTCAAAGTTGCAAGTTACTATATAGGAACAATTTTGTATAGGTATTTCAAAGATGCCCAGAACTGAGCTAAACTTGGTATGTGTCCCACTCCTAGAAATAACTTCATGCCCCATCTCCCTTACTTCCAGCTAGTAAGGATAACATAATTCCTAACAAAGTTTTGACACAGATTCCCAATTCGGGCATTCAGAACATGTAGCAGGTTGCTGTAAGCAAGCACATTCTCATTCAAAGTTGCAAGTTACTATGTAGGAACAAGTTTGTATAGGTATTTCAAAGATGCCCAGAACTAAGCTAAAAGTTTTATGTCTCCAACTCCTAGAAATAACTTCGTGCCCCATCTCCCTTACTTCCATCTAGTAAGGATCACATAATTCCTAAGTGTTTTGACACAGATTCCCAATTAGGGCATTCAGAACATATAGCACGTTGCTGTAAGCAAGCACATTCTCATTCAAAGTTGCAAGTTAATATGTAGGAACAAGTTTGTAAAGGTATTTCAAAGATGCCCAGAACTGAGCTAAACTTGGTATGTCTCCAACCTCTAGAAATAACTTCATGCCCCATCTCCCTTACTTCCAGCTAGTAAGGATCACATAATTCCTAACAAAGTTTTGACACAGAATCCCAATTCGGTCATTCAGAACATATAGCACGTTGCTGTAAGCAAGCACATTCTCATTCAAAGTTGCAAGTTACTATGTAGGAAAAAGTTTGTATAGGTATTTCAAAGATGCCCAGAACTGAGCTAAACTTGGTATGTGTCCAACTCCTCGAAATAACTTCATGCCCCAACTCCCTAACTTCCAGCTAGTAAGGATCACATAATTCCTAACAAAGTTTTGACACAGATTCCCAATTCAGGCATTCAGAACATATAGCACGTTGCTGTAAGCAAGCACATTCTCATTCAAAGTTGCAAGTTACTATGTAGGAACAAGTTTGTATAGGTATTTCAAAGATGCCCAGAACTCAGCTAAACTTGGTATGTGTCCAACTCCTAGAAATACCTTCATACCCCATCTCCCTTACTTCCAGCTAGTAAGGATCACATAATTCCTAACAAAATATGACACAGATTCCCAATTCGGGCATTAAGAACATATAGCACGTTTCTGTAAGCAATCAAATTCTCATTCAAAGTTGCAAGTTACTATGTAGGAACAAGTTTGTATAGGTATTTCAAAGATGCCCAGAACTGAGCTAAACTTGGTATGTGTCACACTCCTAGAAATAACTTCATGCCCCATTTCCCTTACTTCCAGCTAGTAAGGATCACATAATTCCTAACAAAGTTTTGACACAGATTCCCAATTCGGGCATTCAGAACATGTAGCACGTTGCTGTAAGCAAGCACATTCTCATTCAAAGTTGCAAGTTACTATGTAGGAACAAGTTTGTATAGGTATTTCAAAGATGCCCAGAACTGAGCTAAACGTTGTATGTCTCCAACTCCTAGAAATATCTTCAGGCCCCATCTCACTTACTTACAGCTAGTAAGGATCACATAATTTCTAACAAAGTTTTGACACAGATTCCCAATTCGGGCATTCAGAACATATAGCACGTTGCTGTAAGCAATCAAATTCTCATTCAAAGTTGCAAGTTACTATGTAGGAACAAGTTTGTATAGGTATTTCAAAGATGCCCAGAACTGAGCTAAACTTGGTATGTGTCCAACTCCTCGAAATAACTTCATGCCCCAACTCCCTAACTTCCAGCTAGTAAGGATCACATAATTCCTAACAAAGTTTTGACACAGATTCCCAATTCAGGCATTCAGAACATATAGCACGTTGCTGTAAGCAAGCACATTCTCATTCAAAGTTGCAAGTTACTATGTAGGAACAAGTTTGTATAGGTATTTCAAAGATGCCCAGAACTCAGCTAAACTTGGTATGTGTCCAACTCCTAGAAATACCTTCATACCCCATCTCCCTTACTTCCAGCTAGTAAGGATCACATAATTCCTAACAAAATATGACACAGATTCCCAATTCGGGCATTAAGAACATATAGCACGTTTCTGTAAGCAATCAAATTCTCATTCAAAGTTGCAAGTTACTATGTAGGAACAAGTTTGTATAGGTATTTCAAAGATGCCCAGAACTGAGCTAAACTTGGTATGTGTCACACTCCTAGAAATAACTTCATGCCCCATTTCCCTTACTTCCAGCTAGTAAGGATCACATAATTCCTAACAAAGTTTTGACACAGATTCCCAATTCGGGCATTCAGAACATGTAGCACGTTGCTGTAAGCAAGCACATTCTCATTCAAAGTTGCAAGTTACTATGTAGGAACAAGTTTGTATAGGTATTTCAAAGATGCCCAGAACTGAGCTAAACGTTGTATGTCTCCAACTCCTAGAAATATCTTCAGGCCCCATCTCACTTACTTCCAGCTAGTAAGGATCACATAATTCCTAACAAAGTTTTGACACAGATTCCCAATTCGGGCATTCAGAACATATAGCACGTTGCTGTAAGCAAGCACATTCTCATTCAAAGTTGCAAGTTACTATGTAGGAACAAGTTTGTATAGGTATTTCAAAGATGCCCAGAATTGAGCTAAACTTGGTATGTGTCCAACACCTCGAAATAACTTCAGGCCCCATCTCCCTTACTTCCAGCTAGTAAGGATCACATAATTCCTAACAAAGTTTTGACACAGATTCCCAATTCGGGCATTCAGAACATATGGCACGTTGCTGTAAGCAAGCACATTCTCATTCAAAGTTGCAAGTTACTAAGTAGGAACAAGTTTGTAAAGCTATTTCAAAGAGGCCCAGAACTGAGATAAACTTGGTATGTCTCCAACTCCTAGAAATATCTTCATGCCCCATCACCCTTACTTCCAGCTAGTAAGGATCACATAATTCCTAACAAAGTTTTGACACAGATTCCCAATTCAGGCATTCAGAACATATAGCACGTTGCTGTAAGCAAGCACATTCTCATTCAAAGTTGCAAGTTACTATGTAGAAACAAGTTTGTATAGGTATTTCAAAGATGCCCAGAACTGAGCTAAACGTTGTATGTCTCCAACTCCTAGAAATAACTTCATGCCCCAACTCCCTTACTTCCAGCTAGTAAGGATCACATAATTCCTAACAAAGTTTTGACACAGATTCCCAATTCGGGCATTCAGATCATATAGCAAGTTGCTGTAAGCAAGCACATTCTCATTCAAAGTTGCAAGTTACTATGTAGGAACAAGTTTGTATAGGTATTTCAAAGATGCCCAGAATTGACCTAAACGTTGTATGTCTCCAACTCCTAGAAAAAACTTCATGCCCCATCTCCCTTACTTCCAGCTAGTAAGGATCACATAATTCCTAACAAAGTATTGACACAGATTCCCAATTCGGGCATTCAGAACATATAGCACGTTGCTGTAAGCAAGCACATTCTCATTCATAGTTGCAACTTACTATGTAGGAACAAGTTTGTAGAGGTATTTCAAAGATGCCCAGAACTGAGCTAAAGTTCGTATGTGTCCAACTCCTAGAAATACCTTCATACCACATCTCCCTTACTTCCAGCTAGTAAGGATCACATAAATCCTAACAAAATTTGACACAGATTCCCAATTCGGGCATTCAGAACATATAGCACGTTGCTGTAAGCAATCACATTCTCATTCAAAGTTGCAAGTTACTATGTAGGAACAAGTTTGTATAGGTATTTCAAAGATGCCCAGAACTGAGCTAAACGTTGTATGTCTCCAACTCCTAGAAATAACTTCATGCCCCATCTCCCTTACTTCCATCTAGTAAGGATCACATAATTCCTAAAAGTGTTTTGACACAGATTCCCAATTCGGTCATTCAGAACATATAGCACGTTGCTGTAAGCAAGCACATTCTCATTCAAAGTTGCAAGTTGCTATGTAGGAACAAGTTTTTAAAGGTATTTCAAAGATGCCCAGAACTGAGCTAAACTTGGTATGTCTCCAATCTCTGGACATAACTTCATGCCCCATCACCCTTACTTCCAGCTAGTAAGGATCACATAATTCCTAACAAAGTTTTGACACAGATTCCCAATTCGGGCATTCAGAACATATAGCACGTTGCTGTAAGCAATCACATTCTCATTCAAAGTTGCAAGTTACTATGTAGGAACAAGTTTGTATAGGTATTTCAAAGATGCCCAGAACTGAGCTAAACGTTGTATGTCTCCAACTCCTAGAAATAACTTCATGCCCCATCTCCCTTACTTCCATCTAGTAAGGATCACATAATTCCTAAAAGTGTTTTGACACAGATTCCCAATTCGGTCATTCAGAACATATAGCACGTTGCTGTAAGCAAGCACATTCTCATTCAAAGTTGCAAGTTACTATGTAGGAACAAGTTTTTAAAGGTATTTCAAAGATGCCCAGAACTGAGCTAAACTTGGTATGTCTCCAATCTCTGGACATAACTTCATGCCCCATCACCCTTACTTCCAGCTATTAAGGATCACATAATTCCTAACAAAGTTTTGACACAGATTCCCAATTCGGGCATTCAGAACATATAGCACGTTGCTGTAAGCAAGCACATTTTCATTCAAAGTTGCAAGTTAATATGTAGGAACAAGTGTGTATAGGAATTTCAAAGATGCCCAGAACTGAGCTAAACGTTGTATGTCTCCAACTCCTAGAAATAACTTCATGCCCCATCTCCCTTACTTCCAGCTAGTAAGGATCACATAATTCCTAACAAAGTTTTGACACAGATTCCCAATTCGGGCATTCATAACATATAGCACGTTGATGTAAGCAAGCACATTCTCATTCAAAGTTGCAAGTTACTATGTAGGAACTAGTTTGTATAGGTATTTCAAAGATGCCCAGAACTGAGCTAAACGTTGTATGTCTCCAACTCCTAGAAATAACTTCATGCCCCATCTCCCTTTCTTCCAGCTAGTAATGATCACATAATTCCTAACAAAGTTTTGACACAGATTCAAAATTCGGTCTTTCAGAACATGTAGCAAGTTGCTGTAAGCAAGCACATTCAATTCAAAGTTGCAAGTTACTATGTAGGAACAAGTTTGTATAGGTATTTCAACGATGCCCAGAATTGAGCTAAACTTGGTATGTCTCCAACTCCTAGAAATAACTTCATGCCCCATCTCCCTTACTTCCATCTAGTAAGGATCACATAATTCCTAACAAAGTTTTGACACAGATTCCCAATTCGGGCATTCAGAACATATAGCACGTTGCTGTAAGCAAGCACATTCTCATTCAAAGTTGCAAGTTACTATGTAGGAACAAGTTTGTATAGGTATTTCAAAGATGCCCAGAACTGAGCTAAACTTGGTATGTGTCCAACCTTTAGAAATAACTTCATGCCCCAACTCCCTTACCTCCAGCTAGTAAGGATCACATAATTCCTAACAAAGTTTTGACAAAGATTCCCAATTCGGGCATTCAGAACATATAGCAAGTTGCTGTAAGCAAGCACATTCTCATTCAAAGTTGCAAGTTACTATGTAGGAACAAGTGTGTATAGGTATTTCAAAGATGCCCAGAACTGAGCTAAACGTTGTATGTCTCCAACTCCTAGAAATAACTTCATGACCCATCTCCCTTACTTCCACCTAGTAAGGATCACATTATTCCTAACAAAGTTTTGACACAGATTCCCAATTCGGGCATTCAGAACATATAGCACGTTGCTGTAAGCAAGCACATTCTCATTCAAAGTTGCAAGTTACTATGTAGGAACAAGTTTGTATAGGTATTTCAAAGATGCCCAGAACTGAGTTAAACGTTGTATGTCTAAAACTCCTAGAAATAACTTCATGCCCCATCTCCCTTACTTCCAGGTAGTAAGGATCACATAATTCCTAACAAAGTTTTGACACAGATTCACAATTCGGGCATTCAGAACATGTAGCAAGTTGCTGTAAGCAAGCACATTCAATTCAAAGTTGCAAGTTACTATGTAGGAACAAGTTTGTATAGGTATTTCAAATATGCCCAGAACTGAGCTAAACTTGGTATGTGTCCAACCTCTAGAAATAACTTCATGCCCCAACTCCCTTACTTCCAGCTATTAAGGATCACATAATTCCTAACAAAGTTTTGACACAGATTCCCAATTCGGGCATTCAGAACATATAGCACGTTGCTGTAAGCAAGCACATTCTCATTCAAAGTTGCAAGTTACTATGTAGGAACAAGTTTGTATAGGTATTTCAAAGATGCCCAGAACTGAGCTAAACGTTGTATGTCTCCAACTCCTAGAAATAACTTCATGCCCCATCTCCCTTACTTCCAGCTAGTAAGGATCACATAATTCCTAACAAAGTTTTGACACAGATTCACAATTCGGGCATTCAGAACATATAGCACGTTGCTGTAAGCAAGCACATTCTCATTCAAAGTTGCAAGTTACTATGTAGGAACAAGTTTGTATAGGTATTTCAAAGATGCCCAGAACTGAGCTAAACTTGGTATGTCTCCAACTCCTAGAAATAACTTCAAGCCCCATCTCCCTTACTTCCAGCTAGTAAGGATCACATAATTCCTAACAAAGTTTTGACACAGATTCCCAATTCGGGCATTCAGAACATGTAGCAAGTTGCTGTAAGCAAGCACATTCAATTCAAAGTTGCAAGTTACAATGTAGGAACAAGTTTGTATGAGTATTTCAAAGATGCCCAGAATTGAGCTTAACTTGGTATGTCTCCAACTCCTAGAAATAACTACATGCCCCATCTCCCTAACTTCCATCTAGTAAGGATCACATAATTCCTAACAAAGTTTTGACACAGATTCCCAATTCGGGCATTCAGAACATATAGCACGTTGCTGTAAGCAAGAACATTCTCATTCAAAGTTGCAAGTTATTAAGTAGAAACAAATTTGTTAAGGTATTTCAAAGATGCCCAGAACTGAGCTAAACTTGGTATGTCTCCAACTCCTAGAAATTACTTCATGCCCCATCACCCTTACTTCCAGCTAGTAAGGATCACATAATTACTAACAAAGTTTTGACACAGATTCCCAATTCGGGCATTCAGAAGATGTAGCACGTTGCTGTAAGCAAGCACATTCTCATTCAAAGTTGCAAGTTACTATGTAGGAACAAGTTTGTATAGGTATTTCAAAGATGCACAGAATTGAGCTAAACTTGGTATGTCTCCAACTCCTAGAAATAACTTCATGCCCCATCTCCCTTACTTCCATCTAGTAAGGATCACATAATTCCTAACAAAGTTTTGACACAGATTCCCAATTCGGGCATTCAGAACATATAGCACGTTGCTGTAAGCAAGCACATTCTCCTTCAAAGTTGCAAGTTACTAAGTAGGAACAAGTTTGTAAAGGTTTTTCAAAGATGCCCAGAACTGAGCTAAACTTGGTATGTCTCCAACTCCTAGAAATAACTTCATGCTCCATCACCCTTGCTTCCAGCTAGTAAGGATCACATAATTCCTAACAAAGTTTTGACACAGATTCCCAATTCGGACATTCAGAAGATGTAGCACGTTGCTGTAAGCAAGCACATTCTCATTCAAAGTTGCAAGTTACTATGTAGGAACAAGTTAGTATAGGTATTTCAAAGATGCCCAGAACTGAGCTAAACTTGGTATGTCTCCAACTCCTAGAAATAACTTCATGCCCCATCTCCCTTACTTCCAGCTAGTAAGGATCACATAATTCCTAACAAAGTTTTGACACAGATTCCCAATTCGGGCATTCAGAACATGTAGCAAGTTGCTGTAAGCAAGCACATTCAATTCAAAGTTGCAAGTTACTATGTAGGAACATGTTTGTATAGGTATTTCAAATATGCCCAGAACTGAGCTAAACTTGGTATGTGTCCAACCTCTAGAAATAACTTCATGCCCCAACTCCCTTACTTCCAGCTAGTAAGGATCACATAATTCCTAACAAAGTTTGGCACAGATTCACAATTCGGGCATTCAGAACATATAGCACGTTGCTGTAAGCAAGCACATTCTCATTCAAAGTTGCAAGTTACTATGTAGGAACAAGTTTGTATAGGTATTTCAAAGATGCCCAGAACTGAGCTAAACTTGGTATGTCTCCAACTCCTAGAAATATCTTCAAGCCCCATCTCCCTTACTTGCAGCTAGTAAGGATCACATAATTCCTAACAAAGTTTTGACACAGATTCCCAATTCGGGCATTCAGAACATGTAGCAAGTTGCTGTAAGCAAGCACATTCAATACAAAGTTGCAAGTTACTATGTAGGAACAAGTTTGTATGAGTATTTCAAAGATGCCCAGAATTGAGCTAAACTTGGTATGTCTCCAACTCCTAGAAATAACTACATGCCCCATCTCCCTTACTTCCATCTAGTAAGGATCACATAATTCCTAACAAAGTTTTGACACAGATTCCCAATTCGGGCATTCAGAACATATAGCACGTTGCTGTAAGCAAGCACATTCTCATTCAAAGTTGCAAGTTATTAAGTAGAAACAAATTTGTAAAGGTATTTCAAAGATGCCCAGAACTGAGCTAAACTTGGTATGTCTCCAACTCCTAGAAATTACTTCATGCCCCATCACCCTTACTTCCAGCTAGTAAGGATCACATAATTACTAACAAAGTTTTGACACAGATTCCCAATTCGGGCATTCAGAAGATGTAGCACGTTGCTGTAAGCAAGCACATTCTCATTCAAAGTTGCAAGTTACTATGTAGGAACAAGTTTGTATAGGTATTTCAAAGATGCACAGAATTGAGCTAAACTTGGTATGTCTCCAACTCCTAGAAATAACTTCATGCCCCATCTCCCTTACTTCCGTCTAGTAAGGATCACATAATTCCTAACAAAGATTTGACACAGATTCCCAATTCGGGCATTCAGAACATATAGCACGTTGCTGCAAGCAAGCACATTCTCATTAAAAGTTGCAAGTTACTATGTAGGAACAAGTTTGTATAGGTATTTCAAAGATGCCCAGAACTGAGCTAAACGTTGTATGTCTCCAACTCCTAGAAATAACTTCATGCCCCATCTCCCTTACTTCCAGCTAGTAAGGATCACATAATTCCTAACAAAGATTTGACACAGATTCCCAATTCGGGCATTCAGAACATATAGCACGTTGCTGTAAGCAAGCACATTCTCATTCAAAGTTGCAAGTTACTATGTAGGAACAAGTTTGAATAGGTATTTCAAAGATGCCCAGAACTGAGCTAAACGTTGTATGTCTCAAACTCCTAGAAATAACTTCATGCCCAATCTCCCTTACTTCCAGCTAGTAAGGATCACATAATTCCTAACAAAGTTTTGACACAGATTCCCAATTCGGGCATTCAGAACATATAGCACGTTGCTGTATGCAAGCACATTCTCATTCAAAGTTGCAAGTTACTATGTAGGAACAAGTTTGTATAGGTATTTCAAAGATGCCCAGAACTGAGCTAGACTTGGTATGTGTCCAACTCCTAGAAATAACTTCATGCCCCAACTCCCTTACTTCCAGCTAGTAAGGATCACATAATTCCTAACAAAATTTTGACACAGATTCCCAATTCGGGCATTCATAACATATAGCACGTTGCTGTAAGCAAGCACATTTTCATTCAAAGTTGCAAGTTAATATGTAGGAACAAGTTTGTATAGGAATTTCAAAGATGCCCAGAACTGAGCTAAACGTTGTATGTCTCCAACTCCTAGAAATAACTTCATGCCCCATCTCCCTTACTTCCAGCTAGTAAGGATCACATAATTTCTAACAAAGTTTTGACACAGATTCCCAATTCGGGCATTCAGAACATATAGCACGTTGCTGTAAGCAAGCACATTCTCATTCAAAGTTGCAAGTTACTATGTAGGAACAAGTTTGCATAGGTATTTCAAAGATGCCCAGAACTGACCTAAACGTTGTATGTCTCCAACTCCTAGAAATAACTTCATGCCCCATCTCCCTCACTTCCAGCTACTAAGGATCACATAATTCCTAACAAATTTTGACACAGATTCCCAATTCGGGCATTCAGAACATATAGCACGTTGCTGTAAGCAAGCACATTCTCATTCAAAGTTGCAAGTTACTATGTAGGAACAAGTTTGTATAGGTATTTCAAAGATGCCCAGAACTGAGCTAAACTTGGTATGTGTGCAACCTCTACAAATAACTTCATGCCCCAACTCACTTACTTCCAGCTAGTAAGGATCACATAATTCCTAACAAAGGTTTGACACAGATTCACAATTCGGGCATTCAGAACATATAGCACGTTGCTGTAAGCAAGCACATTCTCATTCAAAGTTGCAAGTTACTATGTAGGAACAAGTTTGTATAGGTATTTCAAAGATGCCCAGAACTGAGCTAAACTTGGTATGTCTCCAACTCCTAGAAATAACTTCATGCCCCATCTCCCTTACTTCCAGCTAGTAAGGATCACATAATTCCTAACAAAGTTTTGACACAGATTCCCAATTCGGGCATTCAGAACATGTAGCAAGTTGCTGTAAGCAAGCACATTCAATTCAATGTTGCAAGTTACTATGTAGGAACAAGTTTGTATGGGTATTTCAAAGATGCCCAGAATTGAGCTAAACTTGGTATGTCTCCAACTCCTAGAAATAACTTCATGCCCCATCTCCCTTACTTCCATCTAGTAAGGATCACATAAATCCTAACAAAGTTTTGACACAGATTCCCAATTCGGGCATTCAGAACATATAGCACGTTGCTGTAAGCAATCACATTCTCATTCAAAGTTGCAAGTTACTATATAGGAACAATTTTGTATAGGTATTTCAAAGATGCCCAGGACTGAGCTAAACTTGGTATGTGTCCCACTCCTAGAAATAACTTCATGCCCCATCTCCCTTACTTCCAGCTAGTAAGGATCACATAATTCCTAACAAAGTTTTGACACAGATTCCCAATTCGGGCATTCAGAACATGTAGCAGGTTGCTGTAAGCAAGCACATTCTCATTCAACGTTGCAAGTTACTATGTAGGAACAAGTTTGTATAGGTATTTCAAAGATGCCCAGAACTAAGCTAAACGTTGTATGTCTCCAACTCCTAGAAATAATAACTTCAAGCCCCATCTCCCTTACTTCCATCTAGTAAGGATCACATAATTCCTAAGTGTTTTGACACAGATTCCCAATTCGGGCATTCAGAACATATAGCACGTTGCTGTAAGCAAGCACATTCCTCATTCAAAGTTGCAAGTTACTATGTAGGAACAAGTTTGTATAGGTATTTCAAAGATGCCCAGAACTGAGCTAAACTTGGTATGTGTCCCACTCCTAGAAATAACTTCATGCCCCATCTCCCTTACTTCCAGCTAGTAAGGATCACATAATTCCTAACAAAGTTTTGACACAGATTCCCCAATTCGGGCATTCAGAACATATAGCACGTTGCTGTAAGCAAGCACATTCTCATTCAAAGTTGCAAGTTACTATGTAGGAACAAGTTTGTATAGGTATTTCAAAGATGCCCAGAACTGAGCTAAACTTGGTATGTGTCCAACTCCTAGAAATAACTTCATGCCCCATCTCACTTACTTCCAGCTAGTAAGGATCACATAATTCCTAACAAAGTTTTGACACAGATTCCCAATTCGGGCATTCAGAACATGTAGCACGTTGCTGTAAGCAAGCACATTCTCATTCAAAGTTGCAAGATACTATGTAGGAACAAGTGTGTATAGGTATTTCAAAGATGCAGAGAACTGAGCTAAACTTGGTATGTCTCCAACTCCTAGAAATAACTTCATGCCCCCATCTCCCTTACTTCCATCTAGTAAGGATCACATAATTCCTAAAAGTGTTTTGACACAGATTCCCAATTGGGGCATTCAGAACATATAGCACGTTGCTGTAAGCAACCACATTCTCATTCAAAGTTGCAAGTTACTATGTAGGAACAAGTTTGTAAAGTATTTCAAAGATGCCCAGAACTGAGCTAACCGATGTATGTCCTCCAACTCCTAGAAATAACTTCATGCCCCATCACCCTCACTTCCAGCTAGTAAGGATCACATAATTCCTAACAAAGTTTTGACACAGATTCCCAATACGGGCATTCAGAAACATATAGCACGTTGCTGTAAGCAAGCACATTCTCATTCAAAGTTGCAAGGTACTATGTAGGAACAGGTTTGTATAGGTATTTTAAAGACGACCAGAACTGAGCTAAACTTGGTATGTGTCCAACCTCTAGAAATAACTTCATGCCCCAATTCCCTTACTTCCTGCTAGTAAGGATCACATAATTCCTAACAAAGTTTTGACACAGATTCCCAATTCGGGCATTCAGAACATATAGCACGTTGCTGTAAGCAAGCACATTCTCATTCAAAGTTGCAAGTTACTATGTAGGAACAAGTTTGTATAGGTATTTCAAAGATGCCCAGAACTGAGCTAGACTTGGTATGTGTCCAACTCCTAGAAATAACTTCATGCCCCAACTCCCTTACTTCCAGCTAGTAAGGATCACATAATTCCTAACAAAGTTTTGACACAGAATCCCAATTCGGGCATTCATAACATATAGCACGTTGATGTAAGCAAGCACATTCTCATTCAAAGTTGCAAGTTACTATGTAGGAACAAGTTTGTATAGGTATTTCAAAGATGCTCAGAACTGAGCTAAACTTGGTATGTCTCCAACTCCTAGAAATAACTTCATGCCCCATCTCCCTTACTTCCAGCTAGTAAGGATCACATAATTTCTAACAAAGTTTTGACACAGATTCCCAATTCGGGCATTCAGAACATATAGCACGTTGCTGTAAGCAAGCACATTTTCATTCAAAGTTGCAAGTTAATATGTAGGAACATGTGTATAGGAATTTCAAAGATGCCCAGAACTGAGCTAAACGTTGTATGTCTCCAACTCCTAGAAATAACTTCATGCCCCATCTCCCTTACTTCCAGCTAGTAAGGATCACATAATTCCTAACAAAGTTTGACACAGATTCCCAATTCGGGCATTCAGAACATATAGCACGTTGATGTAAGCAAGCACATTCTCATTCAAAGTTGCAAGTTACTATGTAGGAACTAGTTTGTATAGGTATTTCAAAGATGCCCAGAACTGAGCTAAACGTTGTATGTCTCCAACTCCTAGAAATAACTTCATGCCCCATCTCCCTTTCTTCCAGCTAGTAATGATCACATAATTCCTAACAAAGTTTTGACACAGATTCAAAATTCGGTCTTTCAGAACATGTAGCAAGTTGCTGTAAGCAAGCACATTCAATTCAAAGTTGCAAGTTACTATGTAGGAACAAGTTTGTATAGGTATTTCAACGATGCCCAGAATTGAGCTAAACTTGGTATGTCCTCCAACTCCTAGAAATAACTTCATGCCCCATCTCCCTTACTTCCATCTAGTAAGGATCACATAATTCCTAACAAAGTTTTGACACAGATTCCCAATTCGGGCATTCAGAACATATAGCACGTTGCTGTAAGCAAGCACATTCTCCATTCAAAGTTGCAAGTTACTATGTAGCGAACAAGTTTGTATAGGTATTTCAAAGATGCCCAGAACTGAGCTAAACTTGGTATGTGTCCAACCTTTAGAAATAACTTCATGCCCCCAACTCCCCTTACTTCCAGCTAGTAAGGATCACATAATTCCTAACAAAGATTTGACACAGATTCCCAATTCTGGGCATTCAGAACATATAGCAAGTTGCTGTAAGCAAGCACATTCTCATTCAAAGTTGCAAGTTACTATGTAGGAACAAGTGTGTATAGGTATTTCAAAGATGCCCAGAACTGAGCTAAACGTTGTATGTCTCTAACTCCTAGAAATAACTTCATGACCCATCTCCCTTACTTCCACCTAGTAAGGATCACATTATTCCTAACAAAGTTTTGACACAGATTCCCAATTCGGGCATTCAGAACATATAGCACGTTGCTGTACAGCAAGCACCTTCTCATTCAAAGTTGCAAGTTACTATGTAGGAACAAGTTTGTATAGGTATTTCAAAGATGCCCCAGAACTGAGTTAAACGTTGTATGTCTAAAACTCCTAGAAATAACTTCATGCCCCATCTCCCTTACTTCCAGGTAGTAAGGATCACATAATTCCTAACAAAGTTTTGACACAGATTCACAATTCGTGGATTCAGAACATATAGCACGTTGCTGTAAGCAAGCACATTCTCATTCAAAGTTGCAAGTTACTATGTAGGAACAAGTTTGTATAGGTCTTTCAAGATGCCCAGAACTGAGCTAAACTTGGTATGTGTCCAACCTCTAGAAATAACTTCATGCCCCCAACTCCCTTACTTCCAGCTAGTAAGGATCACATAATTCCTAAACAAAATTTTGACACAGATTACCAATTCGGGCTTTCAGAACATATAGCACGTTGCTGTAAGCAAACACATTCTGATTAAAAGTTGCAAGTTACTATGTAGGAACAAGTTTGAATATGTATTTCAAAGATGCCCAGAACTAAGCTAAACGTTGTATGTCTCCAACTCATAGAAATAACTTCATGCCCCCATCTCCCTTACTTCCAGCTAGTAAGGATCACAAAATTCCTAACAAAGTTTTGACACAGATTCCCAATTCGGGCATTCAGAACATTTAGCACGTTGCTGTAAGCAAGCACATTCTCATTCAAAGTTGCAAGTTACTATGTAGGAACAAGTTTGTATAGGTATTTCAAAGATGCCCAGAACTGAGCTAAACTTGGTATGTCTCCAACTCCTAGAAATAACTTCAAGCCCCATCTCCCTTACTTCCAGCTAGTAAGGATCACATAATTCCTAACAAAGTTTTGACACAGATTCCCAATTCGGGCATTCAGAACATGTAGCAAGTTGCTGTAAGCAAGCACATTCTCATTCAAAGTTGCAAGTTACTATGTAGGAACAAGTTTGTATAGGTATTTCAAAGATGCCCAGAACTGAGCTAAACTTGGTATGTCTCCAACTCCTAGTAATAACTTCAAGCCCCCATCTCCCTTACTTCCAGCTAGTAAGGATCACATAATTCCTAACAAAGTTTTGACACAGATTCACAATTCGGGCATTCAGAACATATAGCACGTTGCTGTAAGCAAGCACATTCTCATTCAAAGTTGCAAGTTACTATGTAGGAACAAGTTTGTATAGGTATTTCAAAGATGCCAGAACTGAGCTAAACTTGGTATGTCTCCAACTCCTAGTAATAACTTCAAGCCCCATCTCCCTTACTTCCAGCTAGTAAGGATCACATAATTCCCTAACAAAGTTTTGACACAGATTCCCCATTCGGTCATTCAGAACATGTAGCAAGTTGCTGTAAGCAAGCACATTCAATACAAAGTTGCAAGTTACTATGTAGGAACAAGTTTGTATGAGTATTTCAAAGATGCCCAGAATTGAGCTAAACTTGGTATGTCTCCAACTCCTAGAAATAACTACATGCCCCATCTCCCTTACTTCCATCTAGTAAGGATCACATAATTCCTAACAAAGTTTTGACACAGATTCCCAATTCGGGCATTCAGAACATATAGCACGTTGCTGTAAGCAAGCACATTCTCATTCAAAGTTGCAAGTTATTAAGTAGAAACAAATTTGTAAAGGTATTTCAAAGATGCCCAGAACTGAGCTAAACTTGGTATGTCTCCAACTCCTAGAAATTACTTCATGCCCCATCACCCTTACTTCCAGCTAGTAAGGATAACATAATTACTAACAAAGTTTTGGACACAGATTTCCCAATTCGGGCATTCAGAAGATGTAGCACGTTGCTGTAAGCAAGCACATTCTCATTCAAAGTTGCAAGTTACTATGTAGGAACAAGTTTGTATAGGTATTTCAAAGATGCACAGAATTGAGCTAAACTTGGTATGTCCCTCCAACTCCTAGAAATAACTTCATGCCCCATCTCCCTTACTTCCATCTAGTACAGGATCACATAATTCCTAACAAAGTTTTGACACAGATTCCCAATTCGGGCATTCCAGAACATATAGCACGTTGCTGTAAGCAAGCACATTCTCCTTCAAAGTTGCAAGTTACTAAGTAGGAACAAGTTTGTAAAGGTATTTCAAAGATGCCCAGAACTGAGCTAAACTTGGTATGTCTCCAACTCCTAGAAATAACTTCATGCCCCCATCACCCTTACTTCCAGCTAGTAAGGATCACATAATTCCTAACAAAGTTTTGACACAGATTCCCAATTCGGGCATTCAGAAGATGTAGCACGTTGCTGTAAGCAAGCACATTCTCATTCAAAGTTGCAAGTTACTATGTAGGAACAAGTTTGTATAGGGTATTTCAAGATGCCCAGAACTGAGCTAAACTTGGTATGTGTCCAACCTGTAGAAATAACTTCATGCCCCAACTCCCTTACTTCCAGCTAGTAAGGATCACATAATTCCTAACAAAGTTTTGACACAGATTCCCAATTTGGGCATTCAGAACATATAGCAAGTTGCTGTAAGCAAGCACATTCTCATTCAAAGTTGCAAGTTACTATGTAGGAACAAGTTTGTATAGGTATTTCAAAGATGCCCAGAACTGAGCTAAACGTTGTATGTCTCCAACTCCTAAAAATAACTTCATGCCCCATCTCGCTTACTTCAAGCTAGTAAGTATCACATAATTCCTAACAAAGATTTGACACAGATTCACAATTCGGGCATTCAGAACATATAGCACGTTGCTGCAAGGCAAGCACATTCTCATTCAAAGTTGCAAGTTACTATGTAGGAACAAGTTTGTATAGGTATTTCAAAGATGCCCAGAACTGAGCTAAACGTTGTATGTCTCCAACTCCTAGTAATAACTTCAAGCCCCATCTCCCTTACTTCCAGCTAGTAAGGATCACATAATTCCTAACAAAGTTTTGACACAGATTCCCCATTCGGTCATTCAGAACATGTAGCAAGTTGCTGTAAGCAAGCACATTCAATACAAAGTTGCAAGTTACTATGTAGGAACAAGTTTGTATGAGTATTTCAAAGATGCCCAGAATTGAGCTAAACTTGGTATGTCTCCAACTCCTAGAAATAACTACATGCCCCATCTCCCTTACTTCCATCTAGTAAGGATCACATAATTCCTAACAAAGTTTTGACACAGATTCCCAATTCGGGCATTCAGAACATATAGCACGTTGCTGTAAGCAAGCACATTCTCATTCAAAGTTGCAAGTTATTAAGTAGAAACAAATTTGTAAAGGTATTTCAAAGATGCCCAGAACTGAGCTAAACTTGGTATGTCTCCAACTCCTAGAAATTACTTCATGCCCCATCACCCTTACTTCCAGCTAGTAAGGATAACATAATTACTAACAAAGTTTTGGACACAGATTCCCAATTCGGGCATTCAGAAGATGTAGCACGTTGCTGTAAGCAAGCACATTCTCATTCAAAGTTGCAAGTTACTATGTAGGAACAAGTTTGTATAGGTATTTCAAAGATGCACAGAATTGAGCTAAACTTGGTATGTCTCCAACTCCTAGAAATAACTTCATGCCCCATCTCCCTTACTTCCATCTAGTAAGGATCACATAATTCCTAACAAAGTTTTGACACAGATTCCCAATTCGGGCATTCAGAACATATAGCACGTTGCTGTAAGCAAGCACATTCTCCTTCAAAGTTGCAAGTTACTAAGTAGGAACAAGTTTGTAAAGGTATTTCAAAGATGCCCAGAACTGAGCTAAACTTGGTATGTCTCCAACTCCTAGAAATAACTTCATGCCCCATCACCCTTACTTCCAGCTAGTAAGGATCACATAATTCCTAACAAAGTTTTGACACAGATTCCCAATTCGGGCATTCAGAAGATGTAGCACGTTGCTGTAAGCAAGCACATTCTCATTCAAAGTTGCAAGTTACTATGTAGGAACAAGTTTGTATAGGTATTTCAAAGATGCCCAGAACTGAGCTAAACTTGGTATGTGTCCAACCTGTAGAAATAACTTCATGCCCCAACTCCCTTACTTCCAGCTAGTAAGGATCACATAATTCCTAACAAAGTTTTGACACAGATTCCCAATTTGGGCATTCAGAACATATAGCAAGTTGCTGTAAGCAAGCACATTCTCATTCAAAGTTGCAAGTTACTATGTAGGAACAAGTTTGTATAGGTATTTCAAAGATGCCCAGAACTGAGCTAAACGTTGTATGTCTCCAACTCCTAAAAATAACTTCATGCCCCATCTCGCTTACTTCAAGCTAGTAAGTATCACATAATTCCTAACAAAGATTTGACACAGATTCACAATTCGGGCATTCAGAACATATAGCACGTTGCTGCAAGCAAGCACATTCTCATTCAAAGTTGCAAGTTACTATGTAGGAACAAGTTTGTATAGGTATTTCAAAGATGCCCAGAACTGAGCTAAACGTTGTATGTTCCCAACTCCTAGAAATAACTTCATGCCCCATCTCCCTTACTTCCAGCTAGTAAGGATCACATAATTCCTAACAAAGATTTGACACAGATTCCCAATTCGGGCATTCAGAACATATAGCACGTTGCTGTAAGCAAGCACATTCTCATTCAAAGTTGCAAGTTACTATGTAGGAACAAGTTTGAATAGGTATTTCAAAGATGCCCAGAACTGAGCTAAACGTTGTATGTCTCAAACTCCTAGAAATAACTTCATGCCCAATCTCCCTTACTTCCAGCTAGTAAGGATCACATAATTCCTAACAAAGTTTGACACAGATTTCCCAATTCGGGCATTCAGAACATATAGCACGTTGCTGTATGCAAGCACATTCTCATTCAATGTTGCAAGTTACTATGTAGGAACAAGTTTGTATAGGTATTTCAAAGATGCCCAGAACTGAGCTAGGACTTGGTATGTGTCCAACTCCTAGAAATAACTTCATGCCCCAACTCCCTTACTTCCAGCTAGTAAGGATCACATAATTCCTAACAAAATTTTGACACAGATTCCCAATTCGGGCATTCATAACATATAGCACGTTGCTGTAAGCAAGCACATTTTCATTCAAAGTTGCAAGTTAATATGTAGGAACAAGTTTGTATAGGAATTTCAAAGATGCCCAGAACTGAGCTAAACGTTGTATGTCTCCAACTCCAGAAATAACTTCATGCCCCATCTCCCTTACTTCCAGCTAGTAAGGATCACATAATTCCTACAAAGTTTTGACACAGATTCCCAATTCGGGCATTCATAACATATAGCACGTTGATGTAAGCAAGCACATTCTCATTCAAAGTTGCAAGTTACTATGTAGGAACTAGTTTGTATAGGTATTTCAAAGATGCCCAGAACTGAGCTAAAGGTTGTATGTCTCCAACTCCTAGAAATAACTTCATGCCCCATCTCCCTTTCTTCCAGCTTGTAAGGATCACATAATTCCTAACAAAGTTTTGACACAGATTCACAATTCGGTCTTTCAGAACATGTAGCAAGTTGCTGTAAGCAAGCAAATTCAATTCAAAGTTGCAAGTTACTATGTAGGAACAAGTTTGTATAGGTATTTCAAAGATGCCCAGAACTGAGCTAAACTTGGTATGTGTCCAACCTCTAGAAATAACTTCATGCCCCAACTCCCTTACTTCCAGCTAGTAAGGATCACATAATTCCTAACAAAGTTTTGACACAGATTCCCAATTCGGGCATTCAGAACATATAGCACGTTGCTGTAAGCAAGCACATTCTCATTCAAAGTTGCAAGTTACTATGTAGGAACAAGTTTGTATAGGTATTTCAAAGATGCCCAGAACTGAGCTAAACTTGGTATGTCTCCAACTCCTAGAAATAACTTCAAGCCCCATCTCCCTTACTTCCAGCTAGTAAGGATCACATAATTCCTAACAAAGTTTTGACACAGATTCCCAATTCGGGCATTCAGAACATATAGCACGTTGCTGTAAGCAAGCACATTCTCATTCAAAGTTGCAGGTTATTAAGTAGAAACAAATTTGTAAAGGTATTTCAAAGATGCCCAGAACTGAGCTAAACTTGCTATGTCTCCAACTCCTAGAAATTACTTCATGCCCCATCACCCTTACTTCCAGCTAGTAAGGATCACATAATTACTAACAAAGTTTTGACACAGATTCCCAATTCGGGCATTCAGAAGATGTAGCACGTTGCTGTAAGCAAGCACATTCTCATTCAAAGTTGCAAGTTACTATGTAGGAACAAGTTTGTATAGGTATTTCAAAGATGCACAGAATTGAGCTAAACTGGTATGTCTCCAACTCCTAGAAATAACTTCATGCCCCATCTCCCTTACTTCCATCTAGTAAGGATCACATAATTCCTAACAAAGTTTTGACACAGATTCCCAATTCGGGCATTCAGAACATATAGCACGTTGCTGTAAGCAAGCACATTCTCCTTCAAAGTTGCAAGTTACTAAGTAGGAACAAGTTTGTAAAGGTATTTCAAAGATGCCCAGAACTGAGCTAAACTTGTATGTCTCCAACTCCTAGAAATAACTTCATGCCCCATCACCCTTACTTCCAGCTAGTAAGGATCACATAATTCCTAACAAAGTTTTGACACAGATTCCCAATTCGGACATTCAGAAGATGTAGCACGTTGCTGTAAGCAAGCACATTCTCATTCAAAGTTGCAAGTTACTATGTAGGAACAAGTTTGTATAGGTATTTCAAAGATGCCCAGAAACTGAGCTAAACTTGGTATGTGTCCAACCTCTAGAAATAACTTCATGCCCCAACTCCCTTACTTCCAGCTAGTAAGGATCACATAATTCCTAACAAAGTTTTGACACAGATTCCCAATTCGGGCATTGAGAACGTATAGCAAGTTGCTGTAAGCAAGCACATTCTCATTCAAAGTTGCAAGTTACTATGTAGGAACAAGTTTGTATAGGTATTTCAAAGATGCCCAGAACTGAGCTAAACGTTGTATGTCTCCAACTCCTAAAAATATCTTCATGCCCCATCTCGCTTACTTCAAGCTAGTAAGGATCACATAATTCCTAACAAAGATTTGACACAGATTCACAATTCGGGCATTCAGAACATATAGCACGTTGCTGCAAGCAAGCACATTCTCAATAAAAGTTGCAAGTTACTATGTAGGAACAAGTTTGTATAGGTATTTCAAAGATGCCCAGAACTGAGGTAAACGTTGTATGTCTCCAACTCCTAGAAATATCTTCATGCCCTATCTCCTTACTTCCAGCTAGTAAGGATCACATAATTCCTAACAAAGTTTTGACACAGATTCCCAATTCGGGCATTCAGAACATATAGCACGTTGCTGTAAGCAAGCACATTCTCATTCAAAGTTGCAAGTTACTATGTAGGAACAAGTTTGCATAGGTATTTCAAAAATGCCAAGAAGTGAGCTAAACGTTGTATGTCTCCAACTCCTAGAAAAAACTTCATGCCCCATCTCCCTTACTTCCAGCTAGTAAGGATCACAAAATTCCTAACAAAGTTTTGACACAGATTCCCAATTCGGGCATTCAGAACCATATAGCACGTTGCTGTAAGCAAGCACATTCTCATTCAAGGTTGCAAGTTACTATGTAGGAACAAGTTTGTATAGGTATTTCAAAGATGCCAGAACTGAGCTTAAACTTGGTATGTCTCCAACTCCTAGAAATAACTACATGCCCCATCTCCCGTACTTCCAGCTAGTAAGGATCACATAATTCCTAACAAAGTTTTGACACAGATTCCCAATTCGGGCATTCAGAACATGTAGCACGTTGATGTAAGCAAGCACATTCTCATTCAAAGTTGCAAGTTACTATGTAGGAACAAGTTTGTATAGGTATTTCAAAGATGCCCAGAACTGAGCTAAACTTGGTATGTCTCGAACTCCTAGAAATAACTTCATGCCCCATTTCCCTTACTTCCAGCTAGTAAGGATCATATAATTCCTAACAAAGATTTGACACAGATTCCCAATTCGGGCATTCACAACATGTAGCAAGTTGCTGTAAGCAAGCACATTCAATTCAAAGTTGCAAGTTACTATGTAGGAACAAGTTTGTATGGGTATTTCAAAGATGCCCAGAATTGAGCTAAACGTTGTATGTCTCCAACTCCTAGAAATAACTTCATGCCCCATCTCCCTTACTTCCAGATAGTAAGGATCACATAATTCCTAACAAAGTTTTGACACAGATTCCCAATTCGGGCATTCAGAACATATAGCACGTTGCTGTAAGCAAGCACATTCTCATTCAAAGTTGCAAGTTACTATGTAGGAACAAGTTTGTATAGGTATTTCAAAGATGCCCAGAACTGAGCTAAACTTGGTATGTCTCCAACTCCTAGAAATAACTTCATGCCCCATCTCCCTTACTTCCAGCTAGTAAGGATCACATAATTCCTAACAAAGTTTTGACACAGATTCCCAATTCGGGCATTCAGAACATATAGCACGTTGCTGTAAGCAAGCACATTCTCATTCAAAGTTGCAAGTTACTATGTAGGAACAAGTTTGTATAGGTATTTCAAAGATGCCCAGAACTGAGCTAAACTTGGTATGTGTCCAACCTCTAGAAATAACTTCATGCCCCAACTCCCTTACTTCCAGTTAGTAAGGATCACATAATTCCTAACAAAGATTTGACACAGATTCCAAATTCGGGCATTCAGAACATATAGCACGTTGCTGTAAGCAATCACATTCTCATTCAAAGTTGCAAGTTACTATGTAGGAACAAGTTTGTATAGGTATTTCAATGATGCCCAGAACTGAACTAAACGTTGTATGTCTCCAACTCCTAGAAATATCTTCATGCCCCATCTCCCTTACTTCCAGCTAGTAAGGATCACATAATTCCTAACAAAGTTTTGACACAGATTCCCAATTCGGACATTCAGAACATATAGCACGTTGCTGTAAGCAAGCACATTCTCATTCAAAGTTGCAAGTTACTATGTAGAAACAAGTTTGTATAGGTATTTCAAAGATGCCCAGAACTGAGCTAAACGTTGTATGTCTCCAACTCCTAGAAATATCTTCATGCCCCATCTCCCTTACTTCCAGCTAGTAAGGATCACAAAATTCCTAACAAAGTTTTGACACAGATTCCCAATTCCGGCATTCAGAACATATAGCACGTTGCTGTAAGCAAGCACATTCTCATTCAAGGTTGCAAGTTAATATGTAGGAACAAGTTTGTATAGGTATTTCAAAGATGCCCAGAACTGAGCTAAACTTGGTATGTCTCCAACTCCTAGAAATAACTTCATTCACCATCTCCCTTACTTCCAGCTAGTAAGGATCACATAATTCCTAACAAAGTTTTGACACAGATTCCCAATTCGGGCATTCAGAACATGTAGCACGTTGCTGTAAGCAAGCACATTCTCATTCAAAGTTGCAAGTTACTATGTAGGAACAAGTTTGTATAGGTATTTCAAAGATGCCCAGAACTGAGCTAAACTTGGTATGTGTCCAACCTCTAGAAATAACTTCATGCCCCAACTTCCTTACTTCCAGCTAGTAAGGATCACATAATTCCTAACAAAGATTTGACACAGATTCCCAATTCGGGCATTCAGAACATGTAGCAAGTTGCTGTAAGCAAGCACATTCAATTCAAAGTTGCAAGTTACTATGTAGGAACAAGTTTGTATGGGTATTTCAAAGATGCCCAGAATTGAGCTAAATTTGGTATGTCTCCAACTCATAGAAATAACTTCATGCCCCATCTCCCTTACTTGCATCTAGTAAGGATCACATAATTCCTAACAATGTTTTGACACGGATTCCCAATTTGGCCATTCAGAACATATAGCACGTTGCTGTAAGCAAGCACATACTCATTCAAAGTTGCAAGTTACTATGTAGGAACAAGTTTGTAAAGGTATTTCAAAGATGCCCAGAACTGAGCTAAACGTTGTATGTCTCCAACTCCAGAAATTACTTCATGCCACATCACCTTTACTTCCAGCTAGTAAGGATCACATAATTCCTAACAAAGTTTTGACACAGATTCCCATTCGGACATTCAGAAGATGTAGCACGTTGCTGTAAGCAAGCACATTCTCATTCAAAGTTGCAAGTTACTATGTAGGAACAAGTTTGTATAGGTATTTCAAAGATGCCCAGAACTGAGCTAAACTTGGTATGTGTCCAACCTCTAGAAATAACTTCATGCCCCAACCCCCTTACTTCCAGCTAGTAAGGATCACATAATTCCTAACAAAGTTTTGACACAGATTCCCAATTCGGGCATTCAGAACATGTAGCAAGTTGCTGTAAGCAAGCACATTCTCATTCAAAGTTACAAGATACTATGTAGGAACAAGTTTGTATAGGTATTTCAAAGAGGCCCAGAACTGAGCTAAACGTTGTATGTTTCCAACTCCTAGAAATAACTTCATGCCCCATCTCCCTTACTTCCAGCTAGTAAGGATCACATAATTCCTAACAAAGTTTTGACACAGATTCCCAATTCGGGCATTCAGAACATATAGCACGTTGCTGTAAGCAAGCACATTCTCATTCAAAGTTGCAAGTTACTATGTAGGAACAAGTTTGTATAGGTATTTCAAAGATGCCCAGAACTGAGCTAAACTTGGTATGTGTCCAACCTTTAGAAATAACTTCATGCCCCAACTCCCTTACTTCCAGCTAGTAAGGATCACATAATTCCTAACAAAGTTTTGACACAGATTCCCAATTCGGGCATTCAGAACATATAGCAAGTTGCTGTAAGCAAGCACATTCTCATTCAAAGTTGCAAGTTACTATGTAGGAACAAGTGTGTATAGGTATTTCAAAGATGCCCAGAACTGAGCTAAACGTTGTATGTCTCCAACTCCTAGAAATATCTTCATGACCCATCTCCCTTACTTCCACCTAGTAAGGATCACATTATTCCTAACAAAGTTTTGACACAGATTCCCAATTCGGGCATTCAGAACATATAGCACGTTGCTGTAAGCAAGCACCTTCTCATTCAAAGTTGCAAGTTACTATGTAGGAACAAGTTTGTATAGGTATTTCAAAGATGCCCAGAACTGAGTTAAACGTTGTATGTCTAAAACTCCTAGAAATAACTTCATGCCCCATCTCCCTTTCTTCCAGGTAGTAAGGATCACATAATTCCTAACAAAGTTTTGACACAGATTCACAATTCGTGGATTCAGAACATATAGCACGTTGCTGTAAGCAAGCACATTCTCATTCAAAGTTGCAAGTTACTATGTAGGAACAAGTTTGTATAGGTATTTCAAAGATGCCCAGAACTGAGCTAAACTTGGTATGTGTCCAACCTCTAGAAATAACTTCATGCCCCAACTCCCTTACTTCCAGCTAGTAAGGATCACATAATTCCTAACAAAATTTTGACACAGATTACCAATTCGGGCATTCAGAACATATAGCACGTTGCTGTAAGCAAACACATTCTGATTCAAAGTTGCAAGTTACTATGTAGGAACAAGTTTGAATATGTATTTCAAAGATGCCCAGAACTAAGCTAAACGTTGTATGTCTCCAACTCATAGAAATAACTTCATGCCCCATCTCCCTCACTTCCAGCTAGTAAGGATCACAAAATTCCTAACAAAGTTTTGACACAGATTCCCAATTCGGGCATTCAGAACATTTAGCACGTTGCTGTAAGCAAGCACATTCTCATTCAAAGTTGCAAGTTACTATGTAGGAACAAGTTTGTATAGGTATTTCAAAGATGCCCAGAACTGAGCTAAACTTGGTATGTCTCCAACTCCTAGAAATAACTTCATGCCCCATCTCCCTTACTTCCAGCTAGTAAGGATCACATAATTCCTAACAAAGTTTTGACACAGATTCCCAATTCGGGCATTCAGAACATGTAGCAAGTTGCTGTAAGCAAGCACATTCAATTCAAAGTTGCAAGTTACTATGTAGGAACAAGTTTGTATAGGTATTTCAAATATGCCCAGAACTGAGCTAAACTTGGTATGTGTCCAACCTCTAGAAATAACTTCAAGCCCCATCTCCCTTACTTCCAGCTAGTAAGGATCACATAATTCCTAACAAAGTTTTGACACTGATTCCCAATTCGGGCATTCAGAACATGTAGCAAGTTGCTGTAAGCAAGCACATTCAATTCAAAGTTGCAAGTTACTATGTAGGAACAAGTTTGTATGAGTATTTCAAAGATGCCCAGAATTGAGCTAAACTTGGTATGTCTCCAACTCCTAGAAATAACTACATGCCCCATCTCGCTTACTTCCATCTAGTAAGGATCACATAATTCCTAACAAAGTTTTGACACAGATTCCCAATTCGGGCATTCAGAACATATAGCACGTTGCTGTAAGCAAGCACATTCTCATTCAAAGTTGCAAGTTATTAAGTAGAAACAAATTTGTAAAGGTATTTCAAAGATGCCCAGAACTGAGCTAAACTTGGTATGTCTCCAACTCCTAGAAATTACTTCATGCCCCATCACCCTTACTTCCAGCTAGTAAGGATCACATAATTACTAACAAAGTTTTGACACAGATTCCCAATTCGGGCATTCAGAAGATGTAGCACGTTGCTGTAAGCAAGCACATTCTCATTCAAAGTTGCAAGTTACTATGTAGGAACAAGTTTGTATAGGTATTTCAAAGATGCACAGAATTGAGCTAAACTTGGTATGTCTCCAACTCCTAGAAATAACTTCATGCCCCATCTCCCTTACTTCCATCTAGTAAGGATCACATAATTCCTAACAAAGTTTTGACACAGATTCCCAATTCGGGCATTCAGAACATATAGCACGTTGCTGTAAGCAAGCACATTCTCCTTCAAAGTTGCAAGTTACTAAGTAGGAACAAGTTTGTAAAGGTATTTCAAAGATGCCCAGAACTGAGCTAAACTTGGTATGTCTCCAACTCCTAGAAATAACTTCATGCCCCATCACCCTTACTTCCAGCTAGTAAGGATCACATAATTCCTAACAAAGTTTTGACACAGATTCCCAATTCGGGCATTCAGAAGATGTAGCACGTTGCTGTAAGCAAGCACATTCTCATTCAAAGTTGCAAGTTACTATGTAGGAACAAGTTTGTATAGGTATTTCAAAGATGCCCAGAACTGAGCTAAACTTGGTATGTGTCCAACCTCTAGAAATAACTTCATGCCCCAACTCCCTTACTTCCAGCTAGTAAGGATCACATAATTCCTAACAAAGTTTTGACACAGATTCCCAATTTGGGCATTCAGAACATATAGCAAGTTGCTGTAAGCAAGCACATTCTCATTCAAAGTTGCAAGTTACTATGTAGGAACAAGTTTTTATAGGTATTTCAAAGATGCCCAGAACTCAGCTAAACGTTGTATGTCTCCAACTCCTAAAAATAACTTCATGCCCCATCTCGCTTACTTCAAGCTAGTAAGGATCACATAATTCCTAACAAAGATTTGACACAGATTCACAATTCGGGCTTTCAGAACATATAGCACGTTGCTGCAAGCAAGCACATTCTCATTAAAAGTTGCAAGTTACTATGTAGGAACAAGTTTGTATAGGTATTTCAAAGATGCCCAGAACTGAGCTAAACGTTGTATGTCTCCAACTCCTAGAAATAACTTCATGCCCCATCTCCCTTACTTCCAGCTAGTAAGGATCACATAATTCCTAACAAAGATTTGACACAGATTCCCAATTCGGGCATTCAGAACATATAGCACGTTGCTGTAAGCAAGCACATTCTCATTCAAAGTTGCAAGTTACTATGTAGGAACAAGTTTGAATAGGTATTTCAAAGATGCCCAGAACTGAGCTAAATGTTGTATGTCTCAAACTCCTAGAAATAACTTCATGCCCAATCTCCCTTACTTCCAGCTAGTAAGGATCACATAATACCTAACAAAGTTTTGACACAGATTCCCAATTCGGGCATTCAGAACATATAGCACGTTGCTGTATGCAAGCACATTCTCATTCAAAGTTGCAAGTTACTATGTAGGAACAAGTTTGTATAGGTATTTCAAAGATGCCCAGAACTGAGCTAGACTTGGTATGTGTCCAACACCTAGAAATAACTTCATGCCCCAACTCCCTTACTTCCAGCTAGTAAGGATCACATAATTCCTAACAAAGTTTTGACACAGATTCCCAATTCGGTCTTTCAGAACATGTAGCAAGTTGCTGTAAGCAAGCACATTCAATTCAAAGTTGCAAGTTACTATGTAGGAACAAGTTTGTATAGGTATTTCAAAGATGCCCAGAACTGAGCTAAACTTGGTATGTGTCCAACCTCTAGAAATAACTTCATGCCCCAACTCCCTTACTTCCAGCTAGTAAGGATCACATAATTCCTAACAAAGTTTTGACACAGATTCCCAATTCGGGCATTCAGAACATATAGCACGTTGCTGTAAGCAAGCACATTCTCATTCAAAGTTGCAAGTTACTATGTAGGAACAAGTTTGTATAGGTATTTCAAAGATGCCCAGAACTGAGCTAAACGTTGTATGTCTCCAACTCCTAGAAATAACTTCATGCCCCATCTCCCTTACTTCCAGCTAGTAAGGATCACATAATTCCTAACAAAGTTTTGACACAGATTCCCAATTCGGGCATTCAGAACATATAGCACGTTGCTGTAAGCAAGCACATTCTCATTCAAAGTTGCAAGTTACTATGTAGGAACAAGTTTGTATAGGTATTTCAAAGATGCCCAGAACTGAGCTAAACTTGGTATGTGTCCAACCTCTAGAAATAACTTCATGCCCCAACTCCCTTACTTCCAGTTAGTAAGGATCACATAATTCCTAACAAAGATTTGACACAGATTCCAAATTCGGGCATTCAGAACATATAGCACGTTGCTGTAAGCAATCACATTCTCATTCAAAGTTGCAAGTTACTATGTAGGAACAAGTTTGTATAGGTATTTCAATGATGCCCAGAACTGAACTAAACGTTGTATGTCTCCAACTCCTAGAAATATCTTTATGCCCCATCTCCCTTACTTCCAGCTAGTAAGGATCACATAATTCCTAACAAAGTTTTGACACAGAATCCCAATTCGGGCATTCAGAACATATAGCACGTTGCTGTAAGCAAGCACATTCTCATTCAAAGTTGCAAGTTACTATGTAGAAACAAGTTTGTATAGGTATTTCAAAGATGCCCAGAACTGAGCTAAACGTTGTATGTCTCCAACTCCTAGAAATATCTTCATGCCCCATCTCCCTTACTTCCAGCTAGTAAGGATCACATAATTCCTAACAAAGTTTTGACACAGATTCCCAATTCGGGCATTCAGAACATATAGCACGTTGCTGTAAGCAAGCACATTCTCATTCAAAGTTGCAAGTTACTATGTAGGAACAAGTTTGCATAGGTATTTCAAAGATGCCCAGAACTGAGCTAAACGTTGTATGTCTCCAACTCCTAGAAATAACTTCATGCCCCATCTCCCTTACTTCCAGCTAGTAAGGATCAAAAAATTCCTAACAAAGTTTTGACACAGATTCCCAATTCCGGCATTCAGAACATATAGCACGTTGCTGTAAGCAAGCACATTCTCATTCAAGGTTGCAAGTTAATATGTAGGAACAAGTTTGTATAGGTATTTCAAAGATGCCCAGAACTGAGCTAAACTTGGTATGTCTCCAACTCCTAGAAATAACTTCATTCACCATCTCCCTTACTTCCAGCTAGTAAGGATCACATAATTCCTAACAAAGTTTTGACACAGATTCCCAATTCGGGCATTCAGAACATGTAGCACGTTGCTGTAAGCAAGCACATTCTCATTCAAAGTTGCAAGTTACTATGTAGGAACAAGTTTGTATAGGTATTTCAAAGATGCCCAGAACTGAGCTAAACTTGGTATGTGTCCAACCTCTAGAAATAACTTCATGCCCCAACTTCCTTACTTCCAGCTAGTAAGGATCACATAATTCCTAACAAAGATTTGACACAGATTCCCAATTCGGGCATTCAGAACATGTAGCAAGTTGCTGTAAGCAAGCACATTCAATTCAAAGTTGCAAGTTACTATGTAGGAACAAGTTTGTATGGGTATTTCAAAGATGCCCAGAATTGAGCTAAATTTGGTATGTCTCCAACTCATAGAAATAACTTCATGCCCCATCTCCCTTACTTGCATCTAGTAAAGATCACATAATTCCTAACAAAGTTTTGACACGGATTCCCAATTTGGCCATTCAGAACCTATAGCACGTTGCTGTAAGCAAGCACATACTCATTCAAAGTTGCAAGTTACTATGTAGGAACAAGTTTGTAAAGGTATTTCAAAGATGCCCAGAACTGAGCTAAACGTTGTATGTCTCCAACTCCAGAAATTACTTCATGCCACATCACCTTTACTTCCAGCTAGTAAGGATCACATAATTCCTAACAAAGTTTTGACACAGATTCCCATTCGGACATTCAGAAGATGTAGCACGTTGCTGTAAGCAAGCACATTCTCATTCAAAGTTGCAAGTTACTATGTAGGAACAAGTTTGTATAGGTATTTCAAAGATGCCCAGAACTGAGCTAAACTTGGTATGTGTCCAACCTCTAGAAATAACTTCATGCCCCAACCCCCTTACTTCCAGCTAGTAAGGATCACATAATTCCTAACAAAGTTTTGACACAGATTCCCAATTCGGGCATTCAGAACATGTAGCAAGATGCTGTAAGCAAGCACATTCTCATTCAAAGTTACAAGTTACTATGTAGGAACAAGTTTGTATAGGTATTTCAAAGATGCCCAGAACTGAGCTAAACGTTGTATGTTTCCACCTCCTAGAAATAACTTCATGCCCCATCTCCCTTACTTCCAGCTAGTAAGGATCACATAATTCCTAACAAAGTTTTGACACAGATTCCCAATTCGGGCATTCAGAACATATAGCACGTTGCTGTAAGCAAGCACATTCTCATTCAAAGTTGCAAGTTACTATGTAGGAACAAGTTTGTATAGGTATTTCAAAGATGCCCAGAACTGAGCTAAACTTGGTATGTGTCCAACCTTTAGAAATAACTTCATGCCCCAACTCCCTTACTTCCAGCTAGTAAGGATCACATAATTCCTAACAAAGTTTTGACACAGATTCCCAATTCGGGCATTCAGAACATATAGCAAGTTGCTGTAAGCAAGCACATTCTCATTCAAAGTTGCAAGTTACTATGTAGGAACAAGTGTGTATAGGTATTTCAAAGATGCCCAGAACTGAGCTAAACGTTGTATGTCTCCAACTCCTAGAAATATCTTCATGACCCATCTCCCTTACTTCCACCTAGTAAGGATCACATTATTCCTAACAAAGATTTGACACAGATTCCCAATTCGGGCATTCAGAACATATAGCACGTTGCTGTAAGCAAGCACCTTCTCATTCAAAGTTGCAAGTTACTATGTAGGAACAAGTTTGTATAGGTATTTCAAAGATGCCCAGAACTGAGTTAAAAGTTGTATGTCTAAAACTCCTAGAAATAACTTCATGCCCCATCTCCCTTACTTCCAGGTAGTAAGGATCACATAATTCCTAACAAAGTTTTGACACAGATTCACAATTCGTGGATTCAGAACATATAGCACGTTGCTGTAAGCAAGCACATTCTCATTCAAAGTTGCAAGTTACTATGTAGGAACAAGTTTGTATAGGTATTTCAAAGATGCCCAGAACTGAGCTAAACTTGGTATGTGTCCAACCTCTAGAAATAACTTCATGCCCCAACTCCCTTACTTCCAGCTAGTAAGGATCACATAATTCCTAACAAAATTTTGACACAGATTACCAATTCGGGCATTCAGAACATATAGCACGTTGCTGTAAGCAAACACATTCTGATTCAAAGTTGCAAGTTACTATGTAGGAACAAGTTTGAATATGTATTTCAAAGATGCCCAGAACTAAGCTAAACGTTGTATGTCTCCAACTCATAGAAATAACTTCATGCCCCATCTCCCTTACTTCCAGCTAGTAAGGATCACATAATTCCTAACAAAGTTTTGACACAGATTCCCAATTCGGGCATTCAGAACATTTAGCACGTTGCTGTAAGCAAGCACATTCTCATTCAAAGTTGCAAGTTACTATGTAGGAACAAGTTTGTATAGGTATTTCAAAGATGCCCAGAACTGAGCTAAACTTGGTATGTCTCCAACTCCTAGAAATAACTTCATGCCCCATCTCCCTTACTTCCAGCTAGTAAGGATCACATAATTCCTAACAAAGTTTTGACACAGATTCCCAATTCGGGCATTCAGAACATGTAGCAAGTTGCTGTAAGCAAGCACATTCAATTCAAAGTTGCAAGTTACTATGTAGGAACAAGTTTGTATAGGTATTTCAAATATGCCCAGAACTGAGCTAAACTTGGTATGTGTCCAACCTCTAGAAATAACTTCATGCCCCAACTCCCTTACTTCCAGCTAGTAAGGATCACATAATTCCTAACAAAGTTTTGACACAGATTCCCAATTCGGGCATTCAGAACATATAGCACGTTGCTGTAAGCAAGCACATTCTCATTCAAAGTTGCAAGTTACTATGTAGGAACAAGTTTGTATAGGTATTTCAAAGATGCCCAGAACTGAGCTAAACGTTGTATGTCTCCAACTCCTAGAAATAACTTCATGCCCCATCTCCCTTACTTCCAGCTAGTAAGGATCACATAATTCCTAACAAAGTTTTGACACAGATTCACAATTCGGGCATTCAGAACATATAGCACGTTGCTGTAAGCAAGCACATTCTCATTCAAAGTTGCAAGTTACTATGTAGGAACAAGTTTGTATAGGTATTTCAAAGATGCCCAGAACTGAGCTAAACTTGGTATGTCTCCAACTCCTAGAAATAACTTCAAGCCCCATCTCCCTTACTTCCAGCTAGTAAGGATCACATAATTCCTAACAAAGTTTTGACACAGATTCCCAATTCGGGCATTCAGAACATGTAGCAAGTTGCTGTAAGCAAGCACATTCAATTCAAAGTTGCAAGTTACTATGTAGGAACAAGTTTGTATGAGTATTTCAAAGATGCCCAGAATTGAGCTAAACTTGGTATGTCTCCAACTCCTAGAAATTACTACATGCCCCATCTCCCTTACTTCCGTCTAGTAAGGATCACATAATTCCTAACAAAGTTTTGACACAGATTCCCAATTCGGGCATTCAGAACATATAGCACGTTGCTGTAAGCAAGCACATTCTCATTCAAAGTTGCAAGTTATTAAGTAGAAACAAATTTGTAAAGGTATTTCAAAGATGCCCAGAACTGAGCTAAACTTGGTATGTCTCCAACTCCTAGAAATTACTTCATGCCCCATCACCCTTACTTCCAGCTAGTAAGGATCACATAATTACTAACAAAGTTTTGACACAGATTCCCAATTCGGGCATTCAGAAGATGTAGCACGTTGCTGTAATCAAGCACATTCTCATTCAAAGTTGCAAGTTACTATGTAGGAACAAGTTTGTATAGGTATTTCAAAGATGCACAGAATTGAGCTAAACTTGGTATGTCTCCAACTCCTAGAAATAACTTCATGCCCCATCTCCCTTACTTCCATCTAGTAAGGATCACATAATTCCTAACAAAGTTTTGACACAGATTCCCAATTCGGGCATTCAGAACATATAGCACGTTGCTGTAAGCAAGCACATTCTCCTTCAAAGTTGCAAGTTACTAAGTAGGAACAAGTTTGTAAAGGTTTTTCAAAGATGCCCAGAACTGAGCTAAACTTGGTATGTCTCCAACTCCTAGAAATAACTTCATGCCCCATCACCCTTGCTTCCAGCTAGTAAGGATCACATAATTCCTAACAAAGTTTTGACACAGATTCCCAATTCGGACATTCAGAAGATGTAGCACGTTGCTGTAAGCAAGCACATTCTCATTCAAAGTTGCAAGTTACTATGTAGGAACAAGTTTGTATAGGTATTTCAAAGATGCCCAGAACTGAGCTAAACTTGGTATGTCTCCAACTCCTAGAAATAACTTCATGCCCCATCTCCCTTACTTCCAGCTAGTAAGGATCACATAATTCCTAACAAAGTTTTGACACAGATTCCCAATTCGGGCATTCAGAACATGTAGCAAGTTGCTGTAAGCAAGCACATTCAATTCAAAGTTGCAAGTTACTATGTAGGAACAAGTTTGTATAGGTATTTCAAATATGCCCAGAACTGAGCTAAACTTGGTATGTGTCCAACCTCTAGAAATAACTTCATGCCCCAGCTCCCTTACTTCCAGCTATTAAGGATCACATAATTCCTAACAAAGTTTTGACACAGATTCACAATTCGGGCATTCAGAACATATAGCACGTTGCTGTAAGCAAGCACATTCTCATTCAAAGTTACAAGTTACTATGTAGGAACAAGTTTGTATAGGTATTTCAAAGATGCCCGGAACTGAGCTAAACGTTGTATGTCCCCAACTCCTAGAAATAACTTCATGCCCCATCTCCCTTACTTCCAGCTAGTAAGGATCACATAATTCCTAACAAAGTTTTGACACAGAATCCCAATTCGGGCATTCAGAACATATAGCACGTTGCTGTAAGCAAGCACATTCTCATTCAAAGTTGCAAGTTACTATGTAGGAACAAGTTTGTATAGGTATTTCAAAGATGCCCAGAACTGAGCTAAACGTTGTATGTCTCCAACTCCTAGAAATAACTTCATGCCTTATCTCCCTTACTTCCAGCTGGTAAGGATCACATAATTCCTAACAAAGTTTTGACACAGATTCCCAATTCGGGCATTCAGAACATGTAGCACGTTGCTGTAAGCAAGCACATTCTCATTCAAAGTTGCAAGTTACTATGTAGGAACAAGTTTGTATAGGTATTTCAAAGATGCCCAGAACTGAGCTAAACTTGGTATGTGTCCAACCTCTAGAAATAACTTCATGCCCCAACTTCCTTACTTCCAGCTAGTAAGGATCACATAATTCCTAACAAAGATTTGACACAGATTCCCAATTCGGGCATTCAGAACATGTAGCAAGTTGCTGTAAGCAAGCACATTCAATTCAAAGTTGCAAGTTACTATGTAGGAACAAGTTTGTAAAGGTATTTCAAAGATGCCCAGAACTGAGCTAAACGTTGTATGTCTCCAACTCCAGAAATTACTTCATGCCACATCACCTTTACTTCCAGCTAGTAAGGATCACATAATTCCTAACAAAGTTTTGACACAGATTCCCATTCGGACATTCAGAAGATGTAGCACGTTGCTGTAAGCAAGCACATTCTCATTCAAAGTTGCAAGTTACTATGTAGGAACAAGTTTGTATAGGTATTTCAAAGATGCCCAGAACTGAGCTAAACTTGGTATGTGTCCAACCTCTAGAAATAACTTCATGCCCCAACCCCCTTACTTCCAGCTAGTAAGGATCACATAATTCCTAACAAAGTTTTGACACAGATTCCCAATTCGGGCATTCAGAACATGTAGCAAGTTGCTGTAAGCAAGCACATTCTCATTCAAAGTTACAAGTTACTATGTAGGAACAATTTTGTATAGGTATTTCAAAGATGCCCAGAACTGAGCTAAACGTTGTATGTTTCCAACTCCTAGAAATAACTTCATGCCCCATCTCCCTTACTTCCAGCTAGTAAGGATCACATAATTCCTAACAAAGTTTTGACACAGATTCCCAATTCGGGCATTCAGATCATATAGCACGGTGCTGTAAGCAAGCACATTCTCATTCAAAGTTGCAAGTTACTATGTAGGAACAAGTTTGTATAGGTATTTCAAAGATGCCCAGAACTGAGCTAAACTTGGTATGTGTCCAACCTTTAGAAATAAATTCATGCCCCAACTCCCTTACTTCCAGCTAGTAAGGATCACATAATTCCTAACAAAGTTTTGACACAGATTCCCAATTCGGGCATTCAGAACATATAGCAAGTTGCTGCAAGCAAGCACATTCTCATTCAAAGTTGCAAGTTACTATGTAGGAACAAGTGTGTATAGGTATTTCAAAGATGCCCAGAACTGAGCTAAACGTTGTATGTCTCCAACTCCTAGAAATAACTTCATGACCCATCTCCCTTACTTCCACCTAGTAAGGATCACATTATTCCTAACAAAGTTTTGACACAGATTCCCAATTCGGGCATTCAGAACATATAGCACGTTGCTGTAAGCAAGCACCTTCTCATTCAAAGTTGCAAGTTACTATGTAGGAACAAGTTTGTATAGGTATTTCAAAGATGCCCAGAACTGAGTTAAACGTTGTATGTCTAAAACTCCTAGAAATAACTTCATGCCCCATCTCCCTTACTTCCAGGTAGTAAGGATCACATAATTCCTAACAAAGTTTTGACACAGATTCACAATTCGTGGATTCAGAACATATAGCACGTTGCTGTAAGCAAGCACATTCTCATTCAAAGTTGCAAGTTACTATGTAGGAACAAGTTTGTATAGGTATTTCAAAGATGCCCAGAACTGAGCTAAACTTGGTATGTGTCCAACCTCTAGAAATAACTTCATGCCCCAACTCCCTTACTTCCAGCTAGTAAGGATCACATAATTCCTAACAAAATTTTGACACAGATTACCAATTCGGGCATTCAGAACATATAGCACGTTGCTGTAAGCAAACACATTCTGATTCAAAGTTGCAAGTTACTATGTAGGAATAAGTTTGAATATGTATTTCAAAGATGCCCAGAACTAAGCTAAACGTTGTATGTCTCCAACTCATAGAAATAACTTCATGCCCCATCTCCCTTACTTCCAGCTAGTAAGGATCACAAAATTCCTAACAAAGTTTTGACACAGATTCCCAATTCGGGCATTCAGAACATTTAGCACGTTGCTGTAAGCAAGCACATTCTCATTTAAAGTTGCAAGTTACTATGTAGGAACAAGTTTGTATAGGTATTTCAAAGATGCCCAGAACTGAGCTAAACTTGGTATGTCTTCAACTCCTAGAAATAACTTCATGCCCCATCTCCCTTACTTCCAGCTAGTAAGGATCACATAATTCCTAACAAAGTTTTGACACAGATTCCCAATTCGGGCATTCAGAACATGTAGCAAGTTGCTGTAAGCAAGCACATTCAATTCAAAGTTGCAAGTTACTATGTAGGAACAAGTTTGTATAGGTATTTCAAATATGCCCAGAACTGAGCTAAACTTGGTATGTGTCCAACCTCTAGAAATAACTTCATGCCCCAACTCCCTTACTTCCAGCTAGTAAGGATCACATAATTCCTAACAAAGTTCTGACACAGATTCCCAATTCGGGCATTCAGAACATATAGCACGTTGCTGTAAGCAAGCACATTCTCATTCAAAGTTGCAAGTTACTATGTAGGAACAAGTTTGTATAGGTATTTCAAAGATGCCCAGAACTGAGCTAAACGTTGTATGTCTCCAACTCCTAGAAATAACTTCATGCCCCATCTCCCTTACTTCCAGCTAGTAAGGATCACATAATTCCTAACAAAGTTTTGACACAGATTCACAATTCGGGCATTCAGAACATATAGCACGTTGCTGTAAGCAAGCACATTCTCATTCAAAGTTGCAAGTTACTATGTAGGAACAAGTTTTTATAGGTATTTCAAAGATGCCCAGAACTGAGCTAAACTTGGTATGTCTCCAACTCCTAGAAATAACTTCAAGCCCCATCTCCCTTACTTCCAGCTAGTAAGGATCACATAATTCCTAACAAAGTTTTGACACTGATTCCCAATTCGGGCATTCAGAACATGTAGCAAGTTGCTGTAAGCAAGCACATTCAATTCAAAGTTGCAAGTTACTATGTAGGAACAAGTTTGTATGAGTATTTCAAAGATGCCCAGAATTGAGCTAAACTTGGTATGTCTCCAACTCCTAGAAATAACTACATGCCCCATCTCCCTTACTTCCATCTAGTAAGGATCACATAATTCCTAACAAAGTTTTGACACAGATTCCCAATTCGGGCATTCAGAACATATAGCACGTTGCTGTAAGCAAGCACATTCTCATTCAAAGTTGCAAGTTATTAAGTAGAAACAAATTTGTAAAGGTATTTCAAAGATGCCCAGAACTGAGCTAAACTTGGTATGTCTCCAACTCCTAGAAATAACTTCATGCCCCATCACCCTTGCTTCCAGCTAGTAAGGATCACATAATTCCTAACAAAGTTTTGACACAGATTCCCAATTCGGACATTCAGAAGATGTAGCACGTTGCTGTAAGCAAGCACATTCTCATTCAAAGTTGCAAGTTACTATGTAGGAACAAGTTTGTATAGGTATTTCAAAGATGCCCAGAACTGAGCTAAACTTGGTATGTCTCCAACTCCTAGAAATAACTTCATGCCCCATCTCCCTTACTTCCAGCTAGTAAGGATCACATAATTCCTAACAAAGTTTTGACACAGATTCCCAATTCGGGCATTCAGAACATGTAGCAAGTTGCTGTAAGCAAGCACATTCAATTCAAAGTTGCAAGTTACTATGTAGGAACAAGTTTGTATAGGTATTTCAAATATGCCCAGAACTGAGCTAAACTTGGTATGTGTCCAACCTCTAGAAATAACTTCATGCCCCAACTCCCTTACTTCCAGCTAGTAAGGATCACATAATTCCTAACAAAGTTTTGACACAGATTCACAATTCGGGCATTCAGAACATATAGCACGTTGCTGTAAGCAAGCACATTCTCATTCAAAGTTGCAAGTTACTATGTAGGAACAAGTTTGTATAGGTATTTCAAAGATGCCCAGAACTGAGCTAAACGTTGTATGTCTCCAACTCCTAGAAATAACTTCATGCCCCATCTCCCTTACTTCCAGCTAGTAAGGATCACATAATTCCTAACAAAGTTTTGACACAGATTCACAATTCGGGCATTCAGAACATATAGCACGTTGCTGTAAGCAAGCACATTCTCATTCAAAGTTGCAAGTTACTATGTAGGAACAAGTTTGTATAGGTATTTCAAAGATGCCCAGAACTGAGCTAAACTTGGTATGTCTCCAACTCCTAGAAATAACTTCAAGCCCCATCTCCCTTACTTCCAGCTAGTAAGGATCACATAATTCCTAACAAAGTTTTGACACAGATTCCCAATTCGGGCATTCAGAACATGTAGCAAGTTGCTGTAAGCAAGCACATTCAATTCAAAGTTGCAAGTTACTATGTAGGAACAAGTTTGTATAGGTATTTCAAAGATGCACAGAATTGAGCTAAACTTGGTATGTCTCCAACTCCTAGAAATAACTTCATGCCCCATCTCCCTTACTTCCATCTAGTAAGGATCACATAATTCCTAACAAAGTTTTGACACAGATTCCCAATTCGGGCATTCAGAACATATAGCACGTTGCTGTAAGCAAGCACATTCTCCTTCAAAGTTGCAATTTACTAAGTAGGAACATGTTTGTAAAGGTATTTCAAAGATGCCCAGAACTGAGCTAAACTTGGTATGTCTCCAACTCCTAGAAATAACTTCATGCCCCATCACACTTACTTCCAGCTAGTAAGGATCACATAATTCCTAACAAAGTTTTGACACAGATTCCCAATTCGGACATTCAGAAGATGTAGCACGTTGCTGTAAGCAAGCACATTCTCATTCAAAGTTGCAAGTTACTATGTAGGAACAAGTTTGTATAGGTATTTCAAAGATGCCCAGAACTGAGCTAAACTTGGTATGTGTCCAATCTCTAGAAATAACTTCATGCCCCAACTCCCTTACTTCCAGCTAGTAAGGATTACATAATTCCTAACAAAGTTTTGACACAGATTCCCAATTGGGCATTCAGAACATATAGCAAGTTGCTGTAAGCAAGCACATTCTCATTCAAAGTTGCAAGTTACTATGTAGGAACAAGTTTGTATAGGTATTTCAAAGATGCCCAGAACTGAGCTAAACGTTGTATGTCTCCAACTCCTAAAAATAACTTCATGCCCCATCTCGCTTACTTCAAGCTAGTAAGGATCACATAATTCCTAACAAAGATTTGACACAGATTCACAATTCGGGCATTCAGAACATATAGCACGTTGCTGCAAGCAAGCACATTCTCATTAAAAGTTGCAAGTTACTATGTAGGAACAAGTTTGTATAGGTATTTCAAAGATGCCCAGAACTGAGCTAAACGTTGTATGTCTCCAACTCCTAGAAATAACTTCATGCCCCATCTCCCTTACTTCCAGCTAGTAAGGATCACATAATTCCTAACAAAGATTTGACACAGATTCCCAATTCGGGCATTCAGAACATATAGCACGTTGCTGTAAGCAAGCACATTCTCATTCAAAGTTGCAAGTTACTATGTAGGAACAAGTTTGAATAGGTATTTCAAAGAGGCCCAGAACTGAGCTAAACGTTGTATGTCTCAAACTCCTAGAAATAACTTCATGCCCAATCTCCCTTACTTCCAGCTAGTAAGGATCACATAATTCCTAACAAAGTTTTGACACAGATTCCCAATTCGGGCATTCAGAACATATAGCACGTTGCTGTATGCAAGCACATTCTCATTCAAAGTTGCAAGTTACTATGTAGGAACAAGTTTGTATAGGTATTTCAAAGATGCCCAGAACTGAGCTAGACTTGGTATGTGTCCAACTCCTAGAAATAACTTCATGCCCCAACTCCCTTACTTCCAGCTAGTAAGGATCACATAATTCCTAACAAAATTTTGACACAGATTCCCAATTCGGGCATTCATAACATATAGCACGTTGCTGTAAGCAAGCACATTTTCATTCAAAGTTGCAAGTTAATATGTAGGAACAAGTTTGTATAGGAATTTCAAAGATGCCCAGAACTGAGCTAAACGTTGTATGTCTCCAACTCCTAGAAATAACTTCATGCCCCATCTCCCTTACTTCCAGCTAGTAAGGATCACATAATTCCTAACAAAGTTTTGACACAGATTCCCAATTCGGGCATTCATAACATATAGCACGTTGATGTAAGCAAGCACATTCTCATTCAAAGTTGCAAGTTACTATGTAGGAACTAGTTTGTATAGGTATTTCAAAGATGCCCAGAACTTAGCTAAAGGTTGTATGTCTCCAACTCCTAGAAATAACTTCATGCCCCATCTCCCTTTCTTCCAGCTTGTAAGGATCACATAATTCCTAACAAAGTTTTGACACAGATTCACAATTCGGTCTTTCAGAACATGTAGCAAGTTGCTGTAAGCAAGCACATTCAATTCAAAGTTGCAAGTTACTATGTAGGAACAAGTTTGTATAGGTATTTCAAAGATGCCCAGAACTGAGCTAAACTTGGTATGTGTCCAACCTCTAGAAATAACTTCATGCCCCAACTCCCTTACTTCCAGCTAGTAAGGATCACATAATTCCTAACAAAGTTTTGACACAGATTCCCAATTCGGGCATTCAGAACATATAGCACGTTGCTGTAAGCAAGCACATTCTCATTCAAAGTTGCAAGTTACTATGTAGGAACAAGTTTGTATAGGTATTTCAAAGATGCCCAGAACTGAGCTAAACGTTGTATGTCTCCAACTCCTAGAAATAACTTCATGCCCCATCTCCCTTACTTCCAGCTAGTAAGGATCACATAATTCCTAACAAAGTTTTGACACAGATTCACAATTCGGGCATTCAGAACATATAGCACGTTGCTGTAAGCAAGCACATTCTCATTCAAAGTTGCAAGTTACTATGTAGGAACAAGTTTGTATAGGTATTTCAAAGATGCCCAGAACTGAGCTAAACTTGGTATGTCTCCAACTCCTAGAAATAACTTCAAGCCCCATCTCCCTTTCTTCCAGCTAGTAAGGATCACATAATTCCTAACAAAGTTTTGACACAGATTCCCAATTCGGGCATTCAGAACATGTAGCAAGTTGCTGTAAGCAAGCACATTCAATTCAAAGTTGCAAGTTACTATGTAGGAACAAGTTTGTATGAGTATTTCAAAGATGCCCAGAATTGAGCTAAACTTGGTATGTCTCCAACTCCTAGAAATAACTACATGCCCCATCTCCCTTACTTCCATCTAGTAAGGATCACATAATTCCTAACAAAGTTTTGACACAGATTCCCAATTCGGGCATTCAGAACATATAGCACGTTGCTGTAAGCAAGCACATTCTCATTCAAAGTTGCAAGTTATTAAGTAGAAACAAATTTGTAAAGGTATTTCAAAGATGCCCAGAACTGAGCTAAACTTGGTATGTCTCCAACTCCTAGAAATTACTTCATGCCCCATCACGCTTACTTCCAGCTAGTAAGGATCACATAATTCCTAACAAAGTTTTGACACAGATTCCCAATTCGGGCATTCAGAAGATGTAGCACGTTGCTGTAAGCAAGCACATTCTCATTCAAAGTTGCAAGTTACTATGTAGGAACAAGTTTGTATAGGTATTTCAAAGATGCACAGAATTGAGCTAAACTTGGTATGTCTCCAACTCCTAGAAATAACTTCATGCCCCATCTCCCTTACTTCCATCTAGGAAGGATCACATAATTCCTAACAAAGTTTTGACACAGATTCCCAATTCGGGCATTCAGAACATATAGCACGTTGCTGTAAGCAAGCACATTCTCCTTCAAAGTTGCAAGTTACTAAGTAGGAACAAGTTTGTAAAGGTATTTCAAAGATGCCCAGAACTGAGCTAAACTTGGTATGTCTCCAACTCCTAGAAATAACTTCATGCCCCATCACCCTTACTTCCAGCTAGTAAGGATCACATAATTCCTAACAAAGTTTTGACACAGATTCCCAATTCGGACATTCAGAAGATGTAGCACGTTGCTGTAAGCAAGCACATTCTCATTCAAAGTTGCAAGTTACTATGTAGGAACAAGTTTGTATAGGTATTTCAAAGATGCCCAGAACTGAGCTAAACTTGGTATGTGTCCAACCTCTAGAAATAACTTCATGCCCCAACTCCCTTACTTCCAGCTAGTAAGGATCACATAATTCCTAACAAAGATTTGACACAGATTCCCAATTTGGGCATTCAGAACATATAGCAAGTTGCTGTAAGCAAGCACATTCTCATTCAAAGTTGCAAGTTACTATGTAGGAACAAGTTTGTATAGGTATTTCAAAGATGCCCAGAACTGAGCTAAACGTTGTATGTCTCCAACTCCTAAAAATAACTTCATGCCCCATCTCGCTTACTTCAAGCTAGTAAGGATCACATAATTCCTAACAAAGATTTGACACAGATTCACAATTCGGGCATTCAGAACATATAGCACGTTGCTGCAAGCAAGCACATTCTCATTAAAAGTTGCAAGTTACTATGTAGGAACAAGTTTGTATAGGTATTTCAAAGATGCCCAGAACTGAGCTAAACGTTGTATGTCTCCAACTCCTAGAAATAACTTCATGCCCCATCTCCCTTACTTCCAGCTAGTAAGGATCACATAATTCCTAACAAAGATTTGACACAGATTCCCAATTCGGGCATTCAGAATATATAGCACGTTGCTGTAAGCAAGCACATTCTCATTCAAAGTTGCAAGTTACTATGTAGGAACAAGTTTGAATAGGTATTTCAAAGATGCCCAGAACTGAGCTAAACGTTGTATGTCTCAAACTCCTAGAAATAACTTCATGCCCAATCTCCCTTACTTCCAGCTAGTAAGGATCACATAATTCCTAACAAAGTTTTGACACAGATTCCCAATTCGGGCATTCAGAATATATAGCACGTTGCTGTATGCAAGCACATTCTCATTCAAAGTTGCAAGTTACTATGTAGGAACAAGTTTGTATAGGTATTTCAAAGATGCCCAGAACTGAGCTAGACTTGGTATGTGTCCAACTCCTAGAAATAACCTCATGCCCCAACTCCCTTACTTCCAGCTAGTAAGGATCACATAATTCCTAACAAAATTTTGACACAGATTCCCAATTCGGGCATTCATAACATATAGCACGTTGCTGTAAGCAAGCACATTTTCATTCAAAGTTGCAAGTTAAAATGTAGGAACAAGTTTGTATAGGAATTTCAAAGATGCCCAGAACTGAGCTAAACGTTGTATGTCTCCAACTCCTAGAAATAACTTCATGCCCCATTTCCCTTACTTCCAGCTAATAAGGATCACATAATTCCTAACAAAGTTTTGACACAGATTCCCAATTCGGGCATTCATAACATATAGCACGTTGATGTAAGCAAGCACATTCTCATTCAAAGTTGCAAGTTACTATGTAGGAACTAGTTTGTATAGGTATTTCAAAGATGCCCAGAACTTAGCTAAAGGTTGTATGTCTCCAACTCCTAGAAATAACTTCATGCCCCATCTCCCTTTCTTCCAGCTTGTAAGGATCACATAATTCCTAACAAAGTTTTGACACAGATTCACAATTCGGTCTTTCAGAACATGTAGCAAGTTGCTGTAAGCAAGCACATTCAATTCAAAGTTGCAAGTTACTATGTAGGAACAAGTTTGTATAGGTATTTCAAAGATGCCCAGAACTGAGCTAAACTTGGTATGTGTCCAACCTCTAGAAATAACTTCATGCCCCAACTCCCTTACTTCCAGCTAGTAAGGATCACATAATTCCTAACAAAGTTTTGACACAGATTCCCAATTCGGGCATTCAGAACATATAGCACGTTGCTGTAAGCAAGCACATTCTCATTCAAAGTTGCAAGTTACTATGTAGGAACAAGTTTGTATAGGTATTTCAAAGATGCCCAGAACTGAGCTAAACGTTGTATGTCTCCAACTCCTAGAAATAACTTCATGCCCCATCTCCCTTACTTCCAGCTAGTAAGGATCACATAATTCCTAACAAAGTTTTGACACAGATTCACAATTCGGGCATTCAGAACATATAGCACGTTGCTGTAAGCAAGCACATTCTCATTCAAAGTTGCAAGTTGCTATGTAGGAACAAGTTTGTATAGGTATTTCAAAGATGCCCAGAACTGAGCTAAACTTGGTATGTCTCCAACTCCTAGAAATAACTTCAAGCCCCATCTCCCTTACTTCCAGCTAGTAAGGATCACATAATTCCTAACAAAGTTTTGACACAGATTCCCAATTCGGGCATTCAGAACATATAGCACGTTGCTGTAAGCAAGCACATTCTCATTCAAAGTTGCAAGTTATTAAGTAGAAACAAATTTGTAAAGGTATTTCAAAGATGCCCAGAACTGAGCTAAACTTGGTATGTCTCCAACTCCTAGAAATTACTTCATGCCCCATCACCCTTACTTCCAGCTAGTAAGGATCACATAATTACTAACAAAGTTTTGACACAGATTCCCAATTCGGGCATTCAGAAGATGTAGCACGTTGCTGTAAGCAAGCACATTCTCATTCAAAGTTGCAAGTTACTATGTAGGAACAAGTTTGTATAGGTATTTCAAAGATGCCCAGAACTGAGCTAAACTTGGTATGTGTCCAACCTCTAGAAATAACTTCATGCCCCAACTCCCTTACTTCCAGCTAGTAAGGATCACATAATTCCTAACAAAGTTTTGACACAGATTCCCAATTCGGGCATTCAGAACGTATAGCAAGTTGCTGTAAGCAAGCACATTCTCATTCAAAGTTGCAAGTTACTATGTAGGAACAAGTTTGTATAGGTATTTCAAAGATGCCCAGAACTGAGCTAAACGTTGTATGTCTCCAACTCCTAAAAATAACTTCATGCCCCATCTCGCTTACTTCAAGCTAGTAAGGATCACATAATTCCTAACAAAGATTTGACACAGATTCACAATTCGGGCATTCAGAACATATAGCACGTTGCTGCAAGCAAGCACATTCTCAATAAAAGTTGCAAGTTACTATGTAGGAACAAGTTTGTATAGGTATTTCAAAGATGCCCAGAACTGAGCTAAACGTTGTATGTCTCCAACTCCTAGAAATAACTTCATGCCCCATCTCCCTTACTTCCAGCTAGTAAGGATCACATAATTCCTAACAAAGTTTTGACACAGATTCCCAATTCGGGCATTCAGAACATATAGCACGTTGCTGTAAGCAAGCACATTCTCATTCAAAGTTGCAAGTTACTATGTAGGAACAAGTTTGAATAGGTATTTCAAAGATGCCCGGAACTGAGCTAAACGTTGTATGTCTCCAACTCCTAGAAATAACTTCATGCCCCATCTCCCTTACTTCCAGCTAGTAAGGATCACATAATTCCTAACAAAGTTTTGACACAGATTCCCATTCGGACATTCAGAAGATGTAGCACGTTGCTGTAAGCAAGCACATTCTCATTCAAAGTTGCAAGTTACTATGTAGGAACAAGTTTGTATAGGTATTTCAAAGATGCCCAGAACTGAGCTAAACTTGGTATGTGTCCAACCTCTAGAAATAACTTCATGCCCCAACCCCCTTACTTCCAGCTAGTAAGGATCACATAATTCCTAACAAAGTTTTGACACAGATTCCCAATTCGGGCATTCAGAACATGTAGCAAGTTGCTGTAAGCAAGCACATTCTCATTCAAAGTTACAAGTTACTATGTAGGAACAAGTTTGTATAGGTATTTCAAAGATGCCCAGAACTGAGCTAAACGTTGTATGTTTCCAACTCCTAGAAATAACTTCATGCCCCATCTCCCTTACTTCCAGCTAGTAAGGATCACATAATTCCTAACAAAGTTTTGACACAGACTCCCAATTCGGGCATTCAGAACATATAGCACGTTGCTGTAAGCAAGCACATTCTAATTCAAAGTTGCAAGTTACTATGTAGGAACAAGTTTGTATAGGTATTTCAAAGATGCCCAGAACTGAGCTAAACGTTGTATGTCTCCAACTCCTAGAAATAACATCATGCCCCATCTCCCTTACTTCCAGCTAGTAAGGATCACATAATTCCTAACAAAGTTTTGACACAGATTCCCAATTCGGGCATTCAGAACATATAGCACGTTGCTGTAAGCAAGCACATTCTCATTCAAAGTTGCAAGTTACTATGTAGGAACAAGTTTGTATAGGTATTTCAAAGATGCCCAGAACTGAGCTAAACTTGGTATGTGTCCAACCTCTAGAAATAACTTCATGCCCCAACTCCCTTACTTCCAGCTAGTAAGGATGACATAATTCCTAACAATGATTTGACACAGATTCCAAATTCGGGCATTCAGAACATATAGCACGTTGCTGTAAGCAATCACATTCTCATTCAAAGTTGCAAGTTACTATGTAGGAACAAGTTTGTATAGGTATTTCAAAGATGCCCAGAACTGAGCTAAACGTTGTATGTCTCCAACTCCTAGAAATATCTTCATGCCCCATCTCCCTTACTTCCAGCTAGTAAGGATCACATAATTCCTAACAAAGTTTTGACACAGATTCCCAATTCGAGCATTCAGAACATATAGCACGTTGCTGTAAGTAAGCACATTCTCATTCAAAGTTGTAAGTTAATATGTAGGAACAAGTTTGTATAGGTATTTCAAAGATGCCCAGAACTGAGCTAAACTTGGTATGTGTCCAACTCCTAGAAATAACTTCATGCCCCATCTCCCTTACTTCCAGCTAGTAAGGATCACATAATTCCTAACAAAGATTTGACACAGATTCCCAATTCAGGCATTCAGAACATGTAGCACGTTACTGTAAGCAAGCACATTCTCATTAAAAGTTGCAAGTTACTATGTAGGAACAAGTTTGTATAGGTATTTCAAAGATGCCCAGAACTGAGCTAAACTTGGTATGTGTCCAACCTCTAGAAATAACTTCATGCCCCAACTCCCTTACTTCCAGCTAGTAAGGATCACATAATTCCTAACAAAGTTTTGACACAGATTCCCAATTCGGGCATTCAGAACATATAGCACGTTGCTGTAAGCAAGCACATTCTCATTCAAAGTTGCAAGTTACTATGTAGGAACAAGTTTGTATAGGTATTTCAAAGATGCCCAGAACTGAGCTAAACGTTGTATGTCTCCAACTCCTAGAAATAACTTCATGCCTTATCTCCCTTACTTCCAGCTGGTAAGGATCACATAATTCCTAACAAAGTTTTGACACAGATTCCCAATTCGGGCATTCAGAACATATAGCACGTTGCTGTAAGCAAGCACATTCTCATTCAAAGTTGCAAGTTACTATGTAGGAACAAGTTTGTATAGGTATTTCAAAGATGCCCAGAACTGAGCTAAACTTGGTATGTGTCCAACCTCTAGAAATAACTTCATGCCCCAACTCCCTTACTTCCAGCTAGTAAGGATCACATAATTCCTAACAAAGATTTGACACAGATTCCAAATTCGGGCATTCAGAACATATAGCACGTTGCTGTAAGCAATCACATTCTCATTCAAAGTTGCAAGTTACTATGTAGGAACAAGTTTGTATAGGTATTTCAATGATGCCCAGAACTGAACTAAACGTTGTATGTCTCCAACTCCTAGAAATATCTTCATGCCCCATCTCCCTTACTTCCAGCTAGTAAGGATCACATAATTCCTAACAAAGTTTTGACACAGATTCCCAATTCGGGCATTCAGAACATATAGCACGTTGCTGTAAGCAAGCACATTCTCATTCAAAGTTGCAAGTTACTATGTAGAAACAAGTTTGTATAGGTATTTCAAAGATGCCCAGAACTGAGCTAAACGTTGTATGTCTCCAACTCCTAGAAATATCTTCATGCCCCATCTCCCTTACTTCCAGCTAGTAAGGATCACATAATTCCTAACAAAGTTTTGACACAGATTCCCAATTCGGGCATTCAGAACATATAGCACGTTGCTGTAAGCAAGCACATTCTCATTCAAAGTTGCAAGTTACTATGTAGGAACAAGTTTGCATAGGTATTTCAAAGATGCCCAGAACTGAGCTAAACGTTGTATGTCTCCAACTCCTAGAAATAACTTCATGCCCCATCTCCCTTACTTCCAGCTAGTAAGGATCACAAAATTCCTAACAAAGTTTTGACACAGATTCCCAATTACGGCATTCAGAACATATAGCACGTTGCTGTAAGCAAGCACATTCTCATTCAAGGTTGCAAGTTAATATGTAGGAACAAGTTTGTATAGGTATTTCAAAGATGCCCAGAACTGAGCTAAACTTGGTATGTCTCCAACTCCTAGAAATAACTTCATTCACCATCTCCCTTACTTCCAGCTAGTAAGGATCACATAATTCCTAACAAAGTTTTGACACAGATTCCCAATTCGGGCATTCAGAACATGTAGCACGTTGCTGTAAGCAAGCACATTCTCATTCAAAGTTGCAAGTTACTATGTAGGAACAAGTTTGTATAGGTATTTCAAAGATGCCCAGAACTGAGCTAAACTTGGTATGTGTCCAACCTCTAGAAATAACTTCATGCCCCAACTTCCTTACTTCCAGCTAGTAAGGATCACATAATTCCTAACAAAGATTTGACACAGATTCCCAATTCGGGCATTCAGAACATGTAGCAAGTTGCTGTAAGCAAGCACATTCAATTCAAAGTTGCAAGTTACTATGTAGGAACAAGTTTGTATGGGTATTTCAAAGATGCCCAGAATTGAGCTAAATTTGGTATGTCTCCAACTCATAGAAATAACTTCATGCCCCATCTCCCTTACTTGCATCTAGTAAGGATCACATAATTCCTAACAAAGTTTTGACACAGATTCCCAATTCGGACATTCAGAAGATGTAGCACGTTGCTGTAAGCAAGCACATTCTCATTCAAAGTTGCAAGTTACTATGTAGGAACAAGTTTGTATAGGTATTTCAAAGATGCCCAGAACTGAGCTAAACGTTGTATGTCTCCAACTCCAGAAATTACTTCATGCCACATCACCTTTACTTCCAGCTAGTAAGGATCACATAATTCCTAACAAAGTTTTGACACAGATTCCCATTCGGACATTCAGAAGATGTAGCACGTTGCTGTAAGCAAGCACATTCTCATTCAAAGTTGCAAGTTACTATGTAGGAACAAGTTTGTATAGGTATTTCAAAGATGCCCAGAACTGAGTTAAACTTGGTATGTGTCCAACCTCTAGAAATAACTTCATGCCCCAACCCCCTTACTTCCAGCTAGTAAGGATCACATAATTCCTAACAAAGTTTTGACACAGATTCCCAATTCGGGCATTCAGAACATGTAGCAAGTTGCTGTAAGCAAGCACATTCTCATTCAAAGTTACAAGTTACTATGTAGGAACAAGTTTGTATAGGTATTTCAAAGATGCCCAGAACTGAGCTAAACGTTGTATGTTTCCAACTCCTAGAAATAACTTCATGCCCCATCTCCCTTACTTCCAGCTAGTAAGGATCACATAATTCCTAACAAAGTTTTGACACAGATTCCCAATTCGGGCATTCAGAACATATAGCACGTTGCTGTAAGCAAGCACATTCTAATTCAAAGTTGCAAGTTACTATGTAGGAACAAGTTTGTATAGGTATTTCAAAGATGCCCAGAACTGAGCTAAACGTTGTGTGTCTCCAACTCCTAGAAATAACATCATGCCCCATCTCCCTTACTTCCAGCTAGTAAGGATCACATAATTCCTAACAAAGTTTTGACACAGATTCCCAATTCGGGCATTCAGAACATATAGCACGTTGCTGTAAGCAAGCACATTCTCATTCAAAGTTGCAAGTTACTATGTAGGAACAAGTTTGTATAGGTATTTCAAAGATGCCCAGAACTGAGCTAAACTTGGTATGTGTCCAACCTCTAGAAATAACTTCATGCCCCAACTCCCTTACTTCCAGCTAGTAAGGATGACATAATTCCTAACAATGATTTGACACAGATTCCAAATTCGGGCATTCAGAACATATAGCACGTTGCTGTAAGCAATCACATTCTCATTCAAAGTTGCAAGTTACTATGTAGGAACAAGTTTGTATAGGTATTTCAAAGATGCCCAGAACTGAGCTAAACGTTGTATGTCTCCAACTCCTAGAAATATCTTCATGCCCCATCTCCCTTACTTCCAGCTAGTAAGGATCACATAATTCCTAACAAAGTTTTGACACAGATTCCCAATTCGGGCATTCAGAACATATAGCACGTTGCTGTAAGTAAGCACATTCTCATTCAAAGTTGTAAGTTAATATGTAGGAACAAGTTTGTATAGGTATTTCAAAGATGCCCAGAACTGAGCTAAACTTGGTATGTGTCCAACTCCTAGAAATAACTTCATGCCCCATCTCCCTTACTTCCAGCTAGTAAGGATCACATAATTCCTAACAAAGATTTGACACAGATTCCCAATTCGGGCATTCAGAACATGTAGCACGTTACTGTAAGCAAGCACATTCTCATTCAAAGTTGCAAGTTACTATGTAGGAACAAGTTTGTATAGGTATTTCAAAGATGCCCAGAACTGAGCTAAACTTGGTATGTGTCCAACCTCTAGAAATAACTTCATGCCCCAACTCACTTACTTCCAGCTAGTAAGGATCACATAATTCCTAACAAAGTTTTGACACAGATTCCCAATTCGGGCATTCAGAACATATAGCACGTTGATGTAAGCAAGCACATTCTCATTCAAAGTTGCAAGTTACTATGTAGGAACAAGTTTGTATAGGTATTTCAAAGATGCCCAGAACTGAGCTAAACTTGGTATGTCTCCAACTCCTAGAAATAACTTCATGCCCCATCTCACTTACTTCCATCTAGTAAGGATCACATAAATTCTAACAAAGTTTTGACATAGATTCCCAATTCGGGCATTCAGAACATATAGCACGTTGATGTAAGCAAGCACATTCTCATTCAAAGTTGCAAGTTACTATGTAGGAACAAGTTTGTATAGGTATTTCAAAGATGCCCAGAACTGAGCTAAACTTGGTATGTCTCCAACTCCTAGAAATAACTTCATGCCCCATCTCACTTACTTCCATCTAGTAAGGATCACATAAATTCTAACAAAGTTTTGACACAGATTCCCAATTCGGGCATTCAGAACATATAGCACGTTGCTGTAAGCAAGCACATTCTCATTCAAAGTTGCAAGTTACTATGTAGGAACAAGTTAGAATAGGTATTTCAAAGATGCCCAGAACTGAGCTAAACTTGGTATGTGTCCAACCTCTAGAAATAACTTCATGCCCCAACTCCCTTACTTCCAGCTAGTAAGGATCACATAATTCCTAACAATGTTTTGACACAGATTCACAATTCGGGCATTCAGAACATATAGCACGTTGCTGTAAGCAAGCACATTCTCATTCAAAGTTGCAAGTTACTATGTAGGAACAAGTTTGTATAGGTATTTCAAAGATGCCCAGAACTGAGCTAAACGTTGTATGTCTCCAACTCCTCTAAATAACTTCATGCCCCATCTCCCTTACTTCCAGCTAGTAAGGATCACATAATTCCTAACAAAGTTTTGACACAGATTCCCAATTCGGGCATTCAGAACATATAGCACGTTGCTGTAAGCAAGCACATTCTCATTCAAAGTTGCAAGTTACTAAGTAGGAACAAATTTGTAAAGGTATTTCAAAGATGCCCAGAACTGAGCTAAACTTGGTATGTCTCCAACTCCTAGAAATAACATCATGCCCCATCACCCTTACTTCCAGCTAGTAAGGATCACATAATTCCTAACAAAGTTTTGACACAGATTCCCAATTCGGGAATTCAGAACATGTAGCACGTTGCTGTAAGCAAGCAAGTTCTCATTCAAAGTTGCAAGTTACTATGTAGGAACAAGTTTGTATAGGTATTTCAAAGATGCCCAGAACTGAGCTAAACGTTGTATGTCTCCAACTCCTAGAAATAACTTCATGCCCCATCTCCCTTACTTCCAGCTAGTAAGGATCACATAATTCCTAACAAAGTTTTGACACAGATTCCCAATTCGGGCATTCAGAACATATAGCACGTTGCTGAAAGCAAGCACATTCTCATTCAAAGTTGTAAGTTAATATGTAGGAAAAAGTTTGTATAGGTATTTCAAAGATGCCCAGAACTGAGCTAAACTTGGTATGTGTCCAACTCCTAGAAATAACTTCATGCCCCATCTCCCTTACTTCCAGCTAGTAAGGATCACATAATTCCTAACAAAATTTTGACACAGATTCCCAATTCGGGCATTCAGAACATGTAGCACGTTGCTGTAAGCAAGCACATTCTCATTCAAAGTTGCAAGTTACTATGTAGGAACAAGTTTGTATAGGTATTTCAAAGATGCCCAGAACTGAGCTAAACTTGATATGTGTCCAACTTCTAGAAATACCTTCATACCAACTCTCCCTTACTTCCAGCTAGTAAGGAGCACATAATTCCTAACAAAATTTGAAACAGATTCCCAATTCGGGCATTCAGAACATATAGCACGTTGCTGTAAGCAATCACATTCTCATTCAAAGTTGCAAGTTACGATGTAGGAACAAGTTTGTATAGGTATTTCAAAGATGCCCAGAACTGAGCTAAACTTGGTATGTCTCCAACTCCTAGAAATAACTTCATGCCCCATCTCCCTTACTTCCAGCTAGTAAGGATCACATAATTCCTAACAAAGTTTTGACACAGATTCCCAATTCGGGCATTCAGAACATGTAGCACGTTGCTGTAAGCAAGCACATTCTCATTCAAAGTTGCAAGTTACTATGTAGGAACAAGTTTGTATAGGTATTTCAAAGATGCCCAGAACTGAGCGAAAAGTTGTATGTCTCCAACTCCTAGAAACAACATCATGCCCCATCTCACTTACTTCCAGCTAGTAAGGATCACATAATTTCTAACAAAGTTTTGACACAGATTCCCAATTCGGTCATTCAGAACATATAGCACGTTGCTGTAAGCAAGCACATTCTCATTCAAAGTTGCAAGTTACTATGTAGGAACAAGTTTGTATAGGTATTTCAAAGATGCCCAGAACTGAGCTAAACTTGGTATGTCTCCAACTCCTAGAAATAACTTCATGCCCCATCACCCTTACTTCCATCTAGTAAGGAGCACATAATTCCTAAAAGTGTTTTGACACAGATTCCCAATTCGGGCACTCAGAACCTGTAGCACGTTGCTGTAAGCAACCACATTCTCATTCATAGTTGCAAGTTACTATGTAGGAACAAGTTTGTAAAGGTATTTCAAAGATGCCCAGAAGTGAACTAAACTTGGTATGTCTCCAACTCCTAGAAATAACTTCATGCCCCATCACCCTTACTTCCAGCTAGTAAGGATCACATAATTCCTAACAAAGTTTTGACACAGATTCCCAATTCGGGCATTCAGAACATATAGCACGTTGCTGTAAGCAAGCACATTCTCATTCAAAGTTGCAAGTTACTATGTAGGAACAAGTTTGTATAGGTAATTTAAAGACGCCCAGAACTAAGCTAAACGTGGTATGTCCCCAACTCCTTGAAATAACTTCATGCCCCATCTCCCTTACTTCCTGCTAGTAAGGATCACATAATTCCTAACAAAGTTTTGACACAGATTCCCAATTCAGGCATTCAGAACATATAGCACGTTGCTGTAAGCAAGCACATTCTCATTCAAAGTTGCAAGTTACTATGTAGGAACAAGTTTGTATAGGTATTTCAAAGATGCCCAGAACTGAGCTAAACTTGGTATGTGTCCAACTCCTAGAAATAACTTCATGCCCCAACTCCCTTTCTTCCAGCTACTAAGGATCACATAATTCCTAACAAAATTTAACAAAGATTCCCAATTCGGGCATTCAGAACTTATAGCACGTTGCTGTAAGCAATCACATTCTCATTCAAAGTTGCAAGTTAATATGTAGGAACAAGTTTGTATAGGTATTTCAAAGATGCCCAGAACTGAGCTAAACTTGGTATGTCTCCAACTCCTAGAAATAACTTCATGCCCCATCTCCCTTACTTCCAGCTAGTAAGGATCACATAATTCCTAACAAAGTTTTGACACAGATTCCCAATTCGGGCATTCAGAACATGTAGCACGTTGCTGTAAGCAAGCACATTCTCATTCAAAGTTGCAAGTTACTATGTAGGAACAAGTTTGTATAGGTATTTCAAAGATGCCCAGAACTGAGCGAAAAGTTGTATGTCTCCAACTCCTAGAAACAACATCATGCCCCATCTCACTTACTTCCAGCTAGTAAGGATCACATAATTTCTAACAAAGTTTTGACACAGATTCCCAATTCGGTCATTCAGAACATATAGCACGTTGCTGTAAGCAAGCACATTCTCATTCAAAGTTGCAAGTTACTATGTAGGAACAAGTTTGTATAGGTATTTCAAAGATGCCCAGAACTGAGCTAAACTTGGTATGTCTCCAACTCCTAGAAATAACTTCATGCCCCATCACCCTTACTTCCATCTAGTAAGGAGCACATAATTCCTAAAAGTGTTTTGACACAGATTCCCAATTCGGGCACTCAGAACCTGTAGCACGTTGCTGTAAGCAACCACATTCTCATTCATAGTTGCAAGTTACTATGTAGGAACAAGTTTGTAAAGGTATTTCAAAGATGCCCAGAAGTGAACTAAACTTGGTATGTCTCCAACTCCTAGAAATAACTTCATGCCCCATCACCCTTACTTCCAGCTAGTAAGGATCACATAATTCCTAACAAAGTTTTGACACAGATTCCCAATTCGGGCATTCAGAACATATAGCACGTTGCTGTAAGCAAGCACATTCTCATTCAAAGTTGCAAGTTACTATGTAGGAACAAGTTTGTATAGGTAATTTAAAGACGCCCAGAACTAAGCTAAACGTGGTATGTCCCCAACTCCTTGAAATAACTTCATGCCCCATCTCCCTTACTTCCTGCTAGTAAGGATCACATAATTCCTAACAAAGTTTTGACACAGATTCCCAATTCAGGCATTCAGAACATATAGCACGTTGCTGTAAGCAAGCACATTCTCATTCAAAGTTGCAAGTTACTATGTAGGAACAAGTTTGTATAGGTATTTCAAAGATGCCCAGAACTGAGCTAAACTTGGTATGTGTCCAACTCCTAGAAATAACTTCATGCCCCAACTCCCTTTCTTCCAGCTACTAAGGATCACATAATTCCTAACAAAATTTAACAAAGATTCCCAATTCGGGCATTCAGAACATATAGCACGTTGCTGTAAGCAATCACATTCTCATTCAAAGTTGCAAGTTAATATGTAGGAACAAGTTTGTATAGGTATTTCAAAGATGCCCAGAACTGAGCTAAACTTTGTATGTGTCCAACTCCTAGAAATAACTTCATGCCCCATCTCCTTTACTTCCAGCTAGTAAGGATCACATAATTCCTAACAAAGTTTTGACACAGATTCCCAATTCGGGCATTCAGAACATATAGCACGTTGCTGTAAGCAAGCACATTCTCATTCAAAGTTGCAAGTTACTATGTAGGAACAAGTTTGTATAGGTATTTCAAAGATGCCCAGAACTGAGCTAAACTTGGTATGTGTCCAACCTCTAGAAATAACTTCATGCCCCAACTTCCTTACTTCCAGCTAGTAAGGATCACATAATTCCTAACAAAGATTTGACACAGATTCCCAATTCGGGCATTCAGAACATATAGCACGTTGCTGTAAGCAAGCACATTCTCATTCAAAGTTGCAAGTTACTAAGTAGGAACAAGTTTGTAAAGGTATTTCAAAGATGCCCAGAACTGAGCTAAACGTTGTATGTCTCCAACTCCTAGAAATAACTTCATGCCCCATCACTCTTACTTCCAGCTAGTAAGGATCACATAATTCCTAACAAAGTTTTGACACAGATTCCCAATTCGGACATTCAGAAGATGTAGCACGTTGCTGTAAGCAAGCACATTCTCATTCAAAGTTGCAAGTTACTATGTAGGAACAAGTTTGTATAGGTATTTCAAAGATGCCCAGAACTGAGCTAAACTTGGTATGTGTCCAACCTCTAGAAATAACTTCATGCCCCAACCCCCTTACTTCCAGCTTGTAAGGATCACATAATTCCTAACAAAGTTTTGACACAGATTCCCAATTCGGGCATTCAGAACATGTAGCAAGTTGCTGTAAGCAAGCACATTCTCATTCAAAGTTACAAGTTACTAAGTAGGAACAAGTTTGTATAGGTATTTCAAAGATGCCCAGAACTGAGCTAAACGTTGTATTTCTCCAACTCCTAGAAATAACTTCATGCCCCATCTCCCTTACTTCCAGCTAGTAAGGATCACATAATTCCTAACAAAGTTTTGACACAGATTCCCAATTCGGGCATTCAGAACATATAGCACGTTGCTGTAAGCAAGCACATTCTCATTCAAAGTTGCAAGTTACTATGTAGGAACAAGTTTGTATAGGTATTTCAAAGATGCCCAGAACTGAGCTAAACGTTGTATGTCTCCAACTCCTAGAAATAACTTCATGCCCCATCTCCCTTACTTCCAGCTAGTAAGGATCACATAATTCCTAACAAAGTTTTGACACAGATTCCCAATTCGGGCATTCAGAACATATAGCACGTTGCTGTAAGCAAGCACATTCTCATTCATAGTTGCAAGTTACTATGTAGGAACAAGTTTGTATAGGTATTTCAAAGATGCCCAGAACTGAGCTAAACTTGGTATGTGTCCAACCTCTAGAAATAACTTCATGCCCCAACTCCCTTACTTCCAGCTAGTAAGGATGACATAATTCCTAACAATGATTTGACACAGATTCCAAATTCGGGCATTCAGAACTTATAGCACGTTGCTGTAAGCAATCACATTCTCATTCAAAGTTGCAAGTTACTATGTAGGAACAAGTTTGTATAGGTATTTCAAAGATGCCCAGAACTGAGCTAAACGTTGTATGTCTCCAACTCCTAGAAATATCTTCATGCCCCATCTCCCTTACTTCCAGCTAGTAAGGATGACATAATTCCTAACAAAGTTTTGACACAGATTCCCAATTCGGGCATTCAGAACATATAGCACGTTGCTGTAAGTAAGCACATTCTCATTCAAAGTTGTAAGTTAATATGTAGGAACAAGTTTGTATAGGTATTTCAAAGATGCCCAGAACTGAGCTAAACTTGGTATGTGTCCAACTCCTAGAAATAACTTCATGCCCCATCTCCCTTACTTCCAGCTAGTAAGGATCACATAATTCCTAACAAAGATTTGAAACAGATTCCCAATTCAGGCATTCAGAACATGTAGCACGTTACTGTAAGCAAGCACATTCTCATTAAAAGTTGCAAGTTACTATGTAGGAACAAGTTTGTATAGGTATTTCAAAGATGCCCAGAACTGAGCTAAACTTGGTATGTGTCCAACCTCTAGAAATAACTTCATGCCCCAACTCCCTTACTTCCAGCTAGTAAGGATCACATAATTCCTAACAAAGTTTTGACACAGATTCCCAATTCGGGCATTCAGAACATATAGCACGTTGATGTAAGCAAGCACATTCTCATTCAAAGTTGCAAGTTACTATGTAGGAACAAGTTTGTATAGGTATTTCAAAGATGCCCAGAACTGAGCTAAACTTGGTATGTCTCCAACTCCTAGAAATAACTTCATGCCCCATCTCACTTACTTCCATCTAGTAAGGATCACATAAATTCTAACAAAGTTTTGACACAGATTCCCAATTCGGGCATTCAGAACATATAGCACGTTGATGTAAGCAAGCACATTCTCATTCAAAGTTGCAAGTTACTATGTAGGAACAAGTTTGTATAGGTATTTCAAAGATGCCCAGAACTGAGCTAAACTTGGTATGTCTCCAACTCCTAGAAATAACTTCATGCCCCATCTCACTTACTTCCATCTAGTAAGGATCACATAAATTCTAACAAAGCTTTGACACAGATTCCCAATTCGGGCATTCAGAACATATAGCACGTTGCTGTAAGCAAGCACATTCTCATTCAAAGTTGCAAGTTACTAAGTAGGAACAAGTTTGTAAAGGTATTTCAAAGATGCCCAGAACTGAGCTAAACTTGGTATGTCTCCAACTCCTAGAAATAACGTCATGCCCCATCACCCTTACTTCCAGCTAGTAAGGATCACATAATTCCTAACAAAGTTTTGACACAGATTCCCAATTCGGGCATTCAGAACATATAGCACGTTGCTGCAAGCAAGCACATTCTCATTCAAAGTTGCAAGTTACTATGTAGGAACAAGTTTGAATAGGTATTTCAAAGATGCCCAACACTGAGCTAAAGTTGGTATGTGTCCAACCTCTAGAAATAACTTCATGCCCCAACTCCCTTACTTCCAGCTAGTAAGGATCACATAATTCCTAACAAAGTTTTGAAACAGATTCACAATTCGGGCATTCAGAACATATAGCACGTTGCTGTAAGCAAGCACATTCTCATTCAAAGTTGCAAGTTACTATGTAGGAACAAGTTTGTATAGGTATTTCAAAGATGCCCAGAACTGAGCTAAACTTGGTATGTGTCCAACTCCTAGAAATAACTTCATGCCCCAACTCCCTTTCTTCCAGCTACTAAGGATCACATAATTCCTAACAAAATTTAACAGGGATTCCCAATTCGGGCATTCAGAACATATAGCACGTTGCTGTAAGCAATCACATTCTCATTCAAAGTTGCAAGTTAATATGTAGGAACTAGTTTGTATAGGTATTTCAATGATGCCCTGAACTGAGCTAAACTTGGTATGTCTCCAACTCCTAGAAATAACTTCATGCCCCATCTCCCTTACTTCCATCTAGTAAGGATCACATAATTCCTAACAAAATTTTGACACAGATTCCCAATTCGGGCATTCAGAACATATAGCACGTTGCTGTAAGCAAGCACATTCTCATTCAAAGTTGCAAGTTACTAAGTAGGAATAAGTTTGTAAAGGTATTTCAAAGATGCCCAGAACTGAGCTAAACTTGGTATGTCTCCAACTCCTAGAAATAACTTCATGCCCCATCACCCTTACTTCCAGCTAGTAAGGATCACATAATTCCTAACAAAGATTTGACACAGATTCCCAATTCGGGCATTCAGAACATATAGCACATTGCTGTAAGCAAGCACATTCTCATTCAAAGTTGCAAGTTACTATGTAGGAACAAGTTTGTATAGGTATTTCAAAGATGCCCAGAACTGAGCTAAACGTTGTATGTCTCCAACTCCTAGAAATAACTACATGCCCCATCTCCCTTACTTCCAGCTAGTAAGGATCACATAATTTCTAACAAAGTTTTGACACAGATTCCCAATTCGGGCATTCAGAACATATAGCACGTTGCTGTAAGCAAGCACATTCTCATTCAAAGTTGCAAGTAACTATGTAGGAACAAGTTTGTATAGGTATTTCAAAGATGCCCAAAACTGAGCTAAACTTGGTATGTGTCCAACTCCTAGAAATAACTTCATGCCCCAACTCCGTTACTTCCAGCTACTAAGGATCACATAATTCCTAACAAAATTTAACACAGATTCCCAATTCGGGCATTCAGAACATATAGCACGTTGCTGTAAGCAATCACATTCTCATTCAAAGTTGCAAGTTAATATGTAGGAACAAGTTTGTATAGGTATTTCAAAGATGCCCAGAACTGAGCTAAACTTGGTATGTGTCCAACCTCTAGAAATAACTTCATGCCCCAACTCCCTTACTTCCTGCTAGTAAGGATCACATAATTCCTAACAAAGTTTTGACACAGATTCCCAATTCGGGCATTCAGAACATATAGCACGTTGCTGTAAGCAAGCACATTCTCATTCAAAGTTGCAAGTTACTCTGTAGGAAGAAGTTTGTATAGGTATTTCAACGATGCCCAGAACTGAGCTAAACTTGGTATGTGTCCAACCTCTAGAAATAATTTCATGCCCCAACTCCCTTACTTCCAGCTAGTAAGGATCACATAATTCCTAACAAAGTTTTGACACAGATTCCCAATTCGGGCATTCAGAACATATAGCACGTTGCTGTAAGCAAGCACATTCTCATTCAAAGTTGCAAGTTACTATGTAGGAACAAGTTTGTATAGGTATTTCAAAGATGCCCAGAACTGAGCTAAACGTTGTATGTCTCCAACTCCTAGAAATATCTTCATGCCCCATCTCCCTTACTTCCAGCTAGTAAGGATCACATAATTCCTAACAAAGTTTTGACAGAGATTCCCAATTCGGGCATTCAGAACATATAGCACGTTGCTGTAAGCAAGCACATTCTCATTCAAAGTTGTAAGTTACTATGTAGGAACAAGTTTGTATAGGAATTTCAAAGATGCCCAGAACTGAGCTAAACGTTGTATGTCTCCAACTCCTAGAAATAACTTCATGCCCCATCTCCCTTACTTCCAGCTAGTAAGGATCACATAATTCCTAACAAAGTTTTGACACAGATTCCCAATTCGGGCATTCAGAACATATAGCACGTTGATGTAAGCAAGCACATTCTCATTCAAAGTTGCAAGTTACTATGTAGGAACAAGTTTGTATAGGTATTTCAAAGATGCCCAGAACTGAGCTGAACTTGGTATGTCACCAACTCCTAGAAATAACTTAATGCCCCATCTCCCTTACTTCCATCTAGTAAGGATCACATAAATTCTAACAAAGTTTTGACACAGATTCCCAATTCGGGCATTCAGAACATATAGCACGTTGCTGTAAGCAATCACATTCTCATTCAAAGTTGCAAGTTACTAAGTAGGAACAAGTTTGTAAAGGTATTTCAAAGATGCCCAGAACTGAGCTAAACTTGGTATGTCTCCAACTCCTAGAAATAACTTCATGCCCCATCACCCTTACTTCCAGCTAGTAAGGATCACATAATTCCTAACAAAGTTTTGACACAGATTCCCAATTCGGTCATTCAGAACATATAGCACGTTGCTGTAAGCAAGCACATTCTCATTCAAAGTTGCAAGTTACTATGTAGGAACAAGTTTGAATAGGTATTTCAAAGATGCCCAGAACTGAGCTAAACTTGGTATGTGTCGAACCTCTAGAAATAACTTCATGCCCCAACTCCCTTACTTCCAGCTAGTAAGGATCACATAATTCCTAAAAAAGATTTGACACAGATTCCCAATTCGGGCATTCAGAACATATAGCACGTTGCTGTAAGCAAGCACATTCTCATTCAAAGTTGCAAGTTACTATGTAGGAACAAGTTTGTATAGGTATTTCAAAGATGCCCAGAACTGAGCTAAACGTTGTATGTCTCCAACTCCTAGAAATAACTTCATGCCCCATCTCCCTTACTTCCAGCTAGTAAGGATCACATAATTCCTAACAAAGTTTTGACACAGATTCCCAATTCGGGCATTCAGAACATATAGCACGTTGCTGTAAGCAAGCACATTCTCATTCAAAGTTGCAAGTTACTATGTAGGAACAAGTTTGTATAGGTATTTCAAAGATGCCCATAACTGAGCTAAACTTGGTATGTGTCCAACCTCTAGAAATAACTTCATCCCCAACTCCCTTATTTCCTGCTAGTAAGGATCACATAATTCCTAACAAAGTTTTGACACAGATTCCCAATTCGGGCATTCAGAACATATAGCACGTTGCTGTAAGCAAGCACATTCTCATTCAAAGTTGCAAGTTACTATGTAGGAACAAGTTTGTATAGGTATTTCAAAGATGCCCAGAACTGAGCTAAACTTGGTATGTGTCCAACCTCTAGAAATAACTTCATGCCCCAACTCCCTTACTTCCAGCTAGTAAGGATCACATAATTCCTAACAAAGTTTTGACACAGATTCCCAATTCGGGCATTCAGAACATATAGCACGTTGATGTAAGCAAGCATATTCTCATTCAAAGTTGCAAGTTACTATGTAGGAACAAGTTTGTATAGGTATTTCAAAGATACCCAGAACTGAGCTAAACTTGGTATGTCTCCAACTCCTAGAAATAACTTCATGCCCCATCTCCCTTACATCCAGCTAGTAAGGATCACATAATTCCTAACAAAGTTTTGACACAGATTCCCAATTCGGGCATTCAGAACATGTAGCAAGTTGCTGTAAGCAAGCACATTCAATTCAAAGTTGCAAGTTATTATGTAGGAACAAGTTTGTATAGGTATTTCAAAGATGCCCAGAATTGAGCTAAACTTGGTATGTCTCCAACTCCTAGAAATAACTTCATGCCCCATCTCCCTTACTTCCATCTAGTAAGGATCACATAATTCCTAACAAAATTTTGACACAGATTCCCAATTCGGGCATTCAGAACATATAGCACGTTGCTGTAAGCAAGCACATTCTCATTCAAAGTTGCAAGATACTAAGTAGGAATAAGTTTGTAAAGGTATTTCAAAGATGCCCAGAACTGAGCTAAACTTGGTATGTCTCCAACTCCTAGAAATAACTTCATGCCCCATCACCCTTACTTCCAGCTAGTAAGGATCACATAATTCCTAACAAAGATTTGACACAGATTCCCAATTCGGGCATTCAGAACATATAGCACATTGCTGTAAGCAATCACATTCTCATTCAAAGTTGCAAGTTACTATGTAGGAACAAGTTTGTATAGGTATTTCAAAGAAGCCCAGAACTGAGCTAAACGTTGTATGTCTCCAACTCCTAGAAATAACTACATGCCCCATCTCCCTTACTTCCAGCTAGTAAGGATCACATAATTTCTAACAAAGTTTTTGCACAGATTCCCAATTCGGGCATTCAGAACATATAGCACGTTGCTGTAAGCAAGCACATTCTCATTCAAAGTTGCAAGTTACTAAGTAGGAACAAGTTTGTAAAGGTATTTCAAAGATGCCCAGAACTGAGCTAAACTTGGTATGTCTCCAACTCCTAGAAATAACTTCATGCCCCATCACCCTTACTTCCAACTAGTAAGGATCACATAATTCCTAACAAAGTTTTGACACAGATTCCCAATTCGGGCATTCAGAACATGTAGCACGTTGCTGTAAGCAAGCACATTCTCATTCAAAGTAGCAAGTTACTATGTAGGAACAAGTTTGTATAGGTATTTCAAAGATGCCCAGAACTGAGCTAAACTTGGTATGTGTCCAACCTCTAGAAATAACTTCATGTCCCAACTCCCTTACTTCCAGCTAGTAAGGATCACATAATTCCTAACAAAGATTTGACACAGATTCCCAATTCGGGCATTCAGAACATATAGCAAGTTGCTGTAAGCAAGCACATTCTCATTCAAAGTTGCAAGTTACTATGTAGGAACAAGTTTGTATAGGTATTTCAAAGATGCCCAGAACTGAGCTAAATGATGTATGTCTCCAACTTCTAGAAATAACTTCACGTCCCATCTCACTTACTTCCAGCTAGTAAGGATCACATAATTCCTAACAAAGTTTTGACACAGATTCCCAATTCGGGCATTCAGAACATATAGCACGTTGCTGTAAGCAAGCACATTCTCATTCAAAGTTGCAAGTTACTATGTAGGAACAAGTTTGTATAGGTATTTCAAAGATGCCCAGAACTGTGCTATACATGGTATGTGTCCAACTCCTAGAAATACCTTCATACCCCATCTCCCTTAATTCCAGCTAGTAAGGATCACATAATTCCTAACAAATTTTGACACAGATTCCCAATTCGGGCATTCAGAACATATAGCACGTTGCTGTAAGCAAGCACATTCTCATTCAAAGTTGCAAGTTACTAAGTAGGAATAAGTTTGTAAAGGTATTTCAAAGATGCCCAGAACTGAGCTAAACTTGGTATGTCTCCAACTCCTAGAAATAACTTCATGCCCCATCACCCTTACTTCCAGCTAGTAAGGATCACATAATTCCTAACAAAGATTTGACACAGATTCCCAATTCGGGCATTCAGAACATATAGCACATTGCTGTAAGCAAGCACATTCTCATTCAAAGTTGCAAGTTACTATGTAGGAACAAGTTTGTATAGGTATTTCAAAGATGCCCAGAACTGAGCTAAACGTTGTATGTCTCCAACTCCTAGAAATAACTACATGCCCCATCTCCCTTACTTCCAGCTAGTAAGGATTACATAATTTCTAACAAAGTTTTGACACAGATTCCCAATTCGGGCATTCAGAACATATAGCACGTTGCTGTAAGCAAGCACATTCTCATTCAAAGTTGCAAGTAACTATGTAGGAACAAGTTTGTATAGGTATTTCAAAGATGCCCAAAACTGAGGTAAACTTGGTATGTGTCCAACTCCTAGAAATAACTTCATGCCCCAACTCCCTTAGTTCCAGCTACTAAGGATCACATAATTCCTAACAAAATTTAACACAGATTCCCAATTCGGGCATTCAGAACATATAGCACGTTGCTGTAAGCAATCACATTCTCATTCAAAGTTGCAAGTTAATAAGTAGGAACAAGTTTTTATAGGTATTTCAAAGATGCCCAGAACTGAGCTAAACTTGGTATGTGTCCAACTCCTAGAAATAACTTCATGCCCCATCTCACTTACTTCCAGCTAGTAAGGATCACATAATTTCTAACAAAGTTTTGGCACAGATTCCCAATTCGGGCATTCAGAACATGTAGCACGTTGCTGTAAGCAAGCACATTCTCATTCAAAGTTGCAAGTTACTATGTAGGAATAAGTTTGTATAGGTATTTCAAAGATGCCCTGAACTGAGCTAAACTTGGTATGTGTCCAAACTCTAGAAATAACTTAATGCCCCAACTCCCTTCCTTCCAGCTAGTAAGGATCACATATTTCCTAACAAAGATTTGACACAGATTCCCAATTCGGGCATTCAGAACATATAGCAAGTTGCTGTAAGCAAGCACATTCTCATTCAAAGTTGCAAGTTACTATGTAGGAACAAGTTTGTATAGGTATTTCAAAGATGCCCAGAACTGAGCTAAACTTGGTATGTCTCCAACTCCTAGAAATAACTTCATGCCCCATCTCCCTTACTTCCAGGTAGTAAGGATCACATAATTCCTAACAAAGTTTTGACACAGATTCCCAATTCGGGCATTCAGAACATGTAGCACTTTGCTGTAAGCAATCACATTCAATTCAAAGTTGCAAGTTACTATGTAGGAACAGGTTTGTATAGGTATTTCAAAGATGCCCAGAATTGAGCTAAACTTGGTATGTCTCCAACTCCTAGAAAGAACTTCATGCCCCATCTCCCTTACTTCCATCTAGTAAGGATCACATAATTTCTAACAAAGTTTTGGCACAGATTCCCAATTCGGGCATTCACAACATATAGCACGTTGCTGTAAGCAAGCACATTCTCATTCAAAGTTGCAAGTTACTAAGTAGGAACAAGTTTGTAAAGGTATTTCAAAGATGCCCAGAACTGAGCTAAACTTGGTATGTCTCCAACTCCTAGAAATAACTTCATGCCCCATCTCCCTTACTTCCAGCTAGTAAGGATCACATAATTCCTAACAAAGTTTTGACACAGATTCCCAATTCGGGCATTCAGAACATGTAGCACGTTGCTGTAAGCAAGCACATTCTCATTCAAAGTAGCAAGTTACTATGTAGGAACAAGTTTGTATAGGTATTTCAAAGATGCCCAGAACTGAGCTAAACTTGGTATGTGTCCAACCTCTAGAAATAACTTCATGCCCCAACTCCCTTACTTCCAGCTAGTAAGGATCACATAATTCCTAACAAAGATTTGACACAGATTCCCAATTCGGACATTCAGAACATATAACAAGTTGCTGTAAGCAAGCACATTCTCATTCAAAGTTGCAAGTTACTATGTAGGAACAAGTTTGTATAGGTATTTCAAAGATGCCCAGAACTGAGCTAAACGTTGTATGTCTCCAACTTCTAGAAATAACTTCACGCCCCATCTCACTTACTTCCAGCTAGTAAGGATCACATAATTCCTAACAAAGTTTTGACACAGATTCCCAATTCGGGCATTCAGAACATATAGCACGTTGCTGTAAGCAAGCACATTCTCATTCAAAGTTGCAAGTTACTATGTAGGAACAAGTTTGTATAGGTATTTCAAAGATGCCCAGAACTGAGCTAAACGTTGCATGTCTCCAACTCCTAGAAATAACTTCATGCCCCATCTCCCTTACTTCCAGCTAGTAAGGATCACATAATTCCTAACAAAGTTTTGACACAGATTCCCAATTCGGGCATTCAGAACATATAGCACGTTGCTGTAAGCAAGCACATTCTCATTCAAAGTTGCAAGTTACTCTGTAGGAACAAGTTTGTATAGGTATTTCAAAGATGCCCAGAACTGTGCTATACATGGTATGTGTCCAACTCCTAGAAATACCTTCATACCCCAACTCCCTTACTTCCAGCTAGTAAGGATCACATAATTCCTAACAAATTTTGACACAGATTCCCAATTCGGGCATTCAGAACATATAGCACGTTGATGTAAGCAAGCACATTCTCATTCAAAGTTGCAAGTTACTATGTAGAAACAAGTTTGTATAGGTATTTCAAAGATACCCAGAACTGAGCTAAACGTTGTATGTCTCCAACTCCTAGAAATAACTTCATGCCCCATCTCCCTTACTTCCAGCTAGTAAGGATCACATAATTCCTAACAAAGTTTTGACACAGATTCCCAATTCGGGCATTCAGAACATGTAGCACGTTGCTGTAAGCAAGCACATTCTATTCAAAGTTGCAAGTTACTATGTAGGAACAAGTTTGTATAGGTATTTAAAAGATGCCCAGAACTGAGCTAAATGTTGTATGTCTCCAACTCATAGAAATAACTTCATGCCCCATCTCCCTTACTTCCAGCTAGTAAGGATCACATAATTCCTAACAAAATTTGACACAGATTCCCAATTCGGGCATTCAGAACATATAGCACGTTGCTGTAAGCAATCACATTCTCATTCAAAGTTGCAAGTTACTATGTAGGAACAAGTTTGTATAGGTATTTCAAAGATGCCCAGAACTGAGCTAAACTTGGTATGTCTCCAACTCCTAGAAATAACTTCATGCCCCATCTCCCTTACTTCCAACTAGTAAGGATCACATAATTCCCAACAAAGTTTTGACACAGATTCCCAATTCGTGCATTCAGAACATGTAGCACGTTGCTGTAAGCAAGCACATTCTCATTCAAAGTGGCAAGTTACTATGTAGGAACAAGTTTGTAAATGTATTTCAAAGATGCCCAGAACTGAGCTAAACGTTGTATGTGTCCAATTCCTAGAAATAACTTCATGCCCCATCTCCCTTACTTCCAGGTAGTAAGGATCACATAATTCCTAACAAAGTTTTGACACAGATTCCCAATTCGGGCATTCAGAACATGTAGCACTTTGCTGTAAGCAATCACATTCAATTCAAAGTTGCAAGTTACTATGTAGGAACAGGTTTGTATAGGTATTTCAAAGATGCCCAGAATTGAGCTAAACTTGGTATGTCTCCAACTCCTAGAAAGAACTTCATGCCCCATCTCCCTTACTTCCATCTAGTAAGGATCACATAATTTCTAACAAAGTTTTGGCACAGATTCCCAATTCGGGCATTCAGAACATATAGCACGTTGCTGTAAGCAAGCACATTCTCATTCAAAGTTGCAAGTTACTAAGTAGGAACAAGTTTGTAAAGGTATTTCAAAGATGCCCAGAACTGAGCTAAACTTGGTATGTCTCCAACTCCTAGAAATAACTTCATGCCCCATCTCCCTTACTTCCAGCTAGAAAGGATCACATAATTCCTAACAAAGTTTTGACACAGATTCCCAATTCGGGCATTCAGAACATGTAGCACGTTGCTGTAAGCAAGCACATTCTCATTCAAAGTAGCAAGTTACTATGTAGGAACAAGTTTGTATAGGTATTTCAAAGATGCCCAGAACTGAGCTAAACTTGGTATGTGTCCAACCTCTAGAAATAACTTCATGCCCCAACTCCCTTACTTCCAGCTAGTAAGGATCACATAATTCCTAACAAAGATTTGACACAGATTCCCAATTCGGACATTCAGAACATATAACAAGTTGCTGTAAGCAAGCACATTCTCATTCAAAGTTGCAAGTTACTATGTAGGAACAAGTTTGTATAGGTATTTCAAAGATGCCCAGAACTGAGCTAAACGTTGTATGTCTCCAACTTCTAGAAATAACTTCACGCCCCATCTCACTTACTTCCAGCTAGTAAGGATCACATAATTCCTAACAAAGTTTTGACACAGATTCCCAATTCGGGCATTCAGAACATATAGCACGTTGCTGTAAGCAAGCACATTCTCATTCAAAGTTGCAAGTTACTATGTAGGAACAAGTTTGTATAGGTATTTCAAAGATGCCCAGAACTGAGCTAAACGTTGCATGTCTCCAACTCCTAGAAATAACTTCATGCCCCATCTCCCTTACTTCCAGCTAGTAAGGATCACATAATTCCTAACAAAGTTTTGACACAGATTCCCAATTCGGGCATTCAGAACATATAGCACGTTGCTGTAAGCAAGCACATTCTCATTCAAAGTTGCAAGTTACTCTGTAGGAACAAGTTTGTATAGGTATTTCAAAGATGCCCAGAACTGTGCTATACATGGTATGTGTCCAACTCCTAGAAATACCTTCATACCCCAACTCCCTTACTTCCAGCTAGTAAGGATCACATAATTCCTAACAAATTTTGACACAGATTCCCAATTCGGGCATTCAGAACATATAGCACGTTGATGTAAGCAAGCACATTCTCATTCAAAGTTGCAAGTTACTATGTAGAAACAAGTTTGTATAGGTATTTCAAAGATACCCAGAACTGAGCTAAACGTTGTATGTCTCCAACTCCTAGAAATAACTTCATGCCCCATCTCCCTTACTTCCAGCTAGTAAGGATCACATAATTCCTAACAAAGTTTTGACACAGATTCCCAATTCGGGCATTCAGAACATGTAGCACGTTGCTGTAAGCAAGCACATTCTATTCAAAGTTGCAAGTTACTATGTAGGAACAAGTTTGTATAGGTATTTAAAAGATGCCCAGAACTGAGCTAAATGTTGTATGCCTCCAACTCATAGAAATAACTTCATGCCCCATCTCCCTTACTTCCAGCTAGTAAGGATCACATAATTCCTAACAAAATTTGACACAGATTCCCAATTCGGGCATTCAGAACATATAGCACGTTGCTGTAAGCAATCACATTCTCATTCAAAGTTGCAAGTTACTATGTAGGAACAAGTTTGTATAGGTATTTCAAAGATGCCCAGAACTGAGCTAAACTTGGTATGTCTCCAACTCCTAGAAATAACTTCATGCCCCATCTCCCTTACTTCCAACTAGTAAGGATCACATAATTCCCAACAAAGTTTTGACACAGATTCCCAATTCGTGCATTCAGAACATGTAGCACGTTGCTGTAAGCAAGCACATTCTCATTCAAAGTGGCAAGTTACTATGTAGGAACAAGTTTGTAAATGTATTTCAAAGATGCCCAGAACTGAGCTAAACGTTGTATGTGTCCAATTCCTAGAAATAACTTCATGCCCCATCTCCCTTACTTCCAGCTAGTAAGGATCACATAATTCCTAACAAAGTTTTGACACAGATTCCCAATTCGGGCATTCAGAACATATAGCACGTTGCTGTAATCAAGCACATTCTCATTCAAAGTTGCAAGTTACTATGTAGGAACAAGTTTGTATAGGTATTTCAAAGATGCCCAGAACTGTGCTAAACTTGGTATGTGTCCAACTCCTAGAAATACCTTCATGCCCCAACTCCCTTACTTCCAGCTAGTAAGGATCACATAATTCCTAACAAATTTTGACACAGAATCCCAATTCGGGCATTCAGAACATATAGCACGTTGATGTAAGCAAGCACATTGTCATTCAAAGTTGCAAGTTACAATGTAGGAACAAGTTTGTATAGGTATTTCAAAGATGCTCAGAACTGAGCTCAACTTGGTATGTTTCCAAATCCTAGAAATAATTTCATACCCCATCTCCCTTACTTCCAGCTAGTAAGGATCACATAATTCCTAACAAAGATTTGACACAGATTCCCAATTCGGGCATTCAGAACATGTAGCACGTTGCTGTAACCAAGCACATTCTCATACAAAGTTGCAAGGTACTATGTAGGAAAAAGTTTGTAAAGGTATTTCAAAGATGCCCAGAACTGAGCTAAATGTTGTATGTCTCCAACTCCTAGAAATAACTTCATGCCTCATCACCTTTACTTCCAGCTAGTAAGGATCACATAATTCCTAATAAAGTTTTGACACAGATTCCCAATTCGGGCATTCAGAACATATAGCACGTTGCTGTAAGCAAGCACATTCTCATTCAAAGTTGCAAGTTACTATGTATGAACAAGTTTGTATAGGTATTTCAAAGATGCCCAGAACTGAGCTAAACTTGGTATGTCTCCAACTCCTAGAAATAACTTCATGACTCATCTCCCGTACTTCCAGCTAGTAAGGATCACATAATTCCTAACAAAGTTTTGACACAGATTCCCAATTCGGGCATTCAGAACATATAGCACGTTGCTGTAAGCCAGCAGATTCTCATTCAAAGTTGCAAGTTGCTATGTAGGAACAAGTTTGTAAAGGTATTTCAAAGATGCCCAGAACTGAGCTAAACGTAGTATGTGTCCAATTCCTAGAAATAACTTCATGCCCCATCTCCCTTACTTCCAGGTAGTAAGGATCACATAATTCCTAACAAAGTTTTGACATAGATTCCCAATTCGGGCATTCAGAACATATAGCACGTTGCTGTAAGCAAGCACATTCTCATTCAAAGTTGCAAGTTACTATGTAGGAACAAGTTTGTATAGGTATTTCAAAGATGCCCAGAACTGTGCTAAACATGGTATGTGTCCAACTCCTAGAAATACCTTCATACCCCAACTCCCTTACTTCCAGCTAGTAAGGATCACATAATTCCTAACAAATTTTGACACAGATTCCCAATTCGGGCATTCAGAACATATAGCACGTTGATGTAAGCAAGCACATTGTCATTCAAAGTTGCAAGTTACAATGTAGGAACAAGTTTGTATAGGTATTTCAAAGATGCTCAGAACTGAGCTAAACTTGGTATGTCTCCAACTCCTAGAAATAACTTCATGCCCCATCTCCCTTACTTCCATCTAGTAAGGATCACATAATTCCTAACAAAATTTTGACACAGATTCCCAATTCGGGCATTCAGAACATGTAGCACGTTGCTGTAAGCAAGCACATTCAATTCAAAGTTGCAAGTTACTATGTAGGAACAAGTTTGTATAGGTATTTCAAAGATGCCCAGAACTGAGGTAAATGTTGTATGTCTGCAACTCCTAGAAATAACTTCATGCCCCATCTCCCTTACTTCCAGCTAGTAAGGATCACATAATTCCTAACAAAATTTGACACAGATTCCCAATTCGTGAATTGAGAACATATAGCACGTTGCTGTAAGCAAGAACATTCTCATTCAAAGTTGCAAGTTACTATGTAGGAACAAGTTTGTATGGGTATTTCAAAGATGCCCAGAACTGTGCTAAACTTGGTATGTCTCCAACTCCTAGAAATACCTTCATGCCCCAACTCCCTTACTTCCAGCTAGTAAGGATCACATAATTCCTAACAAAGTTTTGACACAGATTCCCAATTCGGGCATTCAGAACATATAGCGCGTTGCTTTAAGCAAGCACATTCTCATTCAAAGTTGCAAGTTAATATGTAGGAGCAAGTTTGTATAGGTATTTCAAAGATGCCCAGAACTGAGCTAAACTTGGTATGTCTCAAACTCCTAGAAATAACTTCATGCCCCAACTCCCTTACTTCCAGCTAGTAAGGATCACATAATTCCTAACAAAGTTTTGACACAGATTCCCAATTCGGGCATTCAGAACATATAGCACGTTGCTGTAAGCAAGCACATTCTTATTCAAAGATGCAAGTTACTATGCAGGAGCAAGTTTGAATAGGTATTTCAAAGATGCCCAGAACTGTGCTAAACTTGGTATGTGTCCAATTTCTAGAAATACCTTCATGCCCCAACTCCCTTACTTCCAGCTAGTAAGGATCACATAATTCCTAACAAAGTTTTGACACAGATTCCCAATTCGGGCATTCAGAACATATAGCACGTTGATGTAAGCAAGCACATTCTCATTCAAAGTTGCATGTTAATATGTAGGAACAAGTTTGTATAGGTATTTCAAAGATGCCCAGAACTGAGCTAAACGTGGTATGTCTCCAACTCCTAGAAATATCTTCATGCCCCATCTCCCTTACTTCCAGCTAGTAAGGATCACATAATTCCTAAAAGTGTTTTGACACAGATTCCCAATTCGGGCATTCAGAACATATAGCACGTTGCTGTAAGCAAGCACATTCTCATTCAAAGTTGCAAGTTACTATGTAGGAACAAGTTTGTATAGGATTTTCAAAGATGCCCAGAACTGAGCTAAACTTGGTATGTGTCCAACCTCTAGAAATAACTTCATGCCCCAACTCCATTACTTCCAGCTAGTAAGGATCACATAATTCCTAACAATGATTTGACACAGATTCCCAATTCGGGCATTCAGAACATATAGCAAGTTGCTGTAAGCAAGCACATTCTCATTCAAAGTTGAAAGTTACCATGTAGGAACAAGTTTGTATAGGTATTTCAAAGATGCCCAGAACTGAGCTAAACGTTGTATGTCTCCAACTCCTAGAAATAACTTCATGCCCCATCTCCCTTACTTCCAGCTAGTAAGGATCACATAATTACTAACAAAGTTTTGACACAGATTCCCACTTCGGGCATTTAGAACATGTAGCACGTTGCTGTAAGCAAGCACATTCAATTGAAAGTTGCAAGTTACTATGTAGGAACATGTTTGTATAGGTATTTCAAAGATGCCCAGAACTGAGCTAAACGTTGTATGTCTCCAACTCCTAGAAATAACTTCACGCCCCATCTCACTTACTTCCAGCTAGTAAGGATCACGTAATTTCTAACAAAGTTTTGACACAGATTCCCAATTCGGGCATTCAGAACATATAGCACGTTGCTGTAAGCAAGCACATTCTCATTCAAATTTGCAAGTTACTATGTAGGAACAAGTTAGTATAGGTATTTCAAAGATGCCCAGAACTGAGCTAAACTTGGTATGTGTCCAACTCATAGAAATACCTTCATACCACCTCTCCCTTACTTCCAGCTAGTAAGGATCACATAATTCCTAACAAAATTTGACACTGATTCCCAATTCGGGCATCCAGAACATATAGCACGTTGTTGTAAGCAATCACATTCTCATTCAAAGTTGCAAGTTACTATTTAGGAACAAGTTTGTATAGGTATTTCAAAGATGTCCAGAACTGAGCTAAACTTGGTATGTGTCCAACTCCTAGAAATAACTTCATGGCCCATCTCCCTTACTTCCAGCTAGTAAGGATCACATAATTCCTAACAAAGTTTTGACACAGATTCCCAATTCGGGCATTCAGAACATGTAGCACGTTGCTGTAAGCAACCACATTCTCATTCAAAGTTGCAAGTTACTATGTAGGAACAAGTTTGTAAAGGTATTTCAAAGATGCCCAGAACTGAGCTAAACTTGGTATGTCTCCAACTCCTAGAAATAACTTCATGCCCCATCACCCTTACTTCCAGCTAGTAAGGATCACATAATTCCTAAAAAAGTTTTGACACAGATTCCCAATTCGGGCATTCAGAACATACAGGACGTTGCTGTAAGCAAGTACATTCTCATTCAAAGTTGCATGTTACTATGTAGGAACAAGTTTGTATAGGTATTTTAAAGACGCCCAGAACTGAGCTAAACTTGGTATGTGTCCAACTCCTAGAAATAACTTCATGCCCCATCTCCCTTACTTCCAGCTAGTAAGGATCACATAATTCCTAACAAAGATTTGACACAGATTCCCAATTCGGGCATTCAGAACATATAGCAAGTTGCTGTAAGCAACCACATTCTCATTCAAAGTTGCAAGTTACTATGTAGGAACAAGTTTGTATAGGTATTTCAAAGATGCCCAGAATTGAGCTAAACTTGGTATTTCTCCAACTCCTAGAAAGAACTTCATGCCCCATCTCCCTTACTTCCATCTAGTAAGGATCACATAATTTCTAACAAAGTTTTGGCACAGATTCCCAATTCGGGCATTCAGAACATATAGCACGTTGCTGTAAGCAAGCACATTCTCATTCAAGGTTGAGAGTTACTAAGTAGGAACAAGTTTGTAAAGGTATTTCAAAGATGCCCAGAACTGAGCTAAACTTGGTATGGCTCCAACTCCTAGAAATAACTTCATGCCCCATCACCCTTACTTCCAGCTAGTAAGGATCACATAATTCCTAACAAAGTTTTGACACAGATTCCCAATTCGGGCATTCAGATCATGTAGCACGTTGCTGTAAGCAAGCACATTCTCATTCAAAGTAGCAAGTTACTATGTAGGAACAAGTTTGTATAGGTATTTCAAAGATGCCCAGAACTGAGCTAAACTTGGTATGTGTCCAACCTCTAGAAATAACTTCATGCCCCGACTCCCTTACTTCCAGCTAGTAAGGATCACATAATTCCTAACAAAGATTTGACACAGAATCCCAATTCGGGCATTCAGAACATATAGCAAGTTGCTGTAAGCAAGCACATTCTCATTCCAAGTTGCAAGTTACTATGTAGGAACAAGTTTGTATAGGTATTTCAAAGATGCCCAGAACTGAGCTAAACGTTGTATGTCTCCAACTTCTAGAAATAACTTCACGCCCCATCTCACTTACTTCCAGCTAGTAAGGATCACATAATTTCTAACAAAGTTTTGACACAGATTCCCAATTCGGGCATTCAGAACATATAGCACGTTGCTGTAAGCAAGCACATTCTCATTCAAAGTTGCAAGTTACTATGTAGGAACAAGTTTGTATAGGTATTTCAAAGATGCCCAGAACTGAGCTAAACTTGGTATGTCTCCAACTCCTAGAAATAACATCATGCCCCATCTCCCTTACTTCCAGCTGGTAAGGATCACATAATTCCTAACAAAGTTTTGACACAGATTCCCAATTCGGGCATTCAGAACATATAGCAAGTTGCTGTAAGCAAGCACATTCTCATTCAAAGTTGCAAGTTACTATGTAGGAACAAGTTTGTATAGGTATTTCAAAAATGCCCAGAACTGAGCTAAACGTTTTATGTCTCCAACTCCTAGAAATAACTTCATGCCCCATCTCCCTTACTTCCAGCTAGTAAGGATCACATAATTCCTAACAAAGTTTTGACACAGATTCCCAATTCGGGCATTCAGAACATATAGCACGTTGCTGTAAGCAAGCACATTCTCATTCCAAGTTGCAAGTTACTATGTAGGAACAAGTTTGTATAGGTATTTCAAAGATGCCCAGAACTGAGCTAAACGTTGTATGTCTCCAACTTCTAGAAATAACTTCACGCCCCATCTCACTTACTTCCAGCTAGTAAGGATCACATAATTTCTAACAAAGTTTTGACACAGATTCCCAATTCGGGCATTCAGAACATATAGCACGTTGCTGTAAGCAAGCACATTCTCATTCAAAGTTGCAAGTTACTATGTAGGAACAAGTTTGTATAGGTATTTCAAAGATGCCCAGAACTGAGCTAAACTTGGTATGTCTCCAACTCCTAGAAATAACATCATGCCCCATCTCCCTTACTTCCAGCTGGTAAGGATCACATAATTCCTAACAAAGTTTTGACACAGATTCCCAATTCGGGCATTCAGAACATATAGCAAGTTGCTGTAAGCAATCACATTCTCATTCAAAGTTGCAAGTTACTATGTAGGAACAAGTTTGTATAGGTATTTCAAAGATGTCCAGAACTGAGCTAAACTTGGTATGTGTCCAACTCCTAGAAATAACTTCATGCCCCATCTCCCTTACTTCCAACTAGTAAGGATCACATAATTCCCAACAAAGTTTTGACACAGATTCCCAATTCGGGCATTCAGAACATATAGCACGTTGCTGTAAGCAAGCACATTCTCATTCAAAGTTGCAAGTTACTATGTAGGAACAAGTTTGTATAGGTATTTCAAAGATGCCCAGAACTGAGCTAAACGTTGTATGTCTCCAACTCCTAGAAATAACTTCATGCCCCATCTCCCTTACTTCCAGCTAGTAAGGATCACATAATTCCTAACAAAGTTTTGACACAGATTTCCAATTCGGGCATTCAGAACATATAGCACGTTGCTGTAAGCAAGCACATTCTCATTCAAAGTTGCAAGTTACTATGTAGGAACAAGTTTGTATAGGTATTTCAAAGATGCCCAGAACTGTGCTATACATGGTATGTGTCCAACTCCTAGAAATACCTTCATACCCCAACTCCCTTACTTCCAGCTAGTAAGGATCACATAATTCCTAACAAATTTTGACACAGATTCCCAATTCGGGCATTCAGAACATGTAGCACGTTGATGTAAGGAAGCACATTCTCATTCAAAGTTGCAAGTTACTATGTAGGAACAAGTTTGTATAGGTATTTCAAAGATGCCCAGAACTGAGCTAAACGTTGTATGTCTCCAACTCCTAGAAATAACTTCATGCCCCATCTCCCTTACTTCCAGCTAGTAAGGATCACATAATTCCTAACAAAGTTTTGACACAGATTCCCAATTCGGGCATTCAGAACATATAGCACGTTGCTGTAAGCAAGCACATTCTCATTCAAAGTTGCAAGTTACTATGTAGGAACAAGTTTGTATAGGTATTTCAAAGATGCCCAGAACTGAGCTAAACTTGGTATGTCTCCAATTCCTAGAAATAACTTCATGCCCCATCTCCCTTACTTCCAGCTAGTAAGGATCACATAATTCCTAACAAAGTTTTGACACAAATTCCCAATTCGGGCATTCAGAACATATAGCACGTTGCTGTAAGCAAGCACATTCTCATTCAAAGTTGCAAGTTACTATGTAGGAAAAAGTTTGTAAAGGTATTTCAAAGATGCCCAGAACTGAGCTAAACGTTGTATGTCTCCAACTCCTAGAAATAACTTCATGCCTCATCACCTTTACTTCCAGCTAGTAAGGATCACATAATTCCTAACAAAGTTTTGACACAGATTCCCAATTCGGGCATTCAGAACATATAGCACGTTGCTGTAAGCAAGCACATTCTCATTCAAAGTTGCAAGTTACTATTTATTTACAAGTTTGTATAGGTATTTCAAAGATGCCCATAACTGAGCTAAACTTGGTATGTCTCCAACTCCTAGAAATAACTTCATGCCCCATCTCCCTTACTTCCAGCTAGTAAGGATCACATAATTCCTAACAAAGTTTTGACACAGATTCCCAATTCGGGCATTCAGAACATATAGCACGTTGCTGTAAGCAAGCACATTCTCATTCAAAGTTGCAAGTTACTATGTAGGAACAAGTTTGTAAAGGTATTTCAAAGATGCCCAGAACTGAGCTAAACGTAGTATGTGTCCAATTCCTAGAAATAACTTCATGCCCCATCTACCTTACTTCCAGCTAGTAAGGATCACATAATTCCTAACAAAGTTTTGACACAGATTCCCAATTCGGGCATTCAGAACATATAGCACGTTGCTGTAAGCAAGCACATTCTCATTCAAAGTTGCAAGTTACTATGTAGGAACAAGTTTGTATAGGTATTTCAAAGATGCCCAGAACTGTGCTAAACTTGGTATGTGTCCAACTCCTAGAAATACCTTCATGCCCCAACTCCCTTACTTCCAGCTAGTAAGGATCACATAATTCCTAACAAATTTTGACACAGATTCCCAATTCGGGCATTCAGAACATATAGCACGTTGCTGTAAGCAAGCACATTCTCATTCAAAGTTGCAAGTTAATATGTAGGAACAAGTTTGTATAGGTATTTCAAAGATGCCCAGAACTGAGCTAAACTTGGTATGTTTCCAAATCCTAGAAATAATTTCATACCCCATCTCCCTTACTTCCAGCTAGTAAAAATCACATAATTCCTAACAAAGATTTGACACAGATTCCCAATTCGGGCATTCAGAACATGTAGCGCGTTGCTGTAACCAAGCACATTCTTATACAAAGTTGCAAGTTACTATGTAGGAAAAAGTTTGTAAAGGTATTTCAAAGATGCCCAGAACTGAGCTAAATGTTGTATGTCTCCAACTCCTAGAAATAACTTCATGCCTCATCAACTTTACTTCCAGCTAGTAAGGATCACATAATTCCTAATAAAGTTTTGACACAGATTCCCAATTCGGGCATTCAGAACATATAGCACGTTGCTGTAAGCAAGCACATTCTCATTCAAAGTTGCAAGTTACTATGTATGAACAAGTTTGTATAGGTATTTCAAAGATGCCCAGAACTGAGCTAAACTTGGTATGTCTCCAACTCCTAGAAATAACTTCATGACTCATCTCCCGTACTTCCAGCTAGTAAGGATCACATAATTCCTAACAAAGTTTTGACACAGATTCCCAATTCGGGCATTCAGAACATATAGCACGTTGCTGTAAGCCAGCACATTCTCATTCAAAGTTGCAAGTTGCTATGTAGGAACAAGTTTGTAAAGGTATTTCAAAGATGCCCAGAACTGAGCTAAACGTAGTATGTGTCCAATTCCTAGAAATAACTTCATGCTCCATCTCCCTTACTTCCAGGTAGTAAGGATCACATAATTCCTAACAATGTTTTGACATAGATTCCCAATTCGGGCATTCAGAACATATAGCACGTTGCTGTAAGCAAGCACATTCTCATTCAAAGTTGCAAGTTACTATGTAGGAACAAGTTTGTATAGGTATTTCAAAGATGCCCAGAACTGTGCTAAACATGGTATGTGTTCAACTCCTAGAAATACCTTCATACCCCAACTCCCTTACTTCCAGCTAGTAAGGATCACATAATTCCTAACAAATTTTGACACAGATTCCACATTCGGGCATTCAGAACATGTAGCACGTTGATGTAAGCAAGCACATTGTCATTCAAAGTTGCAAGTTACAATGTAGGAACAAGTTTGTATAGGTATTTCAAAGATGCTCAGAACTGAGCTAAACTTGGTATGTCTCCAACTCCTAGAAATAACTTCATGCCCCATCTCCCTTACTTCCATCTAGTAAGGATCACATAATTCCTAACAAAATTTTGACACAGATTCCCAATTCGGGCATTCAGAACATGTAGCACGTTGCTGTAAGCAAGCACATTCAATTCAAAGTTGCAAGTTACTATGTAGGAACAAGTTTGTATAGGTATTTCAAAGATGCCCAGAACTGAGGTAAATGTTGTATGTCTGCAACTCCTAGAAATAACTTCATGCCCCATCTCCCTTACTTCCAGCTAGTAAGGATCACATAATTCCTAACAAAATTTGACACAGATTCCCAATTCGTGAATTGAGAACATATAGCACGTTGCTGTAAGCAAGAACATTCTCATTCAAAGTTGCAAGTTACTATGTAGGAACAAGTTTGTATGGGTATTTCAAAGATGCCCAGAACTGTGCTAAACTTGGTATGTGTCCAACTCCTAGAAATACCTTCATACCACCTCTCCCTTACTTCCAGCTAGTAAGGATCACATAATTCCTAACAAAGATTTGACACAGATTCCCAATTCGGGCATTCAGAACATATAGCAAGTTGCTGTAAGCAAGCACATTCTCATTCAAAGTTGCAAGTTACTATGTAGGAACAAGTTTGTATAGGTATTTCAAAGATGCCCAGAACTGAGCTAAACGTTGTATGTCTCCAACTTCTAGAAATAACTTCACGCCCCATCTCACTTACTTCCAGCTAGTAAGGATCACATAATTTCTAACAAAGTTTTGACACAGATTCCCAATTCGGGCATTCAGAACATATAGCACGTTGCTGTAAGCAACCACATTCTCATTCAAAGTTGCAAGTTACTATGTAGGAACAAGTTTGTATAGGTATTTCAAAGATGCCCAGAACTGAGCTAAACTTGGTATGTCTCCAACTCCTAGAAATAACATCATGCCCCATCTCCCTTACTTCCAGCTGGTAAGGATCACATAATTCCTAACAAAGTTTTGACACAGATTCCCAATTCGGGCATTCAGAACATATAGCAAGTTGCTGTAAGCAAGCACATTCTCATTCAAAGTTGCAAGTTACTATGTAGGAACAAGTTTGTATAGGTATTTCAAAAATGCCCAGAACTGAGCTAAACGTTTTATGTCTCCAACTCCTAGAAATAACTTCATGCCCCATCTCCCTTACTTCCAGCTAGTAAGGATCACATAATTCCTAACAAAGTTTTGACACAGATTCCCAATTCGGGCATTCAGAACATATAGCACGTTGCTGTAAGCAAGCACATTCTCATTCAAAGTTGCAAGTTACTATGTAGGAACAAGTTTGTATAGGTATTTCAAAGATGCCCAGAACTGAGCTAAACTTGGTCTGTGTCCAATTCCTAGAAATAACTTCATGCCCCATCTCCCTTACTTCCAGCTAGTAAGGATCACATAATTCCTAACAAAGTTTTGACACAGATTCCCAATTCGGGCATTCAGAACATATAGCACGTTGCTGTAAGCAAGCACATTCTCATTCAAAGTTGCAAGTTACTATGTAGGAACAAGTTTGTATAGGTATTTCAAAGATGCCCAGAACTGTGCTATACATGGTATGTGTCCAACTCCTAGAAATACCTTCATACCCCAACTCCCTTACTTCCAGCTAGTAAGGATCACATAATTCCTAACAAATTTTGACACAGATTCCCAATTCGGGCATTCAGAACATATAGCACGTTGATGTAAGCAAGCACATTCTCATTCAAAGTTGCGAGTTACTATGTAGAAACAAGTTTGTATAGGTATTTCAAAGATACCCAGAACTGAGCTAAACGTTGTATGTCTCCAACTCCTAGAAATAACTTCATGTCCCATCTCCCTTACTTCCAGCTAGTAAGGATCACATAATTCCTAACAAAGTTTTGACACAGATTCTCAATTCGGGCATTCAGAACATGTAGCACGTTGCTGTAAGCAAGCACATTCAATTCAAAGTTGCAAGTTACTATGTAGGAACAAGTTTGTATAGGTATTTAAAAGATGCCCAGAACTGAGCTAAACGTTGTATGTCTCCAACTCATAGAAATAACTTCATGCCCCATCTCCCTTACTTCCAGCTAGTAAGGATCACATAATTCCTAACAAAATTTGACACAGATTCCCAATTCGGGCATTCAGAACATATAGCACGTTGCTGTAAGCAATCACATTCTCATTCAAAGTTGCAAGTTACTATGTAGGAACAAGTTTGTATAGGTATTTCAAAGATGCCCAGAACTGAGCTAAACTTGGTATGTGTCCAACTCCTAGAAATAACTTCATGCCCCATCTCCCTTACTTCCAGCTAGTAAGGATCACATAATTCCCAACAAAGTTTTGACACAGATTCCCAATTCGGGCATTCAGAACATGTAGCACGTTGCTGTAAGGAAGCACATTCTCATTCAAAGTTGCAAGTTACTATGTAGGAACAAGTTTGTATAGGTATTTCAAAGATGCCCAGAACTGAGCTAAACGTTGTATGTCTCCAACTCCTAGAAATAACTTCATGCCCCATCTCCCTTACTTCCAGCTAGTAAGGATCACATAATTCCTAACAAAGTTTTGACACAGATTCCCAATTCGGGCATTCAGAACATATAGCACGTTGCTGTAAGCAAGCATATTCTCATTCAAAGTTGCAAGTTACTATGTAGGAACAAGTTTGTATAGGTATTTCAAAGATGCCCAGAACTGAGCTAAAGTTGGTGTGTCTCCAACTCCTAGAAATAACTTCATGCCCCATCTCCCTTACTTCCAGCTAGTAAGGATCACATAATTCCTAACAAAGTTTTGACACAGATTCCCAAATCGGGCATTCAGAACATATAGCACGTTGCTGTAAGCAAGCACATTCTCATTCAAAGTTGCAAGTTACTATGTAGGAACAAGTTTGTATAGGTATTTCAAAGATGCCCAGAACTGAGCTAAACGTTGTATGTCTCCAATTCCTAGAAATAACTTCATGCCCCATCTCCCTTACTTCCAGCTAGTAAGGATCACATAATTCCTAACAAAGTTTTGACACAAATTCCCAATTCGGGCATTCAGAACATATAGCACGTTGCTGTAAGCAAGCACATTCTCATTCAAGGTTGCAAGTTACTATGTAGGAAAATGTTTGTAAAGGTATTTCAAAGATGCCCAGAACTGAGCTAAACGTTGTATGTCTCCAACTCCTAGAAATAACTTCATGCCTCATCACCTTTACTTCCAGCTAGTAAGGATCACATAATTCCTAACAAAGTTTTGACACAGATTCCCAATTCGGGCATTCAGAACATATAGCACGTTGCTGTAAGCAAGCACATTCTCATTCAAAGTTGCAAGTTACTATTTATGAACAAGTTTGTATAGGTATTTCAAAGATGCCCATAACTGAGCTAAACTTGGTATGTCTCCAACTCCTAGAAATAACTTCATGCCCCATCTCCCTTACTTCCAGCTAGTAAGGATCACATAATTCCTAACAAAGTTTTGACACAGATTCCCAATTCGGGCATTCAGAACATATAGCACGTTGCTGTAAGCAAGCACATTCTCATTCAAAGTTGCAAGTTACTATGTAGGAACAAGTTTGTAAAGGTATTTCAAAGATGCCCAGAACTGAGCTAAACGTAGTATGTGTCCAATTCCTTGAAATAACTTCATGCCCCATCTACCTTACTTCCAGCTAGTAAGGATCACATAATTCCTAACAAAGTTTTGACACAGATTCCCAATTCGGGCATTCAGAACATATAGCACGTTGCTGTAAGCAAGCACATTCTCATTCAAAGTTGCAAGTTACTATGTAGGAACAAGTTTGTATAGGTATTTCAAAGATGCCCAGAACTGTGCTAAACTTGGTATGTGTCCAACTCCTAGAAATACCTTCATGCCCCAACTCCCTTACTTCCAGCTAGTAAGGATCACATAATTCCTAACAAATTTTGACACAGATTCCCAATTCGGGCATTCAGAACATATAGCACGTTGCTGTAAGCAAGCACATTCTCATTCAAAGTTGCAAGTTACTATGTAGGAACAAGTTTGTATAGGTATTTCAAAGATGCCCAGAACTGAGCTAAACTTGGTATGTTTCCAAATCCTAGAAATAATTTCATACCCCATCTCCCTTACTTCCAGCTAGTAAGGATCACATAATTCCTAACAAAGATTTGACACAGATTCCCAATTCGGGCATTCAGAACATGTAGCACGTTGCTGTAACCAAGCACATTCTCATACGAAGTTGCAAGTTACTATGTAGGAAAAAGTTTGTAAAGGTATTTCAAAGATGCCCAGAACTGAGCTAAATGTTGTATGTCTCCAACTCCTAGAAATTACTTCATGCCTCATCACCTTTACTTCCAACTAGTAAGGATCACATAATTCCTAATAAAGTTTTGACACAGATTCCCAATTCGGGCATTCAGAACATATAGCACGTTGCTGTAAGCAAGCACATTCTCATTCAAAGTTGCAAGTTACTATGTAGGAACAAGTTTGTATAGGTATTTCAAAGATGCCCAGAACTGAGCTAAACTTGGTATGTCTCCAACTCCTAGAAATAACTTCATGCCTCATCTCCCTTACTTCCAGCTAGTAAGGATCACATAATTCCTAACAAAGTTTTGACACAGATTCCCAATTCGGGCATTCAGAACATATAGCACGTTGCTGTAAGCCAGCACATTCTCATTCAAAGTTGCAAGTTGCTATGTAGGAACAAGTTTGTAAAGGTATTTCAAAGATGCCCAGAACTGAGCTAAACGTAGTATGTGTCCAATTCCTAGAAATAACTTCATGCCCCATCTCCCTTACTTCCAGGTAGTAAGGATCACATAATTCCTAACAAAGTTTTGACATAGATTCCCAATTCGGGCATTCAGAACATATAGCACGTTGCTGTAAGCAAGCACATTCTCATTCAAAGTTGCAAGTTACTATGTAGGAACAAGTTTGTATAGGTATTTCAAAGATGCCCAGAACTGTGCTAAACATGGTATGTGTCCAACTCCTAGAAATACCTTCATACCCCAACTCCCTTACTTCCAGCTAGTAAGGATCACATAATTCCTAACAAATTTTCACACAGATTCCCAATTCGGGCATTCAGAACATATAGCACGTTGATGTAAGCAAGCACATTCTCATTCAAAGTTGCAAGTTACAATGTAGGAACAAGTTTGTATAGGTATTTAAAAGATGCTCAGAACTGAGCTAAACTTGGTATGTCTCCAACTCCTAGAAATAACTTCATGCCCCATCTCCCTTACTTCCATCTAGTAAGGATCACATAATTCCTAACAAAATTTTGACACAGATTCCCAATTCGGGCATTCAGAACATGTAGCACGTTGCTGTAAGCAAGCACATTCAATTCAAAGTTGCAAGTTACTATGTAGAAACAAGTTTGTATAGGTATTTCAAAGATACCCAGAACTGAGCTAAACGTTGTATGTCTCCAACTCCTAGAAATAACTTCATGTCCCATCTCCCTTACTTCCAGCTAGTAAGGATCACATAATTCCTAACAAAGTTTTGACACAGATTCCCAATTCGGGCATTCAGAACATGTAGCACGTTGCTGTAAGCAAGCACATTCAATTCAAAGTTGCAAGTTACTATGTAGGAACAAGTTTGTATAGGTATTTAAAAGATGCCCAGAACTGAGCTAAACGTTGTATGTCTCCAACTCATAGAAATAACTTCATGCCCCATCTCCCTTACTTCCAGCTAGTAAGGATCACATAATTCCTAACAAAATTTGACACAGATTCCCAATTCGGGCATTCAGATCATATAGCACGTTGCTGTAAGCAATCACATTCTCATTCAAAGTTGCAAGTTACTATGTAGGAACAAGTTTGTATAGGTATTTCAAAGATGCCCAGAACTGAGCTAAACTTGGTATGTGTCCAACTCCTAGAAATAACTTCATGCCCCATCTCCCTTACTTCCAGCTAGTAAGGATCACATAATTCCCAACAAAGTTTTGACACAGATTCCCAATTCGGGCATTCAGAACATGTAGCACGTTGCTGTAAGGAAGCACATTCTCATTCAAAGTTGCAAGTTACTATGTAGGAACAAGTTTGTATAGGTATTTCAAAGATGCCCAGAACTGAGCTAAACGTTGTATGTCTCCAACTCCTAGAAATAACTTCATGCCCCATCTCCCTTACTTCCAGCTAGTAAGGATCACATAATTCCTAACAAAGTTTTGACACAGATTCCCAATTCGGGCATTCACAACATATAGCACGTTGCTGTAAGCAAGCACATTCTCATTCAAATTGCAAGTTACTATGTAGGAACAAGTTTGTATAGGTATTTCAAAGATGCCCAGAACTGAGCTAAAGTTGGTGTGTCTCCAACTCCTAGAAATAACTTCATGCCCCATCTCCCTTACTTCCAGCTAGTAAGGATCACATAATTCCTAACAAAGTTTTGACACAGATTCCCAAATCGGGCATTCAGAACATATAGCACGTTGCTGTAAGCAAGCACATTCTCATTCAAAGTTGCAAGTTACTATGTAGGAACAAGTTTGTATAGGTATTTCAAAGATGCCCAGAACTGAGCTAAACTTGGTATGTCTCCAATTCCTAGAAATAACTTCATGCCCCATCTCCCTTACTTCCAGCTAGTAAGGATCACATAATTCCTAACAATGTTTTGACACAAATTCCCAATTCGGGCATTCAGAACATATAGCACGTTGCTGTAAGCAAGCACATTCTCATTCAAAGTTGCAAGTTACTATGTAGGAAAATGTTTGTAAAGGTATTTCAAAGATGCCCAGAACTGAGCTAAACGTTGTATGTCTCCAACTCCTAGAAATAACTTCATGCCTCATCACCTTTACTTCCAGCTAGTAAGGATCACATAATTCCTAACAAAGTTTTGACACAGATTCCCAATTCGGGCATTCAGAACATATAGCACGTTGCTGTAAGCAAGCACATTCTCATTCAAAGTTGCAAGTTACTATTTATGAACAAGTTTGTATAGGTATTTCAAAGATGCCCATAACTGAGCTAAACTTGGTATGTCTCCAACTCCTAGAAATAACTTCATGCCCCATCTCCCTTACTTCCAGCTTGTAAGGATCACATAATTCCTAACAAAGTTTTGACACAGATTCCCAATTCGGGCATTCAGAACATATAGCACGTTGCTGTAAGCAAGCACATTCTCATTCAAAGTTGCAAGTTACTATGTAGGAACAAGTTTGTAAAGGTATTTCAAAGATGCCCAGAACTGAGCTAAACGTAGTATGTGTCCAATTCCTAGAAATAACTTCATGCCCCATCTACCTTACTTCCAGCTAGTAAGGATCACATAATTCCTAACAAAGTTTTGACACAGATTCCCAATTCGGGCATTCAGAACATATAGCACGTTGCTGTAAGCAAGCACATTCTCATTCAAAGTTGCAAGTTACTATGTAGGAACAAGTTTGTATAGGTATTTCAAAGATGCCCAGAACTGTGCTAAACTTGGTATGTGTCCAACTCCTAGAAATACCTTCATGCCCCAACTCCCTTACTTCCAGCTAGTAAGGATCACATAATTCCTAACAAATTTTGACACAGATTCCCAATTCGGGCATTCAGAACATATAGCACGTTGCTGTAAGCAAGCACATTCTCATTCAAAGTTGCAAGTTAATATGTAGGAACAAGTTTGTATAGGTATTTCAAAGATGCCCAGAACTGAGCTAAACTTGGTATGTTTCCAAATCCTAGAAATAATTTCATACCCCATCTCCTTAACTTCCAGCTAGTAAGGATCACATAATTCCTAACAAAGATTTGACACAGATTCCCAATTCGGGCATTCAGAACATGTAGCACGTTGCTGTAACCAAGCACATTCTCATACGAAGTTGCAAGTTACTATGTAGGAAAAAGTTTGTAAAGGTATTTCAAAGATGCCCAGAACTGAGCTAAATGTTGTATGTCTCCAACTCCTAGAAATAACTTCATGCCTCATTACCTTTACTTCCAACTAGTAAGGATCACATAATTCCTAATAAAGTTTTGACACAGATTCCCAATTCGGGCATTCAGAACATATAGCACGTTGCTGTAAGCAAGCACATTCTCATTCAAAGTTGCAAGTTACTATGTAGGAACAAGTTTGTATAGGTATTTCAAAGATGCCCAGAACTGAGCTAAACTTGGTATGTCTCCAACTCCTAGAAATAACTTCATGCCTCATCTCCCTTACTTCCAGCTAGTAAGGATCACATAATTCCTAACAAAGTTTTGACACAGATTCCCAATTCGGGCATTCAGAACATATAGCACGTTGCTGTAAGCCAGCACATTCTCATTCAAAGTTGCAAGTTGCTATGTAGGAACAAGTTTGTAAAGGTATTTCAAAGATGCCCAGAACTGAGCTAAACGTAGTATGTGTCCAATTCCTAGAAATAAATTCATGCCCCATCTCCCTTACTTCCAGGTAGTAAGGATCACATAATTCCTAACAAAGTTTTGACACAGAATCCCAATTCGGGCATTCAGAACATATAGCACGTTGCTGTAAGCAAGCACATTCTCATTCAAAGTTGCAAGTTACTATGTAGGAACAAGTTTGTATAGGTATTTCAAAGATGCCCAGAACTGTGCTAAACATGGTATGTGTCCAACTCCTAGAAATACCTTCATACCCCAACTCCCTTACTTCCAGCTAGTAAGGATCACATAATTCCTAACAAATTTTCACACAGATTCCCAATTCGGGCATTCAGAACATATAGCACGTTGATGTAAGCAAGCACATTCTCATTCAAAGTGGCAAGTTACAATGTAGGAACAAGTTTGTATAGGTATTTAAAAGATGCTCAGAACTGAGCTAAACTTGGTATGTCTCCAACTCCTAGAAATAACTTCATGCCCCATCTCCCTTACTTCCATCTAGTAAGGATCACATAATTCCTAACAAAATTTTGACACAGATTCCCAATTCGGGCATTCAGAACATGTAGCACGTTGCTGTAAGCAAGCACATTCAATTCAAAGTTGCAAGTTACTATGTAGGAACAAGTTTGTATAGGTATTTCAAAGATGCCCAGAACTGAGGTAAATGTTGTATGTCTGCAACTCCTAGAAATAACTTCATGCCCCATCTCCCTTACTTCCAGCTAGTAAGGATCACATAATTCCTAACAAAATTTGACACAGATTCCCAATTCGTGAATTGAGAACATATAGCACGTTGCTGTAAGCAAGAACATTCTCATTCAAAGTTGCAAGTTACTATGTAGGAACATGTTTGTATGGGTATTTCAAAGATGCCCAGAACTGTGCTAAACTTGGTATGTCTCCAACTCCTAGAAATACATTCATGCCCCAACTCCCTTACTTCCAGCTAGTAAGGATAACATAATTCCTAACAAAGTTTTGACACAGATTCCCAATTCGGGCATTCAGAGCATATAGCACGTTGCTGTAAGCAAGCACATTCTCATTCAAAGTTGCAAGTTACTATGTAGGAACAAGTTTGTATAGGTATTTCAAAGATGCCCAGAACTGAGCTAAACTTGGTATGTCTCAAACTGCTAGAAATAACTTCATGCCCCAACTCCCTTACTTCCAGCTAGTAAGGATCACATAATTCCTAACAAAGTTTTGACACAGATTCCCAATTCGGGCATTCAGAACATATAGCACGTTGCTGTAAGCAAGCACATTCTTATTCAAAGATGCAAGTTACTATGCAGGAGCAATTTTGTATAGGTATTTCAAAGATGCCCAGAACTGTGCTAAACTTGGTATGTGTCCAATTCCTAGAAATACCTTCATGCCCCAACTCCCTTACTTCCAGCTAGTAAGGATCACATAATTCCTAACAATGATTTGACACAGATTCCCAATTCGGGCATTCAGAACATATAGCAAGTTGCTGTAAGCAAGCACATTCTCATTCAAAGTTGAAAGTTACCATGTAGGAACAAGTTTGTATAGGTATTTCAAAGATGCCCAGAACTGAGCTAAATGTTGTATGTCTCCAACTCCTAGAAATAACTTCACGCCCCATCTCCATTACTTCCAGCTAGTAAGGATCACATAATTACTAACAAAGTTTTGACACAGATTCCCACTTCGGGCACTTAGAACATGTAGCACGTTGCTGTAAGCAAGCACATTCAATTGAAATTTGCAAGTTACTATGTAGGAACAAGTTTGTATAGGTATTTCAAAGATGCCCAGAACTGAGCTAAACGTTGTATGTCTCCAACTCCTGGAAATAACTTCATGCCCAATCTCCCTTACTTCCAACTAGTAAGGATCACAAAATTTCTAACAAACTTTTGACACAGATTCCCAATTCAGGCATTCAGAACATGTAGCACGTTGCTGTAAGCAAGCACATTCTCATTCACAGTTGCAAGGTACTATGTAGGAACAAGTTTGTAAAGGTATTTCAAAGATGCCCAGAACTGAGCTAAACTTGGTATGTCTCCAACTCCTAGAAATAACTTCATGCCCCATCACCCTTACTTCCAGCTAGTGAGGATCACATAATTCCTAACAAAGTTTTGACACAGATTCCCAATTCGGGCATTCAGAACATATAGCACGTTGCTGTAAGCAAGCACATTCTCATTCAAAGTTGCAAGATACTATGTAGGAACAAGTTTGAATAGGACTTTCAAAGATGCCCAGAACTGAGCTAAACGTTGTATGTCTCCAACTCCTAGAAATAACTTCATGCCCCATCTCCCTTACTTCCAGCTAGTAAGGATCACATAATTCCTAACAAAGTTTTGACACAGATTCCCAATTCGGGCATTCAGAACATATAGCACGTTGCTGTAAGCAAGCACATTCTCATTCAAAGTTGCAAGTTACTATGTAGGAACAAGTTTGTATAGGTATTTCAAAGATGCCCAAAACTGAGCTAAACGTTGTATGTCTCCAACTCCTGGAAATAACTTGATGCCCCATCTCCCTTACTTCCATCTAGGAAGGATCACATAATTTCTAACAAAGTTTTGACACAGATTCCCAATTCGGGCATTCAGAACATATAGCACGTTGCTCTAAGAAAGAACATTCTGATTCAAAGTTGCAAGTTACTATGTAGGAACAAGTTTGTAAAGGTATTTCAAAGATGCCCAGAACTGAGCTAAACGTTGTATGTCTCCAAATCCTTGAACTAACTTCATGCCCAATCTCCCTTACTTCCAGCTAGTAAGGATCACATCATTCCTAACAAAGTTTTGACACAGATTCCCAATTCGGGCATTAAGAACATATAGCACGTTGCTGTAAGCAAGCACATTGTCATTCAAAGTTGCAAGTTACTATGTAGGAACAAGTTTGTATAGGTATTTCAAAGATGCCCAGAACTGAGCTAAACGTGGTATGTCTCCAACTCCTAGAAATAACTTCATGCCCCATCTCCCTTACTTCCAGCTACTAAGGATCACATAATTCCTAAAAGTGTTTTGACAGAGATTCCCAATTCGGGCATTCAGAACATATAGCACGTTGCTGTAAGCAACCACATTCTCATTCAAAGTTGCAAGTTACTATGTAGGAACAAGTTTGTATACGACTTTCAAAGATGCCCAGAACTGAGCTAAACTTGGTATGTGTCCAACCTCTAGAAATAACTTCATGCCCCAACTCCATTACTTCCAGCTATTAAGGATCACATAATTCCTAACAATGATTTGGCACAGATTCCCACTTCGGGCATTCAGAACATAGAGCAAGTTGCTGTAAGCAAGAATATTCTCATTCAAAGTTGCAAGTTAATATGTAGGAACAAGTTTGTATAGGTATTTCAAAGATGCCCAGAACTGAGCTAAACGTTGTATGTCTCCAACTCCTGGAAATAACTTCATGCCCCATCTCACTTACTTCCAGCTAGTAAGGATCACATAATTCCTAACAAAATTTGACACAGATTCCCAATTCTTGAATTGAGAACATATAGCTCGTTGCTGTAAGCAAGAACACTCTCATTCAAAGTTGCAAGTTACTATGTAGGAACAAGTTTGTATGGGTATTTCAAAGATGCCCAGAACTGTGCTAAACTTGGTATGTCTCCAACTCCTAGAAATACCTTCATGCCCCAACTCCCTTACTTCCAGCTAGTAAGGATCACATAATTCCTAACAAAGTTTTGACACAGATTCCCAATTCGGGCATTCAGAACATATAGCACGTTGCTTTAAGCAAGCACATTCTCATTCAAAGTTGCAAGTAAATATGTAGGAGCAAGTTTGTATAGGTATTTCAAAGATGCCCAGAACTGAGCTAAACTTGGTATGTCTCAAACTCCTAGAAATAACTTCATGCCCCAACTCCCTTACTTCCAGCTAGTAAGGATCACATAATTCCTAACAAAGTTTTGACACAGATTCCCAATTCGGGCATTCAGAACATATAGCACGTTGCTGTAAGCAAGCACATTCTTATTCAAAGATGCAAGTTACTATGCAGGAGCAAGTTTGAATAGGTATTTCAAAGATGCCCAGAACTGTGCTAAACTTGGTATGTGTCCAATTCCTAGAAATACCTTCATGCCCCAACTCCCTTACTTCCAGCTAGTAAGGATCACATAATTTCTAACAAAGTTTTGACACAGATTCCCAATTCGGGCTTTCAGAACATGTAGCACGTTGCTGTAAGCAAGCACATTCTCATTCAAAGATGCGAGTTACTATGTAGGAGCAAGTTTGAATAGGTATTTCAAAGATGCCCAGAACTGTGCTAAACTTGGTATGTGTCCAATTCCTAGAAATACCTTCATGCCCCAACTCCCTTACTTCCAGCTAGTAAGGATCACATAATTCCTAACAAATTTTGACACAGATTCCCAATTCGGGCATTCAGAACATATAGCACGTTGATGTAAGCAAGCACATTCTCATTCAAAGTTGCAAGTTAATATGTAGGAACAAGTTTGTATAGGTATTTCAAATATGCCCAGAACTGAGCTAAACTTGGTATGTGTCCAAATCCTAGAAAAAATTTCATGCCCCATCTCACTTACTTCCAGGTAGTAAGGATCACATAATTCCTAACAAAGTTTTGACACAGATTCCCAATTCGGGCATTCAGAACATGTATCACGTTGCTGTAAGCAAGCACATTCTCATTCAAAATTGCAAGTTACTATGTAGGAACAAGTTTGTAAAGGTATTTCAAAGATTCCCAGAACTGAGCTAAACGTGGTATGTCTCCAACTCCTAGAAATATCTTCATGCCCCATCTCCCTTACTTCCAGCTAGTAAGGATCACATAATTCCTAAAAGTGTTTTGACACAGATTCCCAATTCGGGCATTCAGAACATATAGCACGTTGCTGTAAGCAACCACATTCTCATTCAAAGTTGCAAGATACTATGTAGGAACAAGTTTGTATAGGACTTTCTAAGATGCCCAGAACTGAGCTAAACTTGGTATGTGTCCAACCTCTAGAAATAACTTCATGCCCCAACTCCATTACTTCCAGCTAGTAAGGATCACATAATTCCTAACAATGATTTGACACAGATTCCCAATTCGGGCATTCAGAACATATAGCAAGTTGCTGTAAGCAAGCACATTCTCATTCAAAGTTGAAAGTTATCATGTAGGAACAAGTTTGTATAGGTATTTCAAAGATGCCCAGAACTGAGCTAAACGTTGTATGTCTCCAACTCCTAGAAATAACTTCATGCCCCATCTCACTTACTTCCACCTAGTAAGGATCACATAATTCCTAACAAAGTTTTGAGACAGATTCCCAATTCGGGCATTCAGAACATATAGCTCGTTGCTGTAAGCAAGCACATTCTCATTCAAAGTTGCAAGTTACTATGTAGGAACAAGTCTGTATAGGTATTTTAAAGACGCCCAGAACTGATCTATACGTGGTATGTCTCCAACTCCTAGAAATAACTTCATGCCCCGTCTCCCTTACTTCCTGCTAGTAAGGATCACATAATTCCTAACAAAGTTTTGACACAGATTCCCAATTTGGGCATTCAGAACATATAGCACATTGCTGTAAGCAAGCACATTCTCATTCAAAGTTGCAAGTTGCTATGTAGGAACAAGTTTGTAAAGGTATTTCAAAGATGCCCAGAACTGAGCTAAACGTAGTATGTGTCCAATTCCTTGAAATAACTTCATGCCCCATCTCCCTTACTTCCAGCTAGTAAGGATCACATAATTCCTAACAAAGTTTTGACATAGATTCCCAATTCGTGCATTCAGAACATATAGCACTTTGCTGTAAGCAAGCACATTCTCATTCAAAGTTGCAAGTTACTATGTAGGAACAAGTTTGTATAGGTATTTCAAAGATGCCCAGAACTGTGCTAAACATGGTATGTGTCCAACTCCTAGAAATACCTTCATACCCCAACTCCCTTACTTCCAGCTAGTAAGGATCACATTATTCCTAACAAATTTTGACACAGATTCCCAATTCGGGCATTCAGAACATATAGCACGTTGATGTAAGCAAGCACATTGTCATTCAAAGTTGCAAGTTACAATGTAGGAACAAGTTTGTATAGGTATTTCAAAGATGCCCAGAACTGAGCTAAACTTGGTATGTCTCCAACTCCTAGAAAAAACTTCATGCCCCATCTCCCTTACTTCCATCTAGTAAGGATCACATAATTCGTAACAAAATTTTGACACAGATTCCCAATTCGTGCATTCAGAACATGTAGCACGTTGCTGTAAGCAAGCACATTCAATTCAAAGTTGCAAGTTACAATGTAGGAACAAGTTTGTATAGGTATTTCAAAGATGCCCAGAACTGAGGTAAATGTTGTATGTCTCCAAATCCTAGAAATAACTTCATGCCCCATCTCCCTTACTTCCAGCTAGTAAGGATCACATAATTCCTAACAAAATTTGACACAGATTCCCAATTCGTGAATTGAGAACATATAGCTCGTTGCTGTAAGCAAGAACATTCTCATTCAAAGTTGCAAGTTACTATGTAGGAACAAGTTTGTATGGGTATTTCAAAGATGCCCAGAACTGTGCTAAACTTGGTATGTCTCCATCTCCTAGAAATACCTTCATGCCCCAACTCCCTTACTTCCAGCTAGTAAGGATCACATAATTCCTAACAAAGTTTTGACACAGATTCCCAATTCGGGCATTCAGAACATATAGCACGTTGCTTTAAGCAAGCACATTCTCATTCAAAGTTGCAAGTAAATATGTAGGAGCAAGTTTGTATAGGTATTTCAAAGATGCCCAGAACTGAGCTAAAATTGGTATGTCTCAAACTCCTAGAAATAACTTCATGCCCCAACTCCCTTACTTCCAGCTAGTAAGGATCACATAATTCCTAACAAAGTTTTGACACAGATTCCCAATTCGGGCATTCAGAACATATAGCACGTTGCTGTAAGCAAGCACATTCTTATTCAAAGATGCAAGTTACTATGCAGGAGCAAGTTTGAATAGGTATTTCAAAGATGCCCAGAACTGTGCTAAACTTGGTATGTGTCCAATTCCTAGAAATACCTTCATGCCCCAACTCTCTTACTTCCAGCTAGTAAGGATCACATAATTCCTAACAAATTTTGACACAGATTCCCAATTCGGGCATTCAGAACATATAGCACGTTGATGTAAGCAAGCACATTCTCATTCAAAGTTGCACGTTAACATGTAGGAACAAGTTTGTATAGGTATTTCAAAGATGCCCAGAACTGAGCTAAACTTTGTATGTGTCCAAATCCTAGAAATAATTTCATGCCCCATCTCCCTTACTTCCAGCTAGTAAGGATCACATAATTCCTAACAAAGTTTTGACACAGATTCCCAATTCGGGCATTCAGAATATGTAGCACGTTGCTGTAAGCAAGCACATTCTCATTCAAAGTTGCAAGTTACTATGTAGGAACAAGTTTGTAAAGGTATTTCCTAGATGCCCAGAACTGAGCTAAACGTTGTATGTCTCCAACTCCTTGAAATAACTTCATGCCCAATCTCCCTTGCTTCCAGCTAGTAAGGATCACATCATTCCTAACAAAGTTTTGACACAGATTCCCAATTCGGGCATTCAGAACATATAGCACGTTGATGTAAGCAAGCACATTCTCATTCAAAGTTGCATGTTACTATGTAGGAACAAGTTTGTATAGGTATTTCAAAGATGCCCAGAACTGAGCTAAACTTGGTATGTGTCCAAATCCTAGAAATAATTTCATGCCCCATCTCCCTTACTTCCAGCTAGTAAGGATCACATAATTCCTAACAAAGTTTTGACACAGATTCCCAATTCGGGCATTCAGAACATGTAGCACGTTGCTGTAAGCAAGCACATTCTCATTCAAAGTTGCAAGTTACTATGTAGGAACAAGTTTGTAAAGGTATTTCAAAGATGCCCAGAACTGAGCTAAACGTTGTATGTCTCCAACTCCTTGAAATAACTTCATGCCCAATCTCCCTTACTTCCAGCTAGTAAGGATCACATCATTCCTAACAAAGTTTTGACACAGATTCCAAATTCGGGCATTCAGAACATATAGCACGTTGATGTAAGCAAGCACATTGTCATTCAAAGTTGCAAGTTACTATGTAGAAACAAGTTTGTACAGGTATTTCAAAGATGCCCAGAACTGAGCTAAACTTGGTATGTCTCCAACTCCTAGAAATAACTTCATGCCTCATCTCCCTTACTTCCAGCTAGTAAGGATCACATAATTCCTAACAAAGATTTGACATAGATTCCCAATTCGGGCATTCAGAACATATAGCACGTTGCTGTAAGCAAGCACATTCTCATTCAAAGTTGCAAGTTACTATGTAGGAACAAGTTTGTATAGGTATTTCAAAGATGCCCAGAACTGTGCTAAACATGGTATGTGTCCAACTCCTAGAAATACCTTCATACCCCAACTCCCTTACTTCCAGCTAGTAAGGATCACATAATTCCTAACAAATTTTGACACAGATTCCCAATTCGGGCATTCAGAACATATAGCACGTTGATGTAAGCAAGCACATTGTCATTCAAAGTTGCAAGTTACAATGTAGGAACAAGTTTGTATAGGTATTTCAAAGATGCCCAGAACTGAGCTAAACTTGGTATGTCTCCAACTCCTAGAAAAAACTTCATGCCCCATCTCCCTTACTTCCATCTAGTAAGGATCACATAATTCCTAACAAAATTTTGACACAGATTCCCAATTCGGGCATTCAGAACATGTAGCACGTTGCTGTAAGCAAGCACATTCAATTCAAAGTTGCAAGTTACTATGTAGGAACAAGTTTGTATAGGTATTTCAAAGATGCCCAGAACTGAGGTAAATGTTGTATGTCTCCAACTCCTAGAAATAACTTCATGCCCCATCTCCCTTACTTCCAGCTAGTAAGGATCACATAATTCCTAACAAAATTTGACACAGATTCCCAATTCGTGAATTGAGAACATATAGCTCGTTGCTGTAAGCAAGAACATTCTCATTCAAAGTTGCAAGTTACTATGTAGGAACAAGTTTGTATGGGTATTTCAAAGATGCCCAGAACTGTGCTAAACTTGGTATGTCTCCAACTCCTAGAAATACCTTCATGCCCCAACTCCCTTACTTCCAGCTAGTAAGGATCACATAATTCCTAACAAAGTTTTGACACAGATTCCCAATTCGGGCATTCAGAACATATAGCACGTTGCTTTAAGCAAGCACATTCTCATTCAAAGTTGCAAGTTAATATGTAGGAGCAAGTTTGTATAGGTATTTCAATGATGCCCAGAACTGAGCTGAACTTGGTATGTCTCAAACTCCTAGAAATAACTTCATGCCCCAACTCCCTTACTTCCAGCTAGTAAGGATCACATAATTCCTAACAAAGTTTTGACACAGATTCCCAATTCGGGCATTCAGAACATATAGCACGTTGCTGTAAGCAAGCACATTCTTATTCAAAGATGCAAGTTACTATGCAGGAGCAAGTTTGTAAAGGTATTTCAAAGATGCCCAGAACTGAGCTAAAGGTTGTATGTCTCCAACTCCTTGAAATAACTTCATGCCCAATCTCCCTTGCTTCCAGCTAGTAAGGATCACATCATTCCTAACAAAGTTTTGACACAGATTCCCAATTCGGGCATTCAGAACATATAGCACGTTGATGTAAGCAAGCACATTCTCATTCAAAGTTGCATGTTACTATGTAGGAACAAGTTTGTATAGGTATTTCAAAGATGCCCAGAACTGAGCTAAACGTTGTATGTCTCCAACTCCTAGAAATAACTTCATGCCCCATCTCCCTTACTTCCAGCTAGTAAGGATCACATAATTCCTAACAAAGTTTTGACACAGATTCCCACTTCGGGCATTTAGAACATGTAGCACGTTGCTGTAAGCAAGCACATTCAATTGAAAGTTGCAAGTTACTATGTAGGAACAAGTTTGTATAGGTATTTCAAAGATGCCCAGAACTGAGCTAAACGTTGTATGTCTCCAACTCCTGGAAATAACTTCATGCCCAATCTCCCTTACTTCCATCTAGTAAGGATCACAAAATTTCTAACAAATTTTTGACACAGATTCCCAATTCAGGCATTCAGAACATGTAGCACGTTGCTGTAAGCAAGCACATTCTCATTCACAGTTGCAAGGTACTATGTAGGAACAAGTTTGTAAAGGTATTTCAAAGATGCCCAGAACTGAGCTAAACTTGGTATGTCTCCAACTCCTAGAAATAACTTCATGCCCCATCACCCTTACTTCCAGCTAGTAAGGATCACATAATTCCTAACAAAGTTTTGACACAGATTCTCAATTCGGGCATTCAGAACATATAGCACGTTGCTGTAAGCAAGCACATTCTCATTCAAAGTTGCAAGATACTACGTAGAAACAAGTTTGAATAGGACTTTCAAAGATGCCCAGAACTGAGCTAAACGTTGCATGTCTCCAACTCCTAGAAATAACTTCATGCCCCATCTCCCTTACTTCCAGCTAGTAAGGATCACATAATTCCTAACAAAGTTTTGACACAGATTCCCAATTCGGGCATTCAGAACATGTAGCACGTTGCTGTAAGCAAGCAAATTCAATTCAAAGTTGCAAGTTACTATGTAGGAACAAGTTTGTATAGGTATTTCAAAGATGCCCAGAACTGAGCTAAACGTTGTATGTCTCCAACTCCTGGAAATAACTTCATGCCCCATCTCCCTTACTTCCATCTAGGAAGGATCACATAATTTCTAACAAAGTTTTGACACAGATTCCCAATTCGGGCATTCAGAACATATAGCACGTTGCTCTAAGAAAGCACATTCTGATTCAAAGTTGCAAGTTACTATGTAGGAACAAGTTTGTAAAGGTATTTCAAAGATGCCCAGAACTGAGCTAAACTTGGTATGTGTCCAAATCCTTGAAATAATTTCATGCCCCAACTCCCTTACTTCCAGCTAGTAAGGATCACATAATTCCTAACAAAGTTTTGACACAGATTCCCAATTCGGGCATTCAGAACATATAGCACGTTGCTTTAAGCAAGCACATTCTCATTCAAAGTTACAAGTTAATATGTAGGAGCAAGTTTGTATAGGTATTTCAAAGATGCCCAGAACTGAGCTAAACTTGGTATGTCTCAAACTCCTAGAAATAACTTCATGCCCCAACTCCCGTACTTCCAGCTAGTAAGGATCACATAATTCCTAACAAAGTTTTGACACAGATTCCCAATTCGGGCATTCAGAACATATAGCACGTTGCTGTAAGCAAGCACATTCTCATTCAAAGTTGCAAGTTACTATGTAGGAACAAGTTTGTATAGGAATTTCAAAGATGCCCAGAACTGAGCTAAACTTGGTATGTGTCCAAATCCTAGAAATAATTTCATGCCCCATCTCCCTTACTTCCAGCTAGTAAGGATCACATAATTCCTAACAAAGTTTTGACACAGATTCCCAATTCGGGCATTCAGAACATGTAGCACGTTGCTGTAAGCAAGCACATTCTCATTCAAAGTTGCAAGTTACTATGTAGGAACAAGTTTGTAAAGGTATTTCAAAGATGCCCAGAACTGAGCTAAACGTTGTATGTCTCCAACTCCTAGAAATACCTTCATGCCCAATCTCCCTTACTTCCAGCTAGTAAGGATCACATCATTCCTAACAAAGTTTTGACACAGATTCCCAATTCGGGCATTCAGAACATATAGCACGTTGCTGTAAGCAAGCACATTGTCATTCAAAGTTGCAAGTTACTATGTAGGAACAAGTTTGTATAGGTATTTCAAAGATGCCCAGAACTGAGCTAAACGTGGTATGTCTCCAACTCCTAGAAATAACTTCATGCCCCATCTCCATTACTTCCAGCTACAAAGGATAACATAATTCCTAAAAGTGTTTTGACACAGATTCCCAATTCGGGCATTCAGAACATATAGCACGTTGCTGTAAGCAACCACATTCTCATTCAAAGTTGCAAGTTACTATGTAGGAACAAGTTTGTATACGACTTTCAAAGATGCCCAGAACTGAGCTAAACTTGGTATGTGTCCAACCTCTAGAAATAACTTCATGCCCCAACTCCATTACTTCCAGCTAGTAAGGATCACATAATTCCTAACAATTATTTGGCACAGATTCCCAATTCGGGCATTCAGAACATGTAGCACGTAGCTGTAAGCAAGCAAATTCAATTCAAAGTTGCAAGTTACTATGTAGGAACAAGTTTGTATAGCTATTTCAAAGATGCCCAGAATTGAGCTAAACGTTGTATATCTCAAACTCCTGGAAATAACTTCATGCCGAATCTCCATTACTTCCATCTAGTAAGGATCACATAATTTCTAACAAAGTTTTGACACAGATTCCCAATTCGGGCATTCAGAACATGTAGCACGTTGCTGTAAGCAAGCACATTCTCATTCAAAGATGCAAGTTACTATGTAGGAGCAAGTTTGAATAGGTATTTCAAAGATGCCCAGAACTGTGCTAAACTTGGTATGTGTCCAATTCCTAGAAATACCATCATGCCCCAACTCCCTTACTTCCAGCTAGTAAGGATCACATAATTCCTAACAAATTTTGACACAGATTCCCAATTCGGGCATTCAGAACATATAGCACGTTGATGTAAGCAAGCACATTCTCATTCAAAGTTGCAAGTTAATATGTAGGAACAAGTTTGTATAGGTATTTCAAAGATGCCCAAAACTGAGCTAAACTTGGTATGTGTCCAAATCCTAGAAAAAATTTCATGCCCCATCTCCCTTACTTCCATCTCGTAAGGATCACATAATTCCTAACAAAGTTTTGACACAGATTCCCAATTCGGGCATTCAGAACATGTAGCACGTTGCTGTAAGCAAGAACATTCAATTCAAAGTTGCAAGTTACTATGTAGGAACAAGTTTGTATAGGTATTTCAAAGATGCCCAGAACTGAGCTAAACTTGGTATGTCTCCAACTCCTAGAAATAACTTCATGCCCCATCTCCCTTACTTCCAGCTAGTAAGGATCACATAATTCCTAACAAAGTTTTGACACAGATTCCCAATTCGGGCATTCAGAACATATGGCACGTTGCTTTAAGCAAGCACATTCTGATTCAAAGTTGCAAGTTACTATGTAGGAACAAGTTTGTATAGGTATTTCAAAGATGCGCAGAACTGAGGTAAACTTGGTATGTCTCCAACTCCTAGAAATAACTTCATGCCCCATCTCCCTTACTTCCAGCTGCTAAGGATCACATAATTCCTAACAAAGTTTTGACACAGATTGCCAATTCGGGCATTCAGAACATATAGCACGTTGCTGTAAGCAAGCACATTCTCATTCAAAGTTGCAAGTTACTATGTAGGAACAAGTTTGTATAGGTATTTCAAAGATGCCCAGAACTGAGCTAAACGTTGTATGTCTCCAACTCCTAGAAATAACTTCATGCCCCAACTCCCTTACTTCCAGCTAGTAAGGATCACATAATTCCTAACAAAGTTTTGACACAGATTCCCAATTCGGGCATTCAGAACATATAGTACGTTGCTGTAAGCAAGCACATTCAATACAAAGTTGCAAGTTACTATGTAGGAACAAGTTTGTATAGGTATTTCAAAGATGCCCAGAACTGAGCTAAACGTTGTATGTCTGCAACTCCTCGAAATAACTTCATGCCCCATCTCCCTTACTTCCAGCTAGTAAGGATCACATAATTCCTAACAAAGTTTTGACACAGATTCCCAATTCGGGCATTCAGAACATATAGCACGTTGCTGTAAGCAAGCACATTCTCATTCAAAGTTGCAAGTTACTATGTAGGAACAAGTTTGTATAGGTATTTCAAAGATGCCCAGAACTGAGCTAAACTTGGTATGTGTCCAACTCCTACAAATAACTTCATGCCCCATCTCCCTTACTTCCAGCTAGTAAGGATCACATAATTCCTAACAAAGTTTTGACACAGATTCCCAATTCGGGCATTCAGAACATGTACCACGTTGCTGTAAGCAAGCACATTCTCATTCAAAGTTGCAAGTTACTATGTAGGAACAAGTTTGTATAGGTATTTCAAAGATGCCCAGAACTGAGCTAAACATAGTATGTCTCCAACTCCTAGAAATAACTTCATGCCCCATCTCACTTACTTCCAGCTAGTAAGGATCACATAATTTCTAACAAAGTTTTGACACAGATTCCCAATTCGGGCATCCAGAACATATAGCAAGTTGCTGTAAGCAAGCACATTCTCATTCAAAGTTGCAAGTTACTATGTAGGAACAAGTTGTATAGGTATTTCAAAGATGCCCAGAACTGAGCTAAACTTGGTATGTCTCCAACTCCTAGAAATAACTTCATGCCCCATCTCCCTTACTTCCATCTAGTAAGGATCACATAATTCCTAAAAGTGTTTTAGACACAGATTCCCAATTCGGGCATTCAGAACATATAGCACGTTGCTGTAAGCAAGCACATTCTCATTCAAAGTTGCAAGTTACTATGTAGGAACAAGTTTGTATAGGTATTTCAAAGATGCCCAGAACTGAGCTAAACTTGGTATGTCTCCAACTCCTAGAAATAACTTCATGCCCCAACTCCCTTACTTCCAGCTAGTAAGGATCACATAATTCCTAACAAAGTTTTGACACAGATTCCCAGTTCGGGCATTCAGAACATATAGCACGTTGCTGTAAGCAAGCACATTCTCATTCAAAGTTGCAAGTTACTATGTAGAAACAAGTTTGTATAGGTATTTCAAAGATGCCCAGAACTGAGCTAAACTTGGTATGTGTCCAACCTCTAGTAATAACTTCATGCCCCAACTCCCTTACTTTCAGCTAGTAAGGATCACATAATTCCTAACAAAGTTTTGACACAGATTCCCAATTCGGGCATTCAGAACATATAGCAAGTTGCTGTAAGCAAGCACATTCTCATTCAAAGTTGCAAGTTACTATGTAGGAACAAGTTTGTATAGGTATTTCAAAGATGCCCAGAACTGAGCTAAACGTTGTATGTCTCCAACTCCTAGAAATAACTTCATGCCCCATCTCCCTTACTTCCAGCTAGTAAGGATCACATAATTCCTAACAAAGTTTTGACACAGATTCCCAATTCGGGCATTCAGAACATATAGCACGTTGCTGTAAGCAAGCACATTCTCATTCAAAGTTGCAAGTTACTATGTAGGAACAAGTTTGTATAGGTATTTCAAAGATGCCCAGAACTGAGCTAAACGTTGTATGTCTCCAACTCCTAGAAATAACTTCATGCCCCATCTCCCTTACTTCCAGCTAGTAAGGATCACATAATTCCTAACAAAGTTTTGACACAGATTCCAAATTCGGGCATTCAGAACATGTAGCACGTTGCTGTAAGCAAGGACATTCAATTCAAAGTTGCAAGTTACTATGTAGGAACAAGTTTGTATAGGTATTTCAAAGATGCCCAGAACTGAGCTAAACGTTGTATGTCTCCAACTCCTAGAAATATCTTCATGCCCCATCTCCCTTACTTCCAGCTAGTAAGGATCACATCATTCCTAACAAAGTTTTGACACAGATTCCCAATTCGGGCATTCAGAACATATAGCACGTTGCTGTAAGCAAGCACATTCTCATTCAAAGTTGCAAGTTACTATGTAGGAACAAGTTTGTATAGGTATTTCAATGATGCCCAGAACTGAGCTAAACTTGGTATGTCTCCAACTCCTAGAAATAACTTCATGCCCCATCTCCCTTACTTCCAGCTAGTAAGGATCACATAATTACTAACAAAGTTTTGACACAGATTCCCAATTCGGGCATTCAGAATATATAGCACGTTGCTGTAAGCAAGCACATTCTCATTCAAAGTTGCAAGTTACTATGTAGGAACAAGTTTGTATAGGTATTTCAAAGATGCCCAGAACTGAGCTAAACTTGGTATGTCTCCAACTCCTAGAAATAACTTCATGCCCCATCTCCCTTACTTCCAGCTAGTAAGGATCACATAATTCCTAGCAAAGATTTGACACAGATTCCCAATTCGGGCATTCAGAACATGTAGCACGTTGCTGTAAGCAAGCACATTCAATTCAAAGTTGCAAGTTACTATGTAGGAACAAGTTTGTATAGGTATTTCAAAGATGCCCAGAACTGAGCTAAACTTGGTATGTCTCCAACTCCTAGCAATAACTTCATGCCCCATCTCCCTTACTTCCAGCTAGTAAGGATCACATAATTCCTAACAAAGTTTTGACACAGATTCCCAATTCGGGCATTCAGAACATATAGCACGTTGCTGTAAGCAAGCACATTCTCATTCAAAGTTGCAAGTTACTATGTAGGAACAAGTTTGTATAGGTATTTCAAAGATGCCCAGAACTGAGCTAAACTTGGTATGTCTCCAACTCCTAGAAATAACTTCATGCTCCATCTCCCTTACTTCCATCTAGTAAGGATCACATAATTCCTAACAAAGTTTTGACACAGATTCCCAATTCGGGCATTCAGAACATATAGCACGTTGCTGTAAGCAAGCACATTCTCATTCAAAGTTGCAAGTTACTATGTAGGAACAAGTTTGTATAGGTGTTTCAAAGATGCCCAGAACTGAGCTTAACGTTGTATGTCTTCAACTCCTAGAAATAACTTCATGCCCCATCTCCCTTACTTCCAGCTAGTAAGGATCACATAATTCCTAACAAAGTTTTGACACAGATTCCCAATTCGGGCATTCAGAACATATAGCACGTTGCTGTAAGCAAGCACATTCTCATTCAAAGTTGCAAGTTACTATGTAGGAACAAGTTTGTATAGGTATTTCAAAGATGCCCAGCACTGAGCTAAACTTGGTATGTGTCCAACTCCTAGAAATAACTTTATGCCCCATCTCCCTTACTTCCAGCTAGTAAGGATCACATAATTCCTAACAAAGTTTTGACACAGATTCCCAATTCTGGCATTCAGAACATATGGCACGTTGCTGTAAGCAAGCACATTCTGATTCAAAGTTGCAAGTTACTATGTAGGAACAAGTGTGTATAGGTATTTCAAAGATGCCCAGAACTGAGCTAAACTTGGTATGTCTCCAACTCCTAGAAATAACTTCATGCCCCATCTCCCTTACTTCCAGCTAGTAAGGATCACATAATTCCTAACAAAGTTTTGACACAGATTCCCAATTCGGGCATTCAGAACATATAGCACGTTGCTGTAAGCAAGCACATTCTCATTCAAAGTTGCAACTTACTATGTTGGAACAAGTTTGTATAGGTATTTCAAAGATGCCCAGAACTGAGCTAAAGGTTGTATGTCTCCAACTCCTAGAAATAACTTCATGCCCCAACTCCCTTACTTCCAGCTAGTAAGGATCACATAATTCCTAACAAAGTTTTGACACAGATTCCCAATTCGGGCATTCAGAACATATAGTACGTTGCTGTAAGCAAGCACATTCAATACAAAGTTGCAAGTTACTATGTAGGAACAAGTTTGTATAGGTATTTCAAAGATGCCCAGAACTGAGCTAAACGTTGTATGTCTGCAACTCCTCGAAATAACTTCATGCCCCATCTCCCTTACTTCCAGCTAGTAAGGATCACATAATTCCTAACAAAGTTTTGACACAGATTCCCAATTCGGGCATTCAGAACATATAGCACGTTGCTGTAAGCAAGCACATTCTCATTCAAAGTTGCAAGTTACTATGTAGGAACAAGTTTGTATAGGTATTTCAAAGATGCCCAGAACTGAGCTAAACTTGGTATGTGTCCAACTCCTACAAATAACTTCATGCCCCATCTCCCTTACTTCCAGCTAGTAAGGATCACATAATTCCTAACAAAGTTTTGACACAGATTCCCAATTCGGGCATTCAGAACATGTACCACGTTGCTGTAAGCAAGCACATTCTCATTCAAAGTTGCAAGTTACTATGTAGGAACAAGTTTGTATAGGTATTTCAAAGATGCCCAGAACTGAGCTAAACATAGTATGTCTCCAACTCCTAGAAATAACTTCATGCCCCATCTCACTTACTTCCAGCTTGTAAGGATCACATAATTTCTAACAAAGTTTTGACACAGATTCCCAATTCGGGCATCCAGAACATATAGCAAGTTGCTGTAAGCAAGCACATTCTCATTCAAAGTTGCAAGTTACTATGTAGGAACAAGTTGTATAGGTATTTCAAAGATGCCCAGAACTGAGCTAAACTTGGTATGTCTCCAACTCCTAGAAATAACTTCATGCCCCATCTCCCTTACTTCCATCTAGTAAGGATCACATAATTCCTAAAAGTGTTTTAGACACAGATTCCCAATTCGGGCATTCAGAACATATAGCACGTTGCTGTAAGCAAGCACATTCTCATTCAAAGTTGCAAGTTACTATGTAGAAACAAGTTTGTATAGGTATTTCAAAGATGCCCAGAACTGAGCTAAACTTGGTATGTCTCCAACTCCTAGAAATAACTTCATGCCCCAACTCCCTTACTTCCAGCTAGTAAGGATCACATAATTCCTAACAAAGTTTTGACACAGATTCCCAGTTCGGGCATTCAGAACATATAGCACGTTGCTGTAAGCAAGCACATTCTCATTCAAAGTTGCAAGTTACTATGTAGAAACAAGTTTGTATAGGTATTTCAAAGATGCCCAGAACTGAGCTAAACTTGGTATGTGTCCAACCTCTAGTAATAACTTCATGCCCCAACTCCCTTACTTTCAGCTAGTAAGGATCACATAATTCCTAACAAAGTTTTGACACAGATTCCCAATTCGGGCATTCAGAACATATAGCAAGTTGCTGTAAGCAAGCACATTCTCATTCAAAGTTGCAAGTTACTATGTAGGAACAAGTTTGTATAGGTATTTCAAAGATGCCCAGAACTGAGCTAAACGTTGTATGTCTCCAACTCCTAGAAATAACTTCATGCCCCATCTCCCTTACTTCCAGCTAGTAAGGATCACATAATTCCTAACAAAGTTTTGACACAGATTCCCAATTCGGGCATTCAGAACATATAGCACGTTGCTGTAAGCAAGCACATTCTCATTCAAAGTTGCAAGTTACTATGTAGGAACAAGTTTGTATAGGTATTTCAAAGATGCCCAGAACTGAGCTAAACGTTGTATGTCTCCAACTCCTAGAAATAACTTCATGCCCCATCTCCCTTACTTCCAGCTAGTAAGGATCACATAATTCCTAACAAAGTTTTGACACAGATTCCAAATTCGGGCATTCAGAACATGTAGCACGTTGCTGTAAGCAAGGACATTCAATTCAAAGTTGCAAGTTACTATGTAGGAACAAGTTTGTATAGGTATTTCAAAGATGCCCAGAACTGAGCTAAACGTTGTATGTCTCCAACTCCTAGAAATATCTTCATGCCCCATCTCCCTTACTTCCAGCTAGTAAGGATCACATCATTCCTAACAAAGTTTTGACACAGATTCCCAATTCGGGCATTCAGAACATATAGCACGTTGCTGTAAGCAAGCACATTCTCATTCAAAGTTGCAAGTTACTATGTAGGAACAAGTTTGTATAGGTATTTCAAAGATGCCCAGAACTGAGCTAAACTTGGTATGTCTCCAACTCCTAGAAATAACTTCATGCCCCATCTCCCTTACTTCCAGCTAGTAAGGATCACATAATTACTAACAAAGTTTTGACACAGATTCCCAATTCGGGCATTCAGAATATATAGCACGTTGCTGTAAGCAAGCACATTCTCATTCAAAGTTGCAAGTTACTATGTAGGAACAAGTTTGTATAGGTATTTCAAAGATGCCCAGAACTGAGCTAAACTTGGTATGTCTCCAACTCCTAGAAATAACTTCATGCCCCATCTCCCTTACTTCCAGCTAGTAAGGATCACATAATTCCTAGCAAAGATTTGACACAGATTCCCAATTCGGGCATTCAGAACATGTAGCACGTTGCTGTAAGCAAGCACATTCAATTCAAAGTTGCAAGTTACTATGTAGGAACAAGTTTGTATAGGTATTTCAAAGATGCCCAGAACTGAGCTAAACTTGGTATGTCTCCAACTCCTAGCAATAACTTCATGCCCCATCTCCCTTACTTCCAGCTAGTAAGGATCACATAATTCCTAACAAAGTTTTGACACAGATTCCCAATTCGGGCATTCAGAACATATAGCACGTTGCTGTAAGCAAGCACATTCTCATTCAAAGTTGCAAGTTACTATGTAGGAACAAGTTTGTATAGGTATTTCAAAGATGCCCAGAACTGAGCTAAACTTGGTATGTCTCCAACTCCTAGAAATAACTTCATGCTCCATCTCCCTTACTTCCATCTAGTAAGGATCACATAATTCCTAACAAAGTTTTGACACAGATTCCCAATTCGGGCATTCAGAACATATAGCACGTTGCTGTAAGCAAGCACATTCTCATTCAAAGTTGCAAGTTACTATGTAGGAACAAGTTTGTATAGGTGTTTCAAAGATGCCCAGAACTGAGCTTAACGTTGTATGTCTTCAACTCCTAGAAATAACTTCATGCCCCATCTCCCTTACTTCCAGCTAGTAAGGATCACATAATTCCTAACAAAGTTTTGACACAGATTCCCAATTCGGGCATTCAGAACATATAGCACGTTGCTGTAAGCAAGCACATTCTCATTCAAAGTTGCAAGTTACTATGTAGGAACAAGTTTGTATAGGTATTTCAAAGATGCCCAGCACTGAGCTAAACTTGGTATGTGTCCAACTCCTAGAAATAACTTTATGCCCCATCTCCCTTACTTCCAGCTAGTAAGGATCACATAATTCCTAACAAAGTTTTGACACAGATTCCCAATTCTGGCATTCAGAACATATGGCACGTTGCTGTAAGCAAGCACATTCTGATTCAAAGTTGCAAGTTACTATGTAGGAACAAGTGTGTATAGGTATTTCAAAGATGCCCAGAACTGAGCTAAACTTGGTATGTCTCCAACTCCTAGAAATAACTTCATGCCCCATCTCCCTTACTTCCAGCTAGTAAGGATCACATAATTCCTAACAAAGTTTTGACACAGATTCCCAATTCGGGCATTCAGAACATATAGCACGTTGCTGTAAGCAAGCACATTCTCATTCAAAGTTGCAACTTACTATGTTGGAACAAGTTTGTATAGGTATTTCAAAGATGCCCAGAACTGAGCTAAAGGTTGTATGTCTCCAACTCCTAGAAATAACTTCATGCTCCATCTCCATTACTTCCATCTAGTAAGGATCACATAATTCCTAACAATGTTTTGACACAGATTCCCAATTCGGGCATTCAGAACATATAGTACGTTGCTGTAAGCAAGCACATTCAATTCAAAGTTGCAAGTTACTATGTAGGAACAAGTTTGTATAGGTATTTCAAAGATGCCCAGAACTGAGCTTAACGTTGTATGTCTCCAACTCCTAGAAATAACTTCATGCCCCATCTCCCTTACTTCCAGCTAGTAAGGATCACATAATTTCTATCAAAGTTTTGACACAGATTCCCAATTCGGGCATTCAGAACATATAGCACGTTGCTGTAAGCAAGCACATTCTCATTCAAAGTTGCAAGTTACTATGTAGGAACAAGTTTCTATAGGTATTTCAAAGATGCCCTGAACTGAGCTAAACTTGGTATGTGTCCAACTCCTAGAAATATCTTCATGCCCCAACTCCATTACTTCTAGCTAGTAAGGATCACATAATTACTAACAAAGTTTTGACACAGATTCCCAATTCTGGCATTCAGAACATATAGCACGTTGCTGTAAGCAACCACATTCTCATTCAAAGTTGCAAGTTACTATGTAGGAACAAGTTTGTATAGGTATTTCAAAGATGCCCAGAACTAAGCTAAACGTTGTATGTCTCCAACTCCTAGAAATAACTTCATGCCCCATCTCCCTTACTTCCATCTAGTAAGGATCACATAATTCCTAACAAAGTTTTGACACAGATTCCCAATTCGGGCATTCAGAACATATAGTACGTTGCTGTAAGCAAGCACATTCTCATTCAAAGTTGCAAGTTACTATGTAGGAACAAGTTTGTATAGGTATTTCAAAGATGCCCAGAACTGAGCTTAACGTTGTATGTCTTCAGCTCCAAGAAATAACTTCATGCCCCATCTCCCTTACTTCCAGCTAGTAAGGATCACATAATTCCTAACAAAGTTTTGACACAGATTCCCAATTCGGGCATTCAGAACATATAGCACGTTGCTGTAAGCAAGCACATTCTCATTCAAAGTTGCAAGTTACTATGTAGGAACAAGTTTGTATAGGTATTTCAAAAATGCCCAGCACTGAGCTAAACTTGGTATGTGTCCAACTCCTAGAAATAACTTCATGCCCCATCTCCCTTACTTCCAGCTAGTAAGGATCACATAATTCCTAACAAAGTTTTGACACAGATTCCCAATTCTGGCATTCACAACATATGGCACGTTGCTGTAAGCAAGCACATTCTGATTCAAAGTTGCAAGTTACTATGTAGGAACAAGTTTGTATAGGTATTTCAAAGATGCCCAGAACTGAGCTAAACTTGGTATGTCTCCAACTCCTAGAAATAACTTCATGCCCCATCTCCCTTACTTCCAGCTAGTAAGGATCACATAATTCCTAACAAAGTTTTGACACAGATTCCCAATTCGGGCATTCAGAACATATAGCACGTTGCTGTAAGCAAGCACATTCTCATTCAAAGTTGCAAGTTACTATGTAGGAACAAGTTTGTATAGGTATTTCAAAGATGCCCAGAACTGAGCTAAACGTTGTATGTCTCCAACTCCTAGAAATAACTTCATGCCCCATCTCCCTTACTTCCATCTAGTAAGGATCACATAATTCCTAACAAAGTTTTGACACAGATTCCCAATTCGGGCATTCAGAACATATAGCACGTTGCTGTAAGCAAGCACATTCTCATTCAAAGTTGCAAGTTACTATGTAGGAACAAGTTTGTATAGGTATTTCAAAGATGCCCAGAACTTAGCTAAACGTTGTATGTCTGCAACTCCTCGAAATAACTTCATGCCCCATCTCCCTTACTTCCAGCTAGTAAGGATCACATAATTCCTAACAAAATTTTGACACAGATTCCCAATTCGGGCATTCAGAACATATAGCACGTTGCTGTAAGCAAGCACATTCTCATTCAAAGTTGCAAGTTAATATGTAGGAACAAGTTTGTATAGGTATTTCAAAGATGCCCAGAACTGAGCTAAACTTGGTATGTGTCCAACTCCTAGAAATAACTTCATGCCCCATCTCCCTTACTTCCAGCTAGTAAGGATCACATAATTCCTAACAAAGTTTTGACACAGATTCCCAGTTCGGGCATTCAGAAAATATAGCACGTTGCTGTAAGCAAGCACATTCTCATTCAAAGTTGCAAGTTACTATGTAGAAACAAGTTTGTATAGGTATTTCAAAGATGCCCAGAACTGAGCTAAACTTGGTATGTGTCCAACCTCTAGAAATAACTTCATGCTCCAACTCCCTTACTTTCAGCTAGTAAGGATCACATATTTCCTAACAAAGTTTTGACACAGATTCCCAATTCGGGCATTCAGAACATATAGCAAGTTACTGTAAGCAAGCACATTCTCATTCAAAGTTGCAAGTTACTATGTAGGAACAAGTTTGTATAGGTATTTCAAAGATGCCCAGGACTGAGCTAACCGTTGTATGTCTCCAACTCCTGGAAATAACTTCATGCCCCATCTCCCTTACTTCCAGCTAGTAAGGATCACATAATTCCTAACAAAGTTTTGACACAGATTCACAATTCGGGCATTCAGAACATGTAGCACGTTGCTGTAAGCAAGCACATTCAATTCAAAGTTGCAAGTTACTATGTAGGAACAAGTTTGTATAGGTATTTCAAAGATGCCCAGAACTGAGCGAAACGTTGTATGTCTCCAACTCCTAGAAATAACTTCATGCCCCATCTCCCTTACTTCCAGCTAGTAAGGATCACATAATTCACACAAAGTTTTGACACAGATTCCCAATTCGGGCATTCAGAACATATAGTACGTTGCTGTAAGCAAGCACATTCAATTCAAAGTTGCAAGTTACTATGTAGGAACAAGTTTGTATAGGTATTTCAAAGATGCCCAGAACTGAGCTTAAGGTTGTATGTCTCCAACTCCTAGAAATAACTTCATGCCCCATCTCCCTTACTTCCAGCTAGTAAGGATCACATAATTCCTATCAAAGTTTTGACACAGATTCCCAATTCGGGCATTCAGAACATATAGCACGTTGCTGTAAGCAAGCACATTCTCATTCAAAGTTGCAAGTTACTATGTAGGAACAAGTTTGTATAGGTATTTCAAAGACGCCCTGAACTGAGCTAAACTTGGTATGTGTCCAACTCCTAGAAATAACTTCATGCCCCAACTCCCTTACTTCTAGCTAGTAAGGATCACATAATTACTAACAAAGTTTTGACACAGATTCCCAATTCTGGCATTCAGAACATATAGCACGTTGCTGTAAGCAAGCACATTCTCATTCAAAGTTGCAAGTTACTATGTAGGAACAAGTTTGTATATGTATTTCAAAGATGCCCAGAACTGAGCTAAACTTGGTAAGTCTCCAACTCCTATAAATAACTTCATGCCCCATCTCCCTTACTTCCAGCTAGTAAGGATCACATAATTCCTAACATAGCTTTGACACAGATTCCCAATTCGGGCATTCAGAACATATAGCACGTTGCTGTAAGCAAGCATATTCTCATTCAAAGTTGCAAGTTACTATGTAGGAACAAGTTTGTATAGGTGTTTCAAAGATGCCCAGAACTGAGCTAAACTTGGTATGTGTCCAACCTCTAGAAATAACTTCATGCCCCAACTCCCTTACTTTCAGCTAGTAAGGATCACATAATTCCTAACAAAGTTTTGACACAGATTCCCAATTCGGGCATTCAGAACATATAGTACGTTGCTGTAAGCAAGCACATTCAATACAAAGTTGCAAGTTACTATGTAGGAAAAAGTTTGTATAGGTATTTCAAAGATGCCCAGAACTGAGCTAAACGTTGTATGTCTGCAACTCCTCGAAATAACTTCATGCCCCATCTCCCTTACTTCCAGCTAGTAAGGATCACATAATTCCTAACAAAGTTTTGACACAGATTCCCAATTCGGGCATTCAGAACATATAGCACGTTGCTGTAAGCAAGCACATTCTCATTCAAAGTTGCAAGTTACTATGTAGGAACAAGTTTGTATAGGTATTTCAAAGATGCCCAGAACTGAGCTAAACTTGGTATGTGTCCAACTCCTAGAAATAACTTCATGCCCCATCTCCCTTACTTCCAGCTAGTAAGGATCACATAATTTCTAACAAAGTTTTGACACAGATTCCCAATTCGGGCATCCAGAACATATAGCAAGTTGCTGTAAGCAAGCACATTCTCATTCAAAGTTGCAAGTTACTATGTAGGAACAAGTTTGTATAGGTATTTCAAAGATGCCCAGAACTGAGCTAAACTTGGTATGTCTCCAACTCCTAGAAATAACTTCATGCCCCATCTCCCTTACTTCCATCTAGTAAGGATCACATAATTCCTAAAAGTGTTTTAGACACAGATTCCCAATTCGGGCATTCAGAACATATAGCACGTTGCTGTAAGCAAGCACATTCTCATTCAAAGTTGCAAGTTACTATGTAGGAACAAGTTTGTATAGGTATTTCAAAGATGCCCAGAACTGAGCTAAACGTTGTATGTCTCCAACTCCTAGAAATAACTTCATGCCCCTTCTCCCTTACTTCCAGCTTGTAAGGATCACATAATTCCTAACAAAGTTTTGACACAGATTCCCAATTCGGGCATTCAGAACATATAGTACGTTGCTGTAAGCAAGCACATTCAATTCAAAGTTGCAAGTTACTATGTAGGAACAAGTTTGTATAGGTATTTCAAAGATGCCCAGAACTGAGCTTAACGTTGTATGTCTCCAACTCCTCGAAATAACTTCATGCCCCATCTCCCTTACTTCCAGCTAGTAAGGATCACATAATTCCTAACAAAGTTTTGACACAGCTTCCCAATTCGGGCATTCAGAACATATAGCACGTTGCTGTAAGCAAGCACATTCTCATTCAAAGTTGCAAGTTACTATGTAGGAACAAGTTTGTATAGGTATTTCAAAGATGCCCAGAACTGAGCTAAACTTGGTATGTGTCCAACTCCTAGAAATAACTTCATGCCCCATCTCCCTTACTTCCAGCTAGTAAGGATCACATAATTCCTAACAAAGTTTTGACACAGATTCCCAATTCGGGCATTCAGAATATGTAGCACGTTGCTGTAAGCAAGCACATTCTCATTCAAAGTTGCAAGTTACTATGTAGGAACAAGTTTGTATAGGTATTTCAAAGATGCCCAGAACTGAGCTAAACATAGTATGTCTCCAACTCCTAGAAATAACTTCATGCCCCATCTCACTTACTTCCAGCTAGTAAGGATCACATAATTTCTAACAAAGTTTTGACACAGAATCCCAATTCGGGCATTCAGAACATATAGCAAGTTGCTGTAAGCAAGCACATTCTCATTCAAAGTTGCAAGTTACTATGTAGGAACAAGTTTGTATAGGTATTTCAAAGATGCCCAGAACTGAGCTAAACTTGGTATGTCTCCAACTCCTAGAAATAACTTCATGCCCCATCTCCCTTTCTTCCATCTAGTAAGGATCACAAAATTCCTAAAAGTGTTTTAGACACAGATTCCCAATTCGGGCATTCAGAACATGTAGCACGTTGCTGTAAGCAAGCACATTCAATTCAAAGTTGCAAGTTACTGTGTAGGAACAAGTTCGTATAGGTATTTCAAAGATGCCCAGAACTGAGCTAAACGTTGTATGTCTCCAACTCCTAGAAATAACTTCATGCCCCATCTCCCTTACTTCCAGCTAGTAAGGATCACAAAATTCCTAACAAAGTTTTGACACAGATTCCCAATTCGGGCATTCAGAACATATAGCACGTTGCTGTAAGCAAGCACATTCTCATTCAAAGTTGCAAGTTACTATGTAGGAACAAGTTTGTATAGGTATTTCAAAGATGCCCAGAACTGAGCTAAACTTGGTATGTCTCCAACTCCTAGAAATAACTTCATGCCCCAACTCCCTTACTTCCAGCTAGTAAGGATCACATAATTCCTAACAAAGTTTTGACACAGATTCCCAGTTCGGGCATTCAGAACATATAGCACGTTGCTGTAAGCAAGCACATTCTCATTCAAAGTTGCAAGTTACTATGTAGAAACAAGTTTGTATAGGTATTTCAATGATGCCCAGAACTGAGCTAAACTTGGTATGTGTCCAACCTCTAGAAATAACTTCATGCCCCAACTCGCTTACTTCCAGCTAGTAAGGATCACATAATTCCTAACAAAGTTTTGACACAGATTCCCAATTCGGGCATTCAGAACATATAGCAAGTTGCTGTAAGCAAGCACATTCTCATTCAAAGTTGCAAGTTACTATGTAGGAACAAGTTTGTATAGGTATTTCAAAGATGCCCAGAACTGAGCTAAACGTTGTATGTCTCCAACTCCTAGAAATAACTTCATGCCACATCTCCCTTACTTCCAGCTAGTAAGGATCACATAATTCCTAACAAAGTTTTGACACAGATTCCCAATTCGGGCATTCAGAACATATAGCACGTTGCTCTAAGCAAGCACATTCTCATTCAAAGTTGCAAGTTACTATGTAGGAACAAGTTTGTATAGGTATTTCAAAGATGCCCAGAACTGAGCTAAACGTTGTATGTCTCCAACTCCTAGAAATAACTTCATGCCCCATCTCCCTTACTTCCAGCTATTAAGGATCACATAATTCCTAACAAAGTTTTGACACAGATTCCCAATTCGGGCATTCAGAACATGTAGCACGTTGCTGTAAGCAAGGACATTCAATTCAAAGTTGCAAGTTACTATGTAGGAACAAGTTTGTATAGGTATTTCAAAGATGCCCAGAACTGAGCTAAACGTTGTATGTCTCCAACTCCTAGAAATATCTTCATGCCCCATCTCCCTTACTTCCAGCTAGTAAGGATCACATAATTCATAACAAAGTTTTGACACAGATTCCCAATTCGGGCATTCAGAACATATAGCACGTTGCTGTAAGCAAGCACATTCTCATTCAAAGATGCAAGTTACAATGTAGGAACAAGTTTGTATAGGTATTTCAAAGATGCCCAGAACTGTGCTAAACTTGGTATGTGTCCAACTCCTAGAAATACCTTCATGCCCCAACTCCCTTACTTCTAGCTAGTAAGGATCACATAATTACTAACAAAGTTTTGACACAGATTCCCAATTCTGGCATTCAGAACATATAGCACGTTGCTGTAAGCAAGCACATTCTCATTCAAAGTTGCAAGTTAATATGTAGGAACAAGTTTGTATAGGTATTTCAAAGATGCCCAGAACTGAGCTAAACTTGGTATGTCTCCAACTCCTAGAAATAACTTCATGCCCCAACTCCCTTACTTCCAGATAGTAAGGATCACATAATTCCTAACAAAGTTTTGACACAGATTCCCAATTCGGGGATTCAGAACATATAGCACGTTGCTGTAAGCAAGCACATTCTCATTCAAAGATGCAAGTTACTATGTAGGAACAAGTTTGAATAGGACTTTCAAAGATGCCCAGAACTGAGCTAAACTTGGTGTGTCTCCAACTCCTAGAAATAACTTCATGCCCCATCTCCCTTACTTCCAGCTAGTAAGGATCACATCATTCCTAACAAAGTTTTGACACAGATTCCCAATTCGGGCATTCAGAACATATAGCACGTTGCTGTAAGCAAGCACATTCTCATTCAAAGTTGCAAGTTACTATGTAGGAACAAGTTTGTATAGGTATTTCAAAGATGCCCAGAACTGAGCTAAACTTGGTATGTCTCCAACTCCTAGAAATAACTTCATGCCCCATCTCCCTTACTTCCAGCTAGTAAGGATCACATAATTCCTAACAAAGTTTTGACACAGATTCCCAATTCGGGCATTCAGAACATATAGCACGTTGCTGTAAGCAAGCACATTCTCATTCAAAGTTGCAAGTTACTATGTAGGAACAAGTTTGTATAGGTATTTCAAAGATGCCCAGAACTGAGCTAAACTTGGTATGTCTCCAACTCCTAGAAATAACTTCATGCCCCATCTCCCTTACTTCCATCTAGTAAGGATCACATAATTCCTAACAAAGTTTTGACACAGATTCCCAATTCGGGCATTCAGAACATATAGTACGTTGCTGTAAGCAAGCACATTCAATTCAAAGTTGCAAGTTACTATGTAGGAACAAGTTTGTAGAGGTATTTCAAAGATGCCCAGAACTGAGCTAAACTTGGTATGTCTCCAACTCCTCGAAATAACTTCATGCCCCATCTCCCTTACTTCCAGATAGTAAGGATCACATAATTCCTAACAAAGTTTTGACACAGATTCCCAATTCGGGCATTCAGAACATATAGCACGTTGCTGTAAGCAAGCACATTCTCATTCAAAGTTGCAAGTTACTATGTAGGAACAAGTTTGTAGAGGTATTTCAAAGATGCCCATAACTGAGTTTAACGTTGTATGTCTCCAACTCCTCGAAATAACTTCATGCCCCATCTCCCTTACTTCCAGCTAGTAAGGATCACATAATTCCTAACAAAGTTTTGACACAGATTCCCAATTCGGGCATTCAGAACATATAGCACGTTGCTGTAAGCAAGCACATTCTCATTCAAAGTTGCAAATTACTATGTAGGAACAAGTTTGTATAGGTATTTCAAAGATGCCCAGAACTGAGCTAAACGTTGTATGTCTCCAACTCCTAGAAATAACTTCATGCCCCATCTCCCTTACTTCCAGCTAGTAAGGATCACATAATTCCTCACAAAGTTTTGACACAGATTACCAATTCGGGCACTCAGAACATAGAGCACGTTGCTGTAAGCAAGCACATTCTCATTCAAAGTTGCAAGTTACTATGTAGGAACAAGTTTGTATAGGTATTTCAAAGATGCCCAGAACTGAGCTAAACTTGGTATGTCTCCAACTCCTAGAAATAACTTCATGCCCCATCTCCCTTACTTCCAGCTAGTAAGGATCACATAATTCCTAACAAAGTTTTGACACAGATTCCCAATTCGGGCATTCAGAACATATAGCACGTTGCTGTAAGCAAGCACATTCTCATTCAAAGTTGCAAGTTACTATGTAGGAACAAGTTTGTATAGGTATTTCAAAGATGCCCAGAACTGAGCTAAACTTGGTATGTGTCCAACCTCTAGAAATAACTTCATGCCCCAACTCCCTTACTTCCAGCTAGTAAGGATCACATAATTCCTAACAAAGTTTTGACACAGATTCCCAATTCGGGCATTCAGAACATGTAGCACGTTGCTGTAAGGAAGCACATTCAATTCAAAGTTGCAAGTTACTATGTAGGAACAAGTTTGTATAGGTATTTCAAAGATGCCCAGAACTGAGCTAAACTTGGTATGTCTCCAACTCCTAGAAATAACATCATGCCACATCTCCCTTACTTCCAGCTAGTAAGGATCACATAATTCCTAACAAAGTTTTGACACAGATTCCCAATTCGAGCATTCAGAACATATAGCACGTTGCTGTAAGCAAGCACATTCTCATTCAAAGTTGCAAGTTACTATGTAGGAACAAGTTTGTATAGGTATTTCAAAGATGCCCAGAACTTAGCTAAACCTTGTATGTCTCCAACTCCTAGAAATAACTTCATGCCCCATCTTCCTTACTTCCAGCTAGTAAGGATCACATAATTCCTAACAAAGTTTTGACACAGATTCCCAATTCGGGCATTCAAAACATGTAGCACGTTGCTGTAAGCAAGCACATTCGATTCAAAGTTGCAAGTTACTGTGTAGGAACAAGTTCGTATAGGTATTTCAAAGATGCCCAGAACTGAGCTAACCGTTGTATGTCTCCAACTCCTAGAAATAACTTCATGCCCCATCTCCCTTACTTCCAGCTAGTAAGGATCACATAATTCCTAACATAGCTTTGACACAGATTCCCAATTCGGGCATTCAGAACATATAGCACGTTGCTGTAAGCAAGCATATTCTCATTCAAAGTTGCAAGTTACTATGTAGGAACAAGTTTGTATAGGTGTTTCAAAGATGCCCAGAACTGAGCTAAACTTGGTATGTGTCCAACCTCTAGAAATAACTTCATGCCCCAACTCCCTTACTTTCAGCTAGTAAGGATCACATAATTCCTAACAAAGTTTTGACACAGATTCCCAATTCGGGCATTCAGAACATATAGTACGTTGCTGTAAGCAAGCACATTCAATACAAAGTTGCAAGTTACTATGTAGGAAAAAGTTTGTATAGGTATTTCAAAGATGCCCAGAACTGAGCTAAACGTTGTATGTCTGCAACTCCTCGAAATAACTTCATGCCCCATCTCCCTTACTTCCAGCTAGTAAGGATCACATCATTCCTAACAAAGTTTTGACACAGATTCCCAATTCGGGCATTCAGAACATATAGCACGTTGCTGTAAGCAAGCACATTCTCATTCAAAGTTGCAAGTTACTATGTAGGAACAAGTTTGTATAGGTATTTCAAAGATGCCCAGAACTGAGCTAAAGTGGGTATGTGTCCAACTCCTAGAAATAACTTCATGCCCCATCTCCCTTCATTCCAGTTAGTAAGGATCACATAATTCCTAACAAAGTTTTGACAGAGATTCCCAATTCGGGCATTCAGAACATGTACCACGTTGCTGTAAGCAAGCACATTCTCATTCAAAGTTGCAAGTTACTATGTAGGAACAAGTTTGTATAGGTATTTCAAAGATGCCCAGAACTGAGCTAAACATAGTATGTCTCCAACTCCTAGAAATAACTTCATGCCCCATCTCACTTACTTCCAGCTAGTAAGGATCACATAATTTCTAACAAAGTTTTGACACAGATTCCCAATTCGGGCATCCAGAACATATAGCAAGTTGCTGTAAGCAAGCACATTCTCATTCAAAGTTGCAAGTTACTATGTAGGAACAAGTTTGTATAGGTATTTCAAAGATGCCCAGAACTGAGCTAAACTTGGTATGTCTCCAACTCCTAGAAATAACTTCATGCCCCATCTCCCTTACTTCCATCTAGTAAGGATCACATAATTCCTAAAAGTGTTTTAGACACAGATTCCCAATTCGGGCATTCAGAACATATAGCACGTTGCTGTAAGCAAGCACATTCTTATTCAAAGTTGCAAGTTACTATGTAGGAACAAGTTTGTATAGGTATTTCAAAGATGCCCAGAACTGAGCTAAAAGTTGTATGTCTCCAACTCCTAGAAATAACTTCATGCCCCATCTCCCTTACTTCCAGCTAGTAAGGATCACATAATTCCTAACAAAGTTTTGACACAGATTCCCAATTCGGGCATTCAGAACATATAGTACGTTGCTGTAAGCAAGCACATTCAATTCAAAGTTGCAAGTTACTATGTAGGAACAAGTTTGTATAGGTATTTCAAAGATGCCCAGAACTGAGCTTAACGTTGTATGTCTCCAACTCCTCGAAATAACTTCATGCCCCGTCTCCCTTACTTCCAGCTAGTAAGGATCACATAATTCCTAACAAACTTTTGACACAGCTTCCCAATTCGGGCATTCAGAACATATAGCACGTTGCTGTAAGCAAGCACATTCTCATTCAAAGTTGCAAGTTACTATGTAGGAACAGTTTGTATAGGTATTTCAAAGATGCCCAGAACTGAGCTAAATGTTGTATGTCTCCAACTCCTAGAAATAACTTCATGCCCCATCTCCCTTACTTCCAGCTAGTAAGGATCACATAATTCCTAACAAAGTTTTGACACAGATTCCCAATTCGGGCATTCAAAACATGTAGCACGTTGCTGTAAGCAAGCACATTCGATTCAAAGTTGCAAGTTACTGTGTAGGAACAAGTTCGTATAGGTATTTCAAAGATGCCCAGAACTGAGCTAACCGTTGTATGTCTCCAACTCCTAGAAATAACTTCATGCCCCATCTCCCTTACTTCCAGCTAGTAAGGATCACATAATTCCTAACATAGCTTTGACACAGATTCCCAATTCGGGCATTCAGAACATATAGCACGTTGCTGTAAGCAAGCATATTCTCATTCAAAGTTGCAAGTTACTATGTAGGAACAAGTTTGTATAGGTGTTTCAAAGATGCCCAGAACTGAGCTAAACTTGGTATGTGTCCAACCTCTAGAAATAACTTCATGCCCCAACTCCCTTACTTTCAGCTAGTAAGGATCACATAATTCCTAACAAAGTTTTGACACAGATTCCCAATTCGGGCATTCAGAACATATAGTACGTTGCTGTAAGCAAGCACATTCAATACAAAGTTGCAAGTTACTATGTAGGAAAAAGTTTGTATAGGTATTTCAAAGATGCCCAGAACTGAGCTAAACGTTGTATGTCTGCAACTCCTCGAAATAACTTCATGCCCCATCTCCCTTACTTCCAGCTAGTAAGGATCACATCATTCCTAACAAAGTTTTGACACAGATTCCCAATTCGGGCATTCAGAACATATAGCACGTTGCTGTAAGCAAGCACATTCTCATTCAAAGTTGCAAGTTACTATGTAGGAACAAGTTTGTATAGGTATTTCAAAGATGCCCAGAACTGAGCTAAAGTGGGTATGTGTCCAACTCCTAGAAATAACTTCATGCCCCATCTCCCTTCATTCCAGTTAGTAAGGATCACATAATTCCTAACAAAGTTTTGACAGAGATTCCCAATTCGGGCATTCAGAACATGTACCACGTTGCTGTAAGCAAGCACATTCTCATTCAAAGTTGCAAGTTACTATGTAGGAACAAGTTTGTATAGGTATTTCAAAGATGCCCAGAACTGAGCTAAACATAGTATGTCTCCAACTCCTAGAAATAACTTCATGCCCCATCTCACTTACTTCCAGCTAGTAAGGATCACATAATTTCTAACAAAGTTTTGACACAGATTCCCAATTCGGGCATCCAGAACATATAGCAAGTTGCTGTAAGCAAGCACATTCTCATTCAAAGTTGCAAGTTACTATGTAGGAACAAGTTTGTATAGGTATTTCAAAGATGCCCAGAACTGAGCTAAACTTGGTATGTCTCCAACTCCTAGAAATAACTTCATGCCCCATCTCCCTTACTTCCATCTAGTAAGGATCACATAATTCCTAAAAGTGTTTTAGACACAGATTCCCAATTCGGGCATTCAGAACATATAGCACGTTGCTGTAAGCAAGCACATTCTTATTCAAAGTTGCAAGTTACTATGTAGGAACAAGTTTGTATAGGTATTTCAAAGATGCCCAGAACTGAGCTAAAAGTTGTATGTCTCCAACTCCTAGAAATAACTTCATGCCCCATCTCCCTTACTTCCAGCTAGTAAGGATCACATAATTCCTAACAAAGTTTTGACACAGATTCCCAATTCGGGCATTCAGAACATATAGTACGTTGCTGTAAGCAAGCACATTCAATTCAAAGTTGCAAGTTACTATGTAGGAACAAGTTTGTATAGGTATTTCAAAGATGCCCAGAACTGAGCTTAACGTTGTATGTCTCCAACTCCTCGAAATAACTTCATGCCCCGTCTCCCTTACTTCCAGCTAGTAAGGATCACATAATTCCTAACAAACTTTTGACACAGCTTCCCAATTCGGGCATTCAGAACATATAGCACGTTGCTGTAAGCAAGCACATTCTCATTCAAAGTTGCAAGTTACTATGTAGGAACAGTTTGTATAGGTATTTCAAAGATGCCCAGAACTGAGCTAAATGTTGTATGTCTCCAACTCCTAGAAATAACTTCATGCCCCATCTCCCTTACTTCCAGCTAGTAAGGATCACATAATTCCTAACAAAGTTTTGACACAGATTCCCAATTCGGGCATTCAGAACATATATCACGTTGCTGTAAGCAAGCACATTCTCATTCAAAGTTGCAAGTTACTATGTAGGAACAAGTTTGTATAGGTATTTCAAAGATGCCCAGAACTGAGCTAAACTTGGTATGTGTCCAACTCCTAGAAATAACTTCATGCCCCATCTCCCTTACTTCCAGCTAGTAAGGATCACATAATTCCTAACAAAGTTTTGACACAGATTCCCAATTCGGGCATTCAGAACATGTAGCACGTTGCTGTAAGCAAGCACATTCTCATTCAAAGTTGCAAGTTACTATGTAGGAACAAGTTTGTATAGGTATTTCAAAGATGCCCAGAACTGAGCTAAACATAGTATGTCTCCAACTCCTAGAAATAACTTCATGCCCCATCTCACTTACTTCCAGCTAGTAAGGATCACATAATTTCTAACAAAGTTTTGACACAGAATCCCAATTCGGGCATTCAGAACATATAGCAAGTTGCTGTAAGCAAGCACATTCTCATTCAAAGTTGCAAGTTACTATGTAGGAACAAGTTTGTATAGGTATTTCAAAGATGCCCAGAACTGAGCTAAACTTGGTATGTCTCCAACTCCTAGAAATAACTTCATGCCCCATCTCCCTTTCTTCCATCTAGTAAGGATCACAAAATTCCTAAAAGTGTTTTAGACACAGATTCCCAATTCGGGCATTCAGAACATGTAGCACGTTGCTGTAAGCAAGCACATTCAATTCAAAGTTGCAAGTTACTGTGTAGGAACAAGTTCGTATAGGTATTTCAAAGATGCCCAGAACTGAGCTAAACGTTGTATGTCTCCAACTCCTAGAAATAACTTCATGCCCCATCTCCCTTACTTCCAGCTAGTAAGGATCACAAAATTCCTAACAAAGTTTTGACACAGATTCCCAATTCGGGCATTCAGAACATATAGCACGTTGCTGTAAGCAAGCACATTCTCATTCAAAGTTGCAAGTTACTATGTAGGAACAAGTTTGTATAGGTATTTCAAAGATGCCCAGAACTGAGCTAAACTTGGTATGTCTCCAACTCCTAGAAATAACTTCATGCCCCAACTCCCTTACTTCCAGCTAGTAAGGATCACATAATTCCTAACAAAGTTTTGACACAGATTCCCAGTTCGGGCATTCAGAACATATAGCACGTTGCTGTAAGCAAGCACATTCTCATTCAAAGTTGCAAGTTACTATGTAGAAACAAGTTTGTATAGGTATTTCAATGATGCCCAGAACTGAGCTAAACTTGGTATGTGTCCAACCTCTAGAAATAACTTCATGCCCCAACTCGCTTACTTCCAGCTAGTAAGGATCACATAATTCCTAACAAAGTTTTGACACAGATTCCCAATTCGGGCATTCAGAACATATAGCAAGTTGCTGTAAGCAAGCACATTCTCATTCAAAGTTGCAAGTTACTATGTAGGAACAAGTTTGTATAGGTATTTCAAAGATGCCCAGAACTGAGCTAAACGTTGTATGTCTCCAACTCCTAGAAATAACTTCATGCCACATCTCCCTTACTTCCAGCTAGTAAGGATCACATAATTCCTAACAAAGTTTTGACACAGATTCCCAATTCGGGCATTCAGAACATATAGCACGTTGCTCTAAGCAAGCACATTCTCATTCAAAGTTGCAAGTTACTATGTAGGAACAAGTTTGTATAGGTATTTCAAAGATGCCCAGAACTGAGCTAAACGTTGTATGTCTCCAACTCCTAGAAATAACTTCATGCCCCATCTCCCTTACTTCCAGCTATTAAGGATCACATAATTCCTAACAAAGTTTTGACACAGATTCCCAATTCGGGCATTCAGAACATGTAGCACGTTGCTGTAAGCAAGGACATTCAATTCAAAGTTGCAAGTTACTATGTAGGAACAAGTTTGTATAGGTATTTCAAAGATGCCCAGAACTGAGCTAAACGTTGTATGTCTCCAACTCCTAGAAATATCTTCATGCCCCATCTCCCTTACTTCCAGCTAGTAAGGATCACATAATTCATAACAAAGTTTTGACACAGATTCCCAATTCGGGCATTCAGAACATATAGCACGTTGCTGTAAGCAAGCACATTCTCATTCAAAGATGCAAGTTACAATGTAGGAACAAGTTTGTATAGGTATTTCAAAGATGCCCAGAACTGTGCTAAACTTGGTATGTGTCCAACTCCTAGAAATACCTTCATGCCCCAACTCCCTTACTTCTAGCTAGTAAGGATCACATAATTACTAACAAAGTTTTGACACAGATTCCCAATTCTGGCATTCAGAACATATAGCACGTTGCTGTAAGCAAGCACATTCTCATTCAAAGTTGCAAGTTAATATGTAGGAACAAGTTTGTATAGGTATTTCAAAGATGCCCAGAACTGAGCTAAACTTGGTATGTCTCCAACTCCTAGAAATAACTTCATGCCCCAACTCCCTTACTTCCAGATAGTAAGGATCACATAATTCCTAACAAAGTTTTGACACAGATTCCCAATTCGGGGATTCAGAACATATAGCACGTTGCTGTAAGCAAGCACATTCTCATTCAAAGATGCAAGTTACTATGTAGGAACAAGTTTGAATAGGACTTTCAAAGATGCCCAGAACTGAGCTAAACTTGGTGTGTCTCCAACTCCTAGAAATAACTTCATACCCCATCTCCCTTACTTCCAGCTAGTAAGGATCACATCATTCCTAACAAAGTTTTGACACAGATTCCCAATTCGGGCATTCAGAACATATAGCACGTTGCTGTAAGCAAGCACATTCTCATTCAAAGTTGCAAGTTACTATGTAGGAACAAGTTTGTATAGGTATTTCAAAGATGCCCAGAACTGAGCTAAACTTGGTATGTCTCCAACTCCTAGAAATAACTTCATGCCCCATCTCCCTTACTTCCAGCTAGTAAGGATCACATAATTCCTAACAAAGTTTTGACACAGATTCCCAATTCGGGCATTCAGAACATATAGCACGTTGCTGTAAGCAAGCACATTCTCATTCAAAGTTGCAAGTTACTATGTAGGAACAAGTTTGTATAGGTATTTCAAAGATGCCCAGAACTGAGCTAAACTTGGTATGTCTCCAACTCCTAGAAATAACTTCATGCCCCATCTCCCTTACTTCCATCTAGTAAGGATCACATAATTCCTAACAAAGTTTTGACACAGATTCCCAATTCGGGCATTCAGAACATATAGTACGTTGCTGTAAGCAAGCACATTCAATTCAAAGTTGCAAGTTACTATGTAGGAACAAGTTTGTAGAGGTATTTCAAAGATGCCCAGAACTGAGCTAAACTTGGTATGTCTCCAACTCCTCGAAATAACTTCATGCCCCATCTCCCTTACTTCCAGATAGTAAGGATCACATAATTCCTAACAAAGTTTTGACACAGATTCCCAATTCGGGCATTCAGAACATATAGCACGTTGCTGTAAGCAAGCACATTCTCATTCAAAGTTGCAAGTTACTATGTAGGAACAAGTTTGTAGAGGTATTTCAAAGATGCCCATAACTGAGTTTAACGTTGTATGTCTCCAACTCCTCGAAATAACTTCATGCCCCATCTCCCTTACTTCCAGCTAGTAAGGATCACATAATTCCTAACAAAGTTTTGACACAGATTCCCAATTCGGGCATTCAGAACATATAGCACGTTGCTGTAAGCAAGCACATTCTCATTCAAAGTTGCAAATTACTATGTAGGAACAAGTTTGTATAGGTATTTCAAAGATGCCCAGAACTGAGCTAAACGTTGTATGTCTCCAACTCCTAGAAATAACTTCATGCCCCATCTCCCTTACTTCCAGCTAGTAAGGATCACATAATTCCTCACAAAGTTTTGACACAGATTACCAATTCGGGCACTCAGAACATAGAGCACGTTGCTGTAAGCAAGCACATTCTCATTCAAAGTTGCAAGTTACTATGTAGGAACAAGTTTGTATAGGTATTTCAAAGATGCCCAGAACTGAGCTAAACTTGGTATGTCTCCAACTCCTAGAAATAACTTCATGCCCCATCTCCCTTACTTCCAGCTAGTAAGGATCACATAATTCCTAACAAAGTTTTGACACAGATTCCCAATTCGGGCATTCAGAACATATAGCACGTTGCTGTAAGCAAGCACATTCTCATTCAAAGTTGCAAGTTACTATGTAGGAACAAGTTTGTATAGGTATTTCAAAGATGCCCAGAACTGAGCTAAACTTGGTATGTGTCCAACCTCTAGAAATAACTTCATGCCCCAACTCCCTTACTTCCAGCTAGTAAGGATCACATAATTCCTAACAAAGTTTTGACACAGATTCCCAATTCGGGCATTCAGAACATGTAGCACGTTGCTGTAAGGAAGCACATTCAATTCAAAGTTGCAAGTTACTATGTAGGAACAAGTTTGTATAGGTATTTCAAAGATGCCCAGAACTGAGCTAAACTTGGTATGTCTCCAACTCCTAGAAATAACATCATGCCACATCTCCCTTACTTCCAGCTAGTAAGGATCACATAATTCCTAACAAAGTTTTGACACAGATTCCCAATTCGAGCATTCAGAACATATAGCACGTTGCTGTAAGCAAGCACATTCTCATTCAAAGTTGCAAGTTACTATGTAGGAACAAGTTTGTATAGGTATTTCAAAGATGCCCAGAACTTAGCTAAACCTTGTATGTCTCCAACTCCTAGAAATAACTTCATGCCCCATCTTCCTTACTTCCAGCTAGTAAGGATCACATAATTCCTAACAAAGTTTTGACACAGATTCCCAATTCGGGCATTCAAAACATGTAGCACGTTGCTGTAAGCAAGCACATTCGATTCAAAGTTGCAAGTTACTGTGTAGGAACAAGTTCGTATAGGTATTTCAAAGATGCCCAGAACTGAGCTAACCGTTGTATGTCTCCAACTCCTAGAAATAACTTCATGCCCCATCTCCCTTACTTCCAGCTAGTAAGGATCACATAATTCCTAACATAGCTTTGACACAGATTCCCAATTCGGGCATTCAGAACATATAGCACGTTGCTGTAAGCAAGCATATTCTCATTCAAAGTTGCAAGTTACTATGTAGGAACAAGTTTGTATAGGTGTTTCAAAGATGCCCAGAACTGAGCTAAACTTGGTATGTGTCCAACCTCTAGAAATAACTTCATGCCCCAACTCCCTTACTTTCAGCTAGTAAGGATCACATAATTCCTAACAAAGTTTTGACACAGATTCCCAATTCGGGCATTCAGAACATATAGTACGTTGCTGTAAGCAAGCACATTCAATACAAAGTTGCAAGTTACTATGTAGGAAAAAGTTTGTATAGGTATTTCAAAGATGCCCAGAACTGAGCTAAACGTTGTATGTCTGCAACTCCTCGAAATAACTTCATGCCCCATCTCCCTTACTTCCAGCTAGTAAGGATCACATCATTCCTAACAAAGTTTTGACACAGATTCCCAATTCGGGCATTCAGAACATATAGCACGTTGCTGTAAGCAAGCACATTCTCATTCAAAGTTGCAAGTTACTATGTAGGAACAAGTTTGTATAGGTATTTCAAAGATGCCCAGAACTGAGCTAAAGTGGGTATGTGTCCAACTCCTAGAAATAACTTCATGCCCCATCTCCCTTCATTCCAGTTAGTAAGGATCACATAATTCCTAACAAAGTTTTGACAGAGATTCCCAATTCGGGCATTCAGAACATGTACCACGTTGCTGTAAGCAAGCACATTCTCATTCAAAGTTGCAAGTTACTATGTAGGAACAAGTTTGTATAGGTATTTCAAAGATGCCCAGAACTGAGCTAAACATAGTATGTCTCCAACTCCTAGAAATAACTTCATGCCCCATCTCACTTACTTCCAGCTAGTAAGGATCACATAATTTCTAACAAAGTTTTGACACAGATTCCCAATTCGGGCATCCAGAACATATAGCAAGTTGCTGTAAGCAAGCACATTCTCATTCAAAGTTGCAAGTTACTATGTAGGAACAAGTTTGTATAGGTATTTCAAAGATGCCCAGAACTGAGCTAAACTTGGTATGTCTCCAACTCCTAGAAATAACTTCATGCCCCATCTCCCTTACTTCCATCTAGTAAGGATCACATAATTCCTAAAAGTGTTTTAGACACAGATTCCCAATTCGGGCATTCAGAACATATAGCACGTTGCTGTAAGCAAGCACATTCTCATTCAAAGTTGCAAGTTACTATGTAGGAACAAGTTTGTATAGGTATTTCAAAGATGCCCAGAACTGAGCTAAAAGTTGTATGTCTCCAACTCCTAGAAATAACTTCATGCCCCATCTCCCTTACTTCCAGCTAGTAAGGATCACATAATTCCTAACAAAGTTTTGACACAGATTCCCAATTCGGGCATTCAGAACATATAGTACGTTGCTGTAAGCAAGCACATTCAATTCAAAGTTGCAAGTTACTATGTAGGAACAAGTTTGTATAGGTATTTCAAAGATGCCCAGAACTGAGCTTAACGTTGTATGTCTCCAACTCCTCGAAATAACTTCATGCCCCGTCTCCCTTACTTCCAGCTAGTAAGGATCACATAATTCCTAACAAACTTTTGACACAGCTTCCCAATTCGGGCATTCAGAACATATAGCACGTTGCTGTAAGCAAGCACATTCTCATTCAAAGTTGCAAGTTACTATGTAGGAACAGTTTGTATAGGTATTTCAAAGATGCCCAGAACTGAGCTAAATGTTGTATGTCTCCAACTCCTAGAAATAACTTCATGCCCCATCTCCCTTACTTCCAGCTAGTAAGGATCACATAATTCCTAACAAAGTTTTGACACAGATTCCCAATTCGGGCATTCAGAACATATATCACGTTGCTGTAAGCAAGCACATTCTCATTCAAAGTTGCAAGTTACTATGTAGGAACAAGTTTGTATAGGTATTTCAAAGATGCCCAGAACTGAGCTAACCGTTGTATGTCTCCAACTCCTAGAAATAACTTCATGCCCCATCTCCCTTACTTCCAGCTAGTAAGGATCACATAATTCCTAACAAAGTTTTGACACAGATTCCCAATTCGGGCATTCAGAATATATAGCACGTTGCTGTAAGCAAGCACATTCTCATTCAAAGTTGCAAGTTACTATGTAGGAACAAGTTTGTATAGGTATTTCAAAGATGCCCAGAACTAAGCTAAACGTAGTATGTGTCCAACCTCTAGAAATAACTTCATGCCCCAACTCACTTACTTCCAGCTAGTAAGGATCACATAATTCCTAACAAAATTTTGACACAGATTCCCAATTCGGGCATTCAGAACATATAGCACGTTGCTGTAAGCAAGCACATTCTCATTCAAAGTTACAAGTTACTATGTAGGAACATGTTTGTATAGGTATTACAAAGATGCCCAGAACTGAGCTAAACTTGGTATGTGTCCAACTCCTCGAAATAACTTCATGCCCCAACTCCCTTACTTCCAGCTAGTAACGATCACATAATTCCTAACAAAGTTTTGACACAGATTCCCAATTCGGGCATTCAGAACATATAGCACGTTGCTGTAAGCAAGCACATTCTCATTCAAAGTTGCAAGTTACTATGTAGGAACAAGTTTGTATAGGTATTTCAAAGATGCCCAGAACTGAGCTAACCGTTGTATGTCTCCAACTCCTAGAAATAACTTCATGCCCCATCTCCCTTACTTCCAGCTAGTAAGGATCACATAATTCCTAACAAAGATTTGACACAGATTCCCAATTCGGGCATTCAGAACATATAGCACGTTGCTGTAAGCAAGCACATTCTGATTCAAAGTTGCAAGTTACAATGTAGGAACAAGTTTGTATAGGTATTTCAAAGATGCCCAGAACTGAGCTAAACTTGGTATGTCTCCAACTCCTAGAAATAACTTCATGCCCCATCTCCCTTACTTCCATCTAGTAAGGATCACATAATTCCTAAAAGTGTTTTGACACAGATTCCCAATTCGGGCATTCAGAACATGTAGCACGTTGCTGTAAGCAAGCACATTCTCATTCAAAGTTACAAGTTACTATGTAGGAACAAGTTTGTATAGGTATTTCAAAGATGCCCAGAACTGAGCTAAACGTTGTATGTCTCCAATTCCTAGAAATAACTTCATGCCCCATCTCACTTACTTCCAGCTAGTAAGGATCACATAATTTCTAACAAAGATTTGACACAGATTCCCAATTCGCGCATTCAGAACATATAGCACGTTGCTGTAAGCAAGCACATTCTCATTCAAAGTTGCAAGTTACTATGTAGGAACAAGTTTGTATAGGAATTTCAAAGATGCCCAGAACTGAGCTAAACGTTGTATGTCTCCAACTCCTAGAAATAACTTCATGCCCAATCTCCCTTACTTCCAGCTAGTAAGGATCACATAATTCCTAACAAAGTTTTGACACAGATTCCCAATTCGGGCATTCAGAACATATAGCACGTTGATGTAAGCAAGCACATTCTCATTCAAAGTTGCAAGTTACTATGTAGGAACAAGTTTGTATAGGTATTTCAAAGATGCCCAGAACTGAGCTAAACTTGGTATGTGTCCAACTCCTAGAAATATCTTCATGCCCCATCTCCCTTACTTCCAGCTAGTAAGGATCACATAATTTCTAACAAAGTTTTGACACAGGTTCCCAATTCGGGCATTCAGAACATGTAGCACGTTGCTGTAAGCAAGCACATTCTCATTCAAAGTTGCAAGTTACTATGTAGGAACAAGTTTGTATAGGAATTTCAAAGATGCCCAGAACTGAGCTAAACGTTGTATGTCTCCAACTCCTAGAAATAACTTCATGCCCAATCTCCCTTACTTCCAGCTAGTAAGGATCACATAATTCCTAACAAAGTTTTGACACAGATTCCCAATTCGGGCATTCAGAACATATAGCACGTTGATGTAAGCAAGCACATTCTCATTCAAAGTTGCAAGTTACTATGTAGGAACAAGTTTGTATAGGTATTTCAAAGATGCCCAGAACTGAGCTAAACTTGGTATGTCTCCAACTCCTAGAAATAACCTCATGCCCCATCTCCCTTACTTCCAGCTAGTAAGGATCACATAATTCCTAACAAAGTTTTGACACAGATTCCCAATTCGGGCATTCAGAACTTGTAGCACGTTGCTGTAAGCAAGCACATTCAATTCAAAGTTGCAAGTTACAACGTAGTAACAAGTTTGTATAGGTATTTCAAAGATGCCCAGAATTGAGCTAAACTTGGTATGTCTCCAACTCCTAGAAATAACTTCATGCCCCATCTCCCTTACTTCCAGCTAGTAAGGATCACATAATTTCTAACAAAGTTTTGACACAGATTCCCAATTCGGGCATTCAGAACATATAGCACGTTGCTGTAAGCAAGTACATTCTCATTCAAAGTTGCAAGTTACTAAGTAGGAACAAGTTTGTAAAGGTATTTCAAAGATGCCCAGAACTGAGCTAAACGTTGTATGTCTCCAACTCCTAGAAATAACTTCATGCCCCATCACCCTTACTTCCAGCTAGTAAGGATCACATAATTCCTAACAAAGTTTTGACACAGATTCCCAATTCGGGCATTCAGAACATACAGCACGTTGCTGTAAGCAAGCACATTCTCATTCAAAGTTGCAAGTTACTATGTAGGAACAAGTTTGTATAGGTATTTCAAAGATGCCCAGAACTGAGCTAAACGTTGTATGTCTCCAACTCCTCGAAATAACTTCATGCCCCATCTCCCTTACTTCCAGCTAGTAAGGATCACATAATTCCTAACAAAGTTTTGACACAGATTCCCAATTCGGGCATTCAGAACATATAGCACGTTGCTGTAAGCAAGCACATTCTCATTCAAAGTTGCAAGTACTATGTAGGAACAAGTTTGTATAGGTATTTCAAAGATGCCCAGAACTGAGCTAAACTTGGTATGTCTCCAACTCCTAGAAATAACTTCATGCCCCATCTCCCTTACTTCCAGCTAGTAAGGATCACATAATTCCTAACAAAGTTTTGACACAGATTCCCAATTCGGGCATTCAGAACATATAGCACGTTGCTGTAAGCAAGCACATTCTCATTCAAAGTTGCAAGTTACTATGTAGGAACAAGTTTGTATAGGACTTTCAAAAATGCCCAGAACTGAGCTAAACTTGGTATGTGTCCAACCTCTAGAAATAACTTCATGCCCCAACTCCATTACTTCCAGCTAGCAAGGATCACATAATTCCTAACAATGATTTGACACAGATTCCCATTCGGGCATTCAGAACATATAGCAAGTTGCTGTAAGCAAGCACATTCTCATTCAAAGTTGCAAGTTACTATGTAGGAACAAGTTTGTATAGGTATTTCAAAGATGCCCAGAACTGAGCTAAACTTGGTATGTCTCCAACTCCTAGAAATAACTTCATGCCCCAACTCCCTTACTTCCAGCTAGTAAGGACCACATAATTCCTAACAAAGTTTTGACACAGATTCCCAATTCGGGCATTCAGAACATATAGCACGTTGCTGTAAGCAAGCACATTCTCATTCAAAGTTGCAAGTTACTATGTAGGAACAAGTTTGTATAGGTATTTCAAAGATGCCCAGAACTGAGCAAAACTTGGTATGTCTCCAACCTCTAGAAATAACTTCATGTCCCAACTCACTTACTTCCAGCTAGTAAGGATCACATAATTCCTAACAAAGTTTTGACACAGATTCCCAATTCGGGCATTCAGAACATATAGCACGTTGCTGTAAGCAAGCACATTCTCTTTCAAAGTTGCAATTACTATGTAGGAACAAGTTTGTATAGGTCTTTCAAAGATGCCCAGAACTGAGCTAAACCTTGTATGTCTCCAACTCCTAGAAATAACTTCATGCCCCATCTCACTTACTTCCAGCTAGTAAGGATCACATAATTCCTAACAAAGTTTTGACACAGATTCCCAATTCGGGCATTCAGAACATATAGCACGTTGCTGTAAGCAAGCACATTCTCATTCAAAGTTGCAAGTTACTATGTAGGAACAAGTTTGTATAGGTATTTCAAGGATGTCCAGAACTGAGCTAAACTTGGTATGTGTCCAACTCCTAGAAATACCTTCATACCCATTCTCACTTACTTCCAGCTAGTAAGGATCACATAATTCCTAACAAAATTTGACATAGATTCCCGATTCGGGCATTCAGAACATATAGCACGTTGCTGTAAGCAATCACATTCTCATTCAAAGTTGCAAGTTACTATGTAGGAACAAGTTTGTATAGGTGTTTCAAAGATGCCCAGAACTGAGCTAAACTTGGTATGTGTCCAACCTCTAGAAATAACTTCATGCCCCAACTCCCTTACTTTCAGCTAGTAAGGATCACATAATTCCTAACAAAGTTTTGACACAGATTCCCAATTCGGGCATTCAGAACATATAGTACGTTGCTGTAAGCAAGCACATTCAATACAAAGTTGCAAGTTACTATGTAGGAAAAAGTTTGTATAGGTATTTCAAAGATGCCCAGAACTGAGCTAAACGTTGTATGTCTGCAACTCCTCGAAATAACTTCATGCCCCATCTCCCTTACTTCCAGCTAGTAAGGATCACATCATTCCTAACAAAGTTTTGACACAGATTCCCAATTCGGGCATTCAGAACATGTAGCACGTTGCTGTAAGCAAGCACATTCTCATTCAAAGTTGCAAGTTACTATGTAGGAACAAGTTTGTATAGGTATTTCAAAGATGCCCAGAACTGAGCTAAAGTGGGTATGTGTCCAACTCCTAGAAATAACTTCATGCCCCATCTCCCTTCATTCCAGTTAGTAAGGATCACATAATTCCTAACAAAGTTTTGACAGAGATTCCCAATTCGGGCATTCAGAACATGTACCACGTTGCTGTAAGCAAGCACATTCTCATTCAAAGTTGCAAGTTACTATGTAGGAACAAGTTTGTATAGGTATTTCAAAGATGCCCAGAACTGAGCTAAACATAGTATGTCTCCAACTCCTAGAAATAACTTCATGCCCCATCTCACTTACTTCCAGCTAGTAAGGATCACATAATTTCTAACAAAGTTTTGACACAGATTCCCAATTCGGGCATCCAGAACATATAGCAAGTTGCTGTAAGCAAGCACATTCTCATTCAAAGTTGCAAGTTACTATGTAGGAACAAGTTTGTATAGGTATTTCAAAGATGCCCAGAACTGAGCTAAACTTGGTATGTCTCCAACACCTAGAAATAACTTCATGCCCCATCTCCCTTACTTCCATCTAGTAAGGATCACATAATTCCTAAAAGTGTTTTAGACACAGATTCCCAATTCGGGCATTCAGAACATATAGCACGTTGCTGTAAGCAAGCACATTCTCATTCAAAGTTGCAAGTTACTATGTAGGAACAAGTTTGTATAGGTATTTCAAAGATGCCCAGAACTGAGCTAAAAGTTGTATGTCTCCAACTCCTAGAAATAACTTCATGCCCCATCTCCCTTACTTCCAGCTAGTAAGGATCACATAATTCCTAACAAAGTTTTGACACAGATTCCCAATTCGGGCATTCAGAACATATAGTACGTTGCTGTAAGCAAGCACATTCAATTCAAAGTTGCAAGTTACTATGTAGGAACAAGTTTGTATAGGTATTTCAAAGATGCCCAGAACTGAGCTTAACGTTGTATGTCTCCAACTCCTCGAAATAACTTCATGCCCCGTCTCCCTTACTTCCAGCTAGTAAGGATCACATAATTCCTAACAAACTTTTGACACAGCTTCCCAATTCGGGCATTCAGAACATATAGCACGTTGCTGTAAGCAAGCACATTCTCATTCAAAGTTGCAAGTTACTATGTAGGAACAGTTTGTATAGGTATTTCAAAGATGCCCAGAACTGAGCTAAATGTTGTATGTCTCCAACTCCTAGAAATAACTTCATGCCCCATCTCCCTTACTTCCAGCTAGTAAGGATCACATAATTCCTAACAAAGTTTTGACACAGATTCCCAATTCGGGCATTCAGAACATATATCACGTTGCTGTAAGCAAGCACATTCTCATTCAAAGTTGCAAGTTACTATGTAGGAACAAGTTTGTATAGGTATTTCAAAGATGCCCAGAACTGAGCTAACCGTTGTATGTCTCCAACTCCTAGAAATAACTTCATGCCCCATCTCCCTTACTTCCAGCTAGTAAGGATCACATAATTCCTAACAAAGTTTTGACACAGATTCCCAATTCGGGCATTCAGAATATATAGCACGTTGCTGTAAGCAAGCACATTCTCATTCAAAGTTGCAAGTTACTATGTAGGAACAAGTTTGTATAGGTATTTCAAAGATGCCCAGAACTAAGCTAAACGTAGTATGTGTCCAACCTCTAGAAATAACTTCATGCCCCAACTCACTTACTTCCAGCTAGTAAGGATCACATAATTCCTAACAAAATTTTGACACAGATTCCCAATTCGGGCATTCAGAACATATAGCACGTTGCTGTAAGCAAGCACATTCTCATTCAAAGTTACAAGTTACTATGTAGGAACATGTTTGTATAGGTATTACAAAGATGCCCAGAACTGAGCTAAACTTGGTATGTGTCCAACTCCTCGAAATAACTTCATGCCCCAACTCCCTTACTTCCAGCTAGTAACGATCACATAATTCCTAACAAAGTTTTGACACAGATTCCCAATTCGGGCATTCAGAACATATAGCACGTTGCTGTAAGCAAGCACATTCTCATTCAAAGTTGCAAGTTACTATGTAGGAACAAGTTTGTATAGGTATTTCAAAGATGCCCAGAACTGAGCTAACCGTTGTATGTCTCCAACTCCTAGAAATAACTTCATGCCCCAACTCCCTTACTTCCAGCTAGTAAGGACCACATAATTCCTAACAAAGTTTTGACACAGATTCCCAATTCGGGCATTCAGAACATATAGCACGTTGCTGTAAGCAAGCACATTCTCATTCAAAGTTGCAAGTTACTATGTAGGAACAAGTTTGTATAGGTATTTCAAAGATGCCCAGAACTGAGCAAAACTTGGTATGTCTCCAACCTCTAGAAATAACTTCATGTCCCAACTCCCTTACTTCCAGCTAGTAAGGATCACATAATTCCTAACAAAGTTTTGACACAGATTCCCAATTCGGGCATTCAGAACATATAGCACGTTGCTGTAAGCAAGCACATTCTCTTTCAAAGTTGCAATTACTATGTAGGAACAAGTTTGTATAGGTCTTTCAAAGATGCCCAGAACTGAGCTAAACCTTGTATGTCTCCAACTCCTAGAAATAACTTCATGCCCCATCTCACTTACTTCCAGCTAGTAAGGATCACATAATTCCTAACAAAGTTTTGACACAGATTCCCAATTCGGGCATTCAGAACATATAGCACGTTGCTGTAAGCAAGCACATTCTCATTCAAAGTTGCAAGTTACTATGTAGGAACAAGTTTGTATAGGTATTTCAAGGATGTCCAGAACTGAGCTAAACTTGGTATGTGTCCAACTCCTAGAAATACCTTCATACCCATTCTCACTTACTTCCAGCTAGTAAGGATCACATAATTCCTAACAAAATTTGACATAGATTCCCGATTCGGGCATTCAGAACATATAGCACGTTGCTGTAAGCAATCACATTCTCATTCAAAGTTGCAAGTTACTATGTAGGAACAAGTTTGTATAGGTGTTTCAAAGATGCCCAGAACTGAGCTAAACTTGGTATGTGTCCAACCTCTAGAAATAACTTCATGCCCCAACTCCCTTACTTTCAGCTAGTAAGGATCACATAATTCCTAACAAAGTTTTGACACAGATTCCCAATTCGGGCATTCAGAACATATAGTACGTTGCTGTAAGCAAGCACATTCAATACAAAGTTGCAAGTTACTATGTAGGAAAAAGTTTGTATAGGTATTTCAAAGATGCCCAGAACTGAGCTAAACGTTGTATGTCTGCAACTCCTCGAAATAACTTCATGCCCCATCTCCCTTACTTCCAGCTAGTAAGGATCACATCATTCCTAACAAAGTTTTGACACAGATTCCCAATTCGGGCATTCAGAACATATAGCACGTTGCTGTAAGCAAGCACATTCTCATTCAAAGTTGCAAGTTACTATGTAGGAACAAGTTTGTATAGGTATTTCAAAGATGCCCAGAACTGAGCTAAAGTGGGTATGTGTCCAACTCCTAGAAATAACTTCATGCCCCATCTCCCTTCATTCCAGTTAGTAAGGATCACATAATTCCTAACAAAGTTTTGACAGAGATTCCCAATTCGGGCATTCAGAACATGTACCACGTTGCTGTAAGCAAGCACATTCTCATTCAAAGTTGCAAGTTACTATGTAGGAACAAGTTTGTATAGGTATTTCAAAGATGCCCAGAACTGAGCTAAACATAGTATGTCTCCAACTCCTAGAAATAACTTCATGCCCCATCTCACTTACTTCCAGCTAGTAAGGATCACATAATTTCTAACAAAGTTTTGACACAGATTCCCAATTCGGGCATCCAGAACATATAGCAAGTTGCTGTAAGCAAGCACATTCTCATTCAAAGTTGCAAGTTACTATGTAGGAACAAGTTTGTATAGGTATTTCAAAGATGCCCAGAACTGAGCTAAACTTGGTATGTCTCCAACTCCTAGAAATAACTTCATGCCCCATCTCCCTTACTTCCATCTAGTAAGGATCACATAATTCCTAAAAGTGTTTTAGACACAGATTCCCAATTCGGGCATTCAGAACATATAGCACGTTGCTGTAAGCAAGCACATTCTCATTCAAAGTTGCAAGTTACTATGTAGGAACAAGTTTGTATAGGTATTTCAAAGATGCCCAGAACTGAGCTAAAAGTTGTATGTCTCCAACTCCTAGAAATAACTTCATGCCCCATCTCCCTTACTTCCAGCTAGTAAGGATCACATAATTCCTAACAAAGTTTTGACACAGATTCCCAATTCGGGCATTCAGAACATATAGTACGTTGCTGTAAGCAAGCACATTCAATTCAAAGTTGCAAGTTACTATGTAGGAACAAGTTTGTATAGGTATTTCAAAGATGCCCAGAACTGAGCTTAACGTTGTATGTCTCCAACTCCTCGAAATAACTTCATGCCCCGTCTCCCTTACTTCCAGCTAGTAAGGATCACATAATTCCTAACAAACTTTTGACACAGCTTCCCAATTCGGGCATTCAGAACATATAGCACGTTGCTGTAAGCAAGCACATTCTCATTCAAAGTTGCAAGTTACTATGTAGGAACAGTTTGTATAGGTATTTCAAAGATGCCCAGAACTGAGCTAAATGTTGTATGTCTCCAACTCCTAGAAATAACTTCATGCCCCATCTCCCTTACTTCCAGCTAGTAAGGATCACATAATTCCTAACAAAGTTTTGACACAGATTCCCAATTCGGGCATTCAGAACATATATCACGTTGCTGTAAGCAAGCACATTCTCATTCAAAGTTGCAAGTTACTATGTAGGAACAAGTTTGTATAGGTATTTCAAAGATGCCCAGAACTGAGCTAACCGTTGTATGTCTCCAACTCCTAGAAATAACTTCATGCCCCATCTCCCTTACTTCCAGCTAGTAAGGATCACATAATTCCTAACAAAGTTTTGACACAGATTCCCAATTCGGGCATTCAGAATATATAGCACGTTGCTGTAAGCAAGCACATTCTCATTCAAAGTTGCAAGTTACTATGTAGGAACAAGTTTGTATAGGTATTTCAAAGATGCCCAGAACTAAGCTAAACGTAGTATGTGTCCAACCTCTAGAAATAACTTCATGCCCCAACTCACTTACTTCCAGCTAGTAAGGATCACATAATTCCTAACAAAATTTTGACACAGATTCCCAATTCGGGCATTCAGAACATATAGCACGTTGCTGTAAGCAAGCACATTCTCATTCAAAGTTACAAGTTACTATGTAGGAACATGTTTGTATAGGTATTACAAAGATGCCCAGAACTGAGCTAAACTTGGTATGTGTCCAACTCCTCGAAATAACTTCATGCCCCAACTCCCTTACTTCCAGCTAGTAACGATCACATAATTCCTAACAAAGTTTTGACACAGATTCCCAATTCGGGCATTCAGAACATATAGCACGTTGCTGTAAGCAAGCACATTCTCATTCAAAGTTGCAAGTTACTATGTAGGAACAAGTTTGTATAGGTATTTCAAAGATGCCCAGAACTGAGCTAACCGTTGTATGTCTCCAACTCCTAGAAATAACTTCATGCCCCATCTCCCTTACTTCCAGCTAGTAAGGATCACATAATTCCTAACAAAGATTTGACACAGATTCCCAATTCGGGCATTCAGAACATATAGCACGTTGCTGTAAGCAAGCACATTCTGATTCAAAGTTGCAAGTTACAATGTAGGAACAAGTTTGTATAGGTATTTCAAAGATGCCCAGAACTGAGCTAAACTTGGTATGTCTCCAACTCCTAGAAATAACTTCATGCCCCATCTCCCTTACTTCCATCTAGTAAGGATCACATAATTCCTAAAAGTGTTTTGACACAGATTCCCAATTCGGGCATTCAGAACATGTAGCACGTTGCTGTAAGCAAGCACATTCTCATTCAAAGTTACAAGTTACTATGTAGGAACAAGTTTGTATAGGTATTTCAAAGATGCCCAGAACTGAGCTAAACGTTGTATGTCTCCAATTCCTAGAAATAACTTCATGCCCCATCTCACTTACTTCCAGCTAGTAAGGATCACATAATTTCTAACAAAGATTTGACACAGATTCCCAATTCGCGCATTCAGAACATATAGCACGTTGCTGTAAGCAAGCACATTCTCATTCAAAGTTGCAAGTTACTATGTAGGAACAAGTTTGTATAGGAATTTCAAAGATGCCCAGAACTGAGCTAAACGTTGTATGTCTCCAACTCCTAGAAATAACTTCATGCCCAATCTCCCTTACTTCCAGCTAGTAAGGATCACATAATTCCTAACAAAGTTTTGACACAGATTCCCAATTCGGGCATTCAGAACATATAGCACGTTGATGTAAGCAAGCACATTCTCATTCAAAGTTGCAAGTTACTATGTAGGAACAAGTTTGTATAGGTATTTCAAAGATGCCCAGAACTGAGCTAAACTTGGTATGTGTCCAACTCCTAGAAATATCTTCATGCCCCATCTCCCTTACTTCCAGCTAGTAAGGATCACATAATTTCTAACAAAGTTTTGACACAGGTTCCCAATTCGGGCATTCAGAACATGTAGCACGTTGCTGTAAGCAAGCACATTCTCATTCAAAGTTGCAAGTTACTATGTAGGAACAAGTTTGTATAGGAATTTCAAAGATGCCCAGAACTGAGCTAAACGTTGTATGTCTCCAACTCCTAGAAATAACTTCATGCCCAATCTCCCTTACTTCCAGCTAGTAAGGATCACATAATTCCTAACAAAGTTTTGACACAGATTCCCAATTCGGGCATTCAGAACATATAGCACGTTGATGTAAGCAAGCACATTCTCATTCAAAGTTGCAAGTTACTATGTAGGAACAAGTTTGTATAGGTATTTCAAAGATGCCCAGAACTGAGCTAAACTTGGTATGTCTCCAACTCCTAGAAATAACCTCATGCCCCATCTCCCTTACTTCCAGCTAGTAAGGATCACATAATTCCTAACAAAGTTTTGACACAGATTCCCAATTCGGGCATTCAGAACTTGTAGCACGTTGCTGTAAGCAAGCACATTCAATTCAAAGTTGCAAGTTACAACGTAGTAACAAGTTTGTATAGGTATTTCAAAGATGCCCAGAATTGAGCTAAACTTGGTATGTCTCCAACTCCTAGAAATAACTTCATGCCCCATCTCCCTTACTTCCAGCTAGTAAGGATCACATAATTTCTAACAAAGTTTTGACACAGATTCCCAATTCGGGCATTCAGAACATATAGCACGTTGCTGTAAGCAAGTACATTCTCATTCAAAGTTGCAAGTTACTAAGTAGGAACAAGTTTGTAAAGGTATTTCAAAGATGCCCAGAACTGAGCTAAACGTTGTATGTCTCCAACTCCTAGAAATAACTTCATGCCCCATCACCCTTACTTCCAGCTAGTAAGGATCACATAATTCCTAACAAAGTTTTGACACAGATTCCCAATTCGGGCATTCAGAACATACAGCACGTTGCTGTAAGCAAGCACATTCTCATTCAAAGTTGCAAGTTACTATGTAGGAACAAGTTTGTATAGGTATTTCAAAGATGCCCAGAACTGAGCTAAACGTTGTATGTCTCCAACTCCTCGAAATAACTTCATGCCCCATCTCCCTTACTTCCAGCTAGTAAGGATCACATAATTCCTAACAAAGTTTTGACACAGATTCCCAATTCGGGCATTCAGAACATATAGCACGTTGCTGTAAGCAAGCACATTCTCATTCAAAGTTGCAAGTACTATGTAGGAACAAGTTTGTATAGGTATTTCAAAGATGCCCAGAACTGAGCTAAACTTGGTATGTCTCCAACTCCTAGAAATAACTTCATGCCCCATCTCCCTTACTTCCAGCTAGTAAGGATCACATAATTCCTAACAAAGTTTTGACACAGATTCCCAATTCGGGCATTCAGAACATATAGCACGTTGCTGTAAGCAAGCACATTCTCATTCAAAGTTGCAAGTTACTATGTAGGAACAAGTTTGTATAGGACTTTCAAAAATGCCCAGAACTGAGCTAAACTTGGTATGTGTCCAACCTCTAGAAATAACTTCATGCCCCAACTCCATTACTTCCAGCTAGCAAGGATCACATAATTCCTAACAATGATTTGACACAGATTCCCATTCGGGCATTCAGAACATATAGCAAGTTGCTGTAAGCAAGCACATTCTCATTCAAAGTTGCAAGTTACTATGTAGGAACAAGTTTGTATAGGTATTTCAAAGATGCCCAGAACTGAGCTAAACTTGGTATGTCTCCAACTCCTAGAAATAACTTCATGCCCCAACTCCCTTACTTCCAGCTAGTAAGGACCACATAATTCCTAACAAAGTTTTGACACAGATTCCCAATTCGGGCATTCAGAACATATAGCACGTTGCTGTAAGCAAGCACATTCTCATTCAAAGTTGCAAGTTACTATGTAGGAACAAGTTTGTATAGGTATTTCAAAGATGCCCAGAACTGAGCAAAACTTGGTATGTCTCCAACCTCTAGAAATAACTTCATGTCCCAACTCCCTTACTTCCAGCTAGTAAGGATCACATAATTCCTAACAAAGTTTTGACACAGATTCCCAATTCGGGCATTCAGAACATATAGCACGTTGCTGTAAGCAAGCACATTCTCTTTCAAAGTTGCAATTACTATGTAGGAACAAGTTTGTATAGGTCTTTCAAAGATGCCCAGAACTGAGCTAAACCTTGTATGTCTCCAACTCCTAGAAATAACTTCATGCCCCATCTCACTTACTTCCAGCTAGTAAGGATCACATAATTCCTAACAAAGTTTTGACACAGATTCCCAATTCGGGCATTCAGAACATATAGCACGTTGCTGTAAGCAAGCACATTCTCATTCAAAGTTGCAAGTTACTATGTAGGAACAAGTTTGTATAGGTATTTCAAGGATGTCCAGAACTGAGCTAAACTTGGTATGTGTCCAACTCCTAGAAATACCTTCATACCCATTCTCACTTACTTCCAGCTAGTAAGGATCACATAATTCCTAACAAAATTTGACATAGATTCCCGATTCGGGCATTCAGAACATATAGCACGTTGCTGTAAGCAATCACATTCTCATTCAAAGTTGCAAGTTACTATGTAGGAACAAGTTTGTATAGGTATTTCAAAGATGCCCAGAACTGAGCTAAACTTGGTATGTGTCCAACTCCTAGAAATAACTTCATGCCCCATCTCCCTTACTTCCAGCTAGTAAGGATCACATAATTCCTAACAAAGTTTTGACACAGATTCCCAATTCGGGCATTCAGAACATGTAGCACGTTGCTGTAAGCAAGCAAATTCAATTCAAAGTTGCAAGTTACTATGTAGGAACAAGTTTGTATAGGTATTTCAAAGATGCCCAGAACTGAGCTAAATGTTGTATGTCTCCAACTCCTGGAAATAACATCATGCCCAATCTCCCTTACTTCCAGCTAGTAAGGATCACATAATTCCTAACAAAGTTTTGACACAGATTCCCAATTCGGGCATTCAGAACATGTAGCACGTTGCCGTAAGCAAGCACATTCTCATACAAAGTTGCAAGTTACTATGTAGGAACAAGTTTGTAAAGGTATTTCAAAGATGCCCACAACTGAGCTAAACGTTGTATGTCTCCAACTCCTAGAAATAACTTCATGTCTCATCACATTTACTTCCAGCTAGTAAGGATCACATAATTCCTAACAAAGTTTTGACACAGATTCCCAATTCGGGCATTCAGAACATATAGCACGTTGCTGTAAGCAAGCACATTCTCATTCAAATTTGCAAGTTACTATGTAGGAACAAGTTTGTATAGGTATTTCAAAGATGCCCAGAACTGAGCTAAACTTGGTATGTCTCCAACTCCTAGAAATAACTTCATGCCCCATCTCCCTTACTTCCAGCTAGTAAGGATCACATAATTCCTAACAAAGTTTTGACACAGATTCCCAATTCGGGCATTCAGAACATATAGCACGTTGCTGTAAGCCAGCACATTCTCATTCAAAGTTGCAAGTTACTATGTAGGAACAAGTTTGTAAAGGTATTTCAAAGATGCCCAGAACTGAGCTAAACGTAGTATGTGTCCAATTCCTAGAAATAACTTCATGCCCCATCTCCCTTACTTCCAGCTAGTAAGGATCACATAATTCCTAACAAAGTTTTGACACAGATTCCCAATTCGGGCATTCAGAACATATAGCACGTTGCTGTAAGCAAGCACATTCTCATTGAAAGTTGCAAGTTACTATGTAGGAACAAGTTTGTATAGGTATTTCAAAGATGCCCAGAACTGTGCTAAACTTGGTATGTGTCCAACTCCTAGATATACCTTCATACCCCAACTCCCTTACTTCCAGCTAGTAAGGATCACATAATTCCTAACAAATTTTGACACAGATTCCCAATTCGGGCATTCAGAACATATAGCACGTTGATGTAAGCAAGCACATTGTCATTCAAAGTTGCAAGTTACTATGCAGGAACAAGTTTGTATAGGTATTTCAAAGATGCCCAGAACTGAGCTAAAATTGGTATGTCTCCAACTCCTAGAAATAACTTCATGCCCCATCTCCCTTACTTCCAGCTAGTAAGGATCACATAATTCCTAAAAGTGTTTTGACACAGATTCCCAATTCGGGCATTCAGAACATATAGCACGTTGCTGTAAGCAAGCACATTCTCATTCAAAGTTGCAAGTTACTATGTAGGAACAAGTTTGTATAGGACTTTCAAAAATGCCCAGAACTGAGCTAAACTTGGTATGTGTCCAACCTCTAGAAATAACTTCATGCCCCAACTCCATTACTTCCAGCTAGTAAGGATCACATAATTCCTAACAAAGTTTTGACACAGATTCCCAATTCGGGCATTCAGAACATATAGCACGGTGCTGTAAGCAAGCACATTCTCATTCAAAGTTGCAAGTTTCTATGTAGGAACAAGTTTGTATAGGTCTTTCAAAGATGCCCAGAACTTAGCTAAACTTGGTATGTCTCCAACTCCTAGAAATAACTTCATGCCCCAACTCCCTTACTTCCAGCTAGTAAGGATCACATAATTCCTAACAAAGTTTTGACACAGATTCCCAATTCGGGCATTCAGAACATATAGCACATTGCTGTAAGCAAGCACATTCTCATTCAAAGATGCAAGTTACTATGTAGGAACAAGTTTGAATAGGACTTTCAAAGATTCCCAGAACTGAGCTAAACTTGGTATGTCTCCAACTCCTAGAAATAACTTCATGCCCCATCTCCCATACTTCCAGCTAGTAAGGATCACATAATTCCTGACAAAGTTTTGACACAGATTCCCAATTCGGGCATTCAGAACATATAGCACGTTGCTGTAAGCAAGCACATTCTCATTCAAAGTTGCAAGTTACTATGTAGGAACAAGTTTGTTTAGGTATTTCAGAGATGCCCAGAACTGAGCTAAACTTGGTATGTGTCCAACTCCTAGAAATAACTTCATGCCCCCTCTACCTTACTTCCAGCTAGTAAGGATCACATAATTCCTAACAAAGTTTTGACACAGATTCCCAATTCGGGCATTCAGAACATATAGCACGTTGCTGTAAGCAAGCACATTCTCATTCAAAGTTGCAAGTTACTATGCAGGAACAAGTTTGTATAGGTATTTCAAAGATGCCCAGAACTGAGCTAAACTTGGTATGTCTCCAACTCCTAGAAATAACTTCATGCCCCATCTCCCTTACTTCCAGATAGTAAGGATCACATAATTCCTAACAAAGTTTTGACACAGATTACCAATTCGGGCATTCAGAACATATAGCACGTTGCTGTAAGCAAGCACATTCTCATTCAAAGTTGCAAGTTACTATGTAGGAACAAGTTTGTATAGGTATTTTAAAGATGCCCAGAACTGTGCTAAACTTGGTATGTGTCCAACTCCTAGAAATACCTTCATGCCCCAACTCCCTTACTTCCAGCTAGTAAGGATCACATAATTCCTTACAAATTTTGACACAGATTCCCAATTCGGGCATTCAGAACATATAGCAAGTTGCTGTAAGCAAGCACATTCTCATTCAAAGTTGCAAGTTACTATGTAGGAACAAGTTTATATAGGTATTTCAAAGATGCCCAGAAGTGAGCTAAACTTGGTATGTCTCCAACTCCTAGAAATAACTTCATGCCCCATCTCCCTTACTTCAGCTAGTAAGGATCACATCATTCCTAACAAAGTTTTGACACAGATTCCCAATTCGGGCATTCAGAACATATAGCACGTGGCTGTAAGTAAGCACATTCTCATTCAAAGTTGCAAGTTACTATGTAGGAACATGTTTGTATAGGTATTTCAAAGATGCCCAGAACTGAGCTAAACTTGGTATGTCTCCAACTCCTAGAAATAACTTCATGCCCCAACTCCCTTACTTCCAGCTAGTAAGGATCACATAATTCCTAACAAAGTTTTGACACAGATTCACAATTCGGGCATTCAGAACATGTAGCACGTTGCTGTAAGCAAGCACATTCAATTCAAAGTTGCAAGTTACTATGTAGGAACAAGTTTGTATAGGTATTTCAAAGATGCCCAGAACTGAGCTAAACGTTGTATGTCTCCAACTCCTAGAAATAACTTCATGCCCCATCTCCCTTACTTCCAGCTAGTAAGGATCTCATAATTCCTAAAAGTGTTTTGACACAGATTCCCAATTCGGGCATTCAGAACATATAGCACGTTGCTGTAAGCAAGCACATTCTCATTCAAAGTTGCAAGATACTATGTAGGAACAAGTTTGTATAGGACTTTCAAAGATACCCAGAACTGAGCTAAACTTGGTATGTGTCCAACTCCTAGAAATATCTTCATGCCCCAACTCCCTTACTTCCAGCTAGTAAGGATCACATAATTCCTAAAAGTGTTTTGACACAGATTCCCAATTCGGGCATTCAGAACATATAGCACGTTGCTGTAAGTAAGCACATTCTCATTCAAAGATGCAAGTTACTATGTAGGAACAAGTTTGAATAGGACTTTCAAAGATGCCCAGAACTGAGCTAACATATAGCACATTGCTGTAGCATGCACATTCTCATTCAAAGATGCAAGTTACTATGTAGGAACAAGTTTGTATAGGACTTTCAAAGATGCCCAGAACTGAGCTGAAGTTTGTAGGTCTCCAACTCCTAGAAATAACTTCATGCCCCAAATCCCTTACTTCCAGCTAGTAAGGATCACACAATTCCTAACAAAGTTTTGACACAGATTCCCAATTCGGGCATTCAGAACATATAGCACGTTGCTGTAGGCAAGCACATTCTCATTCAAAGTTGCAAGTTACTATGTAGGAACAAGTTTGTATAGGTATTTCAAAGATGCCCAGAACTGAGCTAAACGTTGTATGTCTGCAACTCCTATAAATAACTTCATGCCCCATTCCCTTACTTCCAGCTAGTAAGGATCACATAATTTCTAACAAAGTTTTGACACAGATTCCCAATTCGGGCATTCAGAACATATAGCACGTTGCTGTAAGCAAGCACATTCTCATTCAAAGTTGCAAGTTACTATGTAGGAACAAGTTTGTATACGACATTCAAAGATGCCCAGAACTGAGCTAAACTTGGTATGTATCCAACCTCTAGATATAACTTCATGCCCCAACTCCCTTACTTCCAGCTAGTAAGGATCACATAATTCCTAACAAAGTTTTGACACAGATTCCCAATTCGGGCATTCAGAACATATAGCACGTTGCTGTAAGCAAGCACATTCTGATTCAAAGTTGCAAGTTACTATGTAGGAACAAGTTTGTATAGGTATTTCAAAGATGCCCAGAACTGAGCTAAACTTGGTATGTCTCCAACTCCAAGAAATAAGTTCATGCCCCATCTCCCTTACTTCCATCTAGTAAGGATCACATAATTCCTAACAAAGTTTCGACACAGATTCCCAATTCGGGCATTCAGAACTTATAGCACGTTGCTGTAAGCAAGCACATTCTCATTCAAAGTTGCAAGTTACTATGTAGGAACAAGTGTGTATAGGTATTTCAAAGATGCCCAGAACTGAGCTAAACGTTGTATGTCTGCAACTCCTAGAAATAACATCATGCCCCATCTCCCTTACTTCCATCTAGTAATGATCACATAATACCTAACAAAGATTTGACACAGATTCCCAATTCGGGCATTCAGAACATATAGGACGTTGCTGTAAGCAAGCACATTCTCATTCAAAGTTGCAAGTTACTATGTAGGAACAAGTTTGTATAGGTATTTCAAAGATGCCCAGAACTGAGCTAAACTTGGTATGTGTCCAACCTCTAGAAATAACTTCATGCCCCATCTCCCTTACTTCCAGCTAGTAAGGATCACATGATTCCTAACAAATTTTTGACACAGATTCCCAATTCGGGCATTCAGAACATATAGCACGTTGCTGTAAGCAAGCACATTCTCATTCTAAGAAGCAAGTTACTATGTAGGAACAAGTTTGTATAGGTATTTCAAAGATGCCCAGAACTGAACTAAAAGTTGTATGTCTGCAACTCCCAGAAATAACTTCATGCCCCATCTCCCTTACTTCCAGCTAGTAAGGATCACATAATTCCTATCAAAGTTTGACACAGATTCCCAATTCGGGCATCAGAACATATAGCACGTTGCTGTAGCAAGCACATTCTCATTCAAAGATGCAAGTTACTATGTAGGAACAAGTGTGTATAGGACTTTCAAAGATGCCCAGAACTGAGCTGAAGTTTGTATGTCTCCAACTCCTAGAAATAACTTCATGCCCCATCTCCCTTACTTCCAGCTAGTGAGGATCACATAATTCCTAACAAAGTATTGACACAGATTCCTTATTCGGGCATTCAGAATATATAGCACGTTGCTGTAAGCAAGCACATTCTCATTCTAAGAAGCAAGTTACTATGTAGGAATAAGTTTGTATAGGTATTTCAATGATGCCCAGAACTGAGCTAAAAGTTGTATGTCTGCAACTCCTAGAAATAACTTCATGCCCCATTCCCTTACTTCCAGCTAGTAAGGATCACATAATTTCTAACAAAGTTTTACACAGATTCCCAATTCGGGCATTCAGAACATATAGCACGTTGCTGTAAGCAAGCACATTCTCATTCAAAGATGCAAGTTACTATGTAGGAACAAGTTTGAATAGGACTTTCAAAGATGCCCAGAACTGAGCTAACATATAGCACATTGCTGTAGCATGCACATTCTCATTCAAAGATGCAAGTTACTATGTAGGAACAAGTTTGTATAGGACTTTCAAAGATGCCCAGAACTGAGCTGAAGTTTGTAGGTCTCCAACTCCTAGAAATAACTTCATGCCCCAAATCCCTTACTTCCAGCTAGTAAGGATCACACAATTCCTAACAAAGTTTTGACACAGATTCCCAATTCGGGCATTCAGAACATATAGCACGTTGCTGTAGGCAAGCACATTCTCATTCAAAGTTGCAAGTTACTATGTAGGAACAAGTTTGTATAGGTATTTCAAAGATGCCCAGAACTGAGCTAAACGTTGTATGTCTGCAACTCCTATAAATAACTTCATGCCCCATTCCCTTACTTCCAGCTAGTAAGGATCACATAATTTCTAACAAAGTTTTGACACAGATTCCCAATTCGGGCATTCAGAACATATAGCACGTTGCTGTAAGCAAGCACATTCTCATTCAAAGTTGCAAGTTACTATGTAGGAACAAGTTTGTATACGACATTCAAAGATGCCCAGAACTGAGCTAAACTTGGTATGTATCCAACCTCTAGATATAACTTCATGCCCCAACTCCCTTACTTCCAGCTAGTAAGGATCACATAATTCCTAACAAAGTTTTGACACAGATTCCCAATTCGGGCATTCAGAACATATAGCACGTTGCTGTAAGCAAGCACATTCTGATTCAAAGTTGCAAGTTACTATGTAGGAACAAGTTTGTATAGGTATTTCAAAGATGCCCAGAACTGAGCTAAACTTGGTATGTCTCCAACTCCAAGAAATAAGTTCATGCCCCATCTCCCTTACTTCCATCTAGTAAGGATCACATAATTCCTAACAAAGTTTCGACACAGATTCCCAATTCGGGCATTCAGAACTTATAGCACGTTGCTGTAAGCAAGCACATTCTCATTCAAAGTTGCAAGTTACTATGTAGGAACAAGTGTGTATAGGTATTTCAAAGATGCCCAGAACTGAGCTAAACGTTGTATGTCTGCAACTCCTAGAAATAACATCATGCCCCATCTCCCTTACTTCCATCTAGTAATGATCACATAATACCTAACAAAGATTTGACACAGATTCCCAATTCGGGCATTCAGAACATATAGGACGTTGCTGTAAGCAAGCACATTCTCATTCAAAGTTGCAAGTTACTATGTAGGAACAAGTTTGTATAGGTATTTCAAAGATGCCCAGAACTGAGCTAAACTTGGTATGTGTCCAACCTCTAGAAATAACTTCATGCCCCATCTCCCTTACTTCCAGCTAGTAAGGATCACATGATTCCTAACAAATTTTTGACACAGATTCCCAATTCGGGCATTCAGAACATATAGCACGTTGCTGTAAGCAAGCACATTCTCATTCTAAGAAGCAAGTTACTATGTAGGAACAAGTTTGTATAGGTATTTCAAAGATGCCCAGAACTGAACTAAAAGTTGTATGTCTGCAACTCCTAGAAATAACTTCATGCCCCATCTCCCTTACTTCCAGCTAGTAAGGATCACATAATTCCTATCAAAGTTTGACACAGATTCCCAATTCGGGCATCAGAACATATAGCACGTTGCTGTAGCAAGCACATTCTCATTCAAAGATGCAAGTTACTATGTAGGAACAAGTTTGTATAGGACTTTCAAAGATGCCCAGAACTGAGCTGAAGTTTGTATGTCTCCAACTCCTAGAAATAACTTCATGCCCCATCTCCCTTACTTCCAGCTAGTGAGGATCACATAATTCCTAACAAAGTATTGACACAGATTCCTTATTCGGGCATTCAGAATATACAGCACGTTGCTGTAAGCAAGCACATTCTCATTCTAAGAAGCAAGTTACTATGTAGGAATAAGTTTGTATAGGTATTTCAAAGATGCCCAGAACTGAGCTAAAAGTTGTATGTCTGCAACTCCTAGAAATAACTTCATGCCCCATTCCCTTACTTCCAGCTAGTAAGGATCACATAATTTCTAACAAAGTTTTACACAGATTCCCAATTCGGGCATTCAGAACATATAGCACGTTTCTGTAAGCAAGCACATTCTCATTCAAAGTTGCAAGTTACTATGTAGGAACAAGTTTGTATACGACATTCAAAGATGCCCAGAACTGAGCTAAACCTGGTATGTGTCCAACCTCTAGAAATAACTTCATGCCCCAACTCCCTTACTTCCAGCTAGTAAGGATCACATAATTCCTAACAAAGTTTTGACACAGATTCCCAATTCGGGCATTCAGAACATATAGCACGTTGCTGTAAGCAAGCACATTCTCATTCAAAGTTGCAAGTTACTATGTAGGAACAAGTTTGTATAGGTATTTCAAAGATGCCCAGAACTAAGCTAAACGTTGTATGTCTCCAACTCCTAGAAATAACTTCATGCCCCATCTCCCTTACTTCCAGCTAGTAAGGATCACATAATTCCTAACAAAGTTTTGACACAGATTCCCAATTCGGGCATTCAGAACATATAGCACGTTGCTGTAAGCAAGCACATTCTCATTCAATGGTGCAAGTTACTATGTAGGAACAAGTTTGTATAGGTATTTCAAAGATGCCCAGAACTGAGCTAAATGTTGTATGACTGCAACTCCTAGAAATAACTTCATGCCCCATCTCCCTTACTTCCAGCTAGTAAGGATCACATAATTCCTAACAAAGTTTTGACACAGATTCCCAATTCGGGCATTCAGAACATATAGCACGTTGCTGTAAGCAAGCACATTCTCATTCAAAGTTGCAAGTTACTATGTAGGAACAAGTTTGTATAGGTATTTCAAAGATGCCCAGAACTGAGCTAAACGTTGTATGTCTGCAACTCCTAGAAATAACTTCATGCCCCATCTCCCTTACTTCCAGCTAGGAAGGATCACAAAATTCCTAACAAAGTTTTGACACAGATTCCCAATTCGGGCATTCAGAACATATAGCACGTTGCTGTAAGCAAGCACATTCTCATTCAAAGTTGCAAGTTACTATGTAGGAACAAGTTTGTATAGGTATTTCAAAGATGCCCAGAACTAAGCTAAACGTTGTATGTCTCCAACTCCTAGAAATAACTTCATGCCCCATCTCCCTTACTTCCAGCTAGTAAGGATCACATAATTCCTAACAAAGTTTTGACACAGATTCCCAATTCGGGCATTCAGAACATATAGCACGTTGCTGTAAGCAAGCACATTCTCATTCAATAGTGCAAGTTACTATGTAGGAACAAGTTTGTATAGGTATTTCAAAGATGCCCAGAACTGAGCTAAATGTTGTATGACTGCAACTCCTAGAAATAACTTCATGCCCCATCTCCCTTACTTCCAGCTAGTAAGGATCACACAATTCCTAACAAAGTTTTGACACAGATTCCCAATTCGGGCATTCAGAACATATAGCACGTTGCTGTAAGCAAGCACATTCTCATTCAAAGTTGCAAGTTACTATGTAGGAACAAGTTTGTATAGGTATTTCAAAGATGCCCAGAACTGAGCTAAACGTTGTATGTCTGCAACTCCTAGAAATAACTTCATGCCCCATTCCCTTACTTCCAGCTAGTAAGGATCACATAATTTCTAACAAAGTTTTGACACAGATTCCCAATTCGGGCATTCAGAACATATAGCACGTTGCTGTAAGCAAGCACATTCTCATTCAAAGTTGCAAGTTACTATGTAGGAACAAGTTTGTATACGACATTCAAAGATGCCCAGAACTGAGCTAAACTTGGTATGTGTCCAACCTCTAGAAATAACTTCATGCCCCAACTCCCTTACTTCCAGCTAGTAAGGATCACATAATTCCTAACAAAGTTTTGACACAGATTCCCAATTCGGGCATTCAGAACATATAGCACGTTTCTGTAAGCAAGCACATTCTGATTCAAAGTTGCAAGTTACTATGTAGGAACAAGTTTGTATAAGTATTTCAAAGATGCCCAGAACTGAGCTAAACGTTGTATGTCTCCAACTCCTAGAAATAACTTCATGCCCCATCTCCCTTACTTCCAGCTAGTAAGGATCACATAATTCCTAACAAAGATTTGACACAGATTCCCAATTCGGGCATTCAGAACATATAGCACGTTGCTGTAAGCAAGCACATTCTGATTCAAAGTTGCAAGTTACTATGTAGGAACAAGTTTGTATAGGTATTTCAAACATGCCCAGTACTGAGCTAAACTTGGTATGTCTCCAACTCCTAGAAATAAGTTCATGCCCCATCTCCCTTACTTCCATCTAGTAAGGATCACATAATTCCTAACAAAGTTTCGACACAGATTCCCAATTCGGGCATTCAGAACATATAGCACGTTGCTGTAAGCAAGCACATTCTCATTCAAAGTTGCAAGTTACTATGTAGGAACAAGTGTGTATAGGTATTTCAAAGATGCCCAGAACTGAGCTTAACGTTGTATGTCTGCAACTCCTAGAAATAACATCATGCCCCATCTCCCTTACTTCCATCTAGTAATGATCACATAATACCTAACAACGATTTGACACAGATTCCCAATTCGGGCATTCAGAACATATAGCACGTTGCTGTAAGCAAGCACATTCTCATTCAAAGTTGCAAGTTACTATGTAGGAACAAGTTTGTATAGGTATTTCAAAGATGCCCAGAACTGAGCTAAACTTGGTATGTGTCCAACCTCTAGAAATAACTTCATGCCCCATCTCCCTTACTTCCAGCTAGTAAGGATCACATAATTCCTAACAAAGTTTTGACACAGATTCCCAATTCGGGCATTCAGAACATATAGCACGTTGCTGTAAGCAAGCACATTCTCATTCAAAGTTGCAAGTTACTATGGAGGAACAAGTTTGTATAGGTGTTTCAAAGATACCCAGAACTGAGCTAAACTTGGTATGTGTCCAACCTCAAGAAATAACTTCATGCCCCATCTCCCTTACTTCCAGCTAGTAAGGATCACATAATTCCTAACAAAGTTTTGACACAGATTCCCAATTCGGGCATTCAGAACATATAGCACGTTGCTGTAAGCAAGCACATTTTCATTCAAAGATGCAAGTTACTATGTAGGAAAAAGTTTGTATAGGACTTTCAAAGATGCCCAGAACTGAGCTGAAGTTTGTATGTCTCCAACTCCTAGAAATATTTTCATGCCCCATCTCCCTTACTTCCAGCTAGTAAGGATCACATAATTCCTAACAACGTTTTGACACAGATTCCCAATTCGGGCATACAGAACATATAGCACGTTGCTGTAAGCAAGCACATTCTGAATCAAAGTTGCAAATTTCTATGTAGGAACAAGTTTGTATAGGTATTTCAAAGATGCCCAGAACTGAGCTAAACGTTGTATGTCTGCAACTCCTAGAAGTATCTTCATGCCCCATCTCCCTTACTTCCATCTAGTAAGGATCACATAATTCCTAATAAAGTTTTGACACAGATTCCCAATTTGGGCATTCAGAACATATAGCACGTTGCTGTAAGCAAGCACATTCTCATTCAAAGTTGCAAGTTACTATGTAGGAACAAGTTTGTATAGGTATTTCAAAGATGCCCAGAACTGAGCTAAACGTTGTATGTCTCCAACTCCTAGAAGTAACTTCATGCCTCATCTCCCTTACTTCCAGCTAGTAAGGATCACATAATTCCTAACAAAGATTTGACACACATTCCCAATTCGGGCATTCAGAACATATAGCACGTTGCTGTAAGCAAGCACATTCTCATTCAAAGTTGCAAGTTACTATGTAGGAACAAGTTTGTATAGGTATTTCAAAGATGCCCAGAACTGAGCTAAATTGGTATGTCTCCAACTCCTAGAAATAACTTCATGCCCCATCTCCCTTACTTCCAGCTAGTAAGGATCACATAATTCCTAACAAAATTTTTGACACAGATTCCCAATTCGGGCATTCAGAACATATAGCACGTTGCTGTAAGCAAGCACATTCTCATTCATAGTTGCAAGTTACTATGTAGGAACAAGTTTGTATAGGACTTGCAAAGATGCCCAGAACTCAGCTGAAGTGTGTATGTCTCCAACTCCTAGAAATAACTTCATGCCCCATCTCCCTTACTTCCATCTAGTAAGGATCACATAATTCCTAACAAAGTTTCGACACAGATTCCCAATTCGGGCATTCAGAACATATAGCACGTTGCTGTAAGCAAGCACATTCTCATTCAAAGTTGCAAGTTACTATGTAGGAACAAGTGTGTATAGGTATTTCAAAGATGCCCAGAACTGAGCTAAACGTTGTATGTCTGCAACTCCTAGAAATAACATCATGCCCCATCTCCCTTACTTCCATCTAGTAATGATCACATAATACCTAACAAAGATTTGACACAGATTCCCAATTCGGGCATTCAGAACATATAGCACGTTGCTGTAAGCAAGCACATTCTCATTCAAAGTTGCAAGTTACTATGTAGGAACAAGTTTGTATAGGTATTTCAAAGATGCCCAGAACTGAGCTAAACTTGGTATGTGTCCAACCTCTAGAAATAACTTCATGCCCCATCTCCCTTACTTCCAGCTAGTAAGAATCACATAATTCCTAACAAAGTTTTGACACAGATTCCCAATTCGGGCATTCAGAACATATAGCACGTTGCTGTAAGCAAGCACATTCTCATTCAAAGTTGCAAGTTACTATGTAGGAACAAGTTTGTATAGGTATTTCAAAGATACCCAGAACTGAGCTAAACTTGGTATGTGTCCAACCTCTAGAAATAACTTCATGCCCCATCTCCCTTACTTCCAGCTATTAAGGATCACATAATTCCTAACAAAGTTTTGACACAGATTCCCAATTCGGGCATTCAGAACATATAGCACGTTGCTGTAAGCAAGCACATTTTCATTCAAAGATGCAAGTTACTATGTAGGAAAAAGTTTGTATAGGTATTTCAAAGATGCCCAGAACTGAGCTGAAGTTTGTATGTCTCCAACTCCTAGAAATATTTTCATGCCCCATCTCCCTTACTTCCAGCTAGTAAGGATCACATAATTCCTAACAACGTTTTGACACAGATTCCCAATTCGGGCATACAGAACATATAGCACGTTGCTGTAAGCAAGCACATTCTGAATCAAAGTTGCAAATTTCTATGTAGGAACAAGTTTGTATAGGTATTTCAAAGATGCCCAGAACTGAGCTAAACGTTGTATGTCTGCAACTCCTAGAAGTAACTTCATGCCCCATCTCCCTTACTTCCATCTAGTAAGGATCACATAATTCCTAATAAAGTTTTGACACAGATTCCCAATTCGGGCATTCAGAACATATAGCACGTTGCTGTAAGCAAGCACATTCTCATTCAAAGTTGCAAGTTACTATGTAGGAACAAGTTTGTATAGGTATTTCAAAGATGCCCAGAACTGAGCTAAACGTTGTATGTCTCCAACTCCTAGAAGTAACTTCATGCCTCATCTCCCTTACTTCCAGCTAGTAAGGATCACATAATTCCTAACAAAGATTTGACACAGATTCCCAATTCGGGCATTGAGAACATATAGCACGTTGCTGTAAGCAAGCACATTCTCATTCAAAGTTGCAAGTTACTATGTAGGAACAAGTTTGTATAGGTATTTCAAAGATGCCCAGAACTGAGCTAAATTGGTATGTCTCCAACTCCTAGAAATAACTTCATGCCCCATTTCCCTTTCTTCCAGCTAGTAAGGATCACATAATTCCTAACAAAATTTTTGACACAGATTCCCAATTCGGGCATTCAGAACATATAGCACGTTGCTGTAAGCAAGCACATTCTCATTCATAGTTGCAAGTTACTATGTAGGAACAAGTTTGTATAGGACTTCCAAAGATGCCCAGAACTGAGCTGAAGTGTGTATGTCTCCAACTCCTAGAAATAACTTCATGCCCCATCTCCCTTACTTCCAGCTAGTAAGGATCACATAATTCCTAACAAAGTTTTGACACAGATTCCCAATTCGGGCATTCAGAACATATAGCACGTTGCTGTAAGCAAGCACATTCTCATTCAAAGATGCAAGTTTCTATGTACGAACAAGTTTGTATAGGTATTTCAAAGATGCCCAGAACTGAGCTAAACTTGGTATGTGTCCAACCTCTAGAAATAACTTCATGCCCCAACTCCCTTACTTCCAGCTAGTAAGGATCACATAATTCCTAACAAAGTTTTGACACAGATTCCCAATTCGGGCATTCAGAACATATAGCACGTTGCTGTAAGCAAGCACATTCTCATTCAAAGTGGTAAGTTAAAATGTAGGAACAAGTTTGTATAGGTATTTCAAAGATGCCCAGAACTGAGCTAAAGGTTGTATGTCTCCAACTCCTAGAAATAACTTCATGCCTCATCTCCCTTACTTCCAGCTAGTGAGGATCACATAATTCCTAACAAAGTTTTGACACAGATTCCCAATTCGGGCATTCAGAACATATAGCAAGTTGCTGTAAGCAAGCACATTCTCATTCAAAGTTGCAAGTTACTATGTAGGAACAAGTTTGTATAGGTATTTCAAAGATGCCCAGAACTGAGCTAAACGTTGTATGTCTGCAACTCCTAGAAAGAACTTCATGCCCCATCTCCCTTACTTCCAGCTAGTAAGGATCACATAATTCCTAACAAAGTTTTGACACAGATTCCCAATTCAGGCATTCAGAACATATAGCACGTTGCTGCAAGCAAGCACATTCTCATTCAAAGATGCAAGTTACTATGTAGGAACAAGTTTGTATAGGTATTTCAAAGATGCCCAGAACTGAGCTAACCGTTGTATGTCTCCAACTCCTAGAAATAACTTCATGCCCCATCTCCCTTACTTCCAGCTAGTAAGGATCACATAATTCCTAACAAAGTTTTGACACAGATTCCCAATTCGGACATTCAGAACATATAGCACGTTGCTGCAAGCAAGCACATTCTCATTCAAAGATGCAAGTTACTATGTAGGAACAAGTTTGTATAGGTATTTCAAAGATGCCCAGAACTGAGCTAAACGTTGTATGTTTGCAACTCCTAGAAATAACTTCATGCCCCATCTCCCTTACTTCCAGCTAGTAAGGATCACATAATTCCTAACAAAGTTTTGACACAGATTCCCAATTCGGGCATTCAGAACATATAGCACGTTGCTGTAAGCAAGCACATTCTCATTCAAAGTTGCAAGTTACTATGTAGGAACAAGTTTGTATAGGTATTTCAAAGATGCCCAGAACTGAGCTAAACGTTGTATGTCTGCAACTCCTAGAAATAACTTCTTGCCCCATCTCCCTTACTTCCAGCTAGTAAGGATCACATAATTCCAAACAAAGTTTTGACACAGATTCCCAATTCGGGCATTCAGAACATATAGCACGTTGCTGTAAGCAAGTACATTCTCATTCAAAGTTGCAAGTTACTGTGTAGGAACAAGTTTGTATAGGTATTTCAAAGATGCCCAGTACTGAGCTAAACTTGGTATGTCTCCAACTCCTAGAAATAACTTCATGCCCCATCTCCCTTACTTCCAGCTAGTAATGATCACATAATTCCTAACAAAGTTTTGACACAGATTCCCAATTCGGGCATTCAGAACATATAGCACGTTGCTGTAAGCAAGCACATTCTCATTCAAAGATGCAAGTTTCTATGTACGAACAAGTTTGTATAGGTATTTCAAAGATGCCCAGAACTGAGCTAAACTTGGTATGTGTCCAACCTCTAGAAATAACTTCATGCCCCAACTCCCTTACTTCCAGCTAGTAAGGATCACATAATTCCTAACAAAGTTTTGACACAGATTCCCAATTCGGGCATTCAGAACATATAGCACGTTGCTGTAAGCAAGCACATTCTCATTCAAAGTGGTAAGTTACAATGTAGGAACAAGTTTGTATAGGTATTTCAAAGATGCCCAGAACTGAGCTAAAGGTTGTATGTCTCCAACTCCTAGAAATAACTTCATGCCCCATCTCCCTTACTTTCAGCTAGTAAGGATCACATAATTCCTAACAAAGTTTTCACACAGATTCCCAATTCGGGCATTCAGAACATATAGCACGTTGCTGTAAGCAAGCACATTCTCATTCAATGGTGCAAGTTACTATGTAGGAACAAGTTTGTATAGGTATTTCAAAGATGCCCAGAACTGAGCTAAACGTTGTATGTCTCCAACTCCTAGAAATAACTTCATGCCCCATCTCCCTGACTTCCAGCTGGTAAGGATCACATAATTCCTAACAAAGTTTTGACACAGATTCCCAATTCGGGCATTCAGATCATATAGCACGTTGCTGTAAGCAAGCACATTCTCATTCAAAGTTGCAAGTTACTATGTAGGAACAAGTTTGTATAGGTATTTCAAAGATGCCCAGAACTGAGCTAAATGTTGTATGTCTGCCACTCCTAGAAATAACTTCATGCCCCATCTCCCTTACTTCCAGCTAGTAAGGATCACATGATTCCTAACAAAGTTTTGACACAGATTCCCAATTCGGGCATTCAGAACATATAGCACGTTGCTGCAAGCAAGCACATTCTCATTCAAAGATGCAAGTTACTATGTAGGAACAAGTTTGTATAGGTATTTCAAAGATGCCCAGAACTGAGCTAAACGTTGTATGTCTCCAACTCCTAGAAATAACTTCATGCACCATCTCCCTTACTTCCAGCTAGTAAGGATCACATAATTCCTAACAAAGTTTTGACACAGATTCCCAATTCGGGCATTCAGAACATATAGCACGTTGCTGTAAGCAAGCACATTCTCATTCAAAGTTGCAAGTTACTATGTAGGAACAAGTTTGTATAGGTATTTCAAAGATGCTCAGAACTGAGCTAAACGTTGTATGTCTGCAACTCCTAGAAATAATTTCATGCCCCATCTCCCTTACTTCCAGCTAGTAAGGATCACATAATTCCAAACAAAGTTTTGACACAGATTCCCAATTCGGGCATTCAGAACATATAGCACGTTGCTGTAAGCAAGCACATTCTCATTCAAAGTTGCAAGTTACTATGTAGGAACAAGTTTGTATAGGTATTTTAAAGATGCCCAGTACTGAGCTAAACGTTGTATGTCTGCAACTCCTAGAAATAATTTCATGCCCCATCTCCCTTACTTCCAGCTAGTAAGGATCACATAATTCCAAACAAAGTTTTGACACAGATTCCCAATTCGGGCATTCAGAACATATAGCACGTTGCTGTAAGCAAGCACATTCTCATTCAAAGTTGCAAGTTACTATGTAGGAACAAGTTTGTATAGGTATTTCAAAGATGCTCAGAACTGAGCTAAACGTTGTATGTCTGCAACTCCTAGAAATAATTTCATGCCCCATCTCCCTTACTTCCAGCTAGTAAGGATCACATAATTCCAAACAAAGTTTTGACACAGATTCCCAATTCGGGCATTCAGAACATATAGCACGTTGCTGTAAGCAAGTACATTCTCATTCAAAGTTGCAAGTTACTGTGTAGGAACAAGTTTGTTTAGGTATTTTAAAGATGCCCAGTACTGAGCTAAACTTGGTATGTCTCCAACTCCTAGAAATAACTTCATGCCCCATCTCACTTACTTCCAGCTAGTAAGGATCACATAATTCCTAACAAAGTTTTGACACAGATTCCCAATTCGGGCATTCAGAACATATAGCACGTTGCTGTAAGCAAGCACATTCTCATTCTAAGAAGCAAGTTACTATGTAGGAACAACTTTGTATAGGTACTTCTAAGATGCCCAGAACTGAGCTAAAGTGGGTATGTGTCCAACTCCTAGAAATAACTTCATGCCCCATCTCCCTTACTTCCAGCTAGTAATGATCACATAATTCCTAACAAAGTTTTGACACAGATTCCCAATTCGGGCATTCAGAACATATAGCACGTTGCTGTAAGCAAGCACATTCTCATTCAAAGTTGCAAGTTACTATGTAGGAACAAGTTTGTATAGGTATTTCAAAGATGCCCAGAATTGAGCTAAACGTTGTATGTCTCCAACTCCTAGAAATAACTTCATGCCCCATCTCCCTTCCTTCCAGCTAGTAAGGATCACATAATTCCTAACAAAGTTTCGACACAGATTCCCAATTCGAGCATTCAGAACATGTAGCACGTTGCTGTAAGCAAGCACATTCTCATTCAAAGTTGCAAGTTACTATGTAGGAACAAGTTTCTATAGGTATTTCAAAGATGCCCAGAACTGAGCTAAACGTTGTATGTCTGCAACTCCTAGAAATAACTTCATGCCCCATCTCCCTTCTTCCAGATAGTAAGGATCACATAATTCCTAACAAAGTTTTGACACAGATTCCCAATTCGGGCATTCAGAACATATAGCACGTTGCTGTAAGCAAGCACATTCTCATTCAAATTTGCAAGTTACTATGTAGGAACAAGTGTGTATAGGTATTTCAAAGATGCCCAGAACTGAGCTAAACGTTGTATGTCTGCAACTCCTAGAAATAACTTCATGCCACATCTCCTTTACTTCCAGCTAGTAAGGATCACATAATTCCTAACAAAGTTTTGACACAGATTCCCAATTCGGGCATTCAGAACATATAGCACGTTGCTGTAAGCAAGCACCTTCTGATTCAAAGTTGCAAGTTACTATGTAGGAACAAGTTTGTATAGGTATTTCAAAGATGCCCAGAACTGAGCTAAACGTTGTATGTCTGCAACTCCTAGAAATAACTTCATGCCCCATCTCCCTTACTTCCAGCTAGTAAGGATCACATAATTCCTAACAAAGATTTGACACAGATTCCCAATTCGGGCATTCAGAACATATAGCACGTTGCTGTAAGCAAGCACATTCTCATTCAAAGTTGCAAGTTACTATGTAGGAACAAGTTTGTATAGGTGTTTCAAAGATGCCCAGAACTGAGCTAAACGTTGTATGTCTGCAACTCCTAGAAATAACTTCATGCCCCATCTCCCTTACTTCCAGCTAGTAAGGATCACATAATACCTAACAAAGTTTTGACACAGATTCCCAATTCTTGCATTCAGAACATATAGCACGTTGCTGTAAGCAAGCACATTCTCATTCAAAGTTGCAAGTTACTATGTAGGAACAAGTTTGTATAGGTATTTCAAAGATGCCCAGAACTGAGCTAAACGTTGTATGTCTGCAACTCCTAGAAATAACTTCATGCCCCATCTCCCTTACTTCCAGCTAGTAAGGATCACATAATTCCTAACAAAGTTTTGACACAGATTCCCAATTCGGGCATTCAGAACATATAGCACGTTGCTGTAAGCAAGCACATTCTCATTCAAAGTTGCAAGTTACTATGTAGGAACAAGTTTGTATAGGTATTTCAAAGATGCCCAGAACTGAGCTAAACGTTGTATGTCTGCAACTCCTAGAAATAACTTCATGCCCCATCTCCCTTACTTCCATCTAGTAAGGATCACATAATTCCTAACAAAGTTTTGACACAGATTCCCAATTCGGGCATTCAGAACATATAGCACGTTGCTGTAAGCAAGCACATTCTGATTCAAAGTTGCAAGTTACTATGCAGGAACAAGTTTGTATAGGTATTTCAAAGATGCCCAGAACTGAGCTAAACGTTGTATGTCTGAAACTCCTAGAAATAACTTCATGCCCCATCTCCCTTACTTCCATCTGGTAAGGATCACATAATTCCTAACAAAGTTTTGACACAGATTCCCAATTCGGGCATTCAGAACATATAGCACGTTGCTGTAAGCAAGCACATTCTCATTCAAAGTTGCAAGATACTATGTAGGAACAAGTTTGTATAGGTAATTCAAAGATGCCCAGAACTGAGCTAAACCTTGTATGTCTCCAACTCCTAGAAATAACTTCATGCCCCATCTCCCTTACTTCCAGCTAGTAAGGATCACATAATTCCTAACAAAGTTTTGACACAGATTCCCAATTCGGGCATTCAGAACATATAGCACGTTGCTGTAAGCAAGCACATTCTCATTCAACGTTGCAAGTTACTATGTAGGAACAAGTTTGTATAGGTATTTCAAAGATGCCCAGAACTGAGCTAAACTTGGTATGTGTCCAACCTCTAGAAATAACTTCATGCCCCAACTCCCTTACTTCCAGCTAGTAAGGATCACATAATTCCTAACAAAGTTTTGACACAGATTCCCAATTCGGGCATTCAGAACATATAGCACGTTGCTGTAAGCAAGCACATTCTCATTCAAAGTGGTAAGTTACTACGTAGGAACAAGTTTGTATAGGTATTTCAAAGATGCCCAGAACTGAGCTAAAGGTTGTATGTCTCCAACTCCTAGAAATAACTTCATGCCCCATCTCCCTTACTTCCAGCTAGTAAGGATCACATAATTCCTAACAAAGTTTTGACACAGATTCCCAATTCCGGCATTCAGAACATATAGCACGTTGCTGTAAGCAACACATTCTCATTCAAAGTTGCAAGTTACTATGTAGGAACAAGTTTGTATAGGTATTTCAAAAATGCCCAGAACTGAGCTAAACGTTGTATGTCTGCAACTCCTAGAAATAACTTCATGCCCCAAATCCCTTCCTTCCAGCTAGTAAGGATCACATAATTCCTAACAAAGTTTTGACACAGATTCCCAATTCGGGCATTCAGAACATATAGCACGTTGCTGTAAGCAAGCACATTCTCATTCAAAGTTGCAAGTTACTATGTAGGAACAAGTTTGTATAGATATCTCAAAGATGCCCAGAACTGAGCTAAACGTTGTATGTCTGCAACTCCCAGAAATAACTTCATGCCCCATCTCCCTTACTTCCAGCTAGTAAGGATCACATAATTCCTAACAAAGTTTTGACACAGATTCCCAATTCGGGCATTCAGAACATATAGCACGTTGCTGCAAGCAAGCACATTCTCATTCAAAGATGCAAGTTACTATGTAGGAACAAGTTTGTATAGGTGTTTCAAAGATGCCCAGAACTGAGCTAAATGTTGTATGTCTCCAACTCCTAGAAAAAACTTCTGGCCCCATCTCCCTTACTTCCAGCTAGTAAGGATCACATAATTCCTAACAAAGTTTTGACACAGATTCCCAATTCGGGCATTCAGAACATATAGCACGTTGCTGTAAGCAAGCACATTCTCATTCTAAGAAGCAAGTTACTATGTAGGAACAACTTTGTATAGGTACTTCTAAGATGCCCAGAACTGAGCTAAAGTGGGTATGTGTCCAACTCCTAGTAATAACTTCATGCCCCATCTCCCTTACTTCCAGCTAGTAAGGATCACATAATTCCTAACAAAGTTTTGACACAGATTCCCAATTCGGGCATTCAGAACATATAGCACGTTGCTCTAAGCAAGCACATTCTCATTCAAAGTTGCAAGTTACTATGTAGGAACAAGTTTGTATAGGTATTTCAAAGATGCCCAGAACTGAGCTAAACGTTGTATGTCTGCAACTCCTAGAAATAACTTCATGCCCCATCTCCCTTACTTCCAGCTAGTAAGGATCACATAATTCCTAACAAAGTTTTGACGCAGATTCCCAATTCGGGCATTCAGAACATATAGCACGTTGCTGTAAGCAAGCACATTCTCATTCAAAGTTGCAAGTTTCTATGTAAGAACAAGTTTGTATAGGTATTTCAAAGATGCCCAGAACTGAGCTAAACTTGGTATATCTGAAACTCCTAGAAATAACTTCATGCCCCATCTCCCTTACTTCCAGCTAGTAAGGATCACATAATACCTAACAAAGTTTTGACACAGATTCCCAATTCGGGCATTCAGAACATATAGCATGTTGCTGTAAGCAAGCACATTCTCATTCAAAGTTGCAAGTTACTATGTAGGAACAAGTTTGTATAGGTATTTCAAAGATGCCCAGAACTGAGCTAAACCTTGTATGTCTCCAACTCCTAGAAATAACTTCATGCCCCATCTCCCTTACTTCCAGCTAGTAAGGATCACATAATTCCTAACAAAGTTTTGACACAGATTCCCAATTCGGGCATTCAGAACATATAGCACGTTGCTGTAAGCAAGCACATTCTCATTCAAAGTTGCAAGTTACTATGTAGGAACAAGTTTGTATAGGTATTTCAAAGATGCCCAGAACTGAGCTAAACGTTGTATGTCTCCAACTCCTAGAAATAACTTCATGCCCCATCTCCCTTACTTCCAGCTAGTAAGGATCACATAATTCCTAACAAAGTTTTGACACAGATTCCCAATTCGGGCATTCAGAACATATAGCACGTTGCTGTAAGCAAGCACATTCTCATTCAAAGTTGCAAGTTACTATGTAGGAACAAGTTTGTATAGGTATTTCAAAGATGCCCAGAACTGAGCTAAACGTTGTATGTCTGCAACTCCTAGAAGTAACTTCATACCCCATCTCCCTTACTTCCAGCTAGTAAGGATCACATAATTCCTAACAAAGTTTTGACACAGATTCCCAATTCGGGCATTCAGAACATATAGCACGTTGCTGTAAGCAAGCACATTCTCATTCAAAGTTGCAAGTTACTATGTAGGAACAAGTTTGTATACGACAATCAAAGATGCCCAGAACTGAACTAAACTTGGTATGTGTCCAACCTCTAGAAATAACTTCATGCCCCAACTCCCTTACTTCCAGCTAGTAAGGATCACATAATTCCTAACAAAGTTTTGACACAGATTCCCAATTCGGGCATTCAGAACATATAGCACGTTGCTGTAATCAAGCACATTCTCATTCTAAGAAGCAAGTTACTATGTAGGAACACGTTTGTATAAGTATTTCAAAGATGCCCAGAACTGAGCTAAACGTTGTATGTCTCCAACTCCTAGAAATTACTTCATGCCCCATCTCCCTTACTTCCAGCTAGTAAGGATCACATAATTCCTAACAAAGTTTTGACACAGATTCCCAATTCGGGCATTCAGAACATATAGCACGTTGCTGTAAGCAAGCACATTCTCATTCAAAGTTGCAAGTTACTATGTAGGAACAAGTTTGTATAGGACTTTCAAAGATGCCCAGAACTGAGCTGAAGTGTGTATGTCTCCAACTCCTAGAAATAACTTCATGCCCCATCTCCCTTACTTCCAGCTAGTAAGGATCACATAATTCCTAACAAAGTTTTGACACAGAGTCCCAATTCGGGCATTCAGAACATATAGCACGTTTCTGTAAGCAAGCACATTCTCATTCAAAGATGCAAGTTTCTATGTACGAACAAGTTTGTATAGGTATTTCAAAGATGCCCAGAACTGAGCTAAACTTGGTATGTGTCCAACCTCTAGAAATAACTTCATGCCCCAACTCCCCTACTTCCAGCTAGTAAGGATCACATAATTCCTAACAAAGTTTTGACACAGATTCCCAATTCGGGCATTCAGAACATATAGCACGTTGCTGTAAGCAAGCACATTGTCATTCAAAGTGGTAAGTTACTATGTAGGAACAAGTTTGTATAGGTATTTCAAAGATGCCCAGAACTGAGCTAAAGGTTGTATGTCTCCAACTCCTAGAAATAACTTCATGCCCCATCTCCCTTACTTCCAGCTAGTAAGGATCACATAATTCCTAACAAAGTTTTGACACAAATTCCCAATTCGGGCATTCGGAACATATAGCACGTTGCTGTAAGCAAGCACATTCTCATTCAAAGTTGCAAGTTACTATGTAGGAACAAGTTTGTATAGGTATTTCAAAAATGCCCAGAACTGAGCTAAACGTTGTATGTCTGCAACTCCTAGAAATAACTTCATGCCCCATCTCCCTTACTTCCAGCTAGTAAGGATCACATAATTCCTAACAAAGTTTTGACACAGATTCCCAATTCGGGCATTCAGAACATATAGCACGTTGCTGTAAGCAAGCACATTCTCATTCAAAGTTGCAAGTTACTATGTAGGAACAAGTTTGTATAGGTATTTCAAAGATGCCCAGAACTGAGCTAAACGTTGTATGTCTGCAACTCCTAGAAATAACTTCATGCCCCATCTCCCTTACTTCCAGCTAGTAAGGATCACATAATTCCGAACAAAGTTTTGACACAGATTCCCAATTCGGGCATTCAGAACATATAGCACGTTGCTGTAAGCAAGCACATTCTCATTCAAAGTTGCAAGTTACTATGTAGGAACAAGTTTGTATAGGTATTTCAAAGATGCCCAGAACTGAGCTAAACGTTGTATGTCTGCAACTCCTAGAAATAACTTCATGCCCCATCTCCCTTACTTCCACCTAGTGAGGATCACATAATTCCTAACAAAGTTTTGACACAGATTCCCTAATCGTGCATTCAGAACATATAGCACGTTGCTGTAAGCAAGCGCATTCTCATTCAAAGATGCAAGTTTCTATGTACGAACAAGTTTGTATAGGCATTTCAAAGATGCCCAGAACTGAGATAAACGTTGTATGTCTGCAACTCCTAGAAATAACTTCATGCCCCATCTCCCTTACTTCCAGCTAGTAAGGATCACATAATACCTAACAAAGTTTTGACACAGATTCCCAATTCGGGCATTCAGAACATATAGCACGTTGCTGTAAGCAAGCACATTCTCATTCAAAGATGCAAGTTTCTATGTAGGAACAAGTTTGTATAGGTATTTCAAAGATGCCCAGAACTGAGCTAAACGTTGTATGTCTGCAACTCCTAGAAATAACTTCATGCCCCATCTCCCTTACTTCCATCTAGTAAGGATCACATAATTCCTAACAAAGTTTTGACACAGATTCCCAATTCGGGCATTCAGAACATATAGCACGTTGCTGTAAGCAAGCACATTCTGATTCAAAGTTGCAAGTTACTATGCAGGAACAAGTTTGTATAGGTATTTCAAAGATGCCCAGAACTGAGCTAAACGTTGTATGTCTGAAACTCCTAGAAATAACTTCATGCCCCATCTCCCTTACTTCCATCTGGTAAGGATCACATAATTCCTAACAAAGTTTTGACACAGATTCCCAATTCGGGCATTCAGAACATATAGCACGTTGCTGTAAGCAAGCACATTCTCATTCAAAGTTGCAAGATACTATGTAGGAACAAGTTTGTATAGGTAATTCAAAGATGCCCAGAACTGAGCTAAACGTTGTATGTCTGCAACTCATAGAAATAACTTCATGCCCCATCTCCCTTACTTCCAGCTAGTAAGGATCACATAATTCCTAACAAAGTTTTGACACAGATTCCCAATTCGGGCATTCAGAACATATAGCACGTTGCTGTAAGCAAGCACATTCTCATTCAACGTTGCAAGTTACTATGTAGGAACAAGTTTGTATAGGTATTTCAAAGATGCCCAGAACTGAGCTAAACTTGGTATGTGTCCAACCTCTAGAAATAACTTCATGCCCCAACTCCCTTACTTCCAGCTAGTAAGGATCACATAATTCCTAACAAAGTTTTGACACAGATTCCCAATTCGGGCATTCAGAACATATAGCACGTTGCTGTAAGCAAGCACATTCTCATTCAAAGATGCAAGTTACTATGTAGGAACAAGTTTGTATAGGTGTTTCAAAGATGCCCAGAACTGAGCTAAACGTTGTATGTCTCCAACTCCTAGAAAAAACTTCTGGCCCCTTCTCCCTTACTTCCAGCTAGTAAGGATCACATAATTCCTAACAAAGTTTTGACACAGATTCCCAATTCGGGCATTCAGAACATATAGCACGTTGCTGTAAGCAAGCACATTCTCATTCTAAGAAGCAAGTTACTATGTAGGAACAACTTTGTATAGGTACTTCTAAGATGCCCAGAACTGAGCTAAAGTGGGTATGTGTCCAACTCCTAGTAATAACTTCATGCCCCATCTCCCTTACTTCCAGCTAGTAAGGATCACATAATTCCTAACAAAGTTTTGACACAGATTCCCAATTCGGGCATTCAGAACATATAGCACGTTGCTCTAAGCAAGCACATTCTCATTCAAAGTTGCAAGTTACTATGTAGGAACAAGTTTGTATAGGTATTTCAAAGATGCCCAGAACTGAGCTAAACGTTGTATGTCTGCAACTCCTAGAAATAACTTCATGCCCCATCTCCCTTACTTCCAGCTAGTAAGGATCACATAATTCCTAACAAAGTTTTGACGCAGATTCCCAATTCGGGCATTCAGAACATATAGCACGTTGCTGTAAGCAAGCACATTCTCATTCAAAGTTCCAAGTTACTATGTAAGAACAAGTTTGTATAGGTATTTCAAAGATGCCCAGAACTGAGCTAAACTTGGTATATCTGAAACTCCTAGAAATAACTTCATGCCCCATCTCCCTTACTTCCAGCTAGTAAGGATCACATAATACCTAACAAAGTTTTGACACAGATTCCCAATTCGGGCATTCAGAACATATAGCACGTTGCTGTAAGCAAGCACATTCTCATTCAAAGTTGCAAGTTACTATGTAGGAACAAGTTTGTATAGGTATTTCAAAGATGCCCAGAACTGAGCTAAACCTTGTATGTCTCCAACTCCTAGAAATAACTTCATGCCCCATCTCCCTTACTTCCAGCTAGTAAGGATCACATAATTCCTAACAAAGTTTTGACACAGATTCCCAATTCGGGCATTCAGAACATATAGCACGTTGCTGTAAGCAAGCACATTCTCATTCAAAGTTGCAAGTTACTATGTAGGAACAAGTTTGTATAGGTATTTCAAAGATGCCCAGAACTGAGCTAAACGTTGTATGTCTCCAACTCCTAGAAATAACTTCATGCCCCATCTCCCTTACTTCCAGCTAGTAAGGATCACATAATTCCTAACAAAGTTTTGACACAGATTCCCAATTCGGGCATTCAGAACATATAGCACGTTGCTGTAAGCAAGCACATTCTCATTCAAAGTTGCAAGTTACTATGTAGGAACAAGTTTGTATAGGTATTTCAAAGATGCCCAGAACTGAGCTAAACGTTGTATGTCTGCAACTCCTAGAAGTAACTTCATACCCCATCTCCCTTACTTCCAGCTAGTAAGGATCACATAATTCCTAACAAAGTTTTGACACAGATTCCCAATTCGGGCATTCAGAACATATAGCACGTTGCTGTAAGCAAGCACATTCTCATTCAAAGTTGCAAGTTACTATGTAGGAACAAGTTTGTATACGACAATCAAAGATGCCCAGAACTGAACTAAACTTGGTATGTGTCCAACCTCTAGAAATAACTTCATGCCCCAACTCCCTTACTTCCAGCTAGTAAGGATCACATAATTCCTAACAAAGTTTTGACACAGATTCCCAATTCGGGCATTCAGAACATATAGCACGTTGCTGTAATCAAGCACATTCTCATTCTAAGAAGCAAGTTACTATGTAGGAACACGTTTGTATAAGTATTTCAAAGATGCCCAGAACTGAGCTAAACGTTGTATGTCTCCAACTCCTAGAAATTACTTCATGCCCCATCTCCCTTACTTCCAGCTAGTAAGGATCACATAATTCCTAACAAAGTTTTGACACAGATTCCCAATTCGGGCATTCAGAACATATAGCACGTTGCTGTAAGCAAGCACATTCTCATTCAAAGTTGCAAGTTACTATGTAGGAACAAGTTTGTATAGGACTTTCAAAGATGCCCAGAACTGAGCTGAAGTGTGTATGTCTCCAACTCCTAGAAATAACTTCATGCCCCATCTCCCTTACTTCCAGCTAGTAAGGATCACATAATTCCTAACAAAGTTTTGACACAGAGTCCCAATTCGGGCATTCAGAACATATAGCACGTTTCTGTAAGCAAGCACATTCTCATTCAAAGATGCAAGTTTCTATGTACGAACAAGTTTGTATAGGTATTTCAAAGATGCCCAGAACTGAGCTAAACTTGGTATGTGTCCAACCTCTAGAAATAACTTCATGCCCCAACTCCCCTACTTCCAGCTAGTAAGGATCACATAATTCCTAACAAAGTTTTGACACAGATTCCCAATTCGGGCATTCAGAACATATAGCACGTTGCTGTAAGCAAGCACATTGTCATTCAAAGTGGTAAGTTACTATGTAGGAACAAGTTTGTATAGGTATTTCAAAGATGCCCAGAACTGAGCTAAAGGTTGTATGTCTCCAACTCCTAGAAATAACTTCATGCCCCATCTCCCTTACTTCCAGCTAGTAAGGATCACATAATTCCTAACAAAGTTTTGACACAAATTCCCAATTCGGGCATTCGGAACATATAGCACGTTGCTGTAAGCAAGCACATTCTCATTCAAAGTTGCAAGTTACTATGTAGGAACAAGTTTGTATAGGTATTTCAAAAATGCCCAGAACTGAGCTAAACGTTGTATGTCTGCAACTCCTAGAAATAACTTCATGCCCCATCTCCCTTACTTCCAGCTAGTAAGGATCACATAATTCCTAACAAAGTTTTGACACAGATTCCCAATTCGGGCATTCAGAACATATAGCACGTTGCTGTAAGCAAGCACATTCTCATTCAAAGTTGCAAGTTACTATGTAGGAACAAGTTTGTATAGGTATTTCAAAGATGCCCAGAACTGAGCTAAACGTTGTATGTCTGCAACTCCTAGAAATAACTTCATGCCCCATCTCCCTTACTTCCAGCTAGTAAGGATCACATAATTCCGAACAAAGTTTTGACACAGATTCCCAATTCGGGCATTCAGAACATATAGCACGTTGCTGTAAGCAAGCACATTCTCATTCAAAGTTGCAAGTTACTATGTAGGAACAAGTTTGTATAGGTATTTCAAAGATGCCCAGAACTGAGCTAAACGTTGTATGTCTGCAACTCCTAGAAATAACTTCATGCCCCATCTCCCTTACTTCCACCTAGTGAGGATCACATAATTCCTAACAAAGTTTTGACACAGATTCCCTAATCGTGCATTCAGAACATATAGCACGTTGCTGTAAGCAAGCGCATTCTCATTCAAAGATGCAAGTTTCTATGTACGAACAAGTTTGTATAGGCATTTCAAAGATGCCCAGAACTGAGATAAACGTTGTATGTCTGCAACTCCTAGAAATAACTTCATGCCCCATCTCCCTTACTTCCAGCTAGTAAGGATCACATAATACCTAACAAAGTTTTGACACAGATTCCCAATTCGGGCATTCAGAACATATAGCACGTTGCTGTAAGCAAGCACATTCTCATTCAAAGATGCAAGTTTCTATGTACGAACAAGTTTGTATAGGTATTTCAAAGATGCCCAGAACTGAGCTAAAGGTTGTATGTCTCCAACTCCTAGAAATAACTTCATGCCCCATCTCCCTTACTTCCAGCTAGTAAGGATCACATAATTCCTAACAAAGTTTTGACACAGATTCCCAATTCGGGCATTCAGAACATATAGCACGTTGCTGTAAGCAAGCACATTCTCATTCATAGTTGCAAATTACTATGTAGGAACAAGTTTGTATAGGACTTTCAAAGATGCCCAGAACTGAGCTGAAGTGTGTATGTCTCCAACTCCTAGAAATAACTTCATGCCCCATCTCCCTTACTTCCAGCTATTAAGGATCACATAATTCCTAACAAAGTTTTGACACAGATTCCCAATTCGGGCATTCAGAACATATAGCACGTTGCTGTAAGCAAGCACATTCTCATTCAAAGATGTAAGTTTCTATGTACGAACAAGTTTGTATAGGTATTTCAAAGATGCCCAGAACTGAGCTAAACTTGGTATGTGTCCAACCTCTAGAAATAACTTCATGCCCCAACTCCCTTACTTCCAGCTAGTAAGGATCACATAATTCCTAACAAAGTTTTGACACAGATTCCCAATTCGGGCATTCAGAACATATAGCACGTTGCTGTAAGCAAGCACATTCTCATTCAAAGTGGTAAGTTACTATGTAGGAACAAGTTTGTATAGGTATTTCAAAGATGCCCAGAACTGAGCTAAAGGTTGTATGTCTCCAACTCCTAGAAATAACTTCATGCCCCATCTCCCTTACTTCCAGCTAGTAAGGATCACATAATTCCTAACAAAGTTTTGACACAGATTCCCAATTCCGGCATTCAGAACATATAGCACGTTGCTGTAAGCAACACATTCTCATTCAAAGTTGCAAGTTACTATGTAGGAACAAGTTTGTATAGGTATTTCAAAAATGCCCAGAACTGAGCTAAACGTTGTATGTCTGCAACTCCTAGAAATAACTTCATGACCCAAATCCCTTCCTTCCAGCTAGTAAGGATCACATAATTCCTAACAAAGTTTTGACACAGATTCCCAATTCGGGCATTCAGAACATATAGCACGTTGCTGTAAGCAAGCACATTCTCATTCAAAGTTGCAAGTTACTATGTAGGAACAAGTTTGTATAGATATTTCAAAGATGCCCAGAACTGAGCTAAACGTTGTATGTCTGCAACTCCCAGAAATAACTTCATGCCCCATCTCCCTTACTTCCAGCTAGTAAGGATCACATAATTCCTAACAAAGTTTTGACACAGATTCCCAATTCGGGCATTCAGAACATATAGCACGTTGCTGCAAGCAAGCACATTCTCATTCAAAGATGCAAGTTACTATGTAGGAACAAGTTTGTATAGGTGTTTCAAAGATGCCCAGAACTGAGCTAAACGTTGTATGTCTCCAACTCCTAGAAATATCTTCTGGCCCCATCTCCCTTACTTCCAGCTAGTAAGGATCACATAATTCCTAACAAAGATTTGACACAGATTCCCAATTCGGGCATTCAGAACATATAGCACGTTGCTGTAAGCAAGCACATTCTCATTCTAAGAAGCAAGTTACTATGTAGGAACAACTTTGTATAGGTACTTCTAAGATGCCCAGAAGTGAGCTAAATTGGGTATGTGTCCAACTCCTAGAAATAACTTCATGCCCCATCTCCCTTACTTCCAGCTAGTAAGGATCACATAATTCCTAACAAAGTTTTGACACAGATTCCCAATTCGGGCATTCAGAACATATAGCACGTTGCTCTAAGCAAGCACATTCTCATTCAAAGTTGCAAGTTACTATGTAGGAACAAGTTTGTATAGGTATTTCAAAGATGCCCAGAACTGAGCTAAACGTTGTATGTCTGCAACTCCTAGAAATAACTTCATGCCCCATCTCCCTTACTTCCAGCTAGTAAGGATCACATAATTCCTAACAAAGTTTTGACGCAGATTCCCAATTCGGGCATTCAGAACATATAGCACGTTGCTGTAAGCAAGCACATTCTCATTCAAAGTTGCAAGTTACTATGTAAGAACAAGTTTGTATAGGTATTTCAAAGATGCCCAGAACTGAGCTAAACTTGGTATATCTGAAACTCCTAGAAATAACTTCATGCCCCATCTCCCTTACTTCCAGCTAGTAAGGATCACATAATACCTAACAAAGTTTTGACACAGATTCCCAATTCGGGCATTCAGAACATATAGCACGTTGCTGTAAGCAAGCACATTCTCATTCAAAGTTGCAAGTTACTATGTAGGAACAAGTTTGTATAGGTATTTCAAAGATGCCCAGAACTGAGCTAAACGTTGTATGTCTGCAACTCCTAGAAATAACTTCATGCCCCATCTCCCTTACTTCCAGCTAGTAAGGATCACATAATTCCTAACAAAGTTTTGACACAGATTCCAAATTCGGGCATTCAGAACATATAGCACGTTGCTGTAAGCAAGCACATTCTCATTCAAAGTTGCAAGTTACAATGTAGGAACAAGTTTGTATAGGTATTTCAAAGATGCCCAGAACTGAGCTAAACGTTGTATGTCTGCAACTCCTAGAAATAACTTCATGCCCGATCTCCCTTACTTCCAGCTAGTAAGGATCACATAATTCCGAACAAAGTTTTGAGACAGATTCCCAATTCGGGCATTCAGAACATATAGCACGTTGCTGTAAGCAAGCACATTCTGATTCAAAGTTGCAAGTTACTATGCAGGAACAAGTTTGTATAGGTATTTCAAAGATGCCCAGAACTGAGCTAAACGTTGTATGTCTGAAACTCCTAGAAATAACTTCATGCCCCATCTCCATTTCTTCCATCTGGTAAGGATCACATAATTCCTAACAAAGTTTTGACACAGATTCACAATTCGGGCATTCAGAACATATAGCACGTTGCTGTAAGCAAGCACATTCTCATTCAAAGTTGCAAGATACTATGTAGGAACAAGTTTGTATAGGTATTTCAAAGATGCCCAGAACTGAGCTAAACGTTGTATGTCTGCAACTCCTAGAAATAACTTCATGCCCCATCTCCCTTACTTCCAGCTAGTAAGGATCACATAATTCCTAAAAAGTTTTGACACAGATTCCCAATTCGGGCATTCAGAACATATAGCACGTTGCTGTAAGCAAGCACATTCTCATTCAAAGTTGCAAGTTACTATGTAGGAACAAGTTTGTATAGGTATTTCAAAGATGCCCAGAACTGAGCTAAACGTTGTATGTCTGCAACTCCTAGAAATAACTTCATGCCCCATCTCCCTTACTTCCACCTAGTGAGGATCACATAATTCCTAACAAAGTTTTGACACAGATTCCCAATTCGTGCATTCAGAACATATAGCACGTTGCTGTAAGCAAGCGCATTCTCATTCAAAGATGCAAGTTTCTATGTACGAACAAGTTTGTATAGGCATTTCAAAGATGCCCAGAACTGAGATAAACGTTGTATGTCTGCAACTCCTAGAAATAACTTCATGCCCCATCTCCCTTACTTCCAGCTAGTAAGGATCACATAATACCTAACAAAGTTTTGACACAGATTCCCAATTCGGGCATTGAGAACATATAGCACGTTGCTGTAAGCAAGCACATTCTCATTCAAAGATGCAAGTTTCTATGTACGAACATGTTTGTATAGGTATTTCAAAGATGCCCAGAACTGAGCTAAGCTTGGTATGTGTCCAACCTCTAGAAATAACTTTATGCCCCAACTCCCTTACTTCCATCTAGTAAGGATCACATAATTCCTAACAAAGTTTTGACACAGATTCCCAATTCGGGCATGCAGAACATATAGCACGTTGCTGTAAGCAAGCACATTCTGATTCAAAGTTGCAAGTTACTATGTAGGAACAAGTTTGTATAGGTATTTCAAAGATGCCCAGAACTGAGCTAAACGTTGTATGTCTGCAACGCCTAGAAGTAACTTCATGCCCCATCTCCCTTACTTCCATCTAGTAAGGATCACATAATTCCTAACAAAGTTTTGACACAGATTCCCAATTCGGGCATTCAGAACATATAGCACGTTGCTGTAAGCAAGCACATTCTCATTCAAAGTTGCAAGTTGCTATGTAGGAACAAGTTTGTATAGGTATTTCAAAGATGCCCAGAACTGAGCTAAATGTTGTATGTCTCCAACTCCTAGAAATAACTTCATGCCCCATCTCCCTTACTTCCAGCTAGTAAGGATCACATAATTCCTAACAAAGTTTTGACACAGATTCCCAATTCGGGCATTCAGAACATATAGCACGTTGCTGTAAGCAAGCACATTCTCATTCATAGTTGCAAGTTACTATGTAGGAACAAGTTTGTATAGGACTTTCAAAGATGCCCAGAACTGAGCTGAAGTGTGTATGTCTCCAACTCCTAGAAATAACTTCATGCCCCATCTCCCTTACTTCCAGCTAGTAAGGATCACATAATTCCTAACAAAGTTTTGACACAGAGTCCGAATTCGGGCATTCAGAACATATAGCACGTTTCTGTAAGCAAGCACATTCTCGTTCAAAGATGCAAGTTTCTATGTACGAACAAGTTTGTATAGGTATTTCAAAGATGCCCAGAACTGAGCTAAACTTGGTATGTGTCCAACCTCTAGAAATAACTTCATGCCCCAACTCCCCTACTTCCAGCTAGTAAGGATCACATAATTCCTAACAAAGTTTTGACACAGATTCCCAATTCGGGCATTCGGAACATATAGCACGTTGCTGTAAGCAAGCACATTCTCATTCAAAGTTGCAAGTTACTATGTAGGAACAAGTTTGTATAGGTATTTCAAAAATGCCCAGAACTGAGCTAAACGTTGTATGTCTGCAACTCCTAGAAATAACTTCATGCCCCATCTCCCTTACTTCCAGCTAGTAAGGATCACATAATTCCTAACAAAGTTTTGACACAGATTCCCAATTCGGGCATTCAGAACATATAGCACGTTGCTGTAAGCAAGCACATTCTCATTCAAAGTTGCAAGTTACTATGTAGGAACAAGTTTGTATAGGTATTTCAAAGATGCCCAGAACTGAGCTAAACGTTGTATGTCTGCAACTCCTAGAAATAACTTCATGCCCCATCTCCCTTACTTCCAGCTAGTAAGGATCACATAATTCCGAACAAAGTTTTGACACAGATTCCCAATTCGGGCATTCAGAACATATAGCACGTTGCTGTAAGCAAGCACATTATCATTCAAAGTTGCAAGTTACTATGTAGGAACAAGTTTGTATAGGTATTTCAAAGATGCCCAGAACTGAGCTAAACGTTGTATGTCTGCAACTCCTAGAAATAACTTCATGCCCCATCTCCCTTACTTCCACCTAGTGAGGATCACATAATTCCTAACAAAGTTTTGACACAGATTCCCTAATCGTGCATTCAGAACATATAGCACGTTGCTGTAAGCAAGCGCATTCTCATTCAAAGATGCAAGTTTCTATGTACGAACAAGTTTGTATAGGCATTTCAAAGATGCCCAGAACTGAGATAAACGTTGTATGTCTGCAACTCCTAGAAATAACTTCATGCCCCATCTCCCTTACTTCCAGCTAGTAAGGATCACATAATACCTAACAAAGTTTTGACACAGATTCCCAATTCGGGCATTCAGAACATATAGCACGTTGCTGTAAGCAAGCACATTCTCATTCAAAGATGCAAGTTTCTATGTACGAACAAGTTTGTATAGGTATTTCAAAGATGCCCAGAACTGAGCTAAGCTTGGTATGTGTCCAACCTCTAGAAATATCTTTATGCCCCAACTCCCTTACTTCCAGCTAGTAAGGATCACATAATTCCTAACAAAGTTTTGACACAGATTCCCAAATCGGGCATTCAGAACATATAGCACGTTGCTGTAAGCAAGCACATTCTGATTCAAAGTTGCAAGTTACTATGTAGGAACAAGTTTGTATGGGTATTTCAAAGATGCCCAGAACTGAGCTAAACGTTGTATGTCTGCAACTCCTAGAAGTAACTTCATGCCCCATCTCCCTTACTTCCATCTAGTAAGGATCACATAATTACTAACGAAGTTTTGAAACAGATTCCCAATTCGGGCATTCAGAACATATAGCACGTTGCTGTAAGCAAGCACATTCTCATTCAAAGTTGCAAGTTGCTATGTAGGAACAAGTTTGTATAGGTATTTCAAAGATGCCCAGAACTGAGCTAAATGTTGTATGTCTCCAACTCCTAGAAATAACTTCATGCCCCATCTCCCTTACTTCCAGCTAGTAAGGATCACATAATTCCTAACAAAGTTTTGACACAGATTCCCAATTCGGGCATTCAGAACATATAGCACGTTGCTGTAAGCAAGCACATTCTCATTCATAGTTGCAAGTTACTATGTAGGAACAAGTTTGTATAGGACTTTCAAAGATGCCCAGAACTGAGCTGAAGTGTGTATGTCTCCAACTCCTAGAAATAACTTCATGCCCCATCTCCCTTACTTCCAGCTAGTAAGGATCACATAATTCCTAACAAAGTTTTGACACAGAGTCCCAATTCGGGCATTCAGAACATATAGCACGTTTCTGTAAGCAAGCACATTCTCGTTCAAAGATGCAAGTTTCTATGTACGAACAAGTTTGTATAGGTATTTCAAAGATGCCCAGAACTGAGCTAAACTTGGTATGTGTCCAACCTCTAGAAATAACTTCATGCCCCAACTCCCCTACTTCCAGCTAGTAAGGATCACATAATTCCTAACAAAGTTTTGACACAGATTCCCAATTCGGGCATTCAGAACATATAGCACGTTGCTGTAAGCAAGCACATTGTCATTCAAAGTGGTAAGTTACTATGTAGGAACAAGTTTGTATAGGTATTTCAAAGATGCCCAGAACTGAGCTAAAGGTTGTATGTCTCCAACTCCTAGAAATAACTTCATGCCCCATCTCCCTTACTTCCAGCTAGTAAGGATCACATAATTCCTAACAAAGTTTTGACACAAATTCCCAATTCGGGCATTCGGAACATATAGCACGTTGCTGTAAGCAAGCACATTCTCATTCAAAGTTGCAAGTTACTATGTAGGAACAAGTTTGTATAGGTATTTCAAAAATGCCCAGAACTGAGCTAAACGTTGTATGTCTGCAACTCCTAGAAATAACTTCATGCCCCATCTCCCTTACTTCCAGCTAGTAAGGATCACATAATTCCTAACAAAGTTTTGACACAGATTCCCAATTCGGGCATTCAGAACATATAGCACGTTGCTGTAAGCAAGCACATTCTCATTCAAAGTTGCAAGTTACTATGTAGGAACAAGTTTGTATAGGTATTTCAAAGATGCCCAGAACTGAGCTAAACGTTGTATGTCTGCAACTCCTAGAAATAACTTCATGCCCCATCTCCCTTACTTCCAGCTAGTAAGGATCACATAATTCCGAACAAAGTTTTGACACAGATTCCCAATTCGGGCATTCAGAACATATAGCACGTTGCTGTAAGCAAGCACATTCTCATTCAAAGTTGCAAGTTACTATGTAGGAACAAGTTTGTATAGGTATTTCAAAGATGCCCAGAACTGAGCTAAACGTTGTATGTCTGCAACTCCTAGAAATAACTTCATGCCCCATCTCCCTTACTTCCACCTAGTGAGGATCACATAATTCCTAACAAAGTTTTGACACAGATTCCCTAATCGTGCATTCAGAACATATAGCACGTTGCTGTAAGCAAGCGCATTCTCATTCAAAGATGCAAGTTTCTATGTACGAACAAGTTTGTATAGGCATTTCAAAGATGCCCAGAACTGAGATAAACGTTGTATGTCTGCAACTCCTAGAAATAACTTCATGCCCCATCTCCCTTACTTCCAGCTAGTAAGGATCACATAATACCTAACAAAGTTTTGACACAGATTCCCAATTCGGGCATTCAGAACATATAGCACGTTGCTGTAAGCAAGCACATTCTCATTCAAAGATGCAAGTTTCTATGTACGAACAAGTTTGTATAGGTATTTCAAAGATGCCCAGAACTGAGCTAAGCTTGGTATGTGTCCAACCTCTAGAAATATCTTTATGCCCCAACTCCCTTACTTCCAGCTAGTAAGGATCACATAATTCCTAACAAAGTTTTGACACAGATTCCCAAATCGGGCATTCAGAACATATAGCACGTTGCTGTAAGCAAGCACATTCTGATTCAAAGTTGCAAGTTACTATGTAGGAACAAGTTTGTATGGGTATTTCAAAGATGCCCAGAACTGAGCTAAACGTTGTATGTCTGCAACTCCTAGAAGTAACTTCATGCCCCATCTCCCTTACTTCCATCTAGTAAGGATCACATAATTACTAACGAAGTTTTGAAACAGATTCCCAATTCGGGCATTCAGAACATATAGCACGTTGCTGTAAGCAAGCACATTCTCATTCAAAGTTGCAAGTTGCTATGTAGGAACAAGTTTGTATAGGTTTTTCAAAGATGCCCAGAACTGAGCTAAATGTTGTATGTCTCCAACTCCTAGAAATAACTTCATGCCCCATCTCCCTTACTTCCAGCTAGTAAGGATCACATAATTCCTAACAAAGTTTTGACACAGATTCCCAATTCGGGCATTCAGAACATATAGCACGTTGCTGTAACCAAGCACATTCTCATTCATAGTTGCAAATTACTATGTAGGAACAAGTTTGTATAGGACTTTCAAAGATGCCCAGAACTGAGCTGAAGTGTGTATGTCTCCAACTCCTAGAAATAACTTCATGCCCCATCTCCCTTACTTCCAGCTATTAAGGATCACATAATTCCTAACAAAGTTTTGACACAGATTCCCAATTCGGGCATTCAGAACATATAGCACGTTGCTGTAAGCAAGCACATTCTCATTCAAAGATGCAAGTTTCTATGTACGAACAAGTTTGTATAGGTATTTCAAAGATGCCCAGAACTGAGCTAAACTTGGTATGTGTCCAACCTCTAGAAATAACTTCATGCCCCAACTCCCTTACTTCCAGCTAGTAAGGATCACATAATTCCTAACAAAGTTTTGACACAGATTCCCAATTCGGGCATTCAGAACATATAGCACGTTGCTGTAAGCAAGCACATTCTCATTCAAAGTGGTAAGTTACTATGTAGGAACAAGTTTGTATAGGTATTTCAAAGATGCCCAGAACTGAGCTAAAGGTTGTATGTCTCCAACTCCTAGAAATAACTTCATGCCCCATCTCCCTTACTTCCAGCTAGTAAGGATCACATAATTCCTAACAAAGTTTTGACACAGATTCCCAATTCGGGCATTCAGAACATATAGCACGTTGCTCTAAGCAAGCACATTCTCATTCATAGTTGCAAATTACTATGTAGGAACAAGTTTGTATAGGACTTTCAAAGATGCCCAGAACTGAGCTGAAGTGTGTATGTCTCCAACTCCTAGAAATAACTTCATGCCCCATCTCCCTTACTTCCAGCTATTAAGGATCACATAATTCCTAACAAAGTTTTGACACAGATTCCCAATTCGGGCATTCAGAACATATAGCACGTTGCTGTAAGCAAGCACATTCTCATTCAAAGATGCAAGTTTCTATGTACGAACAAGTTTGTATAGGTATTTCAAAGATGCCCAGAACTGAGCTAAACTTGGTATGTGTCCAACCTCTAGAAATAACTTCATGCCCCAACTCCCTTACTTCCAGCTAGTAAGGATCACATAATTCCTAACAAAGTTTTGACACAGATTCCCAATTCGGGCATTCAGAACATATAGCACGTTGCTGTAAGCAAGCACATTCTGATTCAAAGTTGCAAGTTACTATGCAGGAACAAGTTTGTATAGGTATTTCAAAGATGCCCAGAACTGAGCTAAACGTTGTATGTCTGAAACTCCTAGAAATAACTTCATGCCCCATCTCCCTTACTTCCATCTGGTAAAGATCACATAATTCCTAACAAAGTTTTGACACAGATTCACAATTCGGGCATTCAGAACATATAGCACGTTGCTGTAAGGAAGCACATTCTCATTCAAAGTTGCAAGATACTATGTAGGAACAAGTTTGTATAGGTATTTCAAAGATGCCCAGAACTGAGCTAAACGTTGTATATCTGCAACTCCTAGAAATAACTTCATGCCCCATCTCCCTTACTTCCAGCTAGTAAGGATCACATAATTCCGAACAAAGTTTTGACACAGATTCCCAATTCGGGCATTCAGAACATATAGCACGTTGCTGTAAGCAAGCACATTCTCATTCAAAGTTGCAAGTTACTATGTAGGAACAAGTTTGTATAGGTATTTCAAAGATGCCCAGAACTGAGCTAAACGTTGTATGTCTGCAACTCCTAGAAATAACTTCATGCCCCATCTCCCTTACTTCCACCTAGTGAGGATCACATAATTCCTAACAAAGTTTTGACACAGATTCCCAATTCGTGCATTCAGAACATATAGCACGTTGCTGTAAGCAAGCGCATTCTCATTCAAAGTTGCAAGTTTCTATGTACGAACAAGTTTGTATAGGCATTTCAAAGATGCCCAGAACTGAGATAAACGTTGTATGTCTGCAACTCCTAGAAATAACTTCATGCCCCATCTCCCTTACTTCCAGCTAGTAAGGATCACATAATACCTAACAAAGTTTTGACACAGATTCCCAATTCGGGCATTCAGAACATATAGCACGTTGCTGTAAGCAAGCACATTCTCATTCAAAGATGCAAGTTTCTATGTACGAACAAGTTTGTATAGGTATTTCAAAGATGCCCAGAACTGAGCTAAGCTTGGTATGTGTCCAACCTCTAGAAATAACTTTATGCCCCAACTCCCTTACTTCCATCTAGTAAGGATCACATAATTCCTAACAAAGTTTTGACACAGATTCCCAATTCGGGCATGCAGAACATATAGCACGTTGCTGTAAGCAAGCACATTCTGATTCAAAGTTGCAAGTTACTATGTAGGAACAAGTTTGTATAGGTATTTCAAAGATGCCCAGAACTGAGCTAAACGTTGTATGTCTGCAACTCCTAGAAGTAACTTCATGCCCCATCTCCCTTACTTCCATCTAGTAAGGATCACATAATTCCTAACAAAGTTTTGACACAGATTCCCAATTCGGGCATTCAGAACATATAGCACGTTGCTGTAAGCAAGCACATTCTGATTCAAAGTTGCAAGTTGCTATGTAGGAACAAGTTTGTATAGGTATTTCAAAGATGCCCAGAACTGAGCTAAATGTTGTGTGTCTCCAACTCCTAGAAATAACTTCATGCCCCATCTCCCTTACTTCCAGCTAGTAAGGATCACATAATTCCTAACAAAGTTTTGACACAGATTCCCAATTCGGGCATTCAGAACATATAGCACGTTGCTGTAAGCAAGCACATTCTCATTCAAAGATGCAAGTTTCTATGTACGAACAAGTTTGTATAGGTATTTCAAAGATGCCCAGAACTGAGCTAAACTTGGTATGTGTCCAACCTCTATAAATAACTTCATACCCCAACTCCCTTACTTCCAGCTAGTAAGGATCACATAATTCCTAACAAAGTTTTGACACAGATTCCCAATTCGGGCATTCAGAACATATAGCACGTTGCTGTAAGCAAGCACATTCTCATTCAAAGTGGTAAGTTACTATGTAGGAACAAGTTTGTATAGGTATTTCAAAGATGCCCAGAACTGAGCTAAAGGTTGTATGTCTCCAACTCCTAGAAATAACTTCATGCCCCATCTCCCTTACTTCCAGCTAGTAAGGATCACATAATTCCTAACAAAGTTTTGACACAGATTCCCAATTCGGGCATTCAGAACATATAGCACGTTGCTGTAAGCAAGCACATTCTCATTCAAAGTTGCAAGTTACTATGTAGGAACAAGTTTGTATAGGTATTTCAAAAATGCCCAGAACTGAGCTAAACGTTGTATGTCTGCAACTCCTAGAAATAACTTCATGCCCCAAATCCCTTCCTTCCAGCTAGTAAGGATCACATAATTCCTAACAAAATTTTGACACAGATTCCCAATTCGGGCATTCAGAACATATAGCACGTTGCTGTAAGCAAGCACATTCTCATTCAAAGTTGCAAGTTACTATGTAGGAACAAGTTTGTATAGGTATTTCAAAGATGCCCAGAACTGAGCTAAACGTTGTATGTCTGCAACTCCTAGAAATAACTTCATGCCCCATCTCCCTTACTTCCAGCTAGTAAGGATCACATAATTCCTAACAAAGTTTTGACACAGATTCCCAATTCGGGCATTCAGAACATATAGCACGTTGCTGCAAGCAAGCACATTCTCATTCAAAGATGCAAGTTACTATGTAGGAACAAGTTTGTATAGGTGTTTCAAAGATGCCCAGAACTGAGCTAAACGTTGTATGTCTCCAACTCCTAGAAATAACTTCAGGCCCCATCTCCCTTACTTCCAGCTAGTAAGGATCACATAATTCCTAACAAAGTTTTGACACAGATTCCCAATTCGGGCATTCACAACATATAGCACGTTGCTGTAAGCAAGCACATTCTCATTCTAAGAAGCAAGTTACTATGTAGGAACAACTTTGTATAGGTACTTCTAAGATGCCCAGAAGTGAGCTAAAGTGGGTATGTGTCCAACTCCTAGAAATAACTTCATGCCCCATCTCCCTTACTTCCAGCTAGTAAGGATCACATAATTCCTAACAAAGTTTTGACACAGATTCCCAATTCGGGCATTCAGAACATATAGCACGTTGCTGTAAGCAAGCACATTCTCATTCAAAGTTGCAAGTTACTATGTAGGAACAAGTTTGTATAGGTATTTCAAAGATGCCCAGAACTGAGCTAAACGTTGTATGTCTGCAACTCATAGAAATAACTTCATGCCCCATCTCCCTTACTTCCAGCTAGTAAGGATCACATAATTCCTAACAATGTTTTGACGCAGATTCCCCATTCGGGCATTCAGAACATATAGCACGTTGCTGTAAGCAAGCACATTCTCATTCAAAGTTGCAAGTTACTATGTAGGAACAAGTTTGTATAGGTATTTCAAAGATGCCCAGAACTGAGCTAAACGTTGTATGTCTCCAACTCCTAGAAATAACTTCATGCCCCATCTCCCTTACTTCCAGCTAGTAAGGATCACATAATTCCTAACAAAGTTCTGACACAGATTCCCAATTCGGGCATTCAGAACATATAGCACGTTGCTGTAAGCAAGCACATTCTCATTCAAAGTTGCAAGTTACTATGTAGGAACAAGTTTGTATAGGTATTTCAAAGATGCCCAGAACTGAGCTAAACGTTGTATGTCTGCAACTCCTAGAAATAACTTCATGCCCCATCTCCCTTACTTCCAGCTAGTAAGGATCACATAATTCCTAACAAAGTTTTGACGCAGATTCCCCATTCGGGCATTCAGAACATATAGCACGTTGCTGTAAGCAAGCACATTCTCATTCAAAGTTGCAAGTTACTATGTAGGAACAAGTTTGTATAGGTATTTCAAAGATGCCCAGAACTGAGCTAAACGTTGTATGTCTCCAACTCCTAGAAATAACTTCATGCCCCATCTACCTTACTTCCAGCTAGTAAGGATCACATAATTCCTAACAAAGTTTTGACACAGATTCCCAATTCGGGCATTCAGAACATATAGCACGTTGCTGTAAGCAAACACATTCTCATTCAAAGTTGCAAGTTACTATGTAGGAACAAGTTTGTATAGGTATTTCAAAGATGCCCAGAACTGAGCTAAACGTTGTATGTCTGCAACTCCTAGAAATAACTTCATGCCCCATCTCCCTTACTTCCATCTAGTAAGGATCACATAATTCCTAACAAAGTTTTGACACAGATTCCCAATTCGGGCATTCAGAACATATAGCACGTTGCTGTAAGCAAGCACATTCTCATTCAAAGTTGCAAGTTACTATGTAGGAACAAGTTTGTATAGGTATTTCAAAGATGCCCAGAACTGAGCTAAACGTTGTATGTCTCCAACTCCTAGAAATAACTTCATGCCCCATCTCCCTTACTTCCAGCTAGTAAGGATCACATAATTCCTAACAAAGTTTTGACACAGATTCCCAATTCGGGCATTCAGAACATATAGCACGTTGCTGTAAGCAAGCACATTCTCATTCAAAGTTGCAAGTTACTATGTAGGAGCAAGTTTGTATAGGTATGTCAAAGATGCCCAGAACTGAGCTAAACGTTGTATGTCTGCAACTCCTAGAAATAACTTCATGCCCCATCTCCCTTACTTCCAGCTAGTAAGGATCACATAATTCCTAACAAAGTTTTGTCACAGATTCCCAATCCGGGCATTCAGAACATATAGCACGTTGCTGTAAGCAAGCACATTCTCATTCAAAGTTGCAAGTTACTATGTAGGAACAAGTTTGTATAGGTATTTCAAAGATGCCCAGAACTGAGCTAAACTTGGTATGTGTCCAACCTCTAGAAATAACTTCATGCCCCATCTCCCTTACTTCCAGCTAGTAAGGATCACATAATTCCTAACAAAGTTTTGACACAGATTCCCAATTCGGGCATTCAGAACATATAGCACGTTGCTGTAAGCAAGCACATTCTCATTCAAAGTTGCAAGTTACTATGTAGGAACAAGTTTGTATAGGTATTTCAAAGATGCCCAGAACTGAGCTAAACGTTATATGTCTGGAACTCCTAGACATAACTTCATGCCCCATCTCCCTTACTTCCAGCTAGTAAGGATCACATAATTCCTAACAAAGTTTTGACACAGATTCCCAATTCGGGCATTCAGAACATATAGCACGTTGCTGTAAGCAAGCACATTCTCATTCAAAGTTGCAAGTTACTATGTAGGAACAAGTTTGTATAGGTATTTCAAAGATGCCCAGAACTGAGCTAAATGTTGTATGTCTGCAACTCCTAGAAGTAACTTCATACCCCATCTCCCTTACTTCCAGCTAGTAAGGATCACATAATTCCTAACAAAGTTTTGACACAGATTCCCAATTCGGGCATTCAGAACATATAGCACGTTGCTGTAAGCAAGCACATTCTCATTCAAAGTTGCAAGTTACTATGTAGGAACAAGTTTGTATACGACAATCAAAGATGCCCAGAACTGAACTAAACTTGGTATGTGTCCAACCTCTAGAAATAACTTCATGCCCCAACTCCCTTACTTCCAGCTAGTAAGGATCACATAATTCCTAACAAAGTTTTGACACAGATTCCCAATTCGGGCATTCAGAACATATAGCACGTTGCTGTAAGCAAGCACATTCTCATTCTAAGAAGCAAGTTACTATGTAGGAACAAGTTTGTATAAGTATTTCAAAGATGCCCAGAACTGAGCTAAAGGTTGTATGTCTCCAACTCCTAGAAATAACTTCATGCCCCATCTCCCTTACTTCCAGCTAGTAAGGATCACATAATTCCTAACAAAGTTTTGACACAGATTCCCAATTCGGGCATTCAGAACATATAGCACGTTGCTGTAAGCAAGCACATTCTCATTCAAAGTTGCAAGTTACTATGTAGGAACAAGTGTGTATAGGTATTTCAAAGATGCCCAGAACTGAGCTAAACGTAGTATGTCTCCAACTCCTAGAAATAACTTCATGCCCCATCTCCCTTACTTCCATCTAGTAAGGATCACATAATTCCTAACAAAGATTTGACACAGATTCCCAATTCGGGCATTCAGAACATATAGCACGTTGCTGTAAGCAAGCACATTCTCATTCAAAGTTGCAAGTTACTATGTAGGAACAAGTTTGTATAGGTATTTCAAAGATGCCCAGAACTGAGCTAAACGTTGTATGTCTGCAACGCCTAGAAATAACATCATGCCCCATCTCCCTTACTTCCAGCTAGTAAGGATCACATAATTCCTAAAAAAGTTTTGACACAGATTCCCAATTCGGGCATTCAGAACATAAAGCACGTTGCTGTAAGCAAGCACATTCTCATTCAAAGTTGCAAGTTACTATGTAGGAACAAGTTTGTATAGGTATTTCAAAGATGCCCAGAACTGAGCTAAAGTGGGTATGTCTACAACTCCTAGAAATAACTTCATGCCCCATCTCCCTTACTTCCAGCTAGTAAGGATCACATAATTCCTAAAAATGTTTTGACACAGATTCCCAATTCGGGCATTCAGAACATATAGCACGTTGCTGTAAGCAAGCACATTCTAATTCTAAGAAGCAAGTTACTATGTAGGAACAAGTTTGTATAGGTATTTCAAAGATGCCCAGAACTGAGCTAAACGTTGTATGTCTGCAACTCCTAGAAGTAACTTCATGCCCCATCTCCCTTACTTCCATCTAGTAAGGATCACATAATTACTAACGAAGTTTTGACACAGATTCCCAATTCGGGCATTCAGAACATATAGCACGTTGCTGTAAGCAAGGACATTCTCATTCAAAGATGCAAGTTTCTATGTACGAACAAGTTTGTATAGGTATTTCAAAGATGCCCAGAACTGAGCTAAACTTGGTATGTGTCCAACCTCTAGAAATAACTTCATGGCCCAACTCCCTTACTTTCAGCTAGTAAGGATCACATAATTCCTAACAAAGTTTTGACACAGATTCCCAATTCGGGCATTCAGAACATATAGCACGTTGCTGTAAGCAAGCACATTCTCATTCAAAGTGGTAAGTTACTATGTAGGAACAAGTTTGTATAGGTATTTCAAAGATGCCAAGAACTGAGCTAAAGGTTGTATGTCTCCAACTCCTAGAAATAACTTCATGCCCCATCTCCCTTACTTCCAGCTAGTAAGGATCACATAATTCCTAACAAAGTTTTGACACAGATTCCCAATTCGGGCATTCAGAACATATAGCACGTTGCTGTAAGCAAGCACATTCTCATTCAAAGTTGCAAGTTACTATGTAGGAACAAGTTTGTATAGGTATTTCAAAGATGCCCAGAACTGAGCTAAACGTTGTATGTCTGCAACTCCTAGAAATAACTTCATGCCCCATCTCCCTTACTTCCAGCTAGTAAGGATCACATAATTCCTAACAAAGTTTTGACACAGATTTCCAATTCGGGCATTCAGAACATATAGCACGTTGCTGCAAGCAAGCACATTCTCATTCAAAGATGCAAGTTACTATGTAGGAACAAGTTTGTATAGGTGTTTCAAAGATGCCCAGAACTGAGCTAAACGTTGTATGTCTCCAACTCCTAGAAATAACTTCATGCCCCATCTCCCTTACTTCCAGCTAGTAAGGATCACATAATTCCTAACAAAGTTTTGACACAGATTCCCTATTCGGGCATTCAGAACATATAGCACGTTGCTGTAAGCAAGCACATTCTCATTCTAAGAAGCAAGTTACTATGTAGGAACAACTTTGTATAGGTACTTCTAAGATGCCCAGAGCTGAGCTAAAGTGGGTATGTGTCCAACTCCTAGAAATAACTTCATGCCCCATCTCCCTTACTTCCAGCTAGTAAGGATCACATAATTCCTAACAAAGTTTTGACACAGATTCACAATTCGGGCATTCAGAACATATAGCACGTTGCTGTAAGCAAGCACATTCTCATTCAAAGTTGCAAGTTACTATGTAGGAACAAGTTTGTATAGGTATTTCAAAGATGCCCAGAACTGAGCTAAACGTTGTATGTCTGCAACTCCTAGAAATAACTTCATGCCCCATCTCCCTTACTTCCAGCTAGTAAGGATCACATAATTCCTAACAAATTTTTGACGCAGATTCCCCATTCGGGCATTCAGAACATATAGCACGTTGCTGTAAGCAAGCACATTCTCATTCAAAGTTGCAAGTTACTATGTAGGAACAAGTTTGTATAGGTATTTCAAAGATGCCCAGAACTGAGCTAAACTTGGTATGTCTGAAACTCCTAGAAATAACTTCATGCCCCATCTCCCTTACTTCCAGCTAGTAAGGATCACATAATTCCTAACAAAGTTTTGACACAGATTCCCAATTCGGGCATTCAGAACATATAGCACGTTGCTGTAAGCAAACACATTCTCATTCAAAGTTGCAAGTTACTATGTAGGAACAAGTTTGTATAGGTATTTCAAAGATGCCCAGAACTGAGCTAAACGTTGTATGTCTGCAACTCCTAGAAATAACTTCATGCCCCATCTCCCTTACTTCCATCTAGTAAGGATCACATAATTCCTAACAAAGTTTTGACACAGATTCCCAATTCGGGCATTCAGAACATATAGCACGTTGCTGTAAGCAAGCACATTCTCATTCAAAGTTGCAAGTTACTATGTAGGAAAAAGTTTGTATAGGTATTTCAAAGATGCCCAGAACTGAGCTAAACGTTGTATGTCTCCAACTCCTAGAAATAACTTCATGCCCCATCTCCCTTACTTCCAGCTAGTAAGGATCACATAATTCCTAACAAAGTTTTGACACAGATTCCCAATTCGGGCATTCAGAACATATAGCACGTTGCTGTAAGCAAGCACATTCTCATTCAAAGTTGCAAGTTACTATGTAGGAGCAAGTTTGTATAGGTATGTCAAAGATGCCCAGAACTGAGCTAAACGTTGTATGTCTGCAACTCCTAGAAATAACTTCATGCCCCATCTCCCTTACTTCCAGCTAGTAAGGATCACATAATTCCTAACAAAGTTTTGTCACAGATTCCCAATCCGGGCATTCAGAACATATAGCACGTTGCTGTAAGCAAGCACATTCTCATTCAAAGTTGCAAGTTACTATGTAGGAACAAGTTTGTATAGGTATTTCAAAGATGCCCAGAACTGAGCTAAGCTTGGTATGTGTCCAAGCTCTAGAAATAACTTCATGCCCCATCTCCCTTACTTCCAGCTAGTAAGGATCACATAATTCCTAACAAAGTTTTGACACAGATTCCCAATTCGGGCATTCAGAACATATAGCACGTTGCTGTAAGCAAGCACATTCTCATTCCAAGTAGCAAGTTACTATGTAGGAACAAGTTTGTATAGGTATTTCAAAGATGCCCAGAACTGAGCTAAACGTTTTATGTCTGGAACTCCTAGACATAACTTCATGCCCCATCTCCCTTACTTCCAGCTAGTAAGGATCACATAATTCCTAACAAAGTTTTGACACAGATTCCCAATTCGGGCATTCAGAACATATAGCACGTTGCTGTAAGCAAGCACATTCTCATTCAAAGTTGCAAGTTACTATGTAGGAACAAGTTTGTATAGGTATTTCAAAGATGCCCAGAACTGAGCTAAACGTTGTATGTCTGCAACTCCTAGAAGTAACTTCATACCCCAACTCCCTTACTTCCAGCTAGTAAGGATCACATAATTCCTAACAAAGTTTTGACACAGATTCCCAATTCGGGCATTCAGAACATATAGCACGTTGCTGTAAGCAAGCACATTCTCATTCAAAGTTGCAAGTTACTATGTAGGAACAAGTTTGTATACGACAATCAAAGATGCCCAGAGCTGAACTAAACTTGGTATGTGTCCAACCTCTAGAAATAACTTCATGCCCCAACTCCCTTACTTCCAGCTAGTAAGGATCACATAATTCCTAACAAAGTTTTGACACAGATTCCCAATTCGGGCATTCAGAACATATAGCACGTTGCTGTAAGCAAGCACATTCTCATTCAAAGTTGCAAGTTACTATGTAGGAACAAGTTTGTATAGGTATTTCAAAGATGCCCAGAACTGAGCTAAACGTTGTATGTCTCCAACTCCTAGAAATAACTTCATGCCCCATCTCCCTTACTTCCAGCTAGTAAGGATCACATAATTCCTAACAAAGTTTTGACACAGATTCCCAATTCGGGCATTCAGAACATATAGCACGTTGCTGTAAGCAAGCACATTCTCATTCAAAGTTGCAAGTTACTATGTAGGAACAAGTGTGTATAGGTATTTCAAAGATGCCCAGAACTGAGCTAAACGTAGTATGTCTCCAACTCCTAGAAATAACTTCATGCCCCATCTCCCTTACTTCCATCTAGTAAGGATCACATAATTCCTAACAAAGATTTGACACAGATTCCCAATTCGGGCATTCAGAACATATAGCACGTTGCTGTAAGCAAGCACATTCTCATTCAAAGTTGCAAGTTACTATGTAGGAACAAGTTTGTATAGGTATTTCAAAGATGCCCAGAACTGAGCTAAACGTTGTATGTCTGCAACGCCTAGAAATAACATCATGCCCCATCTCCCTTACTTCCAGCTAGTAAGGATCACATAATTCCTAAAAAAGTTTTGACACAGATTCCCAATTCGGGCATTCAGAACATAAAGCACGTTGCTGTAAGCAAGCACATTCTCATTCAAAGTTGCAAGTTACTATGTAGGAACAAGTTTGTATAGGTATTTCAAAGATGCCCAGAACTGAGCTAAAGTGGGTATGTCTACAACTCCTAGAAATAACTTCATGCCCCATCTCCCTTACTTCCAGCTAGTAAGGATCACATAATTCCTAACAAAGTTTTGACACAGATTCCCAATTCGGGCATTCAGAACATATAGCACGTTGCTGTAAGCAAGCACATTCTCATTCAAAGTTGCAAGTTACTATGTAGGAACAAGTTTGTATAGGTATTTCAAAGATGCCCAGAACTGAGCTAAACGTTGTATGTCTGCAACTCCTAGAAGTAACTTCATACCCCAACTCCCTTACTTCCAGCTAGTAAGGATCACATAATTCCTAACAAAGTTTTGACACAGATTCCCAATTCGGGCATTCAGAACATATAGCACGTTGCTGTAAGCAAGCACATTCTCATTCAAAGTTGCAAGTTACTATGTAGGAACAAGTTTGTATACGACAATCAAAGATGCCCAGAGCTGAACTAAACTTGGTATGTGTCCAACCTCTAGAAATAACTTCATGCCCCAACTCCCTTACTTCCAGCTAGTAAGGATCACATAATTCCTAACAAAGTTTTGACACAGATTCCCAATTCGGGCATTCAGAACATATAGCACGTTGCTGTAAGCAAGCACATTCTCATTCAAAGTTGCAAGTTACTATGTAGGAACAAGTTTGTATAGGTATTTCAAAGATGCCCAGAACTGAGCTAAACGTTGTATGTCTCCAACTCCTAGAAATAACTTCATGCCCCATCTCCCTTACTTCCAGCTAGTAAGGATCACATAATTCCTAACAAAGTTTTGACACAGATTCCCAATTCGGGCATTCAGAACATATAGCACGTTGCTGTAAGCAAGCACATTCTCATTCAAAGTTGCAAGTTACTATGTAGGAACAAGTGTGTATAGGTATTTCAAAGATGCCCAGAACTGAGCTAAACGTAGTATGTCTCCAACTCCTAGAAATAACTTCATGCCCCATCTCCCTTACTTCCATCTAGTAAGGATCACATAATTCCTAACAAAGATTTGACACAGATTCCCAATTCGGGCATTCAGAACATATAGCACGTTGCTGTAAGCAAGCACATTCTCATTCAAAGTTGCAAGTTACTATGTAGGAACAAGTTTGTATAGGTATTTCAAAGATGCCCAGAACTGAGCTAAACGTTGTATGTCTGCAACGCCTAGAAATAACATCATGCCCCATCTCCCTTACTTCCAGCTAGTAAGGATCACATAATTCCTAAAAAAGTTTTGACACAGATTCCCAATTCGGGCATTCAGAACATAAAGCACGTTGCTGTAAGCAAGCACATTCTCATTCAAAGTTGCAAGTTACTATGTAGGAACAAGTTTGTATAGGTATTTCAAAGATGCCCAGAACTGAGCTAAAGTGGGTATGTCTACAACTCCTAGAAATAACTTCATGCCCCATCTCCCTTACTTCCAGCTAGTAAGGATCACATAATTCCTAACAATGTTTTGACACAGATTCCCAATTCGGGCATTCAGAACATATAGCACGTTGCTGTAAGCAAGCACATTCTAATTCTAAGAAGCAAGTTACTATGTAGGAACAAGTTTGTATAGGTATTTCAAAGATGCCCAGAACTGAGCTAAAGTGGGTATGTGTCCAACTCCTAGAAATAACTTCATGCCCCATCTCCCTTACTTCCAGCTAGTAAGGATCACATAATTCCTAACAAAGTTTTGACACAGATTCCCAATTCGGGCATTCAGAACATATAGCACGTTGCTGCAAGCAAGCACATTCTCATTCAAAGATGCAAGTTACTATGTAGGAACAAGTTTGTATAGGTATTTCAAAGATGCCCAGAACTGAGCTAAACGTTGTATGTCTCCAACTCCTAGAAATAACTTCAGGCCCCATCTCCCTTACTTCCAGCTAGTAAGGATCACATAATTCCTAACAAAGTTTTGACACAGATTCCCAATTCGGGCATTCAGAACATATAGCACGTTGCTGTAAGCAAGCACATTCTCATTCTAAGAAGCAAGTTACTATGTAGGAACAAGTTTGTATAGGACTTTGAAAGATGCCCAGAACTGAGCTCAAGTGGGTATGTGTCCAACTCCTAGAAATAACTTCATGCCCCATCTCCCTTACTTCCAGCTAGTAAGGATCACATAATTCCTAACAAAGTTTTGACACAGATTCCCAATTCGGGCATTCAGAACATATAGCACGTTGCTGTAAGCAAGCACATTCTCATTCAAAGTTGCAAGTTACTATGTAGGAACAAGTTTGTATAGGTATTTCAAAGATGCCCAGAACTGAGCTAAACGTTGTATGTCTGCAACGCCTAGAAATAACTTCATGCCCCATCTCCCTTACTTCCAGCTAGTAAGGATCACATAATTCCTAACAAAGTTTTGACACTGATTCCCAATTCGGGCATTCAGAATATATAGCACGTTGCTGCAAGCAAGCAAATTCTCATTCAAAGATGCAAGTTACTATGTAGGAACAAGTTTGTATAGGTATTTCAAAGATGCCCAGAACTGAGCCAAAAGTTGTATGTCTCCAACTCCTAGAAATAACTTCAGGCCCCATCTCCCTTACTTCCAGCTAGTAAGGATCACATAATTCCTAACAAGATTTGACACAGATTCCCAATTCGGGCATTCAGAACATATAGCACGTTGCTGTAAGCAAGCACATTCTCATTCAAAGTTGCAATTTCCTATGTAGGAACAAGTTTGTATAGGTATTTCAAAGATGCCCAGAACTGAGCTAAACGTTGTATGTCTGCAACTCCTAGAAATAACTTCATGCCCCATCTCCCTTACTTCCATCTAGTAAGTATCACATAATTCCTAACAATGTTTTGACACAGATTCCCAATTCGGGCATTCAGAACATATAGCACGTTGCTGTAAGCAAGCACATTCTCATTCAAAGTTGCAAGTTACTATGTAGGAACAAGTTTGTATAGGTATTTCAAAGATGCCCAGAACTGAGCTAAACGTTGTATGTTTGCAACTCCTAGAAATAACTTCATGCCCCATCTCCCTTACTTCCAGCTAGTAAGGATCACATAATTCCTAACAAAGTTTTGACACAGATTCCCAATTCGGGCATTCAGAACATATAGCACGTTGCTGTAAGCAAGCACATTCTCATTCAAAGTTGCAAGTTACTATGTAGGAACAAGTTTGTATAGGTATTTCAACGATGCCCAGAACTGAGCTAAACGTTGTATGTCTGCAACTCCTAGAAATAACTTCATGCCCCATCTCCCTTACTTCCAGCTAGTAAGGATCACATAATTCCTAACAAAATTTTGACACAGATTCCCAATTCGGGCATTCAGAACATATAGCACGTTGCTGTAAGCAAGCACATTCTCATTCAAAGTTGCAAGTTACTGTGTAGGAACAAGTTTGCATAGGTATTTCAAAGATGCCCAATACTGAGCTAAACTTGGTATGTCTCCAACTCCTAGAAATAACTTCATGCCCCATCTCCCTTACTTCCAGCTAGTAAGGATCACATAATTCCTAACAAAGTTTTGACACAGATTTCCAATTCGGGCATTCAGAACATATAGCACGTTGCTGTAAGCAAGCACATTCTCATTCTAAGAAGCAAGTTACTATGTAGGAACAACTTTGTATAGGTACTTCTAAGATGCCCAGAACTGAGCTAAAGTGGGTATGTGTCCAACTCCTAGAAATAACTTCATGCCCCATCTCCCTTACTTCCAGCTAGTAATGATCACATAATTCCTAACAAAGTTTTGACACAGATTCCCTATTCGGGCATTCAGAACATATAGCACGTTGCTGTAAGCAAGCACATTCTAATTCAAAGTTGCAAGTTACTATGTAGGAACAAGTTTGTATAGGTATTTCAAAGATGCCAAGAACTGAGCTAAAGTGGGTATGTGTCCAACTCCTAGAAATAACTTCATGCCCCATCTCCCTTCCTTCCAGCTAGTAAGGATCACATAATTCCTAACAAAGTTTTGACACAGATTCCCAATTCGGGCATTCAGAACATATAGCACGTTGCTGTAAGCAAGCACATTCTCATTCAAAGATGCAAGTTACTATGTAGGAACAAGTTTGTATAGGACTTTCAAAGATGCCCAGAACTGAGCTGAAGTGTGTATGTCTCCAACTCCTAGAAATAACTTCATGCCCCATCTCCCTTACTTCCAGCTAGTGAGGATCACATAATTCCGAACAATGTTTTGACACAGATTCCCAATTCGGGCATTCAGAACATATAGCACGTTGCTGTAAGCAAGCACATTCTCATTCTAAGAAGCAAGTTACTATGTAGGAACAAGTTTGTATAGGTATTTCAAAAATTCCCAGAACTGAGCTAAAGTGGGTATTTGTCCAACTCCTAGAAATAACTTCCTGCCCCATCTAGCTTACTTCCAGCTAGTAAGGATCACATAATTCCTAACAAAGTTTTGTCACAGATTACCAATCCGGGCATTGAGAACATATAGCACGTTGCTGTAAGCAAGCACATTCTCATTCAAAGTTGCAAGTTACTATGTAGGAACAAGTTTGTATAGGTATTTCAAAGATGCCCAGAACTGAGCTAAACGTTGTATGTCTGCAACGCCTAGAAATAACTTCATGCCCCATCTCCCTTACTTCCAGCTAGTAAGGATCACATAATTCCTAACAAAGTTTTGACACAGATTCCCAATTCGGGCATTCAGAACATATAGCACGTTGCTGTAAGCAAGCACATTCTCATTCAAAGTTGCAAGTTACTATGTAGGAACAAGTTTGTATAGGTATTTCAAAGACGCCCAGAACTGAGCTAAACGTTGTATGTCTGCAACTCCTAGAAATAACTTCATGCCCCATCTCCCTTCCTTCCAGCTAGTAAGGATCACATAATTCCTAACAAAGTTTTGACACAGATTCCCAATTCGGGCATTCAGAACATACAGCACGTTGCTGTAAGCAAGCACATTCTCATTCAAAGATGCAAGTTACTATGTAGGAACAAGTTTGTATAGGACTTTCAATGATGCCCAGAACTGAGCTTAACGTTGTATGTCTCCAACTCCTAGAAATAACTTCAGGCCCCATCTCCCTTACTTCCAGCTAGTAAGGATCACATAATTCCTAACAAAGTTTTGACACAGATTCCCAATTCGGGCATTCAGAACATATAGCACGTTGCTGTAGCAAGCACATTCTCATTCAAAGATGCAAGTTACTATGTAGGAACAAGTTTGTACAGGACTTTCAAAGATGCCCAGAACTGAGCTGAATTGTGTATGTCTCCAACTCCTAGAAATAACTTCATGCCCCATCTCCCTTACTTCCAGCTAGTGAGGATCACATAATTCCGAACAAAGTTTTGACACAGATTCCCAATTCGGGCATTCAGAACATATAGCACGTTGCTGTAAGCAAGCACATTCTCATTCTAAGAAGCAAGTTACTATGTAGGAACAAGTTTGTATAGGTATTTCAAAGATGCCCAGAACTGAGCTAAACTTAGTATGTGTCCAACCTCTAGAAATAACTTCATGCCCCATCTCCCTTACTTCCAGCTAGTAAGGATCACATAATTCCTAACAAAATTTTGACACAGATTCCCAATTCGGGCATTCAGAACATATAGCACGTTGCTGTAAGCAAGCACATTCTCATTCAATGTTGCAAGTTACTATGTAGGAACAAGTTTGTATAGGTATTTCAAAGATGCCCAGAACTGAGCTAAACGTTGTATGTCTGCAACTCCTAGAAATAACTTCATGCCCCATCTCCCTTACTTCTAGCTAGTAAGGATCACATAATTCCTAACAAAGTTTTGACACAGATTCCCAATTCGGGCATTCAGAACATATAGCACGTTGCTGTAAGCAAGCACATTCTCATTCAAAGTTGCAAGTTACTATGTAGGAACAAGTTTGTATAGGTATTTCAAAGATGCCCAGAACTGAGCTAAACGTTGTATGTCTCCAACTCCTAGAAATAACTTCATGCCCCATCTCCCTTACTTCCAGCTAGTAAGGATCACATAATTCCTAACAAAGATTTGACACAGATTCCCAATTCGAGGATTCAGAACATATAGCACGTTGCTGTAAGCAAGCACATTCTCATTCAAAGTTGCAAGTTACTATGTAGGAACAAGGCTGTATAGGTATTTCAAAGAAGCCCAGAAGTGTGCTAAACGTTGTATGTCTGCAACTCCTAGAAATAACTTCATGCTCCATCTCCCTTACTTCCATCTAGTAAGGATCACATAATTCCTAACAAAGTTTTGACACAGATTCCCAATTCGGGCATTCAGAACATATAGCACGTTGCTGTAAGCAAGCACATTCTCATTCAAATTTGCAAGTTACTATGTAGGAACAAGTGTGTATAGGTATTTCAAAGATGCCCAGAACTGAGCTAAACGTTGTATGTCTGCAACTCCTAGAAATAACTTCATGCTCCATCTCCTTTACTTCCAGCTAGTAAGGATCACATAATTCCTAACAAAGTTTTGACACAGATTCCCAATTCGGGCATTCAGAACATATAGCACGTTGCTGTAAGCAAGCACATTCTCATTCAAAGTTGCAAGTTACTATGTAGGAACAAGTTTGTATAGGTATTTCAAAGATGCCCAGAACTGAGCTAAACGTTGTATGTCTGCAACTCCTAGAAATAACTTCATGCCCCATCTCCCTTCCTTCCAGCTAGTAAGGATCACATAATTCCTAACAAAGTTTTGACACAGATTCCCAATTCGGGCATTCAGAACATATAGCACGTTGCTGTAAGCAAGCACATTCTCATTCAAAGTTGCAAGTTACTATGTAGGAACAAGTTTGTATAGGTATTTCAAAGATGCCCAGAACTGAGCTAAACGTTGTATGTCTGCAACTCCTAGAAATAACTTCATGCCCCATCTCCCTTACTTCCATCTAGTAAGGATCACATAATTCCTAACAAAGTTTTGACACAGATTCCCAATTCGGGCATTCAGAACATATAGCACGTTGCTGTAAGCAAGCACATTCTCATTCAAAGTTGCAAGTTCCTGTGTAGGAACAAGTTTGTATAGGTATTTCAAAGATGCCCAGTACTGAGCTAAACTTGGTATGTCTCCAACTCCTAGAAATAACTTCATGCCCCATCTCACTTACTTCCAGCTAGTAAGGATCACATAATTCCTAACAAAGTTTTGACACAGATTCCCAATTCGGGCATTCAGAACATATAGCACGTTGCTGCAAGCAAGCACATTCTCATTCTAATAAGCAAGTTACTATGTAGGAAAAACTTTGTATAGGTATTTCAAAGATGCCCAGAACTGAGCTAAAGTGGGTATGTGTCCAACTCCTAGAAATAACTTCATGCCCCATCTCTCTTCCTTCCAGCTAGTAAGGATCACATAATTCCTAACAAAGTTTTGACACAGATTCCCAATTCGGGCATTCAGAACATATAGCACGTTGCTGTAAGCAAGCACATTCTCATTCAAAGATGCAGGTTACTATGTAGGAACAAGTTTGTATAGGACTTTCAAAGATGCCCAGAACTGAGCTGAAGTGTGTATGTCTCCAACTCCTAGAAATAACTTCATGCCCCATCTCCCTTACTTCCAGCTAGTGAGGATCACATAATTCCGAACAATGTTTTGACACAGATTCCCAATTCGGGCATTCAGAACATATAGCACGTTGCTGTAAGCAAGCACATTCTCATTCAAAGTTGCAAGTTACTATGTAGGAACAAGTGTGTATAGGTATTTCAAAGATGCCCAGAACTGAGCTAAACGTTGTATGTCTCCAACTCCTAGAAATAACTTCATGCCCCATCTCCCTTACTTCCATCTAGTAAGGATCACATAATTCCTAACAAAGTTTTGACACAGATTCCCAATTCGGGCATTCAGAACATATAGCACGTTGCTGTAAGCAAGCACATTCTCATTCAAAGTCGCAAGTTACTATGTAGGAACAAGTTTGTATAGGTATTTCAAAGATGCCCAGAACTGAGCTAAACGTTGTATGTCTGCAACGCCTAGAAATAACTTCATGCCCCATCTCCCTTACTTCCAGCTAGTAAGGATCACATAATTCCTAACAAAGTTTTGACACAGATTCCCAATTCGGGCATTCAGAACATATAGCACGTTGCTGTAAGCAAGCACATTCTCATTCAAAGATGCAAGTTACTATGTAGGAACAAGTTTGTATAGGACTTTCAATGATGCCCAGAACTGAGCTTAACGTTGTATGTCTCCAACTCCTAGAAATAACTTCATGCCCCATCTCCCTTACTTCCAGCTAGTAAGGATCACATAATTCCTAACAAAGTTTTGACACAGATTCCCAATTCGGGCACTCAGAACATATAGCACGTTGCTGTAAGCAAGCACATTCTCATTCTAAGAAGCAAGTTACTATGTAGGAACAAGTTTGTATAGGTATTTCAAAAATTCCCAGAACTGAGCTAAAGTGGGTATTTGTCCAACTCCTAGAAATAACTTCCTGCCCCATCTAGCTTACTTCCAGCTAGTAAGGATCACATAATTCCTAACAAAGTTTTGTCACAGATTCCCAATCCGGGCATTCAGAACATATAGCACGTTGCTGTAAGCAAGCACATTCTCATTCAAAGTTGCAAGTTACTATGTAGGAACAAGTTTGTATAGGTATTTCAAAGATGCCCAGAACTGAGCTAAACGTTGTATGTCTCCAACTCCTAGAAATAACTTCATGCCCCATCTCCCTTACTTCCAGCTAGTAAGGATCACATAATTCCTAACAAAGTTTTGACACAGATTCCCAATTCGGGCATTCAGAACATATAGCACGTTGCTGTAAGCAAGCACATTCTCATTCAAAGTTGCAAGTTACTATGTAGGAACAAGTGTGTATAGGTATTTCAAAGATGCCCAGAACTGAGCTAAACGTTGTATGTCTCCAACTCCTAGAAATAACTTCATGCCCCATCTCCCTTACTTCCAGCTAGTAAGGATCACATAATTCCTAACAAAGTTTTGACACAGATTCCCAATTCGGGCATTCAGAACATATAGCACGTTGCTGTAGCAAGCACATTCTCATTCAAAGATGCAAGTTACTATGTAGGAACAAGTTTGTATAGGACTTTCAAAGATGCCCAGAACTGAGCTGAATTGTGTATGTCTCCAACTCCTAGAAATAACTTCATGCCCCATCTCCCTTACTTCCAGCTAGTGAGGATCACATAATTCCGAACAAAGTTTTGACACAGATTCCCAATTCGGGCATTCAGAACATATAGCACGTTGCTGTAAGCAAGCACATTCTCATTCTAAGAAGCAAGTTACTATGTAGGAACAAGTTTGTATAGGTATTTCAAAGATGCCCAGAACTGAGCTAAACTTAGTATGTGTCCAACCTCTAGAAATAACTTCATGCCCCATCTCCCTTACTTCCAGCTAGTAAGGATCACATAATTCCTAACAAAGTTTTGACACAGATTCCCAATTCGGGCATTCAGAACATATAGCACGTTGCTGTAAGCAAGCACATTCTCATTCCAAGTAGCAAGTTACTATGTAGGAACAAGTTTGTATAGTTATTTCAAAGATGCCCAGAACTGAGCTAAACTTAGTATGTGTCCAACCTCTAGAAATAGCTTCATGCCCCATCTCCCTTACTTCCAGCTAGTAAGGATCACATAATTCCTAACAAAATTTTGACACAGATTCCCAATTCGGGCATTCAGAACATATAGCACGTTGCTGTAAGCAAGCACATTCTCATTCAATGTTGCAAGTTACTATGTAGGAACAAGTTTGTATAGGTATTTCAAAGATGCCCAGAACTGAGCTAAACGTTGTATGTCTGCAACTCCTAGAAATAACTTCATGCCCCATCTCCCTTACTTCCAGCTAGTAAGGATCACATAATTCCTAACAAAGTTTTGACACAGATTCCCAATTCGGGCATTCAGAACATATAGCACGTTGCTGTAAGCAAGCACATTCTCATTCAAAGTTGCAAGTTACTATGTAGGAACAAGTTTGTATAGGTATTTCAAAGATGCCCAGAACTGAGCTAAACGTTGTATGTCTCCAACTCCTAGAAATAACTTCATGCCCCATCTCCCTTACTTCCAGCTAGTAAGGATCACATAATTCCTAACAAAGATTTGACACAGATTCCCAATTCGAGGATTCAGAACATATAGCACGTTGCTGTAAGCAAGCACATTCTCATTCAAAGTTGCAAGTTACTATGTAGGAACAAGGTTGTATAGGTATTTCAAAGATGCCCAGAACTGAGCTAAACGTTGTATGTCTGCAACTCCTAGAAATAACTTCATGCTCCATCTCCCTTACTTCCATCTAGTAAGGATCACATAATTCCTAACAAAGTTTTGACACAGATTCCCAATTCGGGCATTCAGAACATATAGCACGTTGCTGTAATCAAGCACATTCTCATTCAAAGTTGCAAGTTACTATGTAGGAACAAGTTTGTATAGGTATTTCAAAGATGCCCAGAACTGAGCTAAACGTTGTATGTCTGCAACTCCTAGAAATAAGTTCATGCCCCATCTCCCTTACTTCCAGCTAGTGAGGATCACATAATTCCGAACAACGTTTTGACACAGATTCCCAATTCTGGCATTCAGAACATATAGCACGTTGCTGTAAGCAAGCACATTCTCATTCTAAGAAGCAAGTTACTATGTAGGAACAAGTTTGTATAGGTATTTCAAAAATTCCCAGAACTGAGCTAAAGTGGGTATGTGTCCAACTCCTAGAAATATCTTCATGCCCCATCTCCCTTACTTCCAGCTAGTAAGGATCACATAATTCCTAACAAAGTTTTGACACAGATTCCCAATTCGGGCATTCAGAACATATAGCACGTTGCTGTAAGCAAGCACATTCTCATTCAAAGATGCAGGTTACTATGTAGGAACAAGTTTGTATAGGACTTTCAAAGATGCCCAGAACTGAGCTGAAGTGTGTATGTCTCCAACTCCTAGAAATAACTTCATGCCCCATCTCCCTTACTTCCAGCTAGTGAGGATCACATAATTCCGAACAATGTTTTGACACAGATTCCCAATTCGGGCATTCAGAACATATAGCACGTTGCTGTAAGCAAGCACATTCTCATTCTAAGAAGCAAGTTACTATGTAGGAACAAGTTTGTATAGGTATTTCAAAAATTCCCAGAACTGAGCTAAAGTGGGTATTTGTCCAACTCCTAGAAATAACTTCATGCCCCAACTCCCTTACTTCCAGCTAGTAAGGATCACATAATTCCTAACAAAGTTTTGTCACAGATTCCCAATCCGGGCATTCAGAACATATAGCACGTTGCTGTAAGCAAGCACATTCTCATTCAAAGTTGCAAGTTACTATGTAGGAACAAGTTTGTATAGGTATTTCAAAGATGCCCAGAACTGAGCTAAACGTTGTATGTCTCCAACTCCTAGAAATAACTTCATGCCCATCTCCCTTACTTCCAGCCAGTAAGGATCACATAATTCCTAACAAAGTTTTGACACAGATTCCCAATTCGGGCATTCAGAACATATAGCACGTTGCTGTAAGCAAGCACATTCTCATTCAAAGTTGCAAGTTACTATGTAGGAACAAGTGTGTATAGGTATTTCAAAGATGCCCAGAACTGAGCTAAACGTTGTATGTCTCCAACTCCTAGAAATAACTTCATGCCCCATCTCCCTTACTTCCATCTAGTAAGGATCACATAATTCCTAACAAAGTTTTGACACAGATTCCCAATTCGGGCATTCAGAACATATAGCACGTTGCTGTAAGCAAGCACATTCTCATTCAAAGTCGCAAGTTACTATGTAGGAACAAGTTTGTATAGGTATTTCAAAGATGCCCAGAACTGAGCTAAACGTTGTATGTCTGCAACGCCTAGAAATAACTTCATGCCCCATCTCCCTTACTTCCAGCTAGTAAGGATCACATAATTCCTAACAAAGTTTTGACACAGATTCCCAATTCGGGCATTCAGAACATATAGCACGTTGCTGTAAGCAAGCACATTCTCATTCAAAGATGCAAGTTACTATGTAGGAACAAGTTTGTATAGGACTTTCAATGATGCCCAGAACTGAGCTTAACGTTGTATGTCTCCAACTCCTAGAAATAACTTCATGCCCCATCTCCCTTACTTCCAGCTAGTAAGGATCACATAATTCCTAACAAAGTTTTGACACAGATTCCCAATTCGGGCATTCAGAACATATAGCACGTTGCTGTAGCAAGCACATTCTCATTCAAAGATGCAAGTTACTATGTAGGAACAAGTTTGTATAGGACTTTCAAAGATGCCCAGAACTGAGCTGAATTGTGTATGTCTCCAACTCCTAGAAATAACTTCATGCCCCATCTCCCTTACTTCCAGCTAGTGAGGATCACATAATTCCGAACAAAGTTTTGACACAGATTCCCAATTCGGGCATTCAGAACATATAGCACGTTGCTGTAAGCAAGCACATTCTCATTCCAAGTAGCAAGTTACTATGTAGGAACAAGTTTGTATAGGTATTTCAAAGATGCCCAGAACTGAGCTAAACTTAGTATGTGTCCAACCTCTAGAAATAACTTCATGCCCCATCTCCCTTACTTCCAGCTAGTAAGGATCACATAATTCCTAATAAAATTTTGACACAGATTCCCAATTCGGGCATTCAGAACATATAGCACGTTGCTGTAAGCAAGCACATTCTCATTCAATGTTGCAAGTTACTATGTAGGAACAAGTTTGTATAGGTATTTCAAAGATGCCCAGAACTGAGCTAAACGTTGTATGTCTGCAACTCCTAGAAATAACTTCATGCCCCATCTCCCTTACTTCCATCTAGTAAGGATCACATAATTCCTAACAAAGTTTTGACACAGATTCCCAATTCGGGCATTCAGAACATATAGCACGTTGCTGTAAGCAAGCACATTCTCATTCAAAGTTGCAAGTTACTATGTAGGAACAAGTTTGTATAGGTATTTCAAAGATGCCCAGAACTGAGCTAAACGTTGTATGTCTCCAACTCCTAGAAATAACTTCATGCCCCATCTCCCTTACTTCCAGCTAGTAAGGATCACATAATTCCTAACAAAGATTTGACACAGATTCCCAATTCGAGGATTCAGAACATATAGCACGTTGCTGTAAGCAAGCACATTCTCATTCAAAGTTGCAAGTTACTATGTAGGAACAAGGTTGTATAGGTATTTCAAAGATGCCCAGAACTGAGCTAAACGTTGTATGTCTGCAACTCCTAGAAATAACTTCATGCCCCATCTCCCTTACTTCCAGCTAGTAAGGATCACATAATTCCTAACAAAGTTTTGACACAGATTCCCAATTCGGGCATTCAGAACATATAGCACGTTGCTGTAAGCAAGCACATTCTCATTCAAAGTTGCAAGTTACTATGTAGGAACAAGTTTGTATAGGTATTTCAAAGATGCCCAGAACTGAGCTAAACGTTGTATGTCTGCAACTCCTAGAAATAAGTTCATGCCCCATCTCCCTTACTTCCAGCTAGTGAGGATCACATAATTCCGAACAAAGTTTTGACACAGATTCCCAATTCGGGCATTCAGAACATATAGCACGTTGCTGTAAGCAAGCACATTCTCATTCTAAGAAGCAAGTTACTATGTAGGAACAAGTTTGTATAGGTATTTCAAAAATTCCCAGAACTGAGCTAAAGTGGGTATGTGTCCAACTCCTAGAAATATCTTCATGCCCCATCTCCCTTACTTCCAGCTAGTAAGGATCACATAATTCCTAACAAAGTTTTGAAAACAGATTCCCAATTCGGGCATTCAGAACATATAGCACGTTGCTGTAAGCAAGCACATTCTCATTCAAAGATGCAGGTTACTATGTAGGAACAAGTTTGTATAGGACTTTCAAAGATGCCCAGAACTGAGCTGAAGTGTGTATGTCTCCAACTCCTAGAAATAACTTCATGCCCCATCTCCCTTACTTCCAGCTAGTGAGGATCACATAATTCCGAACAATGTTTTGACACAGATTCCCAATTCGGGCATTCAGAACATATAGCACGTTGCTGTAAGCAAGCACATTCTCATTCTAAGAAGCAAGTTACTATGTAGGAACAAGTTTGTATAGGTATTTCAAAAATTCCCAGAACTGAGCTAAAGTGGGTATTTGTCCAACTCCTAGAAATAACTTCCTGCCCCATCTAGCTTACTTCCAGCTAGTAAGGATCACATAATTCCTAACAAAGTTTTGTCACAGATTCCCAATCCGGGCATTCAGAACATATAGCACGTTGCTGTAAGCAAGCACATTCTCATTCAAAGTTGCAAGTTACTATGTAGGAACAAGTTTGTATAGGTATTTCAAAGATGCCCAGAACTGAGCTAAACGTTGTATGTCTCCAACTCCTAGAAATAACTTCATGCCCCATCTCCCTTACTTCCAGCTAGTAAGGATCACATAATTCCTAACAAAGTTTTGACACAGATTCCCAATTCGGGCATTCAGAACATATAGCACGTTGCTGTAAGCAAGCACATTCTCATTCAAAGTTGCAAGTTACTATGTAGGAACAAGTGTGTATAGGTATTTCAAAGATGCCCAGAACTGAGCTAAACGTTGTATGTCTCCAACTCCTAGAAATAACTTCATGCCCCATCTCCCTTACTTCCATCTAGTAAGGATCACATAATTCCTAACAAAGTTTTGACACAGATTCCCAATTCGGGCATTCAGAACATATAGCACGTTGCTGTAAGCAAGCACATTCTCATTCAAAGTCGCAAGTTACTATGTAGGAACAAGTTTGTATAGGTATTTCAAAGATGCCCAGAACTGAGCTAAACGTTGTATGTCTGCAACGCCTAGAAATAACTTCATGCCCCATCTCCCTTACTTCCAGCTAGTAAGGATCACATAATTCCTAACAAAGTTTTGACACAGATTCCCAATTCGGGCATTCAGAACATATAGCACGTTGCTGTAAGCAAGCACATTCTCATTCAAAGATGCAAGTTACTATGTAGGAACAAGTTTGTATAGGACTTTCAATGATGCCCAGAACTGAGCTTAACGTTGTATGTCTTCAACTCCTAGAAATAACTTCATGCCCCATCTCCCTTACTTCCAGCTAGTGAGGATCACATAATTCCGAACAAAGTTTTGACACAGATTCCCAATTCGGGCATTCAGAACATATAGCACGTTGCTGTAAGCAAGCACATTCTCATTCAAAGTTGCAAGTTACTATGTAGGAACAAGTTTGTATAGGTATTTCAAAGATGCCCAGAACTGAGCTAAACTTAGTATGTCTCCAACTCCTAGAAATAACTTCATGCCCCATCTCCCTTACTTCCATCTAGTAAGGATCACATAATTCCTAACAAAGTTTTGACACAGATTCCCAATTCGGGCATTCAGAACATATAGCACGTTGCTGTAAGCAAGCACATTCTCATTCAAAGTCGCAAGTTACTATGTAGGAACAAGTTTGTATAGGTATTTCAAAGATGCCCAGAACTGAGCTAAACGTTGTATGTCTGCAACGCCTAGAAATAACTTCATGCCCCATCTCCCTTACTTCCAGCTAGTAAGGATCACATAATTCCTAACAAAGTTTTGACACAGATTCCCAATTCGGGCATTCAGAACATATAGCACGTTGCTGTAAGCAAGCACATTCTCATTCAAAGATGCAAGTTACTATGTAGGAACAAGTTTGTATAGGACTTTCAATGATGCCCAGAACTGAGCTTAACGTTGTATGTCTTCAACTCCTAGAAATAACTTCATGCCCCATCTCCCTTACTTCCAGCTAGTGAGGATCACATAATTCCGAACAAAGTTTTGACACAGATTCCCAATTCGGGCATTCAGAACATATAGCACGTTGCTGTAAGCAAGCACATTCTCATTCTAAGAAGCAAGTTACTATGTAGGAACAAGTTTGTATAGGTATTTCAAAAATTCCCAGAACTGAGCTAAAGTGGGTATGTGTCCAACTCCTAGAAATATCTTCATGCCCCATCTCCCTTACTTCCAGCTAGTAAGGATCACATAATTCCTAACAAAGTTTTGACAACAGATTCCCAATTCGGGCATTCAGAACATATAGCACGTTGCTGTAAGCAAGCACATTCTCATTCAAAGATGCAGGTTACTATGTAGGAACAAGTTTGTATAGGACTTTCAAAGATGCCCAGAACTGAGCTGAAGTGTGTATGTCTCCAACTCCTAGAAATAACTTCATGCCCCATCTCCCTTACTTCCAGCTAGTGAGGATCACATAATTCCGAACAATGTTTTGACACAGATTCCCAATTCGGGCATTCAGAACATATAGCACGTTGCTGTAAGCAAGCACATTCTCATTCTAAGAAGCAAGTTACTATGTAGGAACAAGTTTGTATAGGTATTTCAAAAATTCCCAGAACTGAGCTAAAGTGGGTATTTGTCCAACTCCTAGAAATAACTTCCTGCCCCATCTAGCTTACTTCCAGCTAGTAAGGATCACATAATTCCTAACAAAGTTTTGTCACAGATTCCCAATCCGGGCATTCAGAACATATAGCACGTTGCTGTAAGCAAGCACATTCTCATTCAAAGTTGCAAGTTACTATGTAGGAACAAGTTTGTATAGGTATTTCAAAGATGCCCAGAACTGAGCTAAACGTTGTATGTCTCCAACTCCTAGAAATAACTTCATGCCCCATCTCCCTTACTTCCAGCTAGTAAGGATCACATAATTCCTAACAAAGTTTTGACACAGATTCCCAATTCGGGCATTCAGAACATATAGCACGTTGCTGTAAGCAAGCACATTCTCATTCAAAGTTGCAAGTTACTATGTAGGAACAAGTGTGTATAGGTATTTCAAAGATGCCCAGAACTGAGCTAAACGTTGTATGTCTCCAACTCCTAGAAATAACTTCATGCCCCATCTCCCTTACTTCCATCTAGTAAGGATCACATAATTCCTAACAAAGTTTTGACACAGATTCCCAATTCGGGCATTCAGAACATATAGCACGTTGCTGTAAGCAAGCACATTCTCATTCAAAGTCGCAAGTTACTATGTAGGAACAAGTTTGTATAGGTATTTCAAAGATGCCCAGAACTGAGCTAAACGTTGTATGTCTGCAACGCCTAGAAATAACTTCATGCCCCATCTCCCTTACTTCCAGCTAGTAAGGATCACATAATTCCTAACAAAGTTTTGACACAGATTCCCAATTCGGGCATTCAGAACATATAGCACGTTGCTGTAAGCAAGCACATTCTCATTCAAAGATGCAAGTTACTATGTAGGAACAAGTTTGTATAGGACTTTCAATGATGCCCAGAACTGAGCTTAACGTTGTATGTCTTCAACTCCTAGAAATAACTTCATGCCCCATCTCCCTTACTTCCAGCTAGTGAGGATCACATAATTCCGAACAAAGTTTTGACACAGATTCCCAATTCGGGCATTCAGAACATATAGCACGTTGCTGTAAGCAAGCACATTCTCATTCTAAGAAGCAAGTTACTATGTAGGAACAAGTTTGTATAGGTATTTCAAAGATGCCCAGAACTGAGCTAAACTTAGTATGTGTCCAACCTCTAGAAATAACTTCATGCCCCATCTCCCTTACTTCCAGCTAGTAAGGATCACATAATTCCTAACAAAGTTTTGACACAGATTTCCAATTCGGGCATTCAGAACATATAGCACGTTGCTGTAAGCAAGCACATTCTCATTCCAAGTAGCAAGTTACTATGTAGGAACAAGTTTGTATAGGTATTTCAAAGATGCCCAGAACTGAGCTAAACTTAGTATGTGTCCAACCTCTAGAAATAACTTCATGCCCCATCTCCCTTACTTCCAGCTAGTAAGGATCACATAATTCCTAGCAAAATTTTGACACAGATTCCCAATTCGGGCATTCAGAACATATAGCACGTTGCTGTAAGCAAGCACATTCTCATTCAAAGTTGCAAGTTACTATGTAGGAACAAGTTTGTATAGGTATTTCAAAGATGCCCAGAACTGAGCTAAACGTTGTATGTCTCCAACTCCTAGAAATAACTTCAAGCCCCATCTCCCTTACTTCCAGCTAGTAAGGATCACATAATTCCTAACAAAGATTTGACACAGATTCCCAATTCGAGGATTCAGAACATATAGCACGTTGCTGTAAGCAAGCACATTCTCATTCAAAGTTGCAAGTTACTATGTAGGAACAAGGTTGTATAGGTATTTCAAAGATGCCCAGAACTGAGCTAAACGTTGTATGTCTGCAACTCCTAGAAATAACTTCATGCTCCATCTCCCTTACTTCCATCTAGTAAGGATCACATAATTCCTAACAAAGTTTTGACACAGATTCCCAATTCGGGCATTCAGAACATATAGCACGTTGCTGTAAGCAAGCACATTCTCATTCAAATTTGCAAGTTACTATGTAGGAACAAGTGTGTATAGGTATTTCAAAGATGCCCAGAACTGAGCTAAACGTTGTATGTCTGCAACTCCTAGAAATAACTTCATGCCCCATCTCCTTTACTTCCAGCTAGTAAGGATCACATATTTCCTAACAAAGATTTGACACAGATTCCCAATTCGGGCATTCAGAACATATAGCACGTTGCTGTAAGCAAGCACATTCTCATTCAAAGTTGCAAGTTACTATGTAGGAACAAGTTTGTATAGGTATTTCAAAGATGCCCAGAACTGAGCTAAACGTTGTATGTCTGCAACTCCTAGAAATAACTTCATGCCCCATCTCCCTTACTTCCAGCTAGTAAGGATCACATAATTCCTAACAAAGTTTTGACACAGATTCCCAATTCGGGCATTCAGAACATATAGCACGTTGCTGTAAGCAAGCACATTCTCATTCAAAGTTGCAAGTTACTATGTAGGAACTAGTTTGTATAGGTATTTCAAAGATGCCCAGAACTGAGCTAAACGTTGTATGTCTGCAACTCCTAGAAATAACTTCATGTCCCATCTCCCTTACTTCCATCTAGTAAGGATCACATAATTCCTAACAAAGTTTTGACACAGATTCCCAATTCGGGCATTCAGAACATATAGCACGTTGCTGTAAGCAAGCACATTCTGATTCAAAGTTGCAAGTTACTATGTAGGAACAAGTTTGTATAGGTATTTCAAAGATGCCCAGAAATGAGCTAAACGTTGTATGTCTGCAACTCCTAGAAATAACTTCATGCCACATCTCCCTTACTTCCAGCTAGTAAGGATCACATAATTCCTAACAAAGTTTTGACACAGATTCCCAATTCGGGCATTCAGAACATATAGCACGTTGCTGTAAGCAAGCACATTCTCATTCAAAGTTGCAAGTTCCTGTGTAGGAACAAGTTTGTATAGGTATTTCAAAGATGCCCAGTACTGAGCTAAACTTGGTATGTCTCCAACTCCTAGAAATAACTTCATGCCCCATCTCACTTACTTCCAGCTAGTAAGGATCACATAATTCCTAACAAAGTTTTGACACAGATTCCCAATTCGGGCATTCAGAACATATAGCACGTTGCTGTAAGCAAGCACATTCTCATTCTAAGAAGCAAGTTAGTATGTAGGAAAAACTTTGTATAGGTATTTCAAAGATGCCCAGAACTGAGCTAAAGTGGGTATGTGTCCAACTCCTAGAAATAACTTCATGCCCCATCTCTCTTCCTTCCAGCTAGTAAGGATCACATAATTCCTAACAAAGTTTTGACACAGATTCCCAATTCGGGCATTCAGAACATATAGCACGTTGCTGTAAGCAAGCACATTCTCATTCAAAGTTGCAAGTTACTATGTAGGAACAAGTGTGTATAGGTATTTCAAAGATGCCCAGAACTGAGCTAAACGTTGTATGTCTCCAACTCCTAGAAATAACTTCATGCCCCATCTCCCTTACTTCCAGCTAGTAAGGATCACATAATTCCTAACAAAGTTTTGACACAGATTCCCAATTCGGGCATTCAGAACATATAGCACGTTGCTGTAGCAAGCACATTCTCATTCAAAGATGCAAGTTACTATGTAGGAACAAGTTTGTATAGGACTTTCAAAGATGCCCAGAACTGAGCTGAATTGTGTATGTCTCCAACTCCTAGAAATAACTTCATGCCCCATCTCCCTTACTTCCAGCTAGTGAGGATCACATAATTCCGAACAAAGTTTTGACACAGATTCCCAATTCGGGCATTCAGAACATATAGCACGTTGCTGTAAGCAAGCACATTCTCATTCTAAGAAGCAAGTTACTATGTAGGAACAAGTTTGTATAGGTATTTCAAAGATGCCCAGAACTGAGCTAAACTTAGTATGTGTCCAACCTCTAGAAATAACTTCATGCCCCATCTCCCTTACTTCCAGCTAGTAAGGATCACATAATTCCTAACAAAGTTTTGACACAGATTCCCAATTCGGGCATTCAGAACATATAGCACGTTGCTGTAAGCAAGCACATTCTCATTCCAAGTAGCAATTTACTATGTAGGAACAAGTTTGTATAGTTATTTCAAAGATGCCCAGAACTGAGCTAAACTTAGTATGTGTCCAACCTCTAGAAATAGCTTCATGCCCCATCTCCCTTACTTCCAGCTAGTAAGGATCACATAATTCCTAACAAAATTTTGACACAGATTCCCAATTCGGGCATTCAGAACATATAGCACGTTGCTGTAAGCAAGCACATTCTCATTCAATGTTGCAAGTTACTATGTAGGAACAAGTTTGTATAGGTATTTCAAAGATGCCCAGAACTGAGCTAAACGTTGTATGTCTGCAACTCCTAGAAATAACTTCATGCCCCATCTCCCTTACTTCCAGCTAGTAAGGATCACATAATTCCTAACAAAGTTTTGACACAGATTCCCAATTCGGGCATTCAGAACATATAGCACGTTGCTGTAAGCAAGCACATTCTCATTCAAAGTTGCAAGTTACTATGTAGGAACAAGTGTGTATAGGTATTTCAAAGATGCCCAGAACTGAGCTAAACGTTGTATGTCTCCAACTCCTAGAAATAACTTCATGCCCCATCTCCCTTACTTCCAGCTAGTAAGGATCACATAATTCCTAACAAAGATTTGACACAGATTCCCAATTCGAGGATTCAGAACATATAGCACGTTGCTGTAAGCAAGCACATTCTCATTCAAAGTTGCAAGTTACTATGTAGGAACAAGGTTGTATAGGTATTTCAAAGATGCCCAGAACTGAGCTAAACGTTGTATGTCTGCAACTCCTAGAAATAACTTCATGCTCCATCTCCCTTACTTCCATCTAGTAAGGATCACATAATTCCTAACAAAGTTTTGACACAGATTCCCAATTCGGGCATTCAGAACATATAGCACGTTGCTGTAAGCAAGCACATTCTCATTCAAAGTTGCAAGTTACTATGTAGGAACAAGTTAGTATAGGTATTTCAAAGATGCCCAGAACTGAGCTAAACGTTGTATGTCTGCAACTCCTAGAAATAAGTTCATGCCCCATCTCCCTTACTTCCAGCTAGTGAGGATCACATAATTCCGAACAACGTTTTGACACAGATTCCCAATTCGGGCATTCAGAACATATAGCACGTTGCTGTAAGCAAGCACATTCTCATTCTAAGAAGCAAGTTACTATGTAGGAACAAGTTTGTATAGGTATTTCAAAAATTCCCAGAACTGAGCTAAAGTGGGTATGTGTCCAACTCCTAGAAATATCTTCATGCCCCATCTCCCTTACTTCCAGCTAGTAAGGATCACATAATTCCTAACAAAGTTTTGACACAGATTCCCAATTCGGGCATTCAGAACATATAGCACGTTGCTGTAAGCAAGCACATTCTCATTCAAAGATGCAGGTTACTATGTAGGAACAAGTTTGTATAGGACTTTCAAAGATGCCCAGAACTGAGCTGAAGTGTGTATGTCTCCAACTCCTAGAAATAACTTCATGCCCCATCTCCCTTACTTCCAGCTAGTGAGGATCACATAATTCCGAACAATGTTTTGACACAGATTCCCAATTCGGGCATTCAGAACATATAGCACGTTGCTGTAAGCAAGCACATTCTCATTCTAAGAAGCAAGTTACTATGTAGGAACAAGTTTGTATAGGTATTTCAAAAATTCCCAGAACTGAGCTAAAGTGGGTGTTTGTCCAACTCCTAGAAATAACTTCCTGCCCCATCTAGCTTACTTCCAGCTAGTAAGGATCACATAATTCCTAACAAAGTTTTGTCACAGATTCCCAATCCGGGCATTCAGAACATATAGCACGTTGCTGTAAGCAAGCACATTCTCATTCAAAGTTGCAAGTTACTATGTAGGAACAAGTTTGTATAGGTATTTCAAAGATGCCCAGAACTGAGCTAAACGTTGTATGTCTCCAACTCCTAGAAATAACTTCATGCCCATCTCCCTTACTTCCAGCCAGTAAGGATCACATAATTCCTAACAAAGTTTTGACACAGATTCCCAATTCGGGCATTCAGAACATATAGCACGTTGCTGTAAGCAAGCACATTCTCATTCAAAGTTGCAAGTTACTATGTAGGAACAAGTGTGTATAGGTATTTCAAAGATGCCCAGAACTGAGCTAAACGTTGTATGTCTCCAACTCCTAGAAATAACTTCATGCCCCATCTCCCTTACTTCCATCTAGTAAGGATCACATAATTCCTAACAAAGTTTTGACACAGATTCCCAATTCGGGCATTCAGAACATATAGCACGTTGCTGTAAGCAAGCACATTCTCATTCAAAGTCGCAAGTTACTATGTAGGAACAAGTTTGTATAGGTATTTCAAAGATGCCCAGAACTGAGCTAAACGTTGTATGTCTGCAACGCCTAGAAATAACTTCATGCCCCATCTCCCTTACTTCCAGCTAGTAAGGATCACATAATTCCTAACAAAGTTTTGACACAGATTCCCAATTCGGGCATTCAGAACATATAGCACGTTGCTGTAAGCAAGCACATTCTCATTCAAAGATGCAAGTTACTATGTAGGAACAAGTTTGTATAGGACTTTCAATGATGCCCAGAACTGAGCTTAACGTTGTATGTCTCCAACTCCTAGAAATAACTTCATGCCCCATCTCCCTTACTTCCAGCTAGTAAGGATCACATAATTCCTAACAAAGTTTTGACACAGATTCCCAATTCGGGCATTCAGAACATATAGCACGTTGCTGTAGCAAGCACATTCTCATTCAAAGATGCAAGTTACTATGTAGGAACAAGTTTGTATAGGACTTTCAAAGATGCCCAGAACTGAGCTGAATTGTGTATGTCTCCAACTCCTAGAAATAACTTCATGCCCCATCTCCCTTACTTCCAGCTAGTGAGGATCACATAATTCCGAACAAAGTTTTGACACAGATTCCCAATTCGGGCATTCAGAACATATAGCACGTTGCTGTAAGCAAGCACATTCTCATTCCAAGTAGCAAGTTACTATGTAGGAACAAGTTTGTATAGGTATTTCAAAGATGCCCAGAACTGAGCTAAACTTAGTATGTGTCCAACCTCTAGAAATAACTTCATGCCCCATCTCCCTTACTTCCAGCTAGTAAGGATCACATAATTCCTAATAAAATTTTGACACAGATTCCCAATTCGGGCATTCAGAACATATAGCACGTTGCTGTAAGCAAGCACATTCTCATTCAATGTTGCAAGTTACTATGTAGGAACAAGTTTGTATAGGTATTTCAAAGATGCCCAGAACTGAGCTAAACGTTGTATGTCTGCAACTCCTAGAAATAACTTCATGCCCCATCTCCCTTACTTCCATCTAGTAAGGATCACATAATTCCTAACAAAGTTTTGACACAGATTCCCAATTCGGGCATTCAGAACATATAGCACGTTGCTGTAAGCAAGCACATTCTCATTCAAAGTTGCAAGTTACTATGTAGGAACAAGTTTGTATAGGTATTTCAAAGATGCCCAGAACTGAGCTAAACGTTGTATGTCTCCAACTCCTAGAAATAACTTCATGCCCCATCTCCCTTACTTCCAGCTAGTAAGGATCACATAATTCCTAACAAAGATTTGACACAGATTCCCAATTCGAGGATTCAGAACATATAGCACGTTGCTGTAAGCAAGCACATTCTCATTCAAAGTTGCAAGTTACTATGTAGGAACAAGGTTGTATAGGTATTTCAAAGATGCCCAGAACTGAGCTAAACGTTGTATGTCTGCAACTCCTAGAAATAACTTCATGCTCCATCTCCCTTACTTCCATCTAGTAAGGATCACATAATTCCTAACAAAGTTTTGACACAGATTCCCAATTCGGGCATTCAGAACATATAGCACGTTGCTGTAAGCAAGCACATTCTCATTCTAAGAAGCAAGTTACTATGTAGGAACAAGTTTGTATAGGTATTTCAAAAATTCCCAGAACTGAGCTAAAGTGGGTATGTGTCCAACTCCTAGAAATATCTTCATGCCCCATCTCCCTTACTTCCAGCTAGTAAGGATCACATAATTCCTAACAAAGTTTTGACAACAGATTCCCAATTCGGGCATTCAGAACATATAGCACGTTGCTGTAAGCAAGCACATTCTCATTCAAAGATGCAGGTTACTATGTAGGAACAAGTTTGTATAGGACTTTCAAAGATGCCCAGAACTGAGCTGAAGTGTGTATGTCTCCAACTCCTACAAATAACTTCATGCCCCATCTCCCTTACTTCCAGCTAGTGAGGATCACATAATTCCGAACAATGTTTTGACACAGATTCCCAATTCGGGCATTCAGAACATATAGCACGTTGCTGTAAGCAAGCACATTCTCATTCTAAGAAGCAAGTTACTATGTAGGAACAAGTTTGTATAGGTATTTCAAAAATTCCCAGAACTGAGCTAAAGTGGGTATTTGTCCAACTCCTAGAAATAACTTCCTGCCCCATCTAGCTTACTTCCAGCTAGTAAGGATCACATAATTCCTAACAAAGTTTTGTCACAGATTCCCAATCCGGGCATTCAGAACTTATAGCACGTTGCTGTAAGCAAGCACATTCTCATTCAAAGTTGCAAGTTACTATGTAGGAACAAGTTTGTATAGGTATTTCAAAGATGCCCAGAACTGAGCTAAACGTTGTATGTCTCCAACTCCTAGAAATAACTTCATGCCCCATCTCCCTTACTTCCAGCTAGTAAGGATCACATAATTCCTAACAAAGTTTTGACACAGATTCCCAATTCGGGCATTCAGAACATATAGCACGTTGCTGTAAGCAAGCACATTCTCATTCAAAGTTGCAAGTTACTATGTAGGAACAAGTGTGTATAGGTATTTCAAAGATGCCCAGAACTGAGCTAAACGTTGTATGTCTCCAACTCCTAGAAATAACTTCATGCCCCATCTCCCTTACTTCCATCTAGTAAGGATCACATAATTCCTAACAAAGTTTTGACACAGATTCCCAATTCGGGCATTCAGAACATATAGCACGTTGCTGTAAGCAAGCACATTCTCATTCAAAGTCGCAAGTTACTATGTAGGAACAAGTTTGTATAGGTATTTCAAAGATGCCCAGAACTGAGCTAAACGTTGTATGTCTGCAACGCCTAGAAATAACTTCATGCCCCATCTCCCTTACTTCCAGCTAGTAAGGATCACATAATTCCTAACAAAGTTTTGACACAGATTCCCAATTCGGGCATTCAGAACATATAGCACGTTGCTGTAAGCAAGCACATTCTCATTCAAAGATGCAAGTTACTATGTAGGAACAAGTTTGTATAGGACTTTCAATGATGCCCAGAACTGAGCTTAACGTTGTATGTCTTCAACTCCTAGAAATAACTTCATGCCCCATCTCCCTTACTTCCAGCTAGTGAGGATCACATAATTCCGAACAAAGTTTTGACACAGATTCCCAATTCGGGCATTCAGAACATATAGCACGTTGCTGTAAGCAAGCACATTCTCATTCTAAGAAGCAAGTTACTATGTAGGAACAAGTTTGTATAGGTATTTCAAAGATGCCCAGAACTGAGCTAAACTTAGTATGTGTCCAACCTCTAGAAATAACTTCATGCCCCATCTCCCTTACTTCCAGCTAGTAAGGATCACATAATTCCTAACAAAGTTTTGACACAGATTCCCAATTCGGGCATTCAGAACATATAGCACGTTGCTGTAAGCAAGCACATTCTCATTCCAAGTAGCAAGTTACTATGTAGGAACAAGTTTGTATAGGTATTTCAAAGATGCCCAGAACTGAGCTAAACTTAGTATGTGTCCAACCTCTAGAAATAACTTCATGCCCCATCTCCCTTACTTCCAGCTAGTAAGGATCACATAATTCCTAGCAAAATTTTGACACAGATTCCCAATTCGGGCATTCAGAACATATAGCACGTTGCTGTAAGCAAGCACATTCTCATTCAAAGTTGCAAGTTACTATGTAGGAACAAGTTTGTATAGGTATTTCAAAGATGCCCAGAACTGAGCTAAACGTTGTATGTCTCCAACTCCTAGAAATAACTTCATGCCCCATCTCCCTTACTTCCAGCTAGTAAGGATCACATAATTCCTAACAAAGATTTGACACAGATTCCCAATTCGAGGATTCAGAACATATAGCACGTTGCTGTAAGCAAGCACATTCTCATTCAAAGTTGCAAGTTACTATGTAGGAACAAGGTTGTATAGGTATTTCAAAGATGCCCAGAACTGAGCTAAACGTTGTATGTCTGCAACTCCTAGAAATAACTTCATGCTCCATCTCCCTTACTTCCATCTAGTAAGGATCACATAATTCCTAACAAAGTTTTGACACAGATTCCCAATTCGGGCATTCAGAACATATAGCACGTTGCTGTAAGCAAGCACATTCTCATTCAAATTTGCAAGTTACTATGTAGGAACAAGTGTGTATAGGTATTTCAAAGATGCCCAGAACTGAGCTAAACGTTGTATGTCTGCAACTCCTAGAAATAACTTCATGCCCCATCTCCTTTACTTCCAGCTAGTAAGGATCACATATTTCCTAACAAAGATTTGACACAGATTCCCAATTCGGGCATTCAGAACATATAGCACGTTGCTGTAAGCAAGCACATTCTCATTCAAAGTTGCAAGTTACTATGTAGGAACAAGTTTGTATAGGTATTTCAAAGATGCCCAGAACTGAGCTAAACGTTGTATGTCTGCAACTCCTAGAAATAACTTCATGCCCCATCTCCCTTACTTCCAGCTAGTAAGGATCACATAATTCCTAACAAAGTTTTGACACAGATTCCCAATTCGGGCATTCAGAACATATAGCACGTTGCTGTAAGCAAGCACATTCTCATTCAAAGTTGCAAGTTACTATGTAGGAACTAGTTTGTATAGGTATTTCAAAGATGCCCAGAACTGAGCTAAACGTTGTATGTCTGCAACTCCTAGAAATAACTTCATGTCCCATCTCCCTTACTTCCATCTAGTAAGGATCACATAATTCCTAACAAAGTTTTGACACAGATTCCCAATTCGGGCATTCAGAACATATAGCACGTTGCTGTAAGCAAGCACATTCTGATTCAAAGTTGCAAGTTACTATGTAGGAACAAGTTTGTATAGGTATTTCAAAGATGCCCAGAAATGAGCTAAACGTTGTATGTCTGCAACTCCTAGAAATAACTTCATGCCACATCTCCCTTACTTCCAGCTAGTAAGGATCACATAATTCCTAACAAAGTTTTGACACAGATTCCCAATTCGGGCATTCAGAACATATAGCACGTTGCTGTAAGCAAGCACATTCTCATTCAAAGTTGCAAGTTCCTGTGTAGGAACAAGTTTGTATAGGTATTTCAAAGATGCCCAGTACTGAGCTAAACTTGGTATGTCTCCAACTCCTAGAAATAACTTCATGCCCCATCTCACTTACTTCCAGCTAGTAAGGATCACATAATTCCTAACAAAGTTTTGACACAGATTCCCAATTCGGGCATTCAGAACATATAGCACGTTGCTGTAAGCAAGCACATTCTCATTCTAAGAAGCAAGTTAGTATGTAGGAAAAACTTTGTATAGGTATTTCAAAGATGCCCAGAACTGAGCTAAAGTGGGTATGTGTCCAACTCCTAGAAATAACTTCATGCCCCATCTCTCTTCCTTCCAGCTAGTAAGGATCACATAATTCCTAACAAAGTTTTGACACAGATTCCCAATTCGGGCATTCAGAACATATAGCACGTTGCTGTAAGCAAGCACATTCTCATTCAAAGATGCAAGTTACTATGTAGGAACAAGTTTGTATAGGACTTTCAAAGATGCCCAGAACTGAGCTGAAGTGTGTATGTCTCCAACTCCTGGAAATAACTTCATGCCCCATCTCCCTTACTTCCAGCTAGTGAGGATCACATAATTCCGAACAAAGTTTTGACACAGATTCCCAATTCGGGCATTCAGAACATATAGCACGTTGCTGTAAGCAAGCACATTCTCATTCTAAGAAGCAAGTTACTATGTAGGAACAAGTTTGTATAGGCATTTCAAAAATTCCCAGAACTGAGCTAAAGTGGGTATTTGTCCAACTCCTAGAAATAACTTCATGCCCCATCTACCTTACTTCCAGCTAGTAAGAATCACATAATTCCTAACAAAGTTTTGTCACAGATTCCCAATCCGGGTATTCAGAACATATAGCACGTTGCTGTAAGCAAGCACATTCTCATTCAAAGTTGCAAGTTACTATGTAGGAACAAGTTTGTATAGGTATTTCAAAGATGCCCATAACTGAGCTAAACGTTGTATGTCTCCAACGCCTAGAAATAACTTCATGCCCCATCTCCCTTACTTCAAGCTAGTAAGGATCACATAATTCCTAACAAAGTTTTGACACAGATTCCCAATTCGGGCTTTCAGAACATATAGCACGTTGCTGTAAGCAAGCACATTCTCATTCAAAGTTGCAAGTTACTATGTAGAAACAAGTTTGTATAGGTATTTCAAAGATTCCCAGAACTGAGCTAAACGTTGTATGTCTGCAACTCCTAGAAATAACTTCATGCCCCATCTCCCTTACTTCCATCTAGTAAGGATCACATAATACCTAACAAAGTTTTGACACAGATTCCCAATTCGGGCATTCAGAACATATAGCACGTTGTTGTAAGCAAGCACATTTTCATTCAAAGTTGCAAGTTACTATGTAGGAACAAGTTTGTATAGGTATTTCAAAGATGCCCAGAACTGAGCTAAAGTGGGTATGTGTCCAACTCCTAGAAATAACTTCATGCCCCATCTCCCTTCCTTCCAGCTAGTAAGGATCACATAATTCCTAACAAAGTTTTGACACAGATTCCCAATTCGGGCATTCAGAACATATAGCACGTTGCTGTAAGCAAGCACATTCTCATTCAAAGTTGCAATTTACTATGTAGGAACAAGTTTGTATAGGTATTTCAAAGATGCCCAGAAATGAGCTAAACGTTGTATGTCTCCAACTCCTAGAAATATCTTCATGCCCCATCTCCCTTCCTTCCAGCTAGTGAGGATCACATAATTCCGAACAACGTTTTGACACAGATTCCCAATTCGGGCATTCAGAACATATAGCACGTTGCTGTAAGCAAGCACATTCTCATTCTAAGAAGCAAGTTACTATGTAGGAACAAGTTTGTATAGGTATTTCAAAAATTCCCAGAACTGAGCTAAAGTGGGTATGTGTCCAACTCCTAGAAATATCTTCATGCCCCATCTCCCTTACGTCCAGTTGGTAAGGATCACATAATTCCTAACAAAGTTTTGACACAGATTCCCAATTCGGGCATTCAGAACATATAGCACGTTGCTGTAAGCAAGCACATTCTCATTCAAAGTTGCAAGTTACTATGTAGGAACAAGTTTGTATAGATATTTCAAAGATGCCCAGAACTGAGCTAAACGTTGTATGTCTCCAACTCCTAGAAATAACTTCATGCCCCATCTCCCTTACTTCCAGCTAGTAAGGATCACATAATTCCTAACAAAGTTTTGACACAGATTCCCAATTCGGGCATTAAGAACATATAGCACGTTGCTGTAAGCAAGCACATTCTCATTCAAAGTTGCAAGTTACTATGTAGGAACAAGTGTGTATAGGTATTTCAAAGATGCCCAGAACTGAGCTAAACGTTGTATGTCTCCAACTCCTAGAAATAACTTCATGCCCCATCTCCCTTACTTCCATCTAGTAAGGATCATATAATTCCTAACAAAGTTTTGACACAGATTCCCAATTCGGGCATTCAGAACATATAGCACGTTGCTGTAAGCAAGCACATTCTCATTCAAAGTCGCAAGTTACTATGTAGGAACAAGTTTGTATAGGTATTTCAAAGATGCCCAGAACTGAGCTAAACGTTGTATGTCTGCAACGCCTAGAAATAACTTCATGCCCCATCTCCCTTTCTTCCAGCTAGTAAGGATCACATAATTCCTAACAAAGTTTTGACACAGATTCCCAATTCGGGCATTCAGAACATATAGCACGTTGCTGTAAGCAAGCACATTCTCATTCAAAGTTGCAAGTTACTATGTAGGAACAAGTTTGTATAGGTATTTCAAAGATGCCCAGAACTGAGCTAAACGTTGTATGTCTGCAACTCCTAGAAATAACTTCATGCCCCATCTCCCTTCCTTCCAGCTAGTAAGGATCACATAATTCCTAACAAAGTTTTGACACAGATTCCCAATTCGGGCATTCAGAACATATAGCACGTTGCTGTAAGCAAGCACATTCTCATTCAAAGATGCAAGTTACTATGTAGGAACAAGTTTGTATAGGACTTTCAATGATGCCCAGAACTGAGCTTAACGTTGTATGTCTCCAACTCCTAGAAATAACTTCATGCCCCATCTCCCTTACTTCCAGCTAGTAAGGATCACATAATTCCTAACAAAGTTTTGACACAGATTCCCAATTCGGGCATTCAGAACATATAGCACGTTGCTGTAGCAAGCACATTCTCATTCAAAGATGCAAGTTACTATGTAGGAACAAGTTTGTATAGGACTTTCAAAGATGCCCAGAACTGAGCTGAATTGTGTATGTCTCCAACTCCTAGAAATAACTTCATGCCCCATCTCCCTTACTTCCAGCTAGTGAGGATCACATAATTCCGAAAAAAGTTTTGACACAGATTCCCAATTCGGGCATTCAGAACATATAGCACGTTGCTGTAAGCAAGCACATTCTCATTCTAAGAAGCAAGTTACTATGTAGGAACAAGTTTGTATAGGTATTTCAAAAATTCCCAGAACTGAGCTAAAGTGGGTATGTGTCCAACTCCTAGAAATATCTTCATGCCCCATCTCCCTTACTTCCAGCTAGTAAGGATCACATAATTCCTAACAAAGTTTTGACACAGATTCCAAATTCGGGCATTCAGAACATATAGCACGTTGCTGTAAGCAAGCACATTCTCATTCAAAGTTGCAAGTTACTATGTAGGAACAAGTTTGTATAGGTATTTCAAAGATGCCCAGAACTGAGTTAAACTTAGTATGTGTCCAACCTCTAGAAATAACTTCATGCCCCATCTCCCTTACTTCCAGCTAGTAAGGATCACATAATTCCTAACAAAATTTTGACACAGATTCCCAATTCGGGCATTCAGAACATATAGCACGTTGCTGTAAGCAAGCACATTCTCATTCAATGTTGCAAGTTACTATGTAGGAACAAGTTTGTATAGGTATTTCAAATATGCCCAGAACTGAGCTAAACGTTGTATGTCTGCAACTCCTAGAAATAACTTCATGCCCCATCTCCCTTACTTCCAGCTAGTAAGGATCACATAATTCCTAACAAAGTTTTGACACAGATTCCCAATTCGGGCATTCAGAACATATAGCACGTTGCTGTAAGCAAGCACATTCTCATTCAAAGTTGCAAGTTACTATGTAGGAACAAGTTTGTATAGGTATTTCAAAGATGCCCAGAACTGAGCTAAACGTTGTATGTCTCCAACTCCTAGAAATAACTTCATGCCCCATCTCCCTTACTTCCAGCTAGTAAGGATCACATAATTCCTAACAAAGATTTGACACAGATTCCCAATTCGAGGATTCAGAACATATAGCACGTTGCTGTAAGCAAGCACATTCTCATTCAAAGTTGCAAGTTACTATGTAGGAACAAGGTTGTATAGGTATTTCAAAGATGCCCAGAACTGAGCTAAACGTTGTATGTCTGCAACTCCTAGAAATAACTTCATGCTCCATCTCCCTTACTTCCATCTAGTAAGGATCACATAATTCCTAACAAAGTTTTGACACAGATTCCCAATTCGGGCATTCAGAACATATAGCACGTTGCTGTAAGCAAGCACATTCTCATTCAAATTTGCAAGTTACTATGTAGGAACAAGTGTGTATAGGTATTTCAAAGATGCCCAGAACTGAGCTAAACCTTGTATGTCTGCAACTCCTAGAAATAACTTCATGCCCCATCTCCTTTACTTCCAGCTAGTAAGGATCACATAATTCCTAACAAAGTTTTGACACAGATTCCCAATTCGGGCATTCAGAACATATAGCACGTTGCTGTAAGCAAGCACATTCTCATTCAAAGTTGCAAGTTACTATGTAGGAACAAGTTTGTATAGGTATTTCAAAGATGCCCAGAACTGAGCTAAACGTTGTTTGTCTGCAACTCCTAGAAATAACTTCATGCCCCATCTCCCTTACTTCCAGCTAGTAAGGATCACATAATTCCTAACAAAGTTTTGACACAGATTCCCAATTCGGGCATTCAGAACATATAGCACGTTGCTGTAAGCAAGCACATTCTCATTCAAAGTTGCAAGTTACTATGTAGGAACAAGTTTGTATAGGTATTTCAAAGATGCCCAGAACTGAGCTAAACGTTGTATGTCTGCAACTCCTAGAAATAACTTCATGCCCCTCTCCCTTACTTCCATCTAGTAAGGATCACATAATTCCTAACAAAGTTTTGATACAGATTCCCAATTCGGGCATTCAGAACATATAGCACGTTGCTGTAAGCAAGCACATTCTGATTCAAAGTTGCAAGTTAATGTAGGAACAAGTTTGTATAGGTATTTCAAAGATGCCCAGAAATGAGCTAAACGTTGTATGTCTGCAACTCCTAGAAATAACTTCATGCCACATCTCCCTTACTTCCAGCTAGTAAGGATCACATAATTCCTAACAAAGTTTTGACACAGATTCCCAATTCGGGCATTCAGAACATATATCACGTTGCTGTAAGCAAGCACATTCTCATTCAAAGTTGCAAGTTCCTGTGTAGGAACAAGTTTGTATAGGTATTTCAAAGATGCCCAGTACTGAGCTAAACTTGGTATGTCTCCAACTCCTAGAAATAACTTCATGCCCCATCTCACTTACTTCCAGCTAGTAAGGATCACATAATTCCTAACAAAGTTTTGACACAGATTCCCAATTCGGGCATTCAGAACATATAGCACGTTGCTGTAAGCAAGCACATTCTCATTCTAAGAAGCAAGTTAGTATGTAGGAAAAACTTTGTATAGGTATTTCAAAGATGCCCAGAACTGAGCTAAAGTGGGTATGTGTCCAACTCCTAGAAATAACTTCATGCCCCATCTCTCTTCCTTCCAGCTAGTAAGGATCACATAATTCCTAACAAAGTTTTGACACAGATTCCCAATTCGGGCATTCAGAACATATAGCACGTTGCTGTAAGCAAGCACATTCTCATTCAAAGATGCAAGTTACTATGTAGGAACAAGTTTGTATAGGACTTTCAAAGATGCCAAGAACTGAGCTGAAGTGTGTATGTCTCCAACTCCTAGAAATAACTTCATGCCCCATCTCCCTTACTTCCAGCTAGTGAGGATCACATAATTCCGAACAAAGTTTTGACACAGATTCCCAATTCGGGCATTCAGAACATATAGCACGTTGCTGTAAGCAAGCACATTCTCATTCTAAGAAGCAAGTTACTATGTAGGAACAAGTTTGTATAGGTATTTCAATAATTCCCAGAACTGAGCTAAAGTGGGTATTTGTCCAACTCCTAGAAATAACTTCATGCCCCATATACCTTACTTCCAGCTAGTAAGAATCACATAATTCCTAACAAAAATTTTTGTCACAGATTCCCAATCCTGGTATTCAGAACATATAGCACGTTGCTGTAAGCAAGCACATTCTCATTCAAAGTTGCAAGTTACTATGTAGGAACAAGTTTGTATAGGTATTTCAAAGATGCCCATAACTGAGCTAAACGTTGTATGTCTCCAACGCCTAGAAATAACTTCATGCCCCATCTCCCTTACTTCAAGCTAGTAAGGATCACATAATTCCTAACAAAGTTTTGACACAGATTCCCAATTCGGGCTTTCAGAACATATAGCACGTTGCTGTAAGCAAGCACATTCTCATTCAAAGTTGCAAGTTACTATGTAGAAACAAGTTTGTATAGGTATTTCAAAGATTCCCAGAACTGAGCTAAACGTTGTATGTCTGCAACACCTAGAAATAACTTCATGCCCCATCTCCCTTACTTCCATCTAGTAAGGATCACATAATACCTAACAAAGTTTTGACACAGATTCCCAATTCGGGCATTCAGAACATATAGCACGTTGTTGTAAGCAAGCACATTTTCATTCAAAGTTGCAAGTTACTATGTAGGAACAAGTTTGTATAGGTATTTCAAAGATGCCCAGAACTGAGCTAAAGTGGGTATGTGTCCAACTCCTAGAAATAACTTCATGCCCCATCTCCCTTCCTTCCAGCTAGTAAGGATCACATAATTCCTAACAAAGTTTTGACACAGATTCCCAATTCGGGCATTCAGAACATATAGCACGTTGCTGTAAGCAAGCACATTCTCATTCAAAGTTGCAAATTACTATGTAGGAACAAGATTGTATAGGTTTTTCAAAGATGCCCAGAACTGAGCTAAACGTTGTATGTCTCCAACTCCTAGAAATATCTTCATGCCCCATCTCCCTTCCTTCCAGCTAGTGAGGATCACATAATTCCGAACAACGTTTTGACACAGATTCCCAATTCGGGCATTCAGAACATATAGCACGTTGCTGTAAGCAAGCACATTCTCATTCTAAGAAGCAAGTTACTATGTAGGAACAAGTTTGTATAGGTATTTCAAAAATTCCCAGAACTGAGCTAAAGTGGGTATGTGTCCAACTCCTAGAAATATCTTCATGCCCCATCTCCCTTACGTCCAGTTGGTAAGGATCACATAATTCCTAACAAAGTTTTGACACAGATTCCCAATTCGGGCATTCAGAACATATAGCACGTTGCTGTAAGCAAGCACATTCTCATTCAAAGTTGCAAGTTACTATGTAGGAACAAGTTTGTATAGATATTTCAAAGATGCCCAGAACTGAGCTAAACGTTGTATGTCTCCAACTCCTAGAAATAACTTCATGCCCCATCTCCCTTACTTCCAGCTAGTAAGGATCACATAATTCCTAACAAAGTTTTGACACAGATTCCCAATTCGGGCATTCAGAACATATAGCACGTTGCTGTAAGCAAGCACATTCTCATTCAAAGTTGCAAGTTACTATGTAGGAACAAGTGTGTATAGGTATTTCAAAGATGCCCAGAACTGAGCTAAACGTTGTATGTCTCCAACTCCTAGAAATAACTTCATGCCCCATCTCCCTTACTTCCATCTAGTAAGGATCATATAATTCCTAACAAAGTTTTGACACAGATTCCCAATTCGGGCATTCAGAACATATAGCACGTTGCTGTAAGCAAGCACATTCTCATTCAAAGTCGCAAGTTACTATGTAGGAACAAGTTTGTATAGGTATTTCAAAGATGCCCAGAACTGAGCTAAACGTTGTATGTCTGCAACTCCTAGAAATAACTTCATGCCCCATCTCCCTTTCTTCCAGCTAGTAAGGATCACATAATTCCTAACAAAGTTTTGACACAGATTCCAAATTCGGGCATTCAGAACATATAGCACGTTGCTGTAAGCAAGCACATTCTCATTCAAAGTTGCAAGTTACTATGTAGGAACAAGTTTGTATAGGTATTTCAAAGATGCCCAGAACTGAGCTAAACGTTGTATGTCTGCAACTCCTAGAAATAACTTCATGCCCCATCTCCCTTCCTTCCAGCTAGTAAGGATCACATAATTCCTAACAAAGTTTTGACACAGATTCCCAATTCGGGCATTCAGAACATATAGCACGTTGCTGTAAGCAAGCACATTCTCATTCAAAGATGCCAGTTACTAAGTAGGAACAAGTTTGTATAGGACTTTCAATGATGCCCAGAACTGAGCTTAACGTTGTATGTCTCCAACTCCTAGAAATAACTTCATGCCCCATCTCCCTTACTTCCAGCTAGTAAGGATCACATAATTCCTAACAAAGTTTTGACACAGATTCCCAATTCGGGCATTCAGAACATATAGCACGTTGCTGTAGCAAGCACATTCTCATTCAAAGATGCAAGTTACTATGTAGGAACAAGTTTGTATAGGACTTTCAAAGATGCCCAGAACTGAGCTGAATTGTGTATGTCTCCAACTCCTAGAAATAACTTCATGCCCCATCTCCCTTACTTCCAGCTAGTGAGGATCACATAATTCCGAACAAAGTTTTGACACAGATTCCCAATTCGGGCATTCAGAACATATAGCACGTTGCTGTAAGCAAGCACATTCTCATTCTAAGAAACAAGTTACTATGTAGGAACAAGTTTGTATAGGTATTTCAAAAATTCCCAGAACTGAGCTAAAGTGGGTATGTGTCCAACTCCTAGAAATATCTTCATGCCCCATCTCCCTTACTTCCAGCTAGTAAGGATCACATAATTCCTAACAAAGTTTTGACACAGATTCCCAATTCGGGCATTCAGAACATATAGCACGTTGCTGTAAGCAAGCACATTCTCATTCAAAGGTGCAAGTTACTATGTAGGAACAAGTTTGTATAGGTATTTCAAAGATGCCCAGAACTGAGCTAAACTTAGTATGTGTCCAACCTCTAGAAATAACTTCATGCCCCATCTCCCTTCCTTCCAGCTAGTAAGGATCACATAATTCCTAACAAAGTTTTGACACAGATTCCCAATTCGGGCATTCAGAACATATAGCACGTTGCTGTAAGCAAGCACATTCTCATTCAAAGTTGCAAGTTACTATGTAGGAACAAGTTTGTATAGGTATTTCAAAGATGCCCAGAACTGAGCTAAACGTTGTATGTCTGCAACTCCTAGAAATAACTTCATGCCCCATCTCCCTTACTTCCAGCTAGTAAGGATCACATAATTCCTAACAAAATTTTGACACAGATTCCCAATTCGGGCATTCAGAACATATAGCACGTTGCTGTAAGCAAGCACATTCTCATTCAATGTTGCAAGTTACTATGTAGGAACAAGTTTGTATAGGTATTTCAAAGATGCCCAGAACTGAGCTAAACGTTGTATGTCTGCAACTCCTAGAAATAACTTCATGCCCCATCTCCCTTACTTCCAGCTAGTAAGGATCACATAATTCCTAACAAAGTTTTGACACAGATTCCCAATTCGGGCATTCAGAACATATAGCACGTTGCTGTAAGCAAGCACATTCTCATTCAAAGTTGCAAGTTACTATGTAGGAACAAGTTTGTATAGGTATTTCAAAGATGCCCAGAACTGAGCTAAACGTTGTATGTCTCCAACTCCTAGAAATAACTTCATGCCCCATCTCCCTTACTTCCAGCTAGTAAGGATCACATAATTCCTAACAAAGATTTGACACAGATTCCCAATTCGGGCATTCAGAACATATAGCACGTTGCTGTAAGCAAGCACATTCTCATTCAAAGTTGCAAGTTACTATGTAGGAACAAGGTTGTATAGGTATTTCAAAGATGCCCAGAACTGAGCTAAACGTTGTATGTCTGCAACTCCTAGAAATAACTTCATGCTCCATCTCCCTTACTTCCATCTAGTAAGGATCACATAATTCCTAACAAAGTTTTGACACAGATTCCCAATTCGGGCATTCAGAACATATAGCACGTTGCTGTAAGCAAGCACATTCTCATTCAAATTTGCAAGTTACTATGTAGGAACAAGTGTGTATAGGTATTTCAAAGATGCCCAGAACTGAGCTAAACGTTGTATGTCTGCAACTCCTAGAAATAACTTCATGCCCCATCTCCTTTACTTCCAGCTAGTAAGGATCACATAATTCCTAACAAAGTTTTGACACAGATTCCCAATTCGGGCATTCAGAACATATAGCACGTTGCTGTAAGCAAGCACATTCTCATTCAAAGTTGCAAGTTACTATGTAGGAACAAGTTTGTATAGGTATTTCAAAGATGCCCAGAAGTGAGCTAAACGTTGTATGTCTGCAACTCCTAGAAATAACTTCATGCCCCATCTCCCTTCCTTCCAGCTAGTAAGGATCACATAATTCCTAACAAAGTTTTGACACAGATTCCCAATTCGGGCATTCAGAACATATAGCACGTTGCTGTAAGCAAGCACGTTCTCATTCAAAGATGCAAGTTACTATGTAGGAACAAGTTTGTATAGGACTTTCAAAGATGCCCAGAACTGAGCTGAAGTGTGTATGTCTCCAACTCCTAGAAATAACTTCATGCCCCATCTCCCTTACTTCCAGCTAGTGAGGATCACATAATTCCGAACAAAGTTTTGACACAGATTCCCAATTCGGGCATTCAGAACATATAGCACGTTGCTGTAAGCAAGCACATTCTCATTCTAAGAAGCAAGTTACTATGTAGGAACAAGTTTGTATAGGTATTTCAAAAATTCCCAGAACTGAGCTAAAGTGGGTATTTGTCCAACTCCTAGAAATAACTTCATGCCCCATCTACCTTACTTCCAGCTAGTAAGGATCACATAATTCCTAACAAAGTTTTGTCACAGATTCCCAATCCGGGCATTCAGAACATATAGCACGTTGCTGTAAGCAAGCACATTCTCATTCAAAGTTGCAAGTTACTATGTAGGAACAAGTTTGTATAGGTATTTCAAAGATGCCCAGAACTGAGCTAAACGTTGTATGTCTCCAACGCCTAGAAATAACTTCATGCCCCATCTCCCTTACTTCCATCTAGTAAGGATCACATAATTCCTAACAAAGTTTTGACACAGATTCCCAATTCGGGCTTTCAGAACATATAGCACGTTGCTGTAAGCAAGCACATTCTCATTCAAAGTTGCAAGTTACTATGTAGAAACAAGTTTGTATAGGTATTTCAAAGATTCCCAGAACTGAGCTAAACGTTGTATGTCTGCAACTCCTAGAAATAACTTCATGCCCCATCTCCCTTACTTCCAGCTAGTAAGGATCACATGATACCTAACAAAGTTTTGACACAGATTCCCAATTCGGGCATTCAGAACATATAGCACGTTGTTGTAAGCAAGCACATTTTTATTCAAAGTTGCAAGTTACTATGTAGGAACAAGTTTGTATAGGTATTTCAAAGATGCCCAGAACTGAGCTAAAGTGGGTATGTGTCCAACTCCTAGAAATAACTTCATGCCCCATCTCCCTTCCTTCCAGCTAGTAAGGATCACATAATTCCTAACAAAGTTTTGACACAGATTCCCAATTCGGGCATTCAGAACATATAGCACGTTGCTGTAAGCAAGCACATTCTCATTCAAAGTTGCAAATTACTATGTAGGAACAAGTTTGTATAGTTATTTCAAAGATGCCCAGAACTGAGCTAAACGTTGTATGTCTCCAACTCCTAGAAATATCTTCATGCCCCATCTCCCTTCCTTCCAGCTAGTGAGGATCACATAATTCCGAACAAAGTTTTGACACAGATTCCCAATTCGGGCATTCAGAACATATAGCACGTTGCTGTAAGCAAGCACATTCTCATTCTAAGAAGCAAGTTACTATGTAGGAACAAGTTTGTATAGGTATTTCAAAAATTCCCAGAACTGAGCTAAAGTGGGTATGTGTCCAACTCCTAGAAATATCTTCATGCCCCATCTCCCTTACGTCCAGCTAGTAAGGATCACATAATTCCTAACAAAGTTTTGACACAGATTCCCAATCCGGGCATTCAGAACCTATAGCACGTTGCTGTAAGCAAGCACATTCTCATTCAAAGTTGCAAGTTACTATGTAGGAACAAGTTTGTATAGGTATTTCAAAGATGCCCAGAACTGAGCTAAACGTTGTATGTCTGCAACTCCTAGAAATAACTTCATGCCCCATCTCCCTTACTTCCAGCTAGTAAGGATCACATAATTCCTAACAAAGTTTTGACACAGATTCCCAATTCGGGCTTTCAGAACATATAGCACGTTGCTGTAAGAAAGCACATTCTCATTCAAAGTTGCAAGATACTATGTAGGAACAAGTTTGTATAGGTATTTCAAAGATGCCCAGAACTGAGCTAAACGTTGTTATGTCTCCAACTCCTAGAAATAACTTCATGCCCCATCTCCCTTACTTCCAGCTAGTAAGGATCACATAATTCCTAACAAAGTTTTGACACAGATTCCCAATTCGGGCATTCAGAACATATAGCACGTTGCTGTAAGCAAGCACATTCTCATTCAAAGTTGCAAGTTACTATGTAGGAACAAGGTTGTATAGGTATTTCAAAGATGCCCAGAAATGAGCTAAACTTGGTATGTCTCCAACTCCTAGAAATAACTTCATGCCACATCTCCCTTACTTCCATCTAGTAAGGATCACATAATTCCTAACAAAGTTTTGACACAGATTCCCAATTCGGGCATTCAGAGCATGTAGCACGTTGCTGTAAGCAAGCACATTCTCATTCAAAGTTGCAAGTTACTATGTAGGAACAAGTTTGTATAGGTATTTCAAAGATGCCCAGAACTGAGCTAAACGTTGTATGTCTCCAACTCCTAGAAATAACTTCTTGCCACATCTCCCTTACTTCCATCTAGTAAGGATCACATAATTCCTAACAAAGTTTTGACACAGCTTCCCAATTCGGGCATTCAGAACATATAGCACGTTGCTGTAAGCAAGCACATTCTCATTCAAAGTTGCAAGTTACTATGTAGGAACAAGTTTGTATAGGTATTTCAAAGATGCCCAGAACTGAGCTAAACGTTGTATGTCTGCAACTCCTAGAAATAACTTCATGCCCCATCTCCCTTACCTCCAGCTAGTAAGGATCACATAATTCCTAACAAAGTTTTGACACAGATTCCCAATTCGGGCATTCAGAACATATAGCACGTTGCTGTAAGCAAGCACATTCTCATTCAAAGTTGCAAGTTACTATGTAGGAACAAGTTTGTATAGGTATTTCAAAGATGCCCAGAACTGAGCTAAACTTAGTATGTGTCCAACCTCTAGAAATAACTTCATGCCCCATCTCCCTTACTTCCAGCTAGTAAGGATCACATAATTCCTAACAAAGTTTTGACACAGATTCCCAATTCGGGCTTTCAGAACATATAGCACGTTGCTGTAAGCAAGCACATTCTCATTCAAAGTTGCAAGTTACTATGTAGGAACAAGTTTGTATAGGTATTTCAAAGATGCCCAGAACTGAGCTAAACGTTGTATGTCTGCAACTCCTAGAAATAACTTCATGCCCCATCTCCCTTACTTCCAGCTAGTAAGGATCACATAATTCCTAACAAAGTTTTGACACAGATTCCCAATTCGGGCATTCAGAACATATAGCACGTTGCTGTAAGCAAGCACATTCTCATTCAAAGTTGCAAGTGACTATGTAGGAACAAGGTTGTATAGGTATTTCAAAGATGCCCAGAACTGAGCTAAACTTGGTATGTCTCCAACTCCTAGAAATAACTTCATGCCACATCTCCCTTACTTCCATCTAGTAAGGATCACATAATTCCTAACAAAGTTTTGACACAGATTCCCAATTCGGGCATTCAGAACATATAGCACGTTGCTGTAAGCAAGCACATTCTCATTCAAAGTTGCAAGTTACTATGTAGGAACAAGTTTGTATAGGTATTTCAAAGATGCCCAGAACTGAGCTAAACGTTGTATGTCTCCAATTCCTAGAAATAACTTCATGCCCCATCTCCCTTACTTCCAGCTAGTAAGGATCACATAATTCCTAACAAAGATTTGACACAGATTCCCAATTCGGGCATTCAGAACATATAGCACGTTGCTGTAAGCAAGCACATTCTCATTCAAAGTTGCAAGTTACTATGTAGGAACAAGGTTGTATAGGTATTTCAAAGATGCCCAGAACTGAGCTAAACGTTGTATGTCTGCAACTCCTAGAAATAACTTCATGCTCCATCTCCCTTACTTCCATCTAGTAAGGATCACATAATTCCTAACAAAGTTTTGACACAGATTCCCAATTCGGGCATTCAGAACATATAGCACGTTGCTGTAAGCAAGCACATTCTCATTCAAATTTGCAAGTTACTATGTAGGAACAAGTGTGTATAGGTATTTCAAAGATGCCCAGAACTGAGCTAAACGTTGTATGTCTGCAACTCCTAGAAATAACTTCATGCCCCATCTCCTTTACTTCCAGCTAGTAAGGATCACATAATTCCTAACAAAGTTTTGACACAGATTCCCAATTCGGGCATTCAGAACATATAGCACGTTGCTGTAAGCAAGCACATTCTCATTCAAAGTTGCAAGTTACTATGTAGGAACAAGTTTGTATAGGTATTTCAAAGATGCCCAGAAGTGAGCTAAACGTTGTATGTCTGCAACTCCTAGAAATAACTTCATGCCCCATCTCCCTTCCTTCCAGCTAGTAAGGATCACATAATTCCTAACAAAGTTTTGACACAGATTCCCAATTCGGGCATTCAGAACATATAGCACGTTGCTGTAAGCAAGCACGTTCTCATTCAAAGATGCAAGTTACTATGTAGGAACAAGTTTGTATAGGACTTTCAAAGATGCCCAGAACTGAGCTGAAGTGTGTATGTCTCCAACTCCTAGAAATAACTTCATGCCCCATCTCCCTTACTTCCAGCTAGTGAGGATCACATAATTCCGAACAAAGTTTTGACACAGATTCCCAATTCGGGAATTCAGAACATATAGCACGTTGCTGTAAGCAAGCACATTCTCATTCTAAGAAGCAAGTTACTATGTAGGAACAAGTTTGTATAGGTATTTCAAAAATTCCCAGAACTGAGCTAAAGTGGGTATTTGTCCAACTCCTAGAAATAAATTCATGCCCCATCTACCTTACTTCCAGCTAGTAAGGATCACATAATTCCTAACAAAGTTTTGTCACAGATTCCCAATCCGGGCATTCAGAACATATAGCACGTTGCTGTAAGCAAGCACATTCTCATTCAAAGTTGCAAGTTACTATGTAGGAACAAGTTTGTATAGGTATTTCAAAGATGCCCAGAACTGAGCTAAACGTTGTATGTCTCCAACGCCTAGAAATAACTTCATGCCCCATCTCCCTTACTTCCAGCTAGTAAGGATCACATAATTCCTAACAAAGTTTTGACACAGATTCCCAATTCGGGCTTTCAGAACATATAGCACGTTGCTGTAAGCAAGCACATTCTCATTCAAAGTTGCAAGTTACTATGTAGAAACAAGTTTGTATAGGTATTTCAAAGATTCCCAGAACTGAGCTAAACGTTGTATGTCTGCAACTCCTAGAAATAACTTCATGCCCCATCTCCCTTACTTCCATCTAGTAAGGATCACATGATACCTAACAAAGTTTTGACACAGATTCCCAATTCGGGCATTCAGAACATATAGCACGTTGTTGTAAGCAAGCACATTTTTATTCAAAGTTGCAAGTTACTATGTAGGAACAAGTTTGTATAGGTATTTCAAAGATGCCCAGAACTGAGCTAAAGTGGGTATGTGTCCAACTCCTAGAAATAACTTCATGCCCCATCTCCCTTCCTTCCAGCTAGTAAGGATCACATAATTCCTAACAAAGTTTTGACACAGATTCCCAATTCGGGCATTCAGAACATATAGCACGTTGCTGTAAGCAAGCACATTCTCATTCAAAGTTGCAAATTACTATGTAGGAACAAGTTTGTATAGGTATTTCAAAGATGCCCAGAACTGAGCTAAACGTTGTATGTCTCCAACTCCTAGAAATATCTTCATGCCCCATCTCCCTTCCTTCCAGCTAGTGAGGATCACATAATTCCGAACAAAGTTTTGACACAGATTCCCAATTCGGGCATTCAGAACATATAGCACGTTGCTGTAAGCAAGCACATTCTCATTCTAAGAAGCAAGTTACTATGTAGGAACAAGTTTGTATAGGTATTTCAAAAATTCCCAGAACTGAGCTAAAGTGGGTATGTGTCCAACTCCTAGAAATATCTTCATGCCCCATCTCCCTTACGTCCAGCTAGTAAGGATCACATAATTCCTAACAAAGTTTTGACACAGATTCCCAATTCGGGCATTCAGAACCTATAGCACGTTGCTGTAAGCAAGCACATTCTCATTCAAAGTTGCAAGTTACTATGTAGGAACAAGTTTGTATAGGTATTTCAAAGATGCCCAGAACTGAGCTAAACGTTGTATGTCTGCAACTCCTAGAAATAACTTCATGCCCCATCTCCCTTACTTCCAGCTAGTAAGGATCACATAATTCCTAACAAAGTTTTGACACAGATTCCCAATTCGGGCTTTCAGAACATATAGCACGTTGCTGTAAGAAAGCACATTCTCATTCAAAGTTGCAAGATACTATGTAGGAACAAGTTTGTATAGGTATTTCAAAGATGCCCAGAACTGAGCTAAACGTTGTATGTCTCCAACTCCTAGAAATAACTTCATGCCCCATCTCCCTTACTTCCAGCTAGTAAGGATCACATAATTCCTAACAAAGTTTTGACACAGATTCCCAATTCGGGCATTCAGAACATATAGCACGTTGCTGTAAGCAAGCACATTCTCATTCAAAGTTGCAAGTTACTATGTAGGAACAAGGTTGTATAGGTATTTCAAAGATGCCCAGAAATGAGCTAAACTTGGTATGTCTCCAACTCCTAGAAATAACTTCATGCCCCATCTCCCTTACTTCCATCTAGTAAGGATCACATAATTCCTAACAAAGTTTTGACACAGATTCCCAATTCGGGCATTCAGAACATGTAGCACGTTGCTGTAAGCAAGCACATTCTCATTCAAAGTTGCAAGTTACTATGTAGGAACAAGTTTGTATAGGTATTTCAAAGATGCCCAGAACTGAGCTAAACGTTGTATGTCTCCAACTCCTAGAAATAACTTCTTGCCACATCTCCCTTACTTCCATCTAGTAAGGATCACATAATTCCTAACAAAGTTTTGACACAGCTTCCCAATTCGGGCATTCAGAACATATAGCACGTTGCTGTAAGCAAGCACATTCTCATTCAAAGTTGCAAGTTACTATGTAGGAACAAGTTTGTATAGGTATTTCAAAGATGCCCAGAACTGAGCTAAACGTTGTATGTCTGCAACTCCTAGAAATAACTTCATGCCCCATCTCCCTTACCTCCAGCTAGTAAGGATCACATAATTCCTAACAAAGTTTTGACACAGATTCCCAATTCGGGCATTCAGAACATATAGCACGTTGCTGTAAGCAAGCACATTCTCATTCAAAGTTGCAAGTTACTATGTAGGAACAAGTTTGTATAGGTATTTCAAAGATGCCCAGAACTGAGCTAAACTTAGTATGTGTCCAACCTCTAGAAATAACTTCATGCCCCATCTCCCTTACTTCCAGCTAGTAAGGATCACATAATTCCTAACAAAGTTTTGACACAGATTCCCAATTCGGGCTTTCAGAACATATAGCACGTTGCTGTAAGCAAGCACATTCTCATTCAAAGTTGCAAGTTACTATGTAGGAACAGGTTTGTATAGGTATTTCAAAGATGCCCAGAACTGAGCTAAACGTTGTATGTCTGCAACTCCTAGAAATAACTTCATGCCCCATCTCCCTTACTTCCAGCTAGTAAGGATCACATAATTCCTAACAAAGTTTTGACACAGATTCCCAATTCGGGCATTCAGAACATATAGCACGTTGCTGTAAGCAAGCACATTCTCATTCAAAGTTGCAAGTGACTATGTAGGAACAAGGTTGTATAGGTATTTCAAAGATGCCCAGAACTGAGCTAAACTTGGTATGTCTCCAACTCCTAGAAATAACTTCATGCCACATCTCCCTTACTTCCATCTAGTAAGGATCACATAATTCCTAACAAAGTTTTGACACAGATTCCCAATTCGGGCATTCAGAACATATAGCACGTTGCTGTAAGCAAGCACATTCTCATTCAAAGTTGCAAGTTACTATGTAGGAACAAGTTTGTATAGGTATTTCAAAGATGCCCAGAACTGAGCTAAACGTTGTATGTCTCCAATTCCTAGAAATAACTTCATGCCCCATCTCCCTTCATTCCAGCGACTAAGGATCACATAATTCCTAACAAAGTTTTGACACAGATTCCCAATTCGGGCATTCAGAACATATAGCACGTTGCTGTAAGCAAGCACATTCTCATTCTAAGAAGCAAGTTACTATGTAGGAACAAGTTTGTATAGGTATTTCAAAAATTCCCAGAACTGAGCTAAAGTGGGTATGTGTCCAACTCCTAGAAATATCTTCATGCCCCATCTCCCTTACGTCCAGCTAGTAAGGATCACATAATTCCTAACAAAGTTTTGACACAGATTCCCAATTCGGGCATTCAGAACCTATAGCACGTTGCTGTAAGCAAGCACATTCTCATTCAAAGTTGCAAGTTACTATGTAGGAACAAGTTTGTATAGGTATTTCAAAGATGCCCAGAACTGAGCTAAACGTTGTATGTCTGCAACTCCTAGAAATAACTTCATGCCCCATCTCCCTTACTTCCAGCTAGTAAGGATCACATAATTCCTAACAAAGTTTTGACACAGATTCCCAATTCGGGCTTTCAGAACATATAGCACGTTGCTGTAAGCAAGCACATTCTCATTCAAAGTTGCAAGATACTATGTAGGAACAAGTTTGTATAGGTATTTCAAAGATGCCCAGAACTGAGCTAAACGTTGTATGTCTCCAACTCCTAGAAATAACTTCATGCCCCATCTCCCTTACTTCCAGCTAGTAAGGATCACATAATTCCTAACAAAGTTTTGACACAGATTCCCAATTCGGGCATTCAGAACATATAGCACGTTGCTGTAAGCAAGCACATTCTCATTCAAAGTTGCAAGTTACTATGTAGGAACAAGGTTGTATAGGTATTTCAAAGATGCCCAGAACTGAGCTAAACTTGGTATGTCTCCAACTCCTGGAAATAACTTCATGCCACATCTCCCTTACTTCCATCTAGTAAGGATCACATAATTCCTAACAAAGTTTTGACACAGATTCCCAATTCGGGCATTCAGAACATGTAGCACGTTGCTGTAAGCAAGCACATTCTCATTCAAAGTTGCAAGTTACTATGTAGGAACAAGTTTGCATAGGTATTTCAAAGATGCCCAGAACTGAGCTAAACGTTGTATGTCTCCAACTCCTAGAAATAACTTCATGCCACATCTCCCTTACTTCCATCTAGTAAGGATCACATAATTCCTAACAAAGTTTTGACACAGATTCCCAATTCGGGCATTCAGAACATATAGCACGTTGCTGTAAGCAAGCACATTCTCATTCAAAGTTGCAAGTTACTATGTAGGAACAAGTTTGTATAGGTATTTCAAAGATGCCCAGAACTGAGCTAAACGTTGTATGTCTGCAACTCCTAGAAATAACTTCATGCCCCATCTCCCTTACTTCCAGCTAGTAAGGATCACATAATTCCTAACAAAGTTTTGACACAGATTCCCAATTCGGGCATTCAGAACATATAGCACGTTGCTGTAAGCAAGCACATTCTCATTCAAAGTTGCAAGTTACTATGTAGGAACAAGTTTGTATAGGTATTTCAAAGATGCCCAGAACTGAGCTAAACTTAGTATGTGTCCAACCTCTAGAAATAACTTCATGCCCCATCTCCCTTACTTCCAGCTAGTAAGGATCACATAATTCCTAACAAAGTTTTGACACAGATTCCCAATTCGGGCATTCAGAACATATAGCACGTTGCTGTAAGCAAGCACATTCTCATTCAAAGTTGCAAGTTACTATGTAGGAACAAGTTTGTATAGGTATTTCAAAGATGCCCAGAACTGAGCTAAACGTTGTATGTCTGCAACTCCTAGAAATAACTTCATGCCCCATCTCCCTTACTTCCAGCTAGTAAGGATCACATAATTCCTAACAAAATTTTGACACAGATTCCCAAATCGGGCTTTCAGAACATATAGCACGTTGCTGTAAGCAAGCACATTCTCATTCAAAGTTGCAAGTTACTATGTAGGAACAAGTTTGTATAGGTATTTCAAAGATGCCCAGAACTGAGCTAAACGTTGTATGTCTGCAACTCCTAGAAATAACTTCATGCCCCATCTCCCTTACTTCCAGCTAGTAAATATCACATAATTCCTAACAAAGTTTTGACACAGATTCCCAATTCGGGCATTCAGAACATATAGCACGTTGCTGTAAGCAAGCACATTCTCATTCAAAGTTGCAAGTTACTATGTAGGAACAAGTTTGTATAGGTATTTCAAAGATGCCCAGAACTGAGCTAAACGTTGTATGTCTGCAACTCCTAGAAATAACTTCATGCCCCATCTCCCTTACTTCCAGCTAGTAAGGATCACATAATTCCTAACAAAGTTTTGACACAGATTCCCAATTCGGACATTCAGAACATATAGCACGTTGCTGTAGCAAGCACATTCTCATTCAAAGATGCAAGTTACTATGTAGGAACAAGTTTGTATAGGACTTTCAAAGATGCCCAGAACTGAGCTGAATTGTGTATGTCTCCAACTCCTAGAAATAACTTCATGCCCCATCTCCCTTACTTCCACCTAGCTAGGATCACATAATTCCGAACAAAGTTTTGACACAGATTCCCAATTCGGGCATTCAGAACATATAGCACGTTGCTGTAAGCAAGCACATTCTCATTCTAAGAAGCAAGTGACTATGTAGGAACAAGTTTGTATAGGTATTTCAAAGATTCCCAGAACTGAGCTAAAGTGGGTATGTGTCCAACTCCTAGAAATATCTTCATGCCCCATCTCCCTTACTTCCAGCTAGTAAGGATCACATAATTCCTAACAAAGTTTTGACACAGATTCCCAATTCGGGCATTCAGAACATATAGCACGTTGCTGTAAGCAAGCACATTCTCATTCAAAGTTGCAAGTTACTATGTAGGAACAAGTTTATATAGGTATTTCAAAGATGCCCAGAACTGAGCTAAACTTAGTATGTGTCCAACCTCTAGAAATAACTTCATGCCCCATTTCCCTTACTTCCAGCTAGTAAGGATCACATAATTCCTAACAAAGTTTTGACACAGATTCCCAATTCGGGCATTCAGAACATATAGCACGTTGTTGTAAGCAAGCACATTTTTATTCAAAGTTGCAAGTTACTATGTAGGAACAAGTTTGTATAGGTATTTCAAAGATGCCCAGAACTGAGCTAAAGTGGGTATGTGTCCAACTCCTAGAAATAACTTCATGCCCCATCTCCCTTCCTTCCAGCTAGTAAGGATCACATAATTCCTAACAAAGTTTTGACACAGATTCCCAATTCGGGCATTCAGAACATATAGCACGTTGCTGTAAGCAAGCACATTCTCATTCAAAGTTGCAAATTACTATGTAGGAACAAGTTTGTATAGGTATTTCAAAGATGCCCAGAACTGAGCTAAACGTTGTATGTCTCCAACTCCTAGAAATATCTTCATGCCCCATCTCCCTTCCTTCCAGCTAGTGAGGATCACATAATTCCGAACAAAGTTTTGACACAGATTCCCAATTCGGGCATTCAGAACATATAGCACGTTGCTGTAAGCAAGCACATTCTCATTCTAAGAAGCAAGTTACTATGTAGGAACAAGTTTGTATAGGTATTTCAAAAATTCCCAGAACTGAGCTAAAGTGGGTATGTGTCCAACTCCTAGAAATATCTTCATGCCCCATCTCCCTTACGTCCAGCTAGTAAGGATCACATAATTCCTAACAAAGTTTTGACACAGATTCCCAATTCGGGCATTCAGAACCTATAGCACGTTGCTGTAAGCAAGCACATTCTCATTCAAAGTTGCAAGTTACTATGTAGGAACAAGTTTGTATAGGTATTTCAAAGATGCCCAGAACTGAGCTAAACGTTGTATGTCTGCAACTCCTAGAAATAACTTAATGCCCCTTCTCCCTTACTTCCAGCTAGTAAGGATCACATAATTCCTAACAAAGTTTTGACACAGATTCCCAATTCGGGCTTTCAGAACATATAGCACGTTGCTGTAAGAAAGCACATTCTCATTCAAAGTTGCAAGATACTATGTAGGAACAAGTTTGTATAGGTATTTCAAAGATGCCCAGAACTGAGCTAAACGTTGTATGTCTCCAACTCCTAGAAATAACTTCATGCCCCATCTCCCTTACTTCCAGCTAGTAAGGATCACATAATTCCTAACAAAGTTTTGACACAGATTCCCAATTCGGGCATTCAGAACATATAGCACGTTGCTGTAAGCAAGCACATTCTCATTCAAAGTTGCAAGTTACTATGTAGGAACAAGGTTGTATAGGTATTTCAAAGATGCCCAGAAATGAGCTAAACTTGGTATGTCTCCAACTCCTAGAAATAACTTCATGCCACATCTCCCTTACTTCCATCTAGTAAGGATCACATAATTCCTAACAAAGTTTTGACACAGATTCCCAATTCGGGCATTCAGAACATGTAGCACGTTGCTGTAAGCAAGCACATTCTCATTCAAAGTTGCAAGTTACTATGTAGGAACAAGTTTGTATAGGTATTTCAAAGATGCCCAGAACTGAGCTAAACGTTGTATGTCTCCAACTCCTAGAAATAACTTCTTGCCACATCTCCCTTACTTCCATCTAGTAAGGATCACATAATTCCTAACAAAGTTTTGACACAGCTTCCCAATTCGGGCATTCAGAACATATAGCACGTTGCTGTAAGCAAGCACATTCTCATTCAAAGTTGCAAGTTACTATGTAGGAACAAGTTTGTATAGGTATTTCAAAGATGCCCAGAACTGAGCTAAACGTTGTATGTCTGCAACTCCTAGAAATAACTTCATGCCCCATCTCCCTTACCTCCAGCTAGTAAGGATCACATAATTCCTAACAAAGTTTTGACACAGATTCCCAATTCGGGCATTCAGAACATATAGCACGTTGCTGTAAGCAAGCACATTCTCATTCAAAGTTGCAAGTTACTATGTAGGAACAAGTTTGTATAGGTATTTCAAAGATGCCCAGAACTGAGCTAAACTTAGTATGTGTCCAACCTCTAGAAATAACTTCATGCCCCATCTCCCTTACTTCCAGCTAGTAAGGATCACATAATTCCTAACAAAGTTTTGACACAGATTCCCAATTCGGGCTTTCAGAACATATAGCACGTTGCTGTAAGCAAGCACATTCTCATTCAAAGTTGCAAGTTACTATGTAGGAACAAGTTTGTATAGGTATTTCAAAGATGCCCAGAACTGAGCTAAACGTTGTATGTCTGCAACTCCTAGAAATAACTTCATGCCCCATCTCCCTTACTTCCAGCTAGTAAGGATCACATAATTCCTAACAAAGTTTTGACACAGATTCCCAATTCGGGCATTCAGAACATATAGCACGTTGCTGTAAGCAAGCACATTCTCATTCAAAGTTGCAAGTGACTATGTAGGAACAAGGTTGTATAGGTATTTCAAAGATGCCCAGAACTGAGCTAAACTTGGTATGTCTCCAACTCCTAGAAATAACTTCATGCCACATCTCCCTTACTTCCATCTAGTAAGGATCACATAATTCCTAACAAAGTTTTGACACAGATTCCCAATTCGGGCATTCAGAACATATAGCACGTTGCTGTAAGCAAGCACATTCTCATTCAAAGTTGCAAGTTACTATGTAGGAACAAGTTTGTATAGGTATTTCAAAGATGCCCAGAACTGAGCTAAACGTTGTATGTCTCCAATTCCTAGAAATAACTTCATGCCCCATCTCCCTTCATTCCAGCGAGTAAGGATCACATAATTCCTAACAAAGTTTTGACACAGATTCCCAATTCGGGCATTCAGAACATATAGCACGTTGCTGTAAGCAAGCACATTCTCATTCTAAGAAGCAAGTTACTATGTAGGAACAAGTTTGTATAGGTATTTCAAAAATTCCCAGAACTGAGCTAAAGTGGGTATGTGTCCAACTCCTAGAAATATCTTCATGCCCCATCTCCCTTACGTCCAGCTAGTAAGGATCACATAATTCCTAACAAAGTTTTGACACAGATTCCCAATTCGGGCATTCAGAACCTATAGCACGTTGCTGTAAGCAAGCACATTCTCATTCAAAGTTGCAAGTTACTATGTAGGAACAAGTTTGTATAGGTATTTCAAAGATGCCCAGAACTGAGCTAAACGTTGTATGTCTGCAACTCCTAGAAATAACTTCATGCCCCATCTCCCTTACTTCCAGCTAGTAAGGATCACATAATTCCTAACAAAGTTTTGACACAGATTCCCAATTCGGGCTTTCAGAACATATAGCACGTTGCTGTAAGCAAGCACATTCTCATTCAAAGTTGCAAGATACTATGTAGGAACAAGTTTGTATAGGTATTTCAAAGATGCCCAGAACTGAGCTAAACGTTGTATGTCTCCAACTCCTAGAAATAACTTCATGCCCCATCTCCCTTACTTCCAGCTAGTAAGGATCACATAATTCCTAACAAAGTTTTGACACAGATTCCCAATTCGGGCATTCAGAACATATAGCACGTTGCTGTAAGCAAGCACATTCTCATTCAAAGTTGCAAGTTACTATGTAGGAACAAGGTTGTATAGGTATTTCAAAGATGCCCAGAACTGAGCTAAACTTGGTATGTCTCCAACTCCTGGAAATAACTTCATGCCACATCTCCCTTACTTCCATCTAGTAAGGATCACATAATTCCTAACAAAGTTTTGACACAGATTCCCAATTCGGGCATTCAGAACATGTAGCACGTTGCTGTAAGCAAGCACATTCTCATTCAAAGTTGCAAGTTACTATGTAGGAACAAGTTTGTATAGGTATTTCAAAGATGCCCAGAACTGAGCTAAACGTTGTATGTCTCCAACTCCTAGAAATAACTTCATGCCACATCTCCCTTACTTCCATCTAGTAAGGATCACATAATTCCTAACAAAGTTTTGACACAGATTCCCAATTCGGGCATTCAGAACATATAGCACGTTGCTGTAAGCAAGCACATTCTCATTCAAAGTTGCAAGTTACTATGTAGGAACAAGTTTGTATAGGTATTTCAAAGATGCCCAGAACTGAGCTAAACGTTGTATGTCTGCAACTCCTAGAAATAACTTCATGCCCCATCTCCCTTACTTCCAGCTAGTAAGGATCACATAATTCCTAACAAAGTTTTGACACAGATTCCCAATTCGGGCATTCAGAACATATAGCACGTTGCTGTAAGCAAGCACATTCTCATTCAAAGTTGCAAGTTACTATGTAGGAACAAGTTTGTATAGGTATTTCAAAGATGCCCAGAACTGAGCTAAACTTAGTATGTGTCCAACCTCTAGAAATAACTTCATGCCCCATCTCCCTTACTTCCAGCTAGTAAGGATCACATAATTCCTAACAAAGTTTTGACACAGATTCCCAATTCGGGCATTCAGAACATATAGCACGTTGCTGTAAGCAAGCACATTCTCATTCAAAGTTGCAAGTTACTATGTAGGAACAAGTTTGTATAGGTATTTCAAAGATGCCCAGAACTGAGCTAAACGTTGTATGTCTGCAACTCCTAGAAATAACTTCATGCCCCATCTCCCTTACTTCCAGCTAGTAAGGATCACATAATTCCTAACAAAATTTTGACACAGATTCCCAATTCGGGCTTTCAGAACATATAGCACGTTGCTGTAAGCAAGCACATTCTCATTCAAAGTTGCAAGTTACTATGTAGGAACAAGTTTGTATAGGTATTTCAAAGATGCCCAGAACTGAGCTAAACGTTGTATGTCTGCAACTCCTAGAAATAACTTCATGCCCCATCTCCCTTACTTCCAGCTAGTAAATATCACATAATTCCTAACAAAGTTTTGACACAGATTCCCAATTCGGGCATTCAGAACATATAGCACGTTGCTGTAAGCAAGCACATTCTCATTCAAAGTTGCAAGTTACTATGTAGGAACAAGTTTGTATAGGTATTTCAAAGATGCCCAGAACTGAGCTAAACGTTGTATGTCTGCAACTCCTAGAAATAACTTCATGCCCCATCTCCCTTACTTCCAGCTAGTAAGGATCACATAATTCCTAACAAAGTTTTGACACAGATTCCCAATTCGGACATTCAGAACATATAGCACGTTGCTGTAGCAAGCACATTCTCATTCAAAGATGCAAGTTACTATGTAGGAACAAGTTTGTATAGGACTTTCAAAGATGCCCAGAACTGAGCTGAATTGTGTATGTCTCCAACTCCTAGAAATAACTTCATGCCCCATCTCCCTTACTTCCACCTAGCTAGGATCACATAATTCCGAACAAAGTTTTGACACAGATTCCCAATTCGGGCATTCAGAACATATAGCACGTTGCTGTAAGCAAGCACATTCTCATTCTAAGAAGCAAGTTACTATGTAGGAACAAGTTTGTATAGGTATTTCAAAAATTCCCAGAACTGAGCTAAAGTGGGTATGTGTCCAACTCCTAGAAATATCTTCATGCCCCATCTCCCTTACTTCCAGCTAGTAAGGATCACATAATTCCTAACAAAGTTTTGACACAGATTCCCAATTCAGGCATTCAGAACATATAGCACGTTGCTGTAAGCAAGCACATTCTCATTCAAAGTTGCAAGTTACTATGTAGGAACAAGTTTATATAGGTATTTCAAAGATGCCCAGAACTGAGCTAAACTTAGTATGTGTCCAACCTCTAGAAATAACTTCATGCCCCATTTCACTTACTTCCAGCTAGTAAGGATCACATAATTCCTAACAAAGTTTTGACACAGATTCCCATTTCGGGCATTCAGAACATATAGCACGTTGCTGTAAGCAAGCACATTCTCATTCAAAGTTGCAAGTTACTATGTAGGAACAAGTTTGTATAGGTATTTCAAAGATGCCCAGAACTGAGCTAAACGTTGTATGTCTGCAACTCCTAGAAATAACTTCATGCCCCATCTCCCTTACTTCCAGCTAGTAAGGATCACATAATTCCTAACAAAGTTTTGACACAGATTCCCAATTTGGGCATTCAGAACATATAGCACGTTGCTGTAAGCAAGCACATTCTCATTCAATGTTGCAAGTTACTATGTAGGACCAAGTTTGTATAGGTATTTCAAAGATGCCCAGAACTGAGCTAAACGTTGTATGTCTGCAACTCCTAGACATAACTTCATGCCCCATCTCCCTTACTTCCAGCTAGTAAGGATCACATAATTCCTAACAAAGTTTTGACACAGATTCCCAATTCGGGCATTCAGAACATATAGCACGTTGCTGTAAGCAAGCACATTCTCATTCAAAGTTGCAAGTTACTATGTAGGAACAAGTTTGTATAGGTATTTCAAAGATGCCCAGAAGTGAGCTAAACTTGGTATGTCTCCAACTCCTAGAAATAACTTCATGCCCCATCTCCCTTACTTCCAGCTAGTAAGGATCACATAATTCCTAACAAAGTTTTGACACAGATTCCCAATTCGGGCATTCAGAACATATAGCACGTTGCTGTAAGCAAGCACATTCTCATTCAAAGTTGCAAGTGACTATGTAGGAACAAGGTTGTATAGGTATTTCAAAGATGCCCAGAACTGAGCTAAACTTGGTATGTCTCCAACTCCTAGAAATAACTTCATGCCACATCTCCCTTACTTCCATCTAGTAAGGATCACATAATTCCTAACAAAGTTTTGACACAGATTCCCAATTCGGGCATTCAGAACATATAGCACGTTGCTGTAAGCAAGCACATTCTCATTCAAAGTTGCAAGTTACTATGTAGGAACAAGTTTGTATAGGTATTTCAAAGATGCCCAGAACTGAGCTAAACGTTGTATGTCTCCAACTCCTAGAAATAACTTCATGCCCCATCTCCCTTACTTCCAGCTAGTAAGGATCACATAATTCCTAACAAAGTTTTGACACAGATTCCCAATTCGGGCATTCACAACATATAGCACGTTGCTGTAAGCAAGCACATTCTCATTCAAAGTTGCAAGTTACTATGTAGGAACAAGTTTGTATAGGTATTTCAAAGATGCCCAGAACTGAGCTAAACGTTGTATGTCTGCAACTCCTAGAAATAACTTCATGCCCCATCTCGCTTACTTCCAGCTAGTAAGGATCACATAATTCCTAACAAAGTTTTGACACAGATTCCCAATTCGGGCATTCAGAACATATAGCACGTTGCTGTAAGCAAGCACATTCTCATTCAAAGTGCAAGTTACTATGTAGGAACAAGTTTCTATAGGTATTTCAAATATGCCCAGAACTGAGCTAAACGTTGTATGTCTGCAACTCCTAGAAATATCTTCATGCCCCATCTCACTTACTTCCAGCTAGTAAGGATCACATAATTCCTAACAAAGTTTTGACACAGATTCCCAATTCGGGCATTCAGAACATATAGCACGTTGCTGTAAGCAAGCACCTTCTGATTCAAAGTTGCAAGTTACTATGTAGGAACAAGTTTGTATAGGTATTTCAAAGATGCCCAGAACTGAGCTAAACGTTGTATGTCTGCAACTCCTAGAAATAACTTCATGCCCCATCTCCCTTACTTCCAGCTAGTAAGGATCACATAATTCCTAACAAAGTTTTGACACAGATTCCCAATTCGGGCATTCAGAACATATAGCACGTTGCTGTAAGCAAGCACATTCTCATTCAAAGTTGCAAGTTACTATGTAGGAACAAGTTTGTATAGGTATTTCAAAGATGCCCAGAACTGAGCTAAACTTGGTATGTCTCCAACTCCTAGAAATAACTTCATGCCCCATCTCCATTACTTCCAGCTAGGGAGGATCACATAATTCCGAACAAAGTTTTGACACAGATTCCCAATTCGGGCATTCAGAACATATAGCACGTTGCTGTAAGCAAGCACATTCTCATTCTAAGAAGCAAGTTACTATGTAGGAACAAGTTTGTATAGGTATTTCAAAAATTCCCAGAACTGAGCTAAAGTGGGTATTTGTCCAACTCCAAGAAATAACTTCATGCCCCATCTCCCTTCCTTTCAGCTAGTAAGGATCACATAATTCCTAACAAAGTTTTGACACAGATTCCCAATTCGGGCATTCAGAACATATAGCACGTTGCTGTAAGCAAGCACATTCTCATTCAAAGTTGCAAGTTACTATGTAGGAACAAGTTTGTATAGGTATTTCAAAGATGCCCAGAACTGAGCTAAACGTTGTATGTCTGCAACGCCTAGAAATAACTTCATGCCCCATCTCCCTTACTTCCAGCTAGTAAGGATCACATAATTCCTAACAAAGTTTTGACACAGATTCCCAATTCGGGCATTCAGAACATATAGCACGTTGCTGTAAGCAAGCACATTCTCATTCAAAGTTGCAAGTTACTATGTAGAAACAAGTTTGTATAGGTATTTCAAAGATGCCCAGAACTGAGCTAAACGTTGTATGTCTGAAACTCCTAGAAATAACTTCATGCCCCATCTCCCTTACTTCCATCTAGTAAGGATCACATAATTCCTAACAAAGTTTTGACACAGATTCCCAATCCGGGCATTCAGAACATATAGCACGTTGCTGTAAGCAAGCACATTCTCATTCAAAGTTGCAAGTTACTATGTAGGAACAAGTTTGTATAGGTATTTCAAAGATGCCCAGAACTGAGCTAAACTTGGTATGTGTCCAACTCCTAGAAATAACTTCATGCCCCAACTCACTTACTTCCAGCTAGTAAGGATCACATAATTCCTAACAAAGTTTTGACACAGATTCCCAATTCGGGCATTCAGAACATATAGCACGTTGCTGTAAGCAAGCACATTCTCATTCAAAGTTGCAAGTTACTATGTAGGAACAAGTTTGAATAGGACTTTCAAAGATGCCCAGAACTGAGCTAAACTTGGTATGTCTCCAACTCCTAGAAATAACTTATGCCCCATCTCCCTTACTTCCATCTATTAAGGATCACATAATTCCTAACAAAGTTTTGACACAGATTCCCTATTCGGGCATTCAGAACATATAGCATGTTGCTGTAAGTAAGCACATTCTCATTCAAAGATGCAAGTTACTATGTAGGAACAAGTTTTTATAGGTATTTCAAAGATGCCCAGAACTTAGCTAAAATTGGTTTGTCTCCAACTCCTAGAAATAACATCGTGCCCCATCTCCCTTACTTCCATCTAGTAAGGATCACATAATTTCTAACAAAGTTTTGACACAGATTCCCAATTCGGGCATTCAGAACATATAGCATGTTGCTGTAAGCAAGCACATTCTCATTCAAAGTTGCAAGTTACTATGTAGGAACAAGTTTGTATAGGTATTTCAAAGATTCCCTGAACTGAGCTAAACTTGGTATGTGTGCAACTCCTAGAAATAACTTCATGCCCCAACTCCCTTACTTCCAGCTAGTAAGGATCACATAATTCCTAACAAAGATTTGACACAGATTCCCAATTCGGGCATTCAGAACATATAGCACGTTGCTGTAAGCAAGCACATTCTCATTCAAAGTTGCAAGTGACTATGTAGGAACAAGGTTGTATAGGTATTTCAAAGATGCCCAGAACTGAGCTAAACTTGGTATGTCTCCAACTCCTAGAAATAACTTCATGCCCCATCTCCCTTACTTCCATCTAGTAAGGATCACATAATTCCTAACAAAGTTTTGACACAGATTCCCAATTCGGGCATTCAGAAAATATAGCAAGTTGTTGTAAGCAAGCACATTCTCATTCAAAGTTGCAAGGTACTATGTAGGAACAAGTTTGTATAGGTATTTCAAAGATGCCCAGAACTGAGCTAAACGTTGTATGTCTGCAACTCCTAGAAATAACTTCATGCCCCAACTCGCTTACTTCCAGCTAGTAAGGATCACATAATTCCTAACAAAGTTTTGACACAGATTCCCAATTCGGGCATTCAGAACATATAGCACGTTGCTGTAGCAAGCACATTCTCATTCAAAGATGCAAGTTACTATGTAGGAACAAGTTTGTATAGGACTTTCAAAGATGCCCAGAACTGAGCTGAATTGTGTATGTCTCCAACTCCTAGAAATAACTTCATGCCCCATCTCCCTTACTTCCACCTAGTGAGGATCACATAATTCCGAACAAAGTTTTGACACAGATTCCCAATTCGGGCATTCAGAACATATAGCACGTTGCTGTAAGCAAGCACATTCTCATTCTAAGAAGCAAGTTACTATGTAGGAACAAGTTTGTATAGGTATTTCAAAAATTCCCAGAACTGAGCTAAAGTGGGTATGTGTCCAACTCCTAGAAATATCTTCATGCCCCATCTCCCTTACTTCCAGCTAGTAAGGATCACATAATTCCTAACAAAGTTTTGACACAGATTCCCAATTCAGGCATTCAGAACATATAGCACGTTGCTGTAAGCAAGCACATTCTCATTCAAAGTTGCAAGTTACTATGTAGGAACAAGTTTGTATAGGTATTTCAAAGATGCCCAGAACTGAGCTAAACTTAGTATGTGTCCAACCTCAAGAAATAACTTCATGCCCCATTTCCCTTACTTCCAGCTAGTAAGGATCACATAATTCCTAACAAAGTTTTGACACAGATTCCCAATTCGGGCATTCAGAACATATAGCACGTTGCTGTAAGCAAGCTCATTCTCATTCAAAGTTGCAAGTTACTATGTAGGAACAAGTTTGTATAGGTATTTCAAAGATGCCCAGAACTGAGCTAAACGTTGTATGTCTGCAACTCCTAGAAATAACTTCATGCCCCATCTCCCTTACTTCCAGCTAGTAAGGATCACATAATTCCTAACAATGTTTTGACACAGATTCCCAATTTGGGCATTCAGAACATATAGCACGTTGCTGTAAGCAAGCACATTCTCATTCAAAGTTGCAAGTTACTATGTAGGGCCAAGTTTGTATAGGTATTTCAAAGATGCCCAGAACTGAGCTAAACGTTGTATGTCTGCAACTCCTAGACATAACTTCATGCCCCATCTCCCTTACTTCTAGCTAGTAAGGATCACATAATTCCTAACAAAGTTTTGACACAGATTCCCAATTCGGGCATTCAGAACATATAGCACGTTGCTGTAAGCAAGCACATTCTCATTCAAAGTTGCAAGTTACTATGTAGGAACAAGTTTGTATAGGTATTTCAAAGATGCCCAGAAGTGAGCTAAACTTGGTATGTCTCCTACTCCTAGAAATAACTTCATGCCCCATCTCCCTTACTTCCAGCTAGTAAGGATCACATAATTCCTAACAAAGTTTTGACACAGATTCCCAATTCGGGCATTCAGAACATATAGCACGTTGCTGTAAGCAAGCACATTCTCATTCAAAGTTGCAAGTTACTATGTAGGAACAAGGTTGTATAGGTATTTCAAAGATGCCCAGAACTGAGCTAAACTTGGTATGTCTCCAACTCCTAGAAATAACTTCATGCCACATCTCCCTTACTTCCATCTATTAAGGATCACATAATTCCTAACAAAGTTTTGACACAGATTCCCAATTCGGGCATTCAGAACATATAGCACGTTGCTGTAAGCAAGCACATTCTCATTCAAAGTTGCAAGTTACTATGTAGGAACAAGTTTGTATAGGTATTTCAAAGATGCCCAGAACTGAGCTAAACGTTGTATGTCTCCAACTCCTAGAAATAACTTCATGCCCCATCTCCCTTACTTCCAGCTAGTAAGGATCACATAATTCCTAACAAAGTTTTGACACAGATTCCCAATTCGGGCATTCACAACATATAGCACGTTGCTGTAAGCAAGCACATTCTCATTCAAAGTTGCAAGTTACTATGTAGGAACAAGTTTGTATAGGTATTTCAAAGATGCCCAGAACTGAGCTAAACGTTGTATGTCTGCAACTCCTAGAAATAACTTCATGCCCCATCTCCCTTACTTCCAGCTAGTAAGGATCACATAATTCCTAACAAAGTTTTGACACAGATTCCCAATTCGGGCATTCAGAACATATAGCACGTTGCTGTAAGCAAGCACCTTCTGATTCAAAGTTGCAAGTTACTATGTAGGAACAAGTTTGTATAGGTATTTCAAAGATGCCCAGAACTGAGCTAAACGTTGTATGTCTGCAACTCCTAGAAATAACTTCATGCCCCATCTCCCTTACTTCCAGCTAGTAAGGATCACATAATTCCTAACAAAGTTTTGACACAGATTCCCAATTCGGGCATTCAGAACATATAGCACGTTGCTGTAAGCAAGCACATTCTCATTCAAAGTTGCAAGTTACTATGTAGGAACAAGTTTGTATAGGTATTTCAAAGATGCCCAGAACTGAGCTAAACTTGGTATGTCTCCAACTCCTAGAAATAACTTCATGCCCCATCTCCATTACTTCCAGCTAGGGAGGATCACATAATTCCGAACAAAGTTTTGACACAGATTCCCAATTCGGGCATTCAGAACATATAGCACGTTGCTGTAAGCAAGCACATTCTCATTCTAAGAAGCAAGTTACTATGTAGGAACAAGTTTGTATAGGTATTTCAAAAATTCCCAGAACTGAGCTAAAGTGGGTATTTGTCCAACTCCTAGAAATAACTTCATGCCCCATCTCCCTTCCTTTCAGCTAGTAAGGATCACATAATTCCTAACAAAGTTTTGACACAGATTCCCAATTCGGGCATTCAGAACATATAGCACGTTGCTGTAAGCAAGCACATTCTCATTCAAAGTTGCAAGTTACTATGTAGGAACAAGTTTGTATAGGTATTTCAAAGATGCCCAGAACTGAGCTAAACGTTGTATGTCTGCAACGCCTAGAAATAACTTCATGCCCCATCTCCCTTACTTCCAGCTAGTAAGGATCACATAATTCCTAACAAAGTTTTGACACAGATTCCCAATTCGGGCATTCAGAACATATAGCACGTTGCTGTAAGCAAGCACATTCTCATTCAAAGTTGCAAGTTACTATGTTGAAACAAGTTTGTATAGGTATTTCAAAGATGCCCAGAACTGAGCTAAACGTTGTATGTCTGAAACTCCTAGAAATAACTTCATGCCCCATCTCCCTTACTTCCATCTAGTAAGGATCACATAATTCCTAACAAAGTTTTGACACAGATTCCCAATCCGGGCATTCAGAACATATAGCACGTTGCTGTAAGCAAGCACATTCTCATTCAAAGTTGCAAGTTACTATGTAGGAACAAGTTTGTATAGGTATTTCAAAGATGCCCAGAACTGAGCTAAACTTGGTATGTGTCCAACTCCTAGAAATAACTTCATGCCCCAACTCCCTTACTTCCAGCTAGTAAGGATCACATAATTCCTAACAAAGTTTTGACACAGATTCCCAATTCGGGCATTCAGAACATATAGCACGTTGCTGTAAGCAAGCTCATTCTCATTCAAAGTTGCAAGTTACTATGTAGGAACAAGTTTGTATAGGTATTTCAAAGATTCCCAGAACTGAGCTAAACGTTGTATGTCTGCAACTCCTAGAAATAACTTCATGCCCCATCTCCCTTACTTCCAGCTAGTAAGGATGACATAATTCCTAACAATGTTTTGACACAGATTCCCAATTTGGGCATTCAGAACATATAGCACGTTGCTGTAAGCAAGCACATTCTCATTCAAAGTTGCAAGTTACTATGTAGGGCCAAGTTTGTATAGGTATTTCAAAGATGCCCAGAACTGAGCTAAACGTTGTATGTCTGCAACGCCTAGAAATAACTTCATGCCCCATCTCCCTTACTTCCAGCTAGTAAGGATCACATAATTCCTAACAAAGTTTTGACACAGATTCCCAATTCGGGCATTCAGAACATATAGCACGTTGCTGTAAGCAAGCACATTCTCATTCAAAGTTGCAAGTTACTATGTAGAAACAAGTTTGTATAGGTATTTCAAAGATGCCCAGAACTGAGCTAAACGTTGTATGTCTGAAACTCCTAGAAATAACTTCATGCCCCATCTCCCTTACTTCCATCTAGTAAGGATCACATAATTCCTAACAAAGTTTTGACACAGATTCCCAATCCGGGCATTCAGAACATATAGCACGTTGCTGTAAGCAAGCACATTCTCATTCAAAGTTGCAAGTTACTATGTAGGAACAAGTTTGTATAGGTATTTCAAAGATGCCCAGAACTGAGCTAAACTTGGTATGTGTCCAACTCCTAGAAATAACTTCATGCCCCAACTCCCTTACTTCCAGCTAGTAAGGATCACATAATTCCTAACAAAGTTTTGACACAGATTCCCAATTCGGGCATTCAGAACATATAGCACGTTGCTGTAAGCAAGCACATTCTCATTCAAAGTTGCAAGTTACTATGTAGGAACAAGTTTGAATAGAACTTTCAAAGATGCCCAGAACTGAGCTAAACTTTGTATGTCTCCAACTCCTAGAAATAACTTCATGCCCCATCTCCCTTACTTCCATCTATTAAGGATCACATAATTCCTAACAAAGTTTTGACACAGATTCCCAATTCGGGCATTCAGAACATATAGCATGTTGCTGTAAGTAAGCACATTCTCATTCAAAGATGCAAGTTACTATGTAGGAACAAGTTTGTATAGGTATTTCAAAGATGCCCAGAACTGAGCTAAACGTTGTATGTCTGCAACTCCTAGAAATAACTTCATGCCCCATCTCCCTTACTTCCAGCTAGTAAGGATCACATAATTCCTAACAAAGTTTTGACACAGATTCCCAATTCGGGCATTCAGAACATATAGCACGTTGCTGAAGCAAGCACATTCTCATTCAAAGATGCAAGTTACTATGTAGGAACAAGTTTGTATAGGACTTTCAAAGATGCCCAGAACTGAGCTGAATTGTGTATGTCTCCAACTCCTAGAAATAACTTCATGCCCCATCTCCCTTACTTCCACCTAGTGAGGATCACATAATTCCGAACAAAGTTTTGACACAGATTCCCAATTCGGGCATTCAGAACATATAGCACGTTGCTGTAAGCAAGCACATTCTCATTCTAAGAAGCAAGTTACTATGTAGGAACAAGTTTGTATAGGTATTTCAAAAATTCCCAGAACTGAGCTAAAGTGGGTATGAGTCCAACTCCTAGAAATATCTTCATGCCCCATCTCCCTTACTTCCAGCTAGTAAGGATCACATAATTCCTAACAAAGTTTTGACACAGATTCCCAATTCAGGCATTCAGAACATATAGCACGTTGCTGTAAGCAAGCACATTCTCATTCAAAGTTGCAAGTTACTATGTAGGAACAAGTTTGTATAGGTATTTCAAAGATGCCCAGAACTGAGCTAAACTTAGTATGTGTCCAACCTCTAGAAATAACTTCATGCCCCATTTCCCTTACTTCCAGCTAGTAAGGATCACATAATTCCTAACAAAGTTTTGACACAGATTCCCAATTCGGGCATTCAGAACATGTAGCACGTTGCTGTAAGCAAGCACATTCTCATTCAAAGTTGCAAGTTACTATGTAGGAACAAGTTTGTATAGGTATTTCAAAGATGCCCAGAACTGAGCTAAACGTTGTATGTCTGCAACTCCTAGAAATAACTTCATGCCCCATCTCCCTTACTTCCAGCTAGTAAGGATCACATAATTCCTAACAAAGTTTTGACACAGATTCCCAATTTGGGCATTCAGAACATATAGCACGTTGCTGTAAGCAAGCACATTCTCATTCAATGTTGCAAGTTACTATGTAGGGCCAAGTTTGTATAGGTATTTCAAAGATGCCCAGAACTGAGCTAAACGTTGTATGTCTGCAACTCCTAGAAATAACTTCATGCCCCATCTCCCTTACTTCCAGCTAGTAAGGATCACATAATTCCTAACAAAGTTTTGACACAGATTCCCAATTCGGGCATTCAGAACATATAGCACGTTGCTGTAAGCAAGCACATTCTCATTCAAAGTTGCAAGTTACTATGTAGGAACAAGTTTGTATAGGTATTTCAAAGATGCCCAGAAGTGAGCTAAACTTGGTATGTCTCCAACTCCTAGAAATAACTTCATGCCCCATCTCCCTTACTTCCAGCTAGTAAGGATCACATAATTCCTAACAAAGTTTTGACACAGATTCCCAATTCGGGCATTCAGAACATATAGCACGTTGCTGTAAGCAAGCACATTCTCATTCAAAGTTGCAAGTTACTATGTAGGAACAAGGTTGTATAGGTATTTCAAAGATGCCCAGAACTGAGCTAAACTTGGTATGTCTCCAACTCCTAGAAATAACTTCATGCCACATCTCCCTTACTTCCATCTAGTAAGGATCACATAATTCCTAACAAAGTTTTGACACAGATTCCCCATTCGGGCATTCAGAACATATAGCACGTTGCTGTAAGCAAGCACATTCTCATTCAAAGTTGCAAGTTACTATGTAGGAACAAGTTTGTATAGGTATTTCAAAGATGCCCAGAACTGAGCTAAACGTTGTATGTCTCCAACTCCTAGAAATAACTTCATGCCCCATCTCCCTTACTTCCAGCTAGTAAGGATCACATAATTCCTAACAAAGTTTTGACACAGATTCCCAATTCGGGCATTCACAACATATAGCACGTTGCTGTAAGCAAGCACATTCTCATTCAAAGTTGCAAGTTACTATGTAGGAACAAGTTTGTATAGGTATTTCAAAGATGCCCAGAACTGAGCTAAACGTTGTATGTCTGCAACTCCTAGAAATAACTTCATGCCCCATCTCGCTTACTTCCAGCTAGTAAGGATCACATAATTCCGAACAAAGTTTTGACACAGATTCCCAATTCGGGCATTCAGAACATATAGCACGTTGCTGTAAGCAAGCACATTCTCATTCAAAGTTGCAAGTTACTATGTAGGAACAAGTTTCTATAGGTATTTCAAAGATGCCCAGAACTGAGCTAAACGTTGTATGTCTGCAACTCCTAGAAATAACTTCATGCCCCATCTCCCTTACTTCCAGCTAGTAAGGATCACATAATTCCTAACAAAGTTTTGACACAGATTCCCAATTCGGGCATTCAGAACATATAGCACGTTGCTGTAAGCAAGCACCTTCTGATTCAAAGTTGCAAGTTACTATGTAGGAACAAGTTTGTATAGGTATTTCAAAGATGCCCAGAACTGAGCTAAACGTTGTATGTCTGCAACTCCTAGAAATAACTTCATGCCCCATCTCCCTTACTTCCAGCTAGTAAGGATCACATAATTCCTAACAAAGTTTTGACACAGATTCCCAATTCGGGCATTCAGAACATATAGCACGTTGCTGTAAGCAAGCACATTCTCATTCAAAGTTGCAAGTTACTATGTAGGAACAAGTTTGTATAGGTATTTCAAAGATGCCCAGAACTGAGCTAAACTTGGTATGTCTCCAACTCCTAGAAATAACTTCATGCCCCATCTCCATTACTTCCAGCTAGGGAGGATCACATAATTCCGAACAAAGTTTTGACACAGATTCCCAATTCGGGCATTCAGAACATATAGCACGTTGCTGTAAGTAAGCACATTCTCATTCTAAGAAGCAAGTTACTATGTAGGAACAAGTTTGTATAGGTATTTCAAAAATTCCCAGAACTGAGCTAAAGTGGGTATTTGTCCAACTCCTAGAAATAACTTCATGCCCCATCTCCCTTCCTTTCAGCTAGTAAGGATCACATAATTCCTAACAAAGTTTTGACACAGATTCCCAATTCGGGCATTCAGAACATATAGCACGTTGCTGTAAGCAAGCACATTCTCATTCAAAGTTGCAAGTTACTATGTAGGAACAAGTTTGTATAGGTATTTCAAAGATGCCCAGAACTGAGCTAAACGTTGTATGTCTGCAACGCCTAGAAATAACTTCATGCCCCATCTCCCTTACTTCCAGCTAGTAAGGATCACATAATTCCTAACAAAGTTTTGACACAGATTCCCAATTCGGGCATTCAGAACATATAGCACGTTGCTGTAAGCAAGCACATTCTCATTCAAAGTTGCAAGTTACTATGTAGAAACAAGTTTGTATAGGTATTTCAAAGATGCCCAGAACTGAGCTAAACGTTGTATGTCTGAAACTCCTAGAAATAACTTCATGCCCCATCTCCCTTACTTCCATCTAGTAAGGATCACATAATTCCTAACAAAGTTTTGACACAGATTCCCAATCCGGGCATTCAGAACATATAGCACGTTGCTGTAAGCAAGCACATTCTCATTCAAAGTTGCAAGTTACTATGTAGGAACAAGTTTGTATAGGTATTTCAAAGATGCCCAGAACTGAGCTAAACTTGGTATGTGTCCAACTCCTAGAAATAACTTCATGCCCCAACTCCCTTACTTCCAGCTAGTAAGGATCACATAATTCCTAACAAAGTTTTGACACAGATTCCCAATTCGGGCATTCAGAACATATAGCACGTTGCTGTAAGCAAGCACATTCTCATTCAAAGTTGCAAGTTACTATGTAGGAACAAGTTTGAATAGGACTTTCAAAGATGCCCAGAACTGAGCTAAACTTGGTATGTCTCCAACTCCTAGAAATAACTTCATGCCCCATCTCCCTTACTTCCATCTATTAAGGATCACATAATTCCTAACAAAGTTTTGACACAGATTCCCAATTCGGGCATTCAGAACATATAGCATGTTGCTGTAAGTAAGCACATTCTCATTCAAAGATGCAAGTTACTATGTAGGAACAAGTTTTTATAGGTATTTCAAAGATCCCAGAACTGAGCTAAACTTGGTATGTCTCCAACTCCTAGAAATAACATCGTGCCCCATCTCCCTTACTTCCATCTAGTAAGGATCACATAATTTCTAACAAAGTTTTGACACAGATTCCCAATTCGGGCATTCAGAACATATAGCATGTTGCTGTAAGCAAGCACATTCTCATTCAAAGTTGCAAGTTACTATGTAGGAACAAGTTTGTATAGGTATTTCAAAGATGCCCTGAACTGAGCTAAACTTGGTATGTGTGCAACTCCTAGAAATAACTTCATGCCCCAACTCCCTTACTTCCAGCTAGTAAGGATCACATAATTCCTAACAAAGATTTGACACAGATTCCCAATTCGGGCATTCAGAACATATAGCACGTTGCTGTAAGCAAGCACATTCTCATTCAAAGTTGCAAGTTACTGTGTAGGAACAAGTTTGTATAGGTATTTCAAAGAGGTCGAGAACTGTGCTAAACTTGGTATGTGTCCAACTCCTAGAAATACCTTCATGCCCCAACTCCCTTACTTCCAGCTAGTAAGGATCACATAATTCCTAACAAAGTTTTGACACAGATTCCCAATTCGGGCATTCAGAACATATAGCACGTTGCTGTAAGCAAGCACATTCTCATTCAAAGTTGCAAGTTACTATGTAGGAACAAGTTTGTATAGGTATTTCAAAGATGCCCAGAACTGAGCTAAACGTTGTATGTCTGCAACTCCTAGAAATAACTTCATGCCACATCTCCCTTACTTCCAGCTAGTAATGATCACATAATTCCTAACAAAGTTTTGACACAGATTCCCAATTTGGGCATTCAGAACATATAGCACGTTGCTGTAAGCAAGCACATTCTCATTCAAAGTTGCAAGTTACTATGTAGGAACAAGTGTGTATAGGTATTTCAAAGATGCCCAGAACTGAGCTAAACTTGGTATGTGTCCAACTCCTAGAAATAACTTCATGCCACATCTCCCTTACTTCCAGCTAGTAATGATCACATAATTCCTAACAAAGTTTTGACACAGATTCCCAATTTGGGCATTCAGAACATATAGCACGTTGCTGTAAGCAAGCACATTCTCATTCAAAGTTGCAAGTTACTATGTAGGAACAAGTTTGTATAGGTATTTCAAAGATGCCCAGAACTGAGCTAAACTTGGTATGTGTCCAACTCCTAGAAATAACTTCATGCCCCATCTCCCTTACTTCCAGCTAGTAAGGATCACATAATTCCTAACAAAGTTTTGACACAGATTCCCAATTCGGGCATTCAGAACATATAGCACGTTGCTGTAAGCAAGCACATTCTCATTCAAAGTTGCAAGTTACTATGTAGGAACAAGTGTGTATAGGTATTTCAAAGATGCCCAGAACTGAGCTAAACGTTGTATGTCTCCAACTCCTAGAAATAACTTCATACCACATCTCCCTTACTTCCAGCTAGTAAGGATCACATAATTCCTAACAAAGTTTTGACACAGATTCCCAATTCGGGCATTCAGAACATATAGCACGTTGCTGTAAGCAAGCACATTCTCATTCAAAGTTGCAAGTTACTACGTAGGAACAAGTTTGTATAGGTATTTCAAAGATGCCCAGAACTGAGCTAAACGTTGTATGTCTGCAACGCCTAGAAATAACTTCATGCCCCATCGCCCTTCCTTCCAGCTAGTAAGGATCACATAATTCCTAACAAAGTTTTGACACAGATTCCCAATTCGGGCTTTCAGAACATATAGCACGTTGCTGTAAGCAAGCACATTCTCATTCAAAGTTGCAAGTTACTATGTAGAAACAAGTTTGTATAGGTATTTCAAAGAAGCCCAGAACTGAGCTAAAAGATGTATGTCTACAACTCCTAGAAATAACTTCATGCCCCATCTCCCTTACTTCCATCTAGTAAGGATCACATAATACCTAACAATGTTTTGACACAGATTCCCAATTCGGGCATTCAGAACATATAGCACGTTGTTGTAAGCAAGCACATTTTCATTCAAAGTTGCAAGTTACTATGTAGGAACAAGTTTGTATAGGTATTTCAAAGATGCCCAGAACTGAGCTAAACGTTGTATGTCTGCAACTCCTAGAAATATCTTAATGCCCCATCTCCCTTACTTCCAGCTAGTAAGGATCACATAATTCCTAACAAAGTTTTGACACAGATTCCCAATTCGGGCATTCAGAACATATAGCACGTTGCTGTAAGCAAGCACATTCTCATTCAAAGTTGCAAGTTACTATGTAGGAACAAGTTTGTATAGGTATTTCAAAGATGCCCAGAACTGAGCTAAACGTTGTATGTCTGCAACTCCTAGAAATAACTTCATGCCCCATCTCCCTTCCTTCCAGCTAGTAAGGATCACATAATTCCTAACAAAGTTTTGACACAGATTCCCAATTCGGGCATTCAGAACATATAGCACGTTGCTGTAAGCAAGCACATTCTCATTCAAAGATGCAAGTTACTATGTAGGAACAAGTTTGTATAGGAATTTCAAAGATGCCCAGAACTGAGCTGAATTGTGTATGTCTCCAACTCCTAGAAATAACTTCATGCCCCATCTCCCTTACTTCAAGCTAGTGAGGATCACATAATTCCGAACAAAGTTTTGACACAGATTCCCAATTCGGGCATTCAGAAAATATAGCACGTTGCTGTAAGCAAGCACATTCTCATTCTAAGAAGCAAATTACTATGTAGGAACAAGTTTGTATAGGTATTTCAATAATTCCCAGAACTGAGCTAAAGTGGGTATGTGTCCAACTCCTAGAAATATCTTCATGCCCCATCTCCCTTACTTCCAGCTAGTAAGGATCACATAATTCCTAACAAAGTTTTGACACAGATTCCCAATTCGGGCATTCAGAACATATAGCACGTTGCTGTAAGCAAGCACATTCTCATTCAAAGTTGCAAGTTACTATGTAGGAACAAGTTTGTATAGGTATTTCAAAGATGCCCAGAACTGAGCTAAACGTTGTATGTCTGCAACTCCTAGAAATAACTTCATGCCCCATCTCCCTTCCTTCCAGCTAGTAAGGATCACATAATTCCGAACAAAGTTTTGACACAGATTCCCAATTCGGGCATTCAGAACATATAGCACGTTGCTGTAAGCAAGCACATTCTCATTCAAAGTTGCAAGTTACAATGTAGGAACAAGTTTGTATAGGTATTTCAAAGATGCCCAGAACTGAGCTAAAAGTTGTATGTCTGCAACTCCTAGAAATAACTTCATGCCCCATCTCCCTTACTTCCAGCTAGTAAGGATCACATAATTCCTAACAAAGTTTTGACACAGATTCCCAATTCGGGCATTCAGAACATATAGCACGTTGCTGTAAGCAAGCACATTCTCATTCAAAGTTGCAAGTTACTATGTAGGAACAGGTTTGTATAGGTATTTCAAAGATGCCCAGAACTGAGCTAAACTTGGTATGTCTCTAACTCCTAGAAATAACTTCATGCCCCATCTCCCTTCTTCCATCTAGTAAGGATCACATAATTCCTAACAAAGTTTTGACACAGATTCCCAATTCGGGCATTCAGAACATATAGCACGTTGCTGTAAGCAAGCACATTCTCATTCAAAGTTGCAAGTTACTGTGTAGGAACAAGTTTGTATAGGTATTTCAAAGAGGTCGAGAACTGTGCTAAACTTGGTATGTGTCCAACTCCTAGAAATACCTTCATGCCCCAACTCCCTTACTTCCAGCTAGTAAGGATCACATAATTCCTAACAAAGTTTTGACACAGATTCCCAATTCGGGCATTCAGAACATATAGCACGTTGCTGTAAGCAAGCACATTCTCATTCAAAGTTGCAAGTTACTATGTAGGAACAAGTTTGTATAGGTATTTCAAAGATGCCCAGAACTGAGCTAAACGTTGTATGTCTGCAACTCCTAGAAATAACTTCATGCCACATCTCCCTTACTTCCAGCTAGTAATGATCACATAATTCCTAACAAAGTTTTGACACAGATTCCCAATTTGGGCATTCAGAACATATAGCACGTTGCTGTAAGCAAGCACATTCTCATTCAAAGTTGCAAGTTACTATGTAGGAACAAGTGTGTATAGGTATTTCAAAGATGCCCAGAACTGAGCTAAACTTGGTATGTGTCCAACTCCTAGAAATAACTTCATGCCACATCTCCCTTACTTCCAGCTAGTAATGATCACATAATTCCTAACAAAGTTTTGACACAGATTCCCAATTTGGGCATTCAGAACATATAGCACGTTGCTGTAAGCAAGCACATTCTCATTCAAAGTTGCAAGTTACTATGTAGGAACAAGTTTGTATAGGTATTTCAAAGATGCCCAGAACTGAGCTAAACTTGGTATGTGTCCAACTCCTAGAAATAACTTCATGCCCCATCTCCCTTACTTCCAGCTAGTAAGGATCACATAATTCCTAACAAAGTTTTGACACAGATTCCCAATTCGGGCATTCAGAACATATAGCACGTTGCTGTAAGCAAGCACATTCTCATTCAAAGTTGCAAGTTACTATGTAGGAACAAGTGTGTATAGGTATTTCAAAGATGCCCAGAACTGAGCTAAACGTTGTATGTCTCCAACTCCTAGAAATAACTTCATGCCACATCTCCCTTACTTCCAGCTAGTAAGGATCACATAATTCCTAACAAAGTTTTGACACAGATTCCCAATTCGGGCATTCAGAACATATAGCACGTTGCTGTAAGCAAGCACATTCTCATTCAAAGTTGCAAGTTACTACGTAGGAACAAGTTTGTATAGGTATTTCAAAGATGCCCAGAACTGAGCTAAACGTTGTATGTCTGCAACGCCTAGAAATAACTTCATGCCCCATCTCCCTTCCTTCCAGCTAGTAAGGATCACATAATTCCTAACAAAGTTTTGACACAGATTCCCAATTCGGGCTTTCAGAACATATAGCACGTTGCTGTAAGCAAGCACATTCTCATTCAAAGTTGCAAGTTACTATGTAGAAACAAGTTTGTATAGGTATTTCAAAGATGCCCAGAACTGAGCTAAAAGTTGTATGTCTACAACTCCTAGAAATAACTTCATGCCCCATCTCCCTTACTTCCATCTAGTAAGGATCACATAATACCTAACAATGTTTTGACACAGATTCCCAATTCGGGCATTCAGAACATATAGCACGTTGTTGTAAGCAAGCACATTTTCATTCAAAGTTGCAAGTTACTATGTAGGAACAAGTTTGTATAGGTATTTCAAAGATGCCCAGAACTGAGCTAAACGTTGTATGTCTGCAACTCCTAGAAATATCTTCATGCCCCATCTCCCTTACTTCCAGCTAGTAAGGATCACATAATTCCTAACAAAGTTTTGACACAGATTCCCAATTCGGGCATTCAGAACATATAGCACGTTGCTGTAAGCAAGCACATTCTCATTCAAAGTTGCAAGTTACTATGTAGGAACAAGTTTGTATAGGTGTTTCAAAGATGCCCAGAACTGAGCTAAACGTTGTATGTCTGCAACTCCTAGAAATAACTTCATGCCCCATCTCCCTTCCTTCCAGCTAGTAAGGATCACATAATTCCTAACAAAGTTTTGACACAGATTCCCAATTCGGGCATTCAGAACATATAGCACGTTGCTGTAAGCAAGCACATTCTCATTCAAAGATGCAAGTTACTATGTAGGAACAAGTTTGTATAGGAATTTCAAAGATGCCCAGAACTGAGCTGAATTGTGTATGTCTCCAACTCCTAGAAATAACTTCATGCCCCATCTCCCTTACTTCAAGCTAGTGAGGATCACATAATTCCGAACAAAGTTTTGACACAGATTCCCAATTCGGGCATTCAGAAAATATAGCACGTTGCTGTAAGCAAGCACATTCTCATTCTAAGAAGCAAATTACTATGTAGGAACAAGTTTGTATAGGTATTTCAATAATTCCCAGAACTGAGCTAAAGTGGGTATGTGTCCAACTCCTAGAAATATCTTCATGCCCCATCTCCCTTACTTCCAGCTAGTAAGGATCACATAATTCCTAACAAAGTTTTGACACAGATTCCCAATTCGGGCATTCAGAACATATAGCACGTTGCTGTAAGCAAGCACATTCTCATTCAAAGTTGCAAGTTACTATGTAGGAACAAGTTTGTATAGGTATTTCAAAGATGCCCAGAACTGAGCTAAACGTTGTATGTCTGCAACTCCTAGAAATAACTTCATGCCCCATCTCCCTTCCTTCCAGCTAGTAAGGATCACATAATTCCGAACAAAGTTTTGACACAGATTCCCAATTCGGGCATTCAGAACATATAGCACGTTGCTGTAAGCAAGCACATTCTCATTCAAAGTTGCAAGTTACAATGTAGGAACAAGTTTGTATAGGTATTTCAAAGATGCCCAGAACTGAGCTAAACGTTGTATGTCTGCAACTCCTAGAAATAACTTCATGCCCCATCTCCCTTACTTCCAGCTAGTAAGGATCACATAATTCCTAACAAAGTTTTGACACAGATTCCCAATTCGGGCATTCAGAACATATAGCACGTTGCTGTAAGCAAGCACATTCTCATTCAAAGTTGCAAGTTACTATGTAGGAACAGGTTTGTATAGGTATTTCAAAGATGCCCAGAACTGAGCTAAACTTGGTATGTCTCTAACTCCTAGAAATAACTTCATGCCCCATCTCCCTTCTTCCATCTAGTAAGGATCACATAATTCCTAACAAAGTTTTGACACAGATTCCCAATTCGGGCATTCAGAACATATAGCACGTTGCTGTAAGCAAGCACATTCTCATTCAAAGTTGCAAGTTACTGTGTAGGAACAAGTTTGTATAGGTATTTCAAAGAGGTCGAGAACTGTGCTAAACTTGGTATGTGTCCAACTCCTAGAAATACCTTCATGCCCCAACTCCCTTACTTCCAGCTAGTAAGGATCACATAATTCCTAACAAAGTTTTGACACAGATTCCCAATTCGGGCATTCAGAACATATAGCACGTTGCTGTAAGCAAGCACCTTCTGATTCAAAGTTGCAAGTTACTATGTAGGAACAAGTTTGTATAGGTATTTCAAAGATGCCCAGAACTGAGCTAAACGTTGTATGTCTGCAACTCATAGAAATATCTTCATGCACCATCTCCCTTCCTTCCAGCTAGTAAGGATCACATAATTCCTAACAAAGTTTTGACACAGATTCCCAATTCGGGCATTCAGAACATATAGCACGTTGCTGTAAGCAAGCACATTCTCATTCAAAGTTGCAAGTTACTATGTAGGAACAAGTTTGTATAGGTATTTCAAAGATGCCCAGAACTGAGCTAAACTTGGTATGTGTCCAACTCCTAGAAATAACTTCATGCCCCATCTCCCTTACTTCCAGCTAGTAAGGATCACATAATTCCTAACAAAGTTTTGACACAGATTCCCAATTCGGGCATTCAGAACATATAGCACGTTGCTGTAAGCAAGCACATTCTCATTCAAAGTTGCAAGTTACTATGTAGGAACAAGTGTATATAGGTATTTCAAAGATGCCCAGAACTGAGCTAAACGTTGTATGTCTCCAACTCCTAGAAATAACTTCATGCCCCATCTCCCTTACTTCCATCTAGTAAGGATCACATAATTCCTAACAAAGTTTTGACACAGATTCCCAATTCGGGCATTCAGAACATATAGCACGTTGCTGTAAGCAAGCACATTCTCATTCAAAGTTGCAAGTTACTATGTAGGAACAAGTTTGTATAGGTATTTCAAAGATGCCCAGAACTGAGCTAAACGTTGTATGTCTGCAACTCCTAGAAATAACTTCATGCCCCATCTCCCTTACTTCCAGCTAGTAAGGATCACATAATTCCTAACAAAGTTTTGACACAGATTACCAATTCGGGCATTCAGAACATATAGCACGTTGCTGTAAGCAAGCACATTCTCATTCAAAGATGCAAGTTACTATGTAGGAACAAGTTTGTATAGGACATTCAAAGATGCCCAGAACTGAGCTGAATTGTGTATGTCCCCAACTCCTAGAAATAACTTCATGCCCCATCTCCCTTACTTCAAGCTAGTGAGGATCACATAATTCCGAACAAAGTTTTGACACAGATTCCCAATTCGGGCATTCAGAAAATATAGCACGTTGCTGTAAGCAAGCACATTCTCATTCTAAGAAGCAAATTACTATGTAGGAACAAGTTTGTATAGGTATTTCAAAAATTCCCAGAACTGAGCTAAAGTGGGTATGTGTCCAACTCCTAGAAATATCTTCATGCCCCATCTCCCTTACTTCCAGCTAGTAAGGATCACATAATTCCTAACAAAGTTTTGACACAGATTCCACATTCGGGAATTCAGAACATATAGCACGTTGCTGTAAGCAAGCACATTCTCATTCAAAGTTGCAAGTTACTATGTAGGAACAAGTTTGTATAGGTATTTCAAAGATGCCCAGAACTGAGCTAAACTTAGTATGTGTCCAACCTCTAGAAATAACTTCATGCCCCATCTCCCTTACTTCCAGCTAGTAAGGATCACATAATTCCTAACAAAGTTTTGACACAGATTCCCAATTCGGGCATTCAGAACATATAGCACGTTGCTGTAAGCAAGCACATTCTCATTCAAAGTTGCAAGTTACTATGTAGGAACAAGTTTGTATAGGTATTTCAAAGATGCCCAGAACTGAGCTAAACGTTGTATGTCTGCAACTCCTAGAAATAACTTCATGCCCCATCTCCCTTACTTCCAGCTAGTAAGGATCACATAATTCCGAACAAAGTTGTGACACAGATTCCCAATTCGGGCATTCAGAACATATAGCACGTTGCTGTAAGCAAGCACATTCTCATTCAAAGTTGCAAGTTACTATGTAGGAACAAGTTTGTATAGGTATTTCAAAGATGCCCAGAACTGAGCTAATCGTTGTATGTCTGCAACTCCTAGAAATAACTTCATGCCCCATCTCCCTTCCTTCCAGCTAGTAAGGATCACATAATTCCTAACAAAGTTTCGACACAGATTCCCAATTCGGGCATTCAGAACATATAGCACGTTGCTGTAAGCAAGCACATTCTCATTCAAAGTTGCAAGTTACTATGTAGGAACAAGTTTGTATAGGTATTTCAAAGATGCCCAGAACTGAGCTAAACTTGGTATGTGTCCAACTCCTAGAAATAACTTCATGCCCCATCTCCCTTACTTCCAGCTAGTAAGGATCACATAATTCCTAACAAAGTTTTGACACAGATTCCCAATTTGGGCATTCAGAACATATAGCACGTTGCTGTAAGCAAGCACATTCTCATTCAAAGTTGCAAGTTACTATGTAGGAACAAGTTTGTATAGGTATTTCAAAGATGCCCAGAACTGAGCTAAACTTGGTATGTGTCCAACTCCTAGAAATAACTTCATGCCCCATCTCCCTTACTTCCAGCTAGTAAGGATCACATAATTCCTAACAAAGTTTTGACACAGATTCCCAATTCGGGCATTCAGAACATATAGCACGTTGCTGTAAGCAAGCACATTCTCATTCAAAGTTGCAAGTTACTATGTAGGAACAAGTGTGTATAGGTATTTCAAAGATGCCAAGAGCTGAGCTAAACGTTGTATGTCTCCAACGCCTAGAAATAACTTTATGCCCCATCTCCCTTCCTTCCAGCTAGTAAGGATCACATAATTCCTAACAAAGTTTTGACACAGATTCCCAATTCGGGCTTTTAGAACATATAGCACGTTGCTGTAAGCAAGCACATTCTCATTCAAAGTTGCAAGTTACTATGTAGAAACAAGTTTGTATAGGTATTTCAAAGATGCCCAGAACTGAGCTAAACGTTGTATGTCTACAACTCCTAGAAATAACTTCATGCCCCATCTCCCTTACTTCCATCTAGTAAGGATCACATAATACCTAACAAAGTTTTGACACAGATTCCCAATTCGGGCATTCAGAACATATAGCACGTTGTTGTAAGCAAGCACATTTTCATTCAAAGTTGCAAGTTACTATGTAGGAACAAGTTTGTATAGGTATTTCAAAGATGCCCAGAACTGAGCTAAACGTTGTATGTCTGCAACTCCTAGAAATAACTTCATGCCCCATCTCCCTTACTTCCAGCTAGTAAGGATCACATAATTCCTAACAAAGTTTTGACACAGATTCCCAATTCGGGCATTCAGAACATATAGCACGTTGCTGTAAGCAAGCACATTCTCATTCAAAGTTGCAAGTTACTATGTAGGAACAAGTTTGTATAGGTATTTCAAAAATTCCCAGAACTGAGCTAAAGTGGGTATGTCTCCAACTCCTAGAAATAACTTCATGCCCCATCTCCCTTACTTCCAGCTAGTAAGGATCACATAATTCCTAACAAAGTTTTGACACAGATTCCCAATTCGGGCATTCAGAACATATAGCACGTTGCTGTAAGCAAGCACATTCTCATTCAAAGTTGCAAGTTACTATGTAGGAACAAGTTTGTATAGGTATTTCAAAGATGCCCAGAACTGAGCTAAACGTTGTATGTCTGCAACTCCTAGAAATAACTTCATGAACCATCTCCCTTACTTCCAGCTAGTAAGGATCACATAATTCCGAACAAAGTTGTGACACAGATTCCCAATTCGGGCATTCAGAACATATAGCACGTTGCTGTAAGCAAGCACATTCTCATTCAAAGTTGCAAGTTACTATGTAGGAACAAGTTTGCATATGTATTTCAAAGATGCCCAGAACTGAGCTAAACGTTGTATGTCTGCAACTCCTAGAAATAACTTCATGCCCCAACTCCGTTACTTCCAGCTAGTAAGGATCACATAATTCCTAACAAAGTTTTGACACAGATTCCCAATTCGGGCATTCAGAACATATAGCACGTTGCTGTAAGCAAGCACATTCTCATTCAAAGTTGCAAGTTACTATGTAGGAACAAGTTTGTATAGGTATTTCAAAGATGCCCAGAACTGAGCTAAACGTTGTATGTCTGCAACTCCTAGAAATAACTTCATGCCCCCTCTCCCTTCTTTCCAGCTAGTAAGGATCACATAATTCCTAACAAAGTTTTGACACAGATTCCCAATTCGGGCATTCAGAACATATAGCACGTTGCTGTAAGCAAGCACATTCTCATTCAAAGTTGCAAGTTACTATGTAGGAACAAGTTTGTATAGGTATTTCAAAGATGCCCAGAACTGAGCTAAACGTTGTATGTCTGCAACTCCTAGAAATAACTTCATGCCCCATCTCCCTTACTTCCAGCTAGTAAGGATCACATAATTCCTAACAAAGTTTTGACACAGATTCCCAATTCGGGCATTCAGAACATATAGCACGTTGCTGTAAGCAAGCACATTCTCATTCAAAGATGCAAGTTACTATGTAGGAACAAGTTTGTATAGGTATTTCAAAGATGCCCAGAACTGAGCTAAACGTTGTATGTCTGCAACTCCTAGAAATATCATCATGCCCCATCTCCCTTCCTTCCAGCTAGTAAGGATCACATAATTCCTAAAAAAGTTTCGACACAGATTCCCAATTCGGGCATTCAGAACATATAGCACGTTGCTGTAAGCAAGCACATTCTCATTCAAAGTTGCAAGTTACTATGTAGGAACAAGTTTGTATAGGTATTTCAAAGATGCCCAGAACTGAGCTAAACGTTGTATGTCTCCAACTCCTAGAAATAACTTCATGCCCCATCTCCCTTACTTCCAGCTAGTAAGGATCACATAATTCCTAACAAAGTTTTGACACAGATTCCCAATTCGGGCATTCAGAACATATAGCACGTTGCTGTAAGCAAGCACATTCTCATTCAAAGTTGCAAGTTACTAGGTAGGAACAAGTTTGTATAGGTATTTCAAAGATGCCCAGAACTGAGCTAAACTTGGTATGTCTCCAACTCCTAGAAATAACTTCATGCCCCATCTCCCTTACTTCCAGCTAGTAAGGATCACATAATTCCTAACAAAGTTTTGACACAGATTCCCAATTCGGGCATTCAGAACATATAGCACGTTGCTGTAAGCAAGCACATTCTCATTCAAAGTTGCAAGTTACTATGTAGGAACAAGTTTGTATAGGTATTTCAAAGATGCCCAGAACTGAGCTAAACGTTGTATGTCTGCAACTCCTAGAAATAACTTCATGCCCCATCTCCCTTCCTTCCAGCTAGTAAGGATCACATAATTCCTAACAAAGTTTCGACACAGATTCCCAATTCGGGCATTCAGAACATATAGCACGTTGCTGTAAGCAAGCACATTCTCATTCAAAGTTGCAAGTTACTATGTAGGAACAAGTTTGTATAGGTATTTCAAAGATGCCCAGAACTGAGCTAAACTTGGTATGTGTCCAACTCCTAGAAATAACTTCATGCCACATCTCCCTTACTTCCAGCTAGTAAGGATCACATAATTCCTAACAAAGTTTTGACACAGATTCCCAATTTGGGCATTCAGAACATATAGCACGTTGCTGTAAGCAAGCACATTCTCATTCAAAGTTGCAAGTTACTATGTAGGAACAAGTTTGTATAGGTATTTCAAAGATGCCCAGAACTGAGCTAAACTTGGTATGTGTCCAGCTCCTAGAAATAACTTCATGCCCCATCTCCCTTACTTCCAGCTAGTAAGGATCACATAATTCCTAACAAAGTTTTGACACAGATTCCCAATTCGGGCATTCAGAACATATAGCACGTTGCTGTAAGCAAGCACATTCTCATTCAAAGTTGCAAGTTACTATGTAGGAACAAGTGTGTATAGGTATTTCAAAGATGCCAAGAGCTGAGCTAAACGTTGTATGTCTCCAACGCCTAGAAATAACTTTATGCCCCATCTCCCTTCCTTCCAGCTAGTAAGGATCACATAATTCCTAACAAAGTTTTGACACAGATTCCCAATTCGGGCTTTCAGAACATATAGCACGTTGCTGTAAGCAAGCACATTCTCATTCAAAGTTGCAAGTTACTATGTAGAAACAAGTTTGTATAGGTATTTCAAAGATGCCCAGAACTGAGCTAAACGTTGTATGTCTACAACTCCTAGAAATAACTTCATGCCCCATCTCCCTTACTTCCATCTAGTAAGGATCACATAATACCTAACAAAGTTTTGACACAGATTCCCAATTCGGGCATTCAGAACATATAGCACGTTGTTGTAAGCAAGCACATTTTCATTCAAAGTTGCAAGTTACTATGTAGGAACAAGTTTGTATAGGTATTTCAAAGATGCCCAGAACTGAGCTAAACGTTGTATGTCTGCAACTCCTAGAAATAACTTCATGCCCCATCTCCCTTACTTCCAGCTAGTAAGGATCACATAATTCCTAACAAAGTTTTGACACAGATTCCCAATTCGGGCATTCAGAACATATAGCACGTTGCTGTAAGCAAGCACATTCTCATTCAAAGTTGCAAGTTACTATGTAGGAACAAGTTTGTATAGGTATTTCAAAGATGCCCAGAACTGAGCTAAACGTTGTATGTCTGCAACTCCTAGAAATAACTTCATGCCCTATCTCCCTTACTTCAAGCTAGTGAGGATCACATAATTCCGAACAAAGTTTTGACACAGATTCCCAATTCGGGCATTCAGAACATATAGCACGTTGCTGTAAGCAAGCACATTCTCATTCTAAGAAGCAAATTACTATGTAGGAACAAGTTTGTATAGGTATTTCAAAAATTCCCAGAACTGAGCTAAAGTGGGTATGTCTCCAACTCCTAGAAATAACTTCATGCCCCATCTCCCTTACTTCCAGCTAGTAAGGATCACATAATTCCTAACAAAGTTTTGACACAGATTCCCAATTCGGGCATTCAGAACATATAGCACGTTGCTGTAAGCAAGCACATTCTCATTCAAAGTTGCAAGTTACTATGTAGGAACAAGTTTGTATAGGTATTTCAAAGATGCCCAGAACTGAGCTAAACGTTGTATGTCTGCAACTCCTAGAAATAACTTCATGCCCCCTCTCCCTTCTTTCCAGCTAGTAAGGATCACATAATTCCTAACAAAGTTTTGACACAGATTCCCAATTCGGGCATTCAGAACATATAGCACGTTGCTGTAAGCAAGCACATTCTCATTCAAAGTTGCAAGTTACTATGTAGGAACAAGTTTGTATAGGTATTTCAAAGATGCCCAGAACTGAGCTAAACGTTGTATGTCTGCAACTCCTAGAAATAACTTCATGCCCCATCTCCCTTACTTCCAGCTAGTAAGGATCACATAATTCCTAACAAAGTTTTGACACAGATTCCCAATTCGGGCATTCAGAACATATAGCACGTTGCTGTAAGCAAGCACATTCTCATTCAAAGTTGCAAGTTACTATGTAGGAACAAGTTTGTATAGGTATTTCAAAGATGCCCAGAACTGAGCTAAACGTTGTATGTCTGCAACTCCTAGAAATATCATCATGCCCCATCTCCCTTCCTTCCAGCTAGTAAGGATCACATAATTCCTAAAAAAGTTTCGACACAGATTCCCAATTCGGGCATTCAGAACATATAGCACGTTGCTGTAAGCAAGCACATTCTCATTCAAAGTTGCAAGTTACTATGTAGGAACAAGTTTGTATAGGTATTTCAAAGATGCCCAGAACTGAGCTAAACGTTGTATGTCTCCAACTCCTAGAAATAACTTCATGCCCCATCTCCCTTACTTCCAGCTAGTAAGGATCACATAATTCCTAACAAAGTTTTGACACAGATTCCCAATTCGGGCATTCAGAACATATAGCACGTTGCTGTAAGCAAGCACATTCTCATTCAAAGTTGCAAGTTACTAGGTAGGAACAAGTTTGTATAGGTATTTCAAAGATGCCCAGAACTGAGCTAAACTTGGTATGTCTCCAACTCCTAGAAATAACTTCATGCCCCATCTCCCTTACTTCCAGCTAGTAAGGATCACATAATTCCTAACAAAGTTTTGACACAGATTCCCAATTCGGGCATTCAGAACATATAGCACGTTGCTGTAAGCAAGCACATTCTCATTCAAAGTTGCAAGTTACTATGTAGGAACAAGTTTGTATAGGTATTTCAAAGATGCCCAGAACTGAGCTAAACGTTGTATGTCTCCAACTCCTAGAAATAACTTCATGCCCCATCTCCCTTACTTCCAGCTAGTAAGGATCACATAATTCCTAACAAAGTTTTGACACAGATTCCCAATTCGGGCATTCAGAACATATAGCACGTTTCGCTAAGCAAGCACATTCTCATTCAAAGTTGCAAGTTACTATGTAGGAACAAGTTTGTATAGGTATTTCAAAGATGCCCAGAACTGAGCTAAACTTGGTATGTCTCCAACTCCTAGAAATAACTTCATGCCCCATCTCCCTTACTTCCAGCTAGTAAGGATCACATAATTCCTAACAAAGTTTTGACACAGATTCCCAATTCGGGCATTCAGAACATATAGCACGTTGCTGTAAGCAAGCACATTCTCATTCAAAGTTGCAAGTTACTATGTAGGAACAAGTTTGTATAGGTATTTCAAAGATGCCCAGAACTGAGCTAAACGTTGTATGTCTGCAACTCCTAGAAATAACTTCATGCCCGATCTCCCTTACTTCCAGCTAGTAAGGATCACATAATTCCGAACAAAGTTTTGACACAGATTCCCAATTCGGGCATTCAGAACATATAGCACGTTGCTGTAAGCAAGCACATTCTCATTCAAAATTGCAAGTTACAATGTAGGAACAAGTTTGTATAGGTATTTCAAAGATGCCCAGAACTGAGCTAAACGTTGTATGTCTGCAACTCCTAGAAATAACTTCATGCCCCATCTCCCTTACTTCCAGCTAGTAAGGATCACATAATTCCTAACAAAGTTTTGACACAGATTCCAAATTCGGGCATTCAGAACATATAGCACGTTGCTGTAAGCAAGCACATTCTCATTCAAAGTTGCAAGTTACTATGTAGGAACAGGTTTGTATAGGTATTTCAAAGATGCCCAGAACTGAGCTAAACTTGGTATGTCTCTAACTCCTAGAAATAACTTCATGCCCCATCTCCCTTCTTCCATCTAGTAAGGATCACATAATTCCTAACAAAGTTTTGACACAGATTCCCAATTCGGGCATTCAGAACATATAGCACGTTGCTGTAAGCAAGCACATTCTCATTCAAATTTGCAAGTTACTATGTAGGAACAAGTGTGTATAGGTATTTCAAAGATGCCCAGAACTGAGCTAAACGTTTTATGTCTGCAACTCCTAGAAATAACTTCATGCCACATCTCCTTTACTTACAGCTGGTAAGGATCACATAATTCCTAACAAAGTTTTGACACAGATTCCCAATTCGGGCATTCAGAACATATAGCACGTTGCTGTAAGCAAGCACCTTCTGATTCAAAGTTGCAAGTTACTATGTAGGAACAAGTTTGTATAGGTATTTCAAAGATGCCCAGAACTGAGCTAAACGTTGTATGTCTGCAACTCCTAGAAATATCTTCATGCACCATCTCCCTTCCTTCCAGCTAGTAAGGATCACATAATTCCTAACAAAGTTTTGACACAGATTCCCAATTCGGGCATTCAGAACATATAGCACGTTGCTGTAAGCAAGCACATTCTCATTCAAAGTTGCAAGTTACTATGTAGGAACAAGTTTGTATAAGTATTTCAAAGATGCCCAGAACTGAGCTAAACTAGGTATGTCTGAAACTCCTAGAAATAACTTCATGCCCCATCTTCCTTACTTCCATCTAGTAAGGATCACATAATTCATAACAAAGTTTTGACACAGATTCCCAATTCGGGCATTCAGAACATATAGCACGTTGCTGTAAGCAAGCACATTCTCATTCAAAGTTGCAAGTTACTATGTAGGAACAAGTTTGCATAGGTATTTCAAAGATGCCCAGAACTGAGCTAAACGTTGTATGTCTGCAACTCCTAGAAATAACTTCATGCCCCATCTCCCTTACTTCCAGCTAGTAAGGATCACATAATTCCTAACAAAGTTTTGACACAGATTCCCAATTCGGGCATTCAGAACATATAGCACGTTGCTGTAAGCAAGCACATTCTCATTCAAAGTTGCAAGTTACTATGTAGGAACAAGTTTGTATAGGTATTTCAAAGATGCCCAGAACTGAGCTAAACGTTGTATGTCTGCAACTCCTAGAAATAACTTCATGCCCCATCTCCCTTACTTCCATCTAGTAAGGATCACATAATTCCTAACAAAATTTTGACACAGATTCCCAATTCGGGCATTCAGAACATATAGCACGTTGCTGTAAGCAAGCACATTCTCATTCAAAGTTGCAAGTTACTATGTAGGAACAAGTTTGTATAGGTATTTCAAAGATGCCCAGTACTGAGCTAAACTTGGTATGTCTCCAACTCCTAGAAATAACTACATGCCCCATCTCACTTACTTCCAGCTAGTAAGGATCACATAATTCCTAACAAAGTTTTGACACAGATTGCCAATTCGGGCATTCAGAACATATAGCACGTTGCTGTAAGCAAGCACATTCTCATTCTAAGAAGCAAGTTACTATGTAGGAAAAACTTTGTATAGGTATTTCAAAGATGCCCAGAACTGAGCTAAACGTTGTATGTCTGCAACTCCTAGAAATAACTTCATGCCCCATCTCCCTTACTTCCAGCTAGTAAGGATCACATAATTCCTAACAAAGTTTTGACACAGATTCCAAATTCGGGCATTCAGAACATATAGCACGTTGCTGTAAGCAAGCACATTCTCATTCAAAGTTGCAAGTTACTATGTAGGAACAAGTTTGCATAGGTATTTCAAAGATGCCCAGAACTGAGCTAAACGTTGTATGTCTGCAACTCCTAGAAATAACTTCATGCCCCATCTCCCTTACTTCCAGCTAGTAAGGATCACATAATTCCTAACAAAGTTTTGACACAGATTCCCAATTCGGGCATTCAGAACATATAGCACGTTGCTGTAAGCAAGCACATTCTCATTCAAAGTTGCAAGTTACTATGTAGGAACAAGTTTGTATAGGTATTTCAAAGATGCCCAGAACTGAGCTAAACGTTGTATGTCTGCAACTCCTAGAAATAACTTCATGCCCCATCTCCCTTACTTCCATCTAGTAAGGATCACATAATTCCTAACAAAATTTTGACACAGATTCCCAATTCGGGCATTCAGAACATATAGCACGTTGCTGTAAGCAAGCACATTCTCATTCAAAGTTGCAAGTTACTATGTAGGAACAAGTTTGTATAGGTATTTCAAAGATGCCCAGTACTGAGCTAAACTTGGTATGTCTCCAACTCCTAGAAATAACTACATGCCCCATCTCACTTACTTCCAGCTAGTAAGGATCACATAATTCCTAACAAAGTTTTGACACAGATTGCCAATTCGGGCATTCAGAACATATAGCACGTTGCTGTAAGCAAGCACATTCTCATTCTAAGAAGCAAGTTACTATGTAGGAAAAACTTTGTATAGGTATTTCAAAGATGCCCAGAACTGAGCTAAAGTGGGTATGTGTCCAACTCCTAGAAATAACTTCATGCCCCATCTCCCTTCATTCCAGCTAGTAAGGATCACATAATTCCTAACAAAGTTTTGACACAGATTCCCAATTCGGGCATTCAGAACATATAGCACGTTGCTGTAAGCAAGCACATTCTCATCAAAAGATGCAAGTTACTATGTAGGAACAAGTTTGTATAGGACTTTCAAAGATGCCCAGAACTGAGCTGAAGTGTGTATGTCTCCAACTCCTAGAAATAACTTCATGCCCCATCTCCCTTACTTCCAGCTAGTGAGGATCACATAATTCCGAACAAAGTTTTGACACAGATTCCCAATTCGGGCGTTCAGAACATGTAGCACGTTGCTGTAAGCAAGCACATTCTTATTCTAAGAAGCAAGTTACTATGTAGGAACAAGTTTGTATAGGTATTTCAAAAATTCACAGAACTGAGCTAAAGTGGGTATTTGTCCAACTCCTAGAAATAACTTCATGCCCCATCTACCTTACTTCCAGCTAGTAAGGATCACATAATTCCTAACAAAGTTTTGTCACAGATTCCCAATCCGGGCATTCAGAACATATAGCACGTTGCTGTAAGCAAGCACATTCTCATTCAAAGTTGCAAGTTACTATGTAGGAACAAGTTTGTATAGGTATTTCAAAGATGCCCAGAACTGAGCTTAACGTTGTATGTCTGCAACTCCTAGAAATAACTTCATGCCCCATCTCCCTTACTTCCAGCTGGGATCACATAATTCCTAACAAAGTTTTGACACAGATTCCCAATTCGGGCATTCAGAACATATAGCACGTTGCTGTAAGCAAGCACATTCTCATTCAAAGTTGCAAGTTACTATGTAGGAACAAGTTTGTATAGGTATTTCAAAGATGCCCAGAACTGAGCTAAACGTTGTATGTCTGCAACTCCTAGACATAACTTCATGCCCCATCTCCCTTACTTCCAGCTAGTAAGGATCACATAATTCCTAACAAAGATTTGACACAGATTCCCAATTCGGGCATTCAGAACATATAGCACGTTGCTGTAAGCAAGCACATTCTCATTCAAAGTTGCAAGTTACTATGTAGGAACAAGTTTGTATAGGTATTTCAAAGATGCCCAGAACTGAGCTAAACGATGTATGTCTGCAACTCCTAGAAGTAACTTCATGCCCCATCTCCCTTACTTCCAGCTAGTAAGGATCACATAATTCCTAACAAAGTTTTGACACAGATTCCCAATTCGGGCATTCAGAACATATAGCACGTTGCTGTAAGCAAGCACATTCTCATTCAAAGTTGCAAGTTACTATGTAGGAACAAGTTTGTATACGACAATCAAAGATGCCCAGAACTGAAGTAAACTTGGTATGTGTCCAACCTCTAGAAATAACTTCATGCCCCAACTCCCTTACTTCCAGCTAGTAAGGATCACATAATTCCTAACAAAGTTTTGACACAGATTCCCAATTCGGGCATTCAGAACATATAGCACGTTGCTGTAAGCAAGCGCATTCTCATTCTAAGAAGCAAGTTACTATGTAGGAACAAGTTTGTATAAGTATTTCAAAGATGCCCAGAACTGAGCTAAACGTTGTATGTCTCCAACTCCTAGAAATAACCTCATGCCCCATCTCCCTTACTTCCAGCTAGTAAGGATCACATAATTCCTAACAAAGTTTTGACACAGATTCCCTATTCGGGCATTCAGAACATATAGCACGTTGCTGTAAGCAAGCACATTGTCATTCAAAGTTGCAAGTTACTATGTAGGAACAAGTGTGTATAGGTATTTCAAAGATGCCCAGAACTGAGCTAAACGTTGTATGTCTCCAACTCCTAGAAATAACTTCATGCCCCATCTCCCTTACTTCCATCTAGTAAGGATCACATAATTCCTAACAAAGTTTTGACACAGATTCCCAATTCGGGCATTCAGAACATATAGCACGTTGCTGTAAGCAAGCACATTCTCATTCAAAGTTGCAAGTTACTATGTAGGAACAAGTTTGTATAGGTATTTCAAAGATGCCCAGAACTGAGCTAAACGTTGTATGTCTGCAACTCCTAGACATAACTTCATGCCCCATCTCCCTTACTTCCAGCTAGTAAGGATCACATAATTCCTAACAAAGTTTTGACACAGATTCCCAATTCGGGCATTCAGAACATATAGCACGTTGCTGTAAGCAAGCACATTCTCATTCAAAGTTGCAAGTTTCTATGTAGGAACAAGTTTGTATAGGTTTTTCAAAGATGCCCAGAACTGAGCTAAACGTTGTATGTCTGCAACTCCTAGAAGTAACATCATGCCCCATCTCCCTTACTTCCAGCTAGTAAGGATCACATAATTCCTAACAAAATTTTTGGCACAGATTCCCAATTCGGGCATTCAGAACATATAGCACGTTGCTGTAAGCAAGCACATTCTCATTCAAAGTTGCAAGTTACTATGTAGGAACAAGTTTGCATAGGTATTTCAAAGATGCCCAGAACTGAGCTAAACGTTGTATGTCTGCAACTCCTAGAAATTACTTCATGCCCCATCTCCCTTACTTCCAGCTAGTAAGGATCACATAATTCATAACAAAGTTTTGACACAGATTCCCTATTCGGGCATTCAGAACATATAGCACGTTGCTGTAAGCAAGCACATTCTCATTCAAAGTTGCAAGTTACTATGTAGGAACAAGTTTGTATAGGTATTTCAAAGATGCCCAGAACTGAGCTAAACGTTGTATGTCTGCAACTCCTAGAAATAACTTCATGCCCCATCTCCCTTACTTTCATCTAGTAAGGATCACATAATTCCTAACAAAGTTTTGACACAGATTCCCAATTCGGGCATTCATAACATATAGCACGTTGCTGTAAGCAAGCACATTCTCATTCAAAGTTGCAAGTTACTATGTAGGAACAAGTTTGTATAGGTATTTCAAAGATGCCCAGAACTGAGCTAAACTTGGTATGTCTGCAACTCCTAGAAATAACTTCATGCCCCATCTCCCTTACTTCCAGCTAGTAAGGATCACATAATTCCTAACAAAGTTTTGACACAGATTCCCAATTCGGGCATTCAGAACATATAGCACTTTGCTGTAAGCAAGCACATTCTCATTCAAAGTTGCAAGTTACTATGTAGGAACAAGTTTGTATAGGTATTTCAAAGATGCCCAGAACTGAGCTAAACTTGGTATGTCTGCAACTCCTAGAAATAACTTCATGCCCCATCTCCCTTAATCCAGCTAGTAAGGATCACATAATTCCTAACAAAGTTTTGACACAGATTCCCAATTCGGGCATTCAGAACATATAGCACGTTGCTGTAAGCAAGCACATTCTCATTCTAAGAAGCAAGTTACTATGTAGGAAAAACTTTGTATAGGTATTTCAAAGATGCCCAGAACTGAGCTAAAGTGGGTATGTGTCCAACTCCTAGAAATAACTTCATGCCCCATCTCCCTTCATTCCAGCTAGTAAGGATCACATAATTCCTAACAAAGTTTTGACACAGATTCCCAATTCGGGCATTCAGAACATATAGCACGTTGCTGTAAGCAAGCACATTCTCATTCAAAGATGCAAGTTACTATGTAGGAACAAGTTTGTATAGGACTTTCAAAGATGCCCAGAACTGTGCTGAAGTGTGTATGTCTCCAACTCATAGAAATAACTTCATGCCCCATCTCCCTTACTTCCAGCTAGTGAGGATCACATAATTCCGAACAAAGTTTTGACACAGATTCCCAATTCGGGCATTCAGAACATATAGCACGTTGCTGTAAGCAAGCACATTCTTATTCTAAGAAGCAAGTTACTATGTAGGAACAAGTTTGTATAGGTATTTCAAAAATTCCCAGAACTGAGCTAAAGTGGGTATTTGTCCAACTCCTAGAAATAACTTCATGCCCCATCTACCTTACTTCCAGCTAGTAAGGATCACATAATTCCTAACAAAGTTTTGTCACAGATTCCCAATCCGGGCATTCAGAACATATAGCACGTTGCTGTAAGCAAGCACATTCTCATTCAAAGTTGCAAGTTACTATGTAGGAACAAGTTTGTATAGGTATTTCAAAGATGCCCAGAACTGAGCTAAACTTGGTATGTGTCCAACCTCTAGAAATAACTTCATGCCCCATCTCCCTTACTTCCAGCTAGTAAGGATCACATAATTCCTAACAAAGTTTTGACACAGATTCCCAATTCGGGCATTCAGAACACATAGCACGTTGCTGTAATCAAGCACATTCTCATTCAAAGTTGCAAGTTACTATGTAGGAACAAGTTTGTATAGGTATTTCAAAGATGCCCAGAACTGAGCTTAACGTTGTATGTCTGCAACTCCTAGAAATAACTTCATGCCCCATCTCCCTTACTTCCAGCTAGTAAGGATCACATAATTCCTAACAAAGTTTTGACACAGATTCCCAATTCGGGCATTCAGAACATATAGCACGTTGCTGTAAGCAAGCACATTCTGATTCAAAGTTGCAAGTTACTATGTAGGAACAAGTTTGTATAGGTATTTCAAAGATGCCCAGAACTGAGCTAAACGTTGTATGTCTGCAACTCCTAGACATAACTTCATGCCCCATCTCCCTTACTTCCAGCTAGTAAGGATCACATAATTCCTAACAAAGTTTTGACACAGATTCCCAAATCGGGCATTCAGAACATATAGCACGTTGCTGTAAGCAAGCAGATTCTCATTCAAAGTTGCAAGTTACTATGTAGGAACAAGTTTGTATAGGTATTTCAAAGATGCCCAGAACTGAGCTAAACGTTGTATGTCTGCAACTCCTAGAAGTAACTTCATGCCCCATCTCCCTTACTTCCAGCTAGTAAGGATCACATAATTCCTAACAAAGATTTGACACAGATTCCCAATTCGGGCATTCAGAACATATAGCACGTTGCTGTAAGCAAGCACATTCTCATTCAAAGTTGCAAGTTACTATGTAGGAACAAGTTTGTATACGACAATCAAAGATGCCCAGAACTGAACTAAACTTGGTATGTGTCCAACCTCTAGAAATAACTTCATGCCCCAACTCCCTTACTTCCAGCTAGTAAGGATCACATAATTCCTAATAAAGTTTTGACACAGATTCCCAATTCGGGCATTCAGAACATATAGCACGTTGCTGTAAGCAAGCACATTCTCATTCTAAGAAGCAAGTTAGTATGTAGGAAAAAGTTTGTATAAGTATTTCAAAGATGCCCAGAACTGAGCTAAACGTTGTATGTCTCCAACTGCTAGAAATAACTTCATGCCCTATCTCCCTTACTTCCAGCTAGTAAGGATCACATAATTCCTAACAAAGTTTTGACACAGATTCCCAATTCGGGCATTCCGAACATATAGCACGTTGCTGTAAGCAAGCACATTCTCATTCAAAGTTGCAAGTTACTATGTAGGAACAAGTGTGTATAGGTATTTCAAAGATGCCCAGAACTGAGCTAAACGTTGTATGTCTCCAACTCCTAGAAATAACTTCATGCCCCATCTCCCTTACTTCCATCTAGTAATGATCTCATAATTCCTAACAAAGTTTTGACACAGATTCCCAATTCGGGCATTCAGAACATATAGCACGTTGCTGTAAGCAAGCACATTCTCATTCAAAGTTGCAAGTTACTATGTAGGAACAAGTTTGTATAGGTATTTCAAAGATGCCCAGAACTGAGCTAAACGTTGTATGTCTGCAACTCCTAGACATAACTTCATGCCCCATCTCCCTTACATCCAGCTAGTAAGGATCACATAATTCCTAACAAAGTTTTGACACAGATTCCCAATTCGGGCATTCAGAACATACAGCACGTTGCTGTAAGCAAGCACATTCTCATTCAATGTTGCAAGTTACTATGTAGGAACAAGTTTGTATAGGTATTTCAAAGATGCCCAGAAGTGAGCTAAAAGTTGTATGTCTGCAACTCCTAGAAGTAACTACATGCCCCATCTCCCTTACTTCCAGCTAGTAAGGATCACATAATTCCTAACAAAGTTTTGACACAGATTCCCAATTCGGGCATTCAGAACATATAGCACGTTGCTGTAAGCAAGCACATTCTCATTCAAAGTTGCAAGTTACTATGTAGGAACAAGTTTGTATACGACAATCAAAGATGCCCAGAACTGAACTAAACTTGTTATGTGTCCAACCTCTAGAAATAACTTCATGCCCCAACTCCCTTACTTCCAGCTAGTAAGGATCACATAATTCCTAACAAAGTTTTGACACAGATTCCCAATTCGGGCATTCAGAACATATAGCACGTTGCTGTAAGCAAGCACATTCTCATTCTAAGAAGCAAGTTACTATGTAGGAACAAGTTTGTATAAGTATTTCAAAGATGCCCAGAACTGAGCTAAACGTTGTATGTCTCCAACTCCTAGAAATAACTTCATGCCCCATCTCCCTTACTTGCAGCTAGTAAGGATCACATAATTCCTAACAAATTTTTGACACATATTCCCTATTCGGGCATTCAGAACATATAGCACGTTGCTGTAAGCAAGCACATTCTCATTCAAAGTTGCAAGTTACTATGTAGGAACAAGTGTGTATAGGTATTTCAAAGATGCCCAGAACTGAGCTAAACGTTGTATGTCTCCAACTCCTAGAAATAACTTCATGCCCCATCTCCCTTACTTCCATCTAGTAAGGATCACATAATTCCTAACAAAGTTTTGACACAGATTACCAATTCGGGCATTCAGAACATATAGCACGTTGCTGTAAGCAAGCACATTCTCATTCAAAGTTGCAAGTTACTATGTAGGAACAAGTTTGTATAGGTATTTCAAAGATGCCCAGAACTGAGCTAAACGTTGTATGTCTGCAACGCCTAGAAATAACTTCATGCCCCATCTCCCTTACTTCCAGCTAGTAAGGATCACATAATTCCTAACAAAGTTTTGACACAGATTCCCAATTCGGGCATTCAGAACATATAGCACGTTGCTGTAAGCAAGCACATTCTCATTCAAAGTTGCAAGTTACTATGTAGAAACAACTTTGTATAGGTATTTCAAAGATTCCCAGAACTGAGCTAAACGTTGTATGTCTGCAACTCCTAGAAATAACTTCATGCCCCATCTCCCTTACTTCCATCTAGTAAGGATCACATAATACCTAACAAAGTTTTGACACAGATTCCCAATTCGGGCATTCAGAACATATAGCACGTTGTTGTAAGCAAGCACATTTTCATTCAAAGTTGCAAGTTACTAAGTAGGAACAAGTTTGTATAGGTATTTCAAAGATGCCCAGAACTGAGTTAAACGTTGTACGTCTGCAACTCCTAGAAATAACTTCATGCCCCATCTCCCTTACTTCCAGCTAGTAAGGATCACATAAATCCTAACAAAGTTTTGACACAGATTCCCAATTCGGGCATTCAGAACATATAGCACTTTGCTGTAAGCAAGCACATTCTCATTCAAAGTTGCAAGTTACTATGTAGGAACAAGTTTGTATAGGTATTTCAAAGATGCCCAGAACTGAGCTAAACGTTGTATGTCTGCAACTCCTAGAAATAACTTCATGCCCCATCTCCCTTCCTTCCAGCTAGTAAGGATCACATAATTCCTAACAAAGTTTTGACACAGATTCCCAATTCGGGCATTCAGAACATATAGCACGTTGCTGTAAGCAAGCACATTCTCATTCAAAGATGCAAGTTACTATGTAGGAACAAGTTTGTATAGGACTTTCAAAGATGCCCAGAACTGAGCTTAACGTTGTATGTCTCCAACTCCTAGAAATAACTTCATGCCCCATCTCCCTTACTTCCAGCTAGTAAGGATCACATAATTCCTAACAAAGATTTGACACAGATTCCCAATTCAGGCATTCAGAACATATAGCACGTTGCTGTAGCAAGCACATTCTCATTCAAAGATGCAAGTTACTATGTAGGAACAAGTTTGTATAGGACTTTCAATGATGCCCAGAACTGAGCTGAATTGTGTATGTCTACAACTCCTAGAAATAACTTCATGCCCCATCTCCCTTACTTCCAGCTAGTGAGGATCACATAATTCTGAACAAAGTTTTGACACAGATTCCCAATTCGGGCATTCAGAACATATAGCACGTTGCTGTAAGCAAGCACATTCTCATTCTAAGAAGCAAGTTACTATGTAGGAACAAGTTTATATAGTTATTTCAAAAATTCCCAGAACTGAGCTAAAGTGGGTATGTGTCCAACTCCTAGAAATATCTTCATGCCCCATCTCCCTTACTTCCAGCTAGTAAGGATCACATAATTCCTAACAAAGTTTTGACACAGATTCCCAATTCGGGCATTCAGAACATATAGCACGTTGCTGTAAGCAAGCACATTCTCATTCAAAGTTGCAAGTTACTATGTAGGAACAAGTTTGTATAGGTATTTCAAAGATGCCCAGAACTGAGCTAAACGTTGTATGTCTGCAACTCCTAGAAATAACTTCATGCCCCATCTCCCTTACTTCCATCTAGTAAGGATCACATAATACCTAACAAAGTTTTGACACAGATTCCCAATTCGGGCATTCAGAACATATAGCACGTTGCTGTAAGCAAGCACATTCTCATTCAAAGTTGCAAGTTACTATGTAGGAACAAGTTTGTATAGGTATTTCAAAGATGCCCAGAACTGAGCTAAACGTTGTATGTCTGCAACTCCTAGAAATAACTTCATGCCCCATCTCCCTTCCTTCCAGCTAGTAAGGATCACATAATTCCTAACAAAGTTTTGACACAGATTCCCAATTCGGGCATTCAGAACATATAGCACGTTGCTGTAAGCAAGCACCTTCTCATTCTAAGAAGCAAGTTACTATGTAGGAACAAGTTTGTATAAGTATTTCAAAGATGCCCAGAACTGAGCTAAACGTTGTATGTCTCCAACTCCTAGAAATAACTTCATGCCCCATCTCCCTTACTTCCAGCTAGTAAGGATCACATAATTCCTAACAAAGTTTTGACACAGATTCCCTATTCGGGCATTCAGAACATATAGCACGTTGCTGTAAGCAAGCACATTCTCATTCAAAGTTGCAAGTTACTATGTAGGAACAACTTTGTATAGGTATTTCAAAGATTCCCAGAACTGAGCTAAACGTTGTATGTCTGCAACTCCTAGAAATAACTTCATGCCCCATCTCCCTTACTTCCATCTAGTAAGGATCACATAATACCTAACAAAGTTTTGACACAGATTCCCAATTCGGGCATTCAGAACATATAGCACGTTGTTGTAAGCAAGAACATTTTCATTCAAAGTTGCAAGTTACTATGTAGGAACAAGTTTGTATAGGTATTTCAAAGATGCCCAGAACTGAGCTAAACGTTGTATGTCTGCAACTCCTAGACATAACTTCATGCCCCATCTCCCTTACTGCCAGCTAGTAAGGATCACATTATTCCTAACAAAGTTTTGACACAGATTCCCAATTCGGGCATTCAGAACATATAGCACGTTGCTGTAAGCAAGCACATTCTCATTCAAAGTTGCAAGTTACTATGTAGGAACAAGTTTGTATAGGTATTTCAAAGATGCCCAGAACTGAGCTAAACGTTGTATGTCTGCAACTCCTAGAAGTAACTTCATGCCCCATCTCCCTTACTTCCAGCTAGTAAGGATCACATAATTCCTAACAAAGTTTTGACACAGATTCCCAATTCGGGCATTCAGAACATATAGCACGTTGCTGTAAGCAAGCACATTCTCATTCAAAGTTGCAAGTTACTATGTAGGAACAAGTTTGTATACGACAATCAAAGATGCCCAGAACTGAACTAAACATGGTATGTGTCCAACCTCTAGAAATAACTTCATGCCCCAACTACCTTACTTCCAGCTAGTAAGGATCACATAATTCCTAACAATATTTTAACACAGATTCCCAATTCGGGCATTCAGAACATATAGCACGTTGCTGTAAGCAAGCACATTCTCATTCTAAGAAGCAAGTTACTATGTAGGAACAAGTTTGTATAAGTATTTCAAAGATGCCCAGAACTGAGCTAAACGTTGTATGTCTCCAACTCCTAGAAATAACTTCATGCCCCATCTCCCTTACTTCCAGCTAGTAAGGATCACATAATTCCTAACAAAGTTTTGACACAGATTCCCTATTCGGGCATTCAGAACATATAGCACGTTGCTGTAAGCAAGCACATTCTCATTCAAAGTTGCAAGTTACTATGTAGGAACAAGTGTGTATAGGTATTTCAAAGATGCCCAGAACTGAGCTAAACGTTGTATGTCTCCAACTCCTAGAAATAACTTCATGCCCCATCTCCCTTACTTCCATCTAGTAAGGATCACATAATTCCTAACAAAGTTTTGACACAGATTCCCAATTCGGGCATTCAGAACATATAGCACGTTGCTGTAAGCAAGCAAATTCTCATTCAAAGTTGCAAGTTACTATGTAGGAACAAGTTTGTATAGGTATTTCAAAGATGCCCAGAACTGAGCTAAACGTTGTATGTCTGCAACTCCTAGACATAACTTCATGCCCCATCTCCCTTACATCCAGCTAGTAAGGATCACATAATTCCTAACAAAGTTTTGACACAGATTCCCAATTCGGGCATTCAGAACATACAGCACGTTGCTGTAAGCAAGCACATTCTCATTCAAAGTTGCAAGTTACTATGTAGGAACAAGTTTGTATACGACAATCAAAGATGCCCAGAACTGAACTAAACTTGTTATGTGTCCAACCTCTTGAAATAACTTCATGCCCCAACTCCCTTACTTCCAGCTAGTAAGGATCACATAATTCCTAACAAAGTTTTGACACAGATTCCCAATTCGGGCATTCAGAACATATAGCACGTTGCTGTAAGCAAGCACATTCTCATTCAAAGTTGCAAGTTACTATGTAGGAACAAGTTTGTATAGGTATTTCAAAGATGCCCAGAACTGAGCTAAACGTTGTATGTCTGCAACTCCTAGAAGTAACTACATGCCCCATCTCCCTTACTTCCAGCTAGTAAGGATCACATAATTCCTAACAAAGTTTTGACACAGATTCCCAATTCGGGCATTCAGAACATATAGCACGTTGCTGTAAGCAAGCACATTCTCATTCAAAGTTGCAAGTTACTATGTAGGAACAAGTTTGTATACGACAATCAAAGATGCCCAGAACTGAACTAAACTTGTTATGTGTCCAACCTCTAGAAATAACTTCATGCCCCAACTCCCTTACTTCCAGCTAGTAAGGATCACATAATTCCTAACAAAGTTTTGACACAGATTCCCAATTCGGGCATTCAGAACATATAGCACGTTGCTGTAAGCAAGCACATTCTCATTCTAAGAAGCAAGTTACTATGTAGGAACAAGTTTGTATAAGTATTTCAAAGATGCCCAGAACTGAGCTAAACGTTGTATGTCTCCAACTCCTAGAAATAACTTCATGCCCCATCTCCCTTACTTGCAGCTAGTAAGGATCACATAATTCCTAACAAAGTTTTGACACATATTCCCTATTCGGGCATTCAGAACATATAGCACGTTGCTGTAAGCAAGCACATTCTCATTCAAAGTTGCAAGTTACTATGTAGGAACAAGTGTGTATAGGTATTTCAAAGATGCCCAGAACTGAGCTAAACGTTGTATGTCTCCAACTCCTAGAAATAACTTCATGCCCCATCTCCCTTACTTCCATCTAGTAAGGATCACATAATTCCTAACAAAGTTTTGACACAGATTCCCAATTCGGGCATTCAGAACATATAGCACGTTGCTGTAAGCAAGCACATTCTCATTCAAAGTTGCAAGTTACTATGTAGGAACAAGTTTGTATAGGTATTTCAAAGATGCCCAGAACTGAGCTAAACGTTGTATGTCTGCAACGCCTAGAAATAACTTCATGCCCCATCTCCCTTACTTCCAGCTAGTAAGGATCACATAATTCCTAACAAAGTTTTGACACAGATTCCCAATTCGGGCATTCAGAACATATAGCACGTTGCTGTAAGCAAGCACATTCTCATTCAAAGATGCAAGTTACTATGTAGGAACAAGTTTGTATAGGACTTTCAAAGATGCCCAGTACTGAGCTTAACGTTGTATGTCTCCAACTCCTAGAAATAACTTCATGCCCCATCTCCCTTACTTCCAGCTAGTAAGGATCACATAATTCCTAACAAAGATTTGACACAGATTCCCAATTCAGGCATTCAGAACATATAGCACGTTGCTGTAGCAAGCACATTCTCATTCAAAGATGCAAGTTACTATGTAGGAACAAGTTTGTATAGGACTTTCAATGATGCCCAGAACTGAGCTGAATTGTGTATGTCTACAACTCCTAGAAATAACTTCATGCCCCATCTCCATTACTTCCAGCTAGTGAGGATCACATAATTCTGAACAAAGTTTTGACACAGATTCCCAATTCGGGCATTCAGAACATATAGCACGTTGCTGTAAGCAAGCACATTCTCATTCTAAGAAGCAAGTTACTATGTAGGAACAAGTTTATATAGTTATTTCAAAAATTCCCAGAACTGAGCTAAAGTGGGTATGTGTCCAACTCCTAGAAATATCTTCATGCCCCATCTCCCTTACTTCCAGCTAGTAAGGATCACATAATTCCTAACAAAGTTTTGACACAGATTCCCAATTCGGGCATTCAGAACATATAGCACGTTGCTGTAAGCAAGCACATTCTCATTCAAAGTTGCAAGTTACTATGTAGGAACAAGTTTGTATAGGTATTTCAAAGATGCCCAGAACTGAGCTAAACGTTGTATGTCTGCAACGCCTAGAAATAACTTCATGCCCCATCTCCCTTACTTCCATCTAGTAAGGATCACATAATACCTAACAAAGTTTTGACACAGATTCCCAATTCGGGCATTCAGAACATATAGCACGTTGCTGTAAGCAAGCACATTCTCATTCAAAGTTGCAAGTTACTATGTAGGAACAAGTTTGTATAGGTATTTCAAAGATGCCCAGAACTGAGCTAAACGTTGTATGTCTGCAACTCCTAGAAATAACTTCATGCCCCATCTCCCTTCCTTCCAGCTAGTAAGGATCACATAATTCCTAACAAAGTTTTGACACAGATTCCCAATTCGGGCATTCAGAACATATAGCACGTTGCTGTAAGCAAGCACCTTCTCATTCTAAGAAGCAAGTTACTATGTAGGAACAAGTTTGTATAAGTATTTCAAAGATGCCCAGAACTGAGATAAACCTTGTATGTCTCCAACTCCTAGAAATAACTTCATGCCCCATCTCCCTTACTTCCAGCTAGTAAGGATCACATAATTCCTAACAAAGTTTTGACACAGATTCCCTATTCGGGCATTCAGAACATATAGCACGTTGCTGTAAGCAAGCACATTCTCATTCAAAGTTGCAAGTTACTATGTAGGAACAAGTGTGTATAGGTATTTCAAAGATGCCCAGAACTGAGCTAAAGTGGGTATGTGTCCAACTCCTAGAAATAACTTCATGCCCCATCTCCCTTACTTCCATATAGTAAGGATCACATAATTCCTAACAAAGTTTTGACACAGATTCCCAATTCGGGCATTCAGAACATATAGCACGTTGCTGTAAGCAAGCACATTCTCATTCAAAGTTGCAAGTTGCTATGTAGGAACAAGTTTGTATAGGTATTTCAAAGATGCCCAGAACTGAGCTAAACGTTGTATGTCTGCAACTCCTAGAAATAACTTCATGCCCCATCTCCCTTACTTCCAGCTAGTAAGGATCACATAATTCCTAACAAAGTTTTGACACAGATTCCCAATTCGGGCATTCAGAACATACAGCACGTTGCTGTAAGCAAGCACATTCTCATTCAAAGATGCAAGTTACTATGTAGGAACAAGTTTGTATAGGACTTTCAAAGATGCCCAGAACTGAGCTTAAAGTTGTATGTCTCCAACTCCTAGAAATAACTTCATGCCCCATCTCCCTTACTTCCAGCTAGTAAGGATCACATAATTCCTAACAAAGTTTTGACACAGATTCCCAATTCGGGCATTCAGAACATATAGCACGTTGCTGTAGCAAGCACATTCTCATTCAAAGATGCAAGTTACTATGTAGGAACAAGTTTGTATAGGACTTTCAAAGATGCCCAGAACTGAGCTGAATTGTGTATGTCTCCAACTCCTAGAAATAACTTCATGCCCCATCTCCCTTACTTTCAGCTAGTGAGGATCACATAATTCCGAACAATGTTTTGACACAGATTCCCAATTCGGGCATTCAGAACATATAGCACGTTGCTGTAAGCAAGCACATTCTCATTCTAAGAAGCAAGTTACCATGTAGGAACAAGTTTGTATAGTTATTTCAAAAATTCCCAGAACTGAGCTAAAGTGGGTATGTGTCCAACTCCTACAAATATCTTCATGCCCCATCTCCCTTACGTCGAGCTAATAAGGATCACATAATTCCTAACAAAGTTTTGACACAGATTCCCAATTCGGGCATTCAGAACATATAGCACGTTGCTGTAAGCAAGCACATTCTCATTCAAAGTTGCAAGTTACTATGTAGGAACAAGTTTGTATATGTATTTCAAAGATGCCCAGAACTGAGCTAAACTTGGTATGCGTCCAACCTCTAGAAATAACTTCATGCCCCATCTCCCTTACTTCCAGCTAGTAAGGATCACATAATTCCTAACAAAGTTTTGACACAGATTCCCAATTCGGGCATTCAGAACATATAGCACGTTGCTGTAAGCAAGCACATTCTCATTCAAAGTTGCAAGTTACTATGTAGGAACAAGTTTGTATAGGTATTTCAAAGATGCCCAGAACTGAGCTAAACGTTGTATGTCTGCAACTCCTAGAAATAACTTCATGCCCCATCTCCCTTACTTCCAGCTAGTAAGGATCACATAATTCCTAACAAAGTTTTGACACAGATTCCCAATTCGGGCATTCAGAACATATAACACGTTGCTGTAAGCAAGCACATTCTCATTCAAAGTTGCAAGTTACTATGTAGGAACAAGTTTGTATAGGTATTTCAAAGATGCCCAGAACTGAGCTAAACGTTGTATGTCTGCAACTCCTAGAAATAACTTCATGCCCCATCTCCCTTACTTCCAGCTAGTAAGGATCACATAATTCCGAACAAAGTTTTGACACAGATTCCCAATTCGGGCATTCAGAATATATAGCACGTTGCTGTAAGCAAGCACATTCTCATTCAATGTTGCAAGTTACTATGTAGGAACAAGGTTGTATAGGTATTTCTAAGATGCCCAGTACTGAGCTAAACTTGGTATGTCTCCAACTCCTAGAAATAACTTCATGCCCCATCTCCCTTACTTCCATCTAGTAAGGATCACATAATTCCTAACAAAGTTTTGACACAGATTCCCAATTCGGGCATTCAGAACATATAGCACGTTGCTGTAAGCAAACACATTCTCATTCAAAGTTGCAAGTTACTATGTAGGAACAAGTTTGTATAGGTATTTCAAAGATGCCCAGAACTGAGCAAAACGTTGTATGTCTCCAACTCCTAGAAATAACTTCATGCCACATCTCCCTTACTTCCAGCTCGTAAGGATCACATAATTCCTAACAATGTTTTGACATAGATTCCCAATTCGGGCATTCAGAACATATAGCACGTTGCTGTAAGCAAACACATTCTCATTCAAAGTTGCAAGTTACTATGTAGGAACAAGTTTGTATAGGTATTTCAAAGATGCCCAGAACTGAGCTAAAAGTTGTATGTCTGCAACGCCTAGAAATAACTTCATGCCCCATCTCACTTACTACCAGCTAGTAAGGATCACATAATTCCTAACAAAGTTTTGACACAGATTCCCAATTCGGGCATTCAGAACATATAGCACGTTGCTGTAAGCAAGCACATTCTCATTCAAAGTTGCAAGTTACTATGTAGGAACTAGTTTGTATAGGTATTTCAAAGATGCCCAGAACTGAGCTAAACGTTGTATGTCTGCAACTCCTAGAAATAACTTCATGCCCCATCTCCCTTACTTCCAGCTAGTAAGTATCACATAATTCCTAACAAAGTTTTGACACAGATTCCCAATTCGGGCATTCAGAACATATAGCACGTTGCTGTAAGCAAGCACATTCTCATTCAAAGTTGCAAGTTACTATGTAGGAACAAGTTTGTATAGGTATTTCAAAGATGCCCAGAACTGAGCTAAACGTTGTATGTCTGCAACTCCTAGAAATAACTTCATGCCCCATCTCCCTTACTTCCAGCTAGTAAGGATCACATAATTCCGAACAAAGTTTTGACACAGATTCCCAATTCGGGCATTCAGAATATATAGCACGTTGCTGTAAGCAAGCACATTCTCATTCAATGTTCCAAGTTACTATGTAGGAACAAGGTTGTATAGGTATTTCAAAGATGCCCAGAACTGAGCTAAACTTGGTATGTCTCCAACTCCTAGAAATAACTTCATGCCCCATCTTCCTTACTTCCATCTAGTAAGGATCACATAATTCCTAACAAAGTTTTGACACAGATTCCCAATTCGGGCATTCAGAACATATAGCACGTTGCTGTAAGCAAGCACATTCTCATTCAAAGTTGCAAGTTACTATGTAGGAACAAGTTTGTATAGGTATTTCAAAGATGCCCAGAACTGAGCTAAACGTTGTATGTCTGCAACTCCTAGAAATAACTTCATGCCCCATCTCCCTTACTTCCATCTAGTAAGGATCACATAATACCTAACAAAGTTTTGACACAGATTCCCAATTCGGGCATTCAGAACATATAGCACGTTGCTGTAAGCAAGCACATTCTCATTCAAAGTTGCAAGTTACTATGTAGGAACAAGTTTGTATAGGTATTTCAAAGATGCCCAGAACTGAGCTAAACGTTGTATGTCTGCAACTCCTAGAAATATCTTCATGCCCCATCTCCCTTCCTTCCAGCTAGTAAGGATCACATAATTCCTAACAAAGTTTTGACACAGATTCTCAATTCGGGCATTCAGAACATATAGCACGTTGCAGTAAGCAAGCACATTCTCATTCAAAGTTGCAAGTTACTATGTAGGAACATGTTTGTATAGGTATTTCAAAGATGCCCAGAACTGAGCTGAAGTGTGTATGTCTCCAACTCCTAGAAATATCTTCATGCCCCATCTCCCTTACTTACAGCTAGTGAGAATCACATAATTCCTAACAAAGTTTTGACACAGATTCCCTATTCGAGCATTCAGAACATATAGCACGTTGCTGTAAGCAAGCACATTCTCATTCTAAGAAGCAAGTTACTATGTAGGAACAAGTTTGTATAGGTATTTCAAAAATGCCCAGAACTGAGCTAAAGTGGGTATGTGTCCAACTCCTAGAAATAACTTCATGCCCCATCTCCCTTACTTCCAGCTAGTAAGGATCACATAATTCCTAACAAAGTTTTGACACAGATTCCTAATTCGGGCATTCAGACCATATAGCACGTTGCTGTAAGCAAGCACATTCTTATTCAAAGTTGCAAGTTACTATGAAGGAACAAGTTTGTATAGGTTTTTCAAAGATGCCCAGAACTGAGCTAAACTTGGTATGTGTCCAACCTCTTGAAATAACTTCATACCCCATCTCCCTTACTTCCAGCTAGTAAGGATCACATAATTCCTAACAAAGTTTTGACACAGATTCCCAATTCGGGCATTCAGAACATATAGCACGTTGCTGTAAGCAAGCACATTCTCATTCAAAGTTGCAAGTTACTATGTAGGAACACGTTTGTATAGGTATTTCAAAGATGCCCAGAACTGAGCTAAACGTTGTATGTCTGCCACTCCTAGAAATAACTTCATGCCCCATCTCCCTTACTTCCAGCTAATAAGGTTCACATGATTCCTAACAAAGTTTTGACACAGATTCCCAATTCGGGCATTCAGAACATATAGCACGTTGCTGTAAGCAAGCACATTCTCATTCAAAGTTGCAAGTTACTATGTAGGAACAAGTGTGTATAGGTATTTCAAAGATGCCCAGAACTGAGCTAAACGTTGTATGTCTCCAATTCCTAGAAATAACTTCATGCCCCATCTCCCTTACTTGCAGCTAGTGAGGATCACATAATTCCTAACAAAGTTTTGACACAGATTCCCTATTCGGGCATTCAGAACATATAGCACGTTGCTGTAAACAAGCACATTCTCATTCTAAGAAGCAAGTTACTATGTAGGAACAAGATTGTATACGTATTTCAAAGATGCCCAGAACTGAGCTAAAGTGGGTATGTTTCCAACTCCTAGAAATAACTTCATGCCCCATCTCCCTTACTTCCAGCTAGTAAGGATCACATCATTCCTAACAAAGTTTTGACACAGATTCCCAATTCGGGCATTCAGAACATATAGCACGTTGCTGTAAGCAAGCACATTCTCATTCAAAGTTGCAAGTTACTATGTAGGAACAAGTTTGTATAGGTATTTCAAAGATGCCCAGAACTGAGCTAAACGTTGTATGTCTGCAACTCCTAGAAATAACTTCATGCCCCATCTCCCTTACTTCCAGCTAGTAAGGATCACATAATTCCTAACAAAGTTTTGACACAGATTCCCAATTCGGGCATTCAGAACATATAGCACGTTGCTGTAAGCAAGCACATTCTCATTCAAAGTTGCAAGTTACTATGTAGGAACAAGTATGTATAGGTATTTCAAAGATGCCCAGAACTGAGCTAAACGTTGCATGTCTGCAACTCCTAGAAATAACTTCATGCCCCATCTCCCTTACTTCCAGCTAGTAAGGATCACATAATTCCTAACAAAGATTTGACACAGATTCCCAATTCGGGCATTCAGAACATATAGCACGTTGCTGTTAGCAAGCACATTCTGATTCAAAGTTGCAAGTTACTATGTAGGAACAAGTTTGTATAGGTATTTCAAAGATGCCCAGAACTGGGCTAAACTTGGTATGTGTCCAACCTCTAGAAATAACTTCATGCCCCATCTCCCTTACTTCCATCTAGTAGGGATCACATAATTCCTAACAAAGTTTTGACACAGATTCCCAATTCGGGCATTCAGAACATATAGCACGTTGCTGTAAGCAAGCACATTCTGATTCAAAGTTGCAAGTTACTATGTAGGAACAAGTTTGTATAGGTATTTCAAAGATGCCCAGTACTGAGCTAAACTTGGTATGTCTCCAACTCCTAGAAATAAGTTCACGCCCCATCACCCTTACTTCCATTTAGTAAGGATCACATAATTCCTAACAAAGTTACAACACAGATTCCCAATTCGGGCATTCAGAACATATAGCACGTTGCTGTAAGCAAGCACATTCTCATTCAAAGTTGCAAGTTACTATGTAGGAACAAGTGTGTATAGGTATTTCAAAGATGCCCAGAACTGAGCTAAACGTTGTATGTCTCCAACTCCTAGAAATAACTTCATGCCCCATCTCCCTTACTCCCCTCTAGTAAGGATCACATAATTCCTAACAAAGTTTTGACACAGATTCCCAATTCGGGCATTCAGAACATATAGCACGTTGCTGTAAGCAAGCACATTCTCATTCAAAGTTGCAAGTTACTATGTAGGAACAAGTTTGTATAGGTATTTCAAAGATGCCCAGAACTGAGCTAAACGTTGTATGTCTGCAACTCCTAGAAATAACTTCATGCCCCATCTCCCTTACTTCCAGCTAGTAAGGATCACATAATTCCTAACAAAGTTTTGACACAGATTCCCAATTCGGGCATTCAGAACAGACAGCACGTTGCTGTAAGCAAGCACATTCTCATTCAAAGTTGCAAGTTACTATGTAGGAACAAGTTTGTATAGGTATTTCAAAGATGCCCAGAACTGAGCTAAATGTTGTATGTCTGCAACTCCTAGAAATAACTTCATGCCCCATCTCCCTTACATCCATCTAGTAAGGATCACATAATACCTAACAAAGTTTTGACATAGATTCCCTATTCGGGCTTTCAGAACATATAGCACGTTGCTGTAAGCAAGCACATTCTCATTCAAAGTTGAAAGTTACTATGTAGGAACAAGTTTGTATAGGTATTTCAAAGATGCCCAGAACTGAGCTAAACATTGTATGTCTGCAACTCCTAGAAATAACTTCATGCCCCATCTCCCTTCCTTCCAGCTAGTAAGGATCACATAATTCCTAACAAAGTTTTGACACAGATTCCCAATTCGGGCATTCAGAACATATAGCACGTTGCTGTAAGCAAGCACATTCTCATTCAAAGTTGCAAGTTACTATGTAGGAACAAGTTTGTATAGGTATTTCAAAGATGCCCAGAACTGAGCTGAAGTGTGTATGTCTCCAACTCCTAGAAATAACTTCATGCCCCATCTCCCTTACTTCCATCTAGTAAGGATCACATAATTCCTAACAATGTTTTGACACAGATTCCCAATTCGGGCATTCAGAACATATAGCACATTGCTGTAAGCAAGCACATTCTCATTCAAAGTTGCAAGTTACTATGTAGGAACAAGTTTGTATAGGACTTTCAAAGATGCCCAGAACTGAGCTAAACTTGGTATGTGTCCAACCTCTAGAAATAACTTCATGCCCCAACTCCCTTACTTCCAGCTAGTAAGGATCACATAATTCCTAACAAAGTTTTGACACAGATTCCCAATTCGGGCATTCAGAACATATAGCACGTTGCTGTAAGCAAGCACATTCTGATTCAAAGTTGCAAGTTACTATGTAGGAACAAGTTTGTATAGGTATTTCAAAGATGCCCAGAACTGAGCTAAACGTTGTATGTCTGCCACTCCTAGAAATAACTTCATGCCCCATCTCCCTTACTTCCATCTAGTAAGGATCACATAATTCCTAACAAAGTTTTGACACAGATTCCCAATTTGGGCATTCAGAACATATAGCACGTTGCTGTAAGCAAGCACATTCTGATTCAAAGTTGCAAGTTACTATGTAGGAACAACTTTGTATAGGTATTTCAAAGATGCCCAGAACTGAGCGAAACGTTGTATGTCTCCAACTCCTAGAAATAACTTCATGCCCCATCTCCCTTACTTCCAGCTAGTAAGGATCACATAATTCCTAACAAAGTTTTGACACAGATTCCCAATTCGGGAATTCAGAACATATAGCACGTTGCTGTAAGAAAGCACATTCTCATTCAAAGTTGCAAGTTACTATGTAGGAACAAATGTGTATAGGTATTTCAAAGATGCCCAGAACTGAGCTAAACTTGGTATGTCTCCAACTCGTAGAAATAACTTCTTGCCCCATCTCCCTTACTTCCAGCTAGTAAGGATCACATAATTCCTAACAAAGTTTTGACACAGATTCCCAATTCGGGCATTCAGAACATATAGCACGTTGCTGTAAGCAAGCACATTCTCATTCAAAGTTGCAAGTTACTATGTAGGAACAAGTTTGTATAGGTATTTCAAAGATGCCCAGAACTGAGCTAAACGTTGTATGTCTCCAACTCCTAGAAATAACTTCATACCCCATCTCCCTTACTTCCAGCTAGTAAGGATCACATAATTCCTAACAAAGTTTTGACACAGATTCCCAATTCGAGCATTCAGAACATATAGCACGTTGCTGTAAGCAAGCACATTCTCATTCAAAGTTGCAAGTTACTATGTAGGAACAAGTTTGTATAGGTATTTCAAAGATGCCCAGAACTGAGCTAAACGTTGTATGTCTCCAACTTTTAGAAATAACTTCATGCCCCATCTCCCTTACTTCCATCTAGTAAGGATCACAAAATTCCTATAATAGTTTTGACACAGATTCCCAATTTGGTCATTCAGAACATATAGCACATTGCTGTAAGCAAGCATATTCTCATTCAAAGTTGCAAGTTACTCTGTAGGAACAAGTTTGTTTAGGTATTTCAAAGATGCCCAGAACTGAGCTAAACGTTGTATGTCTCCAACTCCTAGAAATAACTTCATGCCCCATCTCCCTTACTTCCATCTAGTAAGGATCACATAATTCCTAACAATGTTTTGACACAGATTCCCAATTCGGGCATTCAGAACATATAGCACGTTGCTGTAAACAAGCACATTCTCATTCTAAGAAGCAAGTTACTATGTAGGAACAAGATTGTATACGTATTTCAAAGATGCCCAGAACTGAGCTAAAGTGGGTATGTTTCCAACTCCTAGAAATAACTTCATGCCCCATCTCCCTTACTTCCAGCTAGTAAGGATCACATAATTCCTAACAAAGTTTTGACACAGATTCCCAATTCGGGCATTCAGAACATATAGCACGTTGCTGTAAGCAAGCACATTCTCATTGAAAGTTGCAAGTTACTATGTAGGAACAAGTTTGTATAGGTATTTCAAAGATGCCCAGAACTGAGCTAAACGTTGTATGTCTGCAACTCCTAGAAATAAATTCATGCCCCATCTCCCTTACTTCCAGCTAGTAAGGATCACATAATTCCTAACAAAGTTTTGACACAGATTCCCAATTCGGGCATTCAGAACATATAGCACGTTGCTGTAAGCAAGCACATTCTCATTCAAAGTTGCAAGTTACTATGTAGGAACAAGTATGTATAGGTATTTCAAAGATGCCCAGAACTGAGCTAAACGTTGCATGTCTGCAACTCCTAGAAATAACTTCATGCCCCATCTCCCTTACTTCCAGCTAGTAAGGATCACATATTTCCTAACAAAGATTTGACACAGATTCCCAATTCGGGCATTCAGAACATATAGCACGTTGCTGTAAGCAAGCACATTCTGATTCAAAGTTGCAAGTTACTATGTAGGAACAAGTTTGTATAGGTATTTCAAAGATGCCCAGAACTGGGCTAAACTTGGTATGTGTCCAACCTCTAGAAATAACTTCATGCCCCATCTCCCTTACTTCCATCTAGTAGGGATCACATAATTCCTAACAAAGTTTTGACACAGATTCCCAATTCGGGCATTCAGAACATATAGCACGTTGCTGTAAGCAAGCACATTCTGATTCAAAGTTGCAAGTTACTATGTAGGAACAAGTTTGTATAGGTATTTCAAAGATGCCCAGTACTGAGCTAAACTTGGTATGTCTCCAACTCCTAGAAATAAGTTCACGCCCCATCACCCTTACTTCCATTTAGTAAGGATCACATAATTCCTAACAAAGTTACAACACAGATTCCCAATTCGGGCATTCAGAACATATAGCACGTTGCTGTAAGCAAGCACATTCTGATTCAAAGTTGCAAGTTACTATGTAGGAACAAGTGTGTATAGGTATTTCAAAGATGCCCAGAACTGAGCTAAACGTTGCATGTCTGCAACTCCTAGAAATAACTTCATGCCCCATCTCCCTTACTTCCAGCTAGTAAGGATCACATATTTCCTAACAAAGATTTGACACAGATTCCCAATTCGGGCATTCAGAACATATAGCACGTTGCTGTAAGCAAGCACATTCTGATTCAAAGTTGCAAGTTACTATGTAGGAACAAGTTTGTATAGGTATTTCAAAGATGCCCAGAACTGGGCTAAACTTGGTATGTGTCCAACCTCTAGAAATAACTTCATGCCCCATCTCCCTTACTTCCATCTAGTAGGGATCACATAATTCCTAACAAAGTTTTGACACAGATTCCCAATTCGGGCATTCAGAACATATAGCACGTTGCTGTAAGCAAGCACATTCTGATTCAAAGTTGCAAGTTACTATGTAGGAACAAGTTTGTATAGGTATTTCAAAGATGCCCAGTACTGAGCTAAACTTGGTATGTCTCCAACTCCTAGAAATAAGTTCACGCCCCATCACCCTTACTTCCATTTAGTAAGGATCACATAATTCCTAACAAAGTTACAACACAGATTCCCAATTCGGGCATTCAGAACATATAGCACGTTGCTGTAAGCAAGCACATTCTGATTCAAAGTTGCAAGTTACTATGTAGGAACAAGTGTGTATAGGTATTTCAAAGATGCCCAGAACTGAGCTAAACGTTGTATGTCTCCAACTCCTAGAAATAACTTCATGCCCCATCTCCCTTACTCCCCTCTAGTAAGGATCACATAATTCCTAACAAAGTTTTGACACAGATTCCCAATTCGGGCATTCAGAACATATAGCACGTTGCTGTAAGCAAGCACATTCTCATTCAAAGTTGCAAGTTACTATGTAGGAACAAGTTTGTATAGGTATTTCAAAGATGCCCAGAACTGAGCTAAACGTTGTATGTCTCCAACTCCTAGAAATAACTTCATGCCCCATCTCCCTTACTTCCAGCTAGTAAGGATCACATAATTCCTAACAAAGTTTTGACACAGATTCCCAATTCGGGCATTCAGAACAGACAGCACGTTGCTGTAAGCAAGCACATTCTCATTCAAAGTTGCAAGTTACTATGTAGGAACAAGTTTGTATAGGTATTTCAAAGATGCCCAGAACTGAGCTAAATGTTGTATGTCTGCAACTCCTAGAAATAACTTCATGCCCCATCTCCCTTACATCCATCTAGTAAGGATCACATAATACCTAACAAAGTTTTGACACAGATTCCCTATTCGGGCTTTCAGAACATATAGCACGTTGCTGTAAGCAAGCACATTCTCATTCAAAGTTGAAAGTTACTATGTAGGAACAAGTTTGTATAGGTATTTCAAAGATGCCCAGAACTGAGCTAAACATTGTATGTCTGCAACTCCTAGAAATAACTTCATGCCCCATCTCCCTTCCTTCCAGCTAGTAAGGATCACATAATTCCTAACAAAGTTTTGACACAGATTCCCAATTCGGGCATTCAGAACATATAGCACGTTGCTGTAAGCAAGCACATTCTCATTCAAAGTTGCAAGTTACTATGTAGGAACAAGTTTGTATAGGTATTTCAAAGATGCCCAGAACTGAGCTGAAGTGTGTATGTCTCCAACTCCTAGAAATAACTTCATGCCCCATCTCCCTTACTTCCATCTAGTAAGGATCACATAATTCCTAACAATGTTTTGACACAGATTCCCAATTCGGGCATTCAGAACATATAGCACATTGCTGTAAGCAAGCACATTCTCATTCAAAGTTGCAAGTTACTATGTAGGAACAAGTTTGTATAGGACTTTCAAAGATGCCCAGAACTGAGCTAAACTTGGTATGTGTCCAACCTCTAGAAATATCTTCATGCCCCAACTCCCTTACTTCCAGCTAGTAAGGATCACATAATTCCTAACAAAGTTTTGACACAGATTCCCAATTCGGGCATTCAGAACATATAGCACGTTGCTGTAAGCAAGCACATTCTGATTCAAAGTTGCAAGTTACTATGTAGGAACAAGTTTGTATAGGTATTTCAAAGATGCCCAGAACTGAGCTAAACGTTGTATGTCTGCCACTCCTAGAAATAACTTCATGCCCCATCTCCCTTACTTCCATCTAGTAAGGATCACATAATTCCTAACAAAGTTTTGACACAGATTCCCAATTTGGGCATTCAGAACATATAGCACGTTGCTGTAAGCAAGCACATTCTGATTCAAAGTTGCAAGTTACTATGTAGGAACAACTTTGTATAGGTATTTCAAAGATGCCCAGAACTGAGCGAAACGTTGTATGTCTCCAACTCCTAGAAATAACTTCATGCCCCATCTCCCTTACTTCCAGCTAGTAAGGATCACATAATTCCTAACAAAGTTTTGACACAGATTCCCAATTCGGGAATTCAGAACATATAGCACGTTGCTGTAAGAAAGCACATTCTCATTCAAAGTTGCAAGTTACTATGTAGGAACAAATGTGTATAGGTATTTCAAAGATGCCCAGAACTGAGCTAAACTTGGTATGTCTCCAACTCGTAGAAATAACTTCTTGCCCCATCTCCCTTACTTCCAGCTAGTAAGGATCACATAATTCCTAACAAAGTTTTGACACAGATTCCCAATTCGGGCATTCAGAACATATAGCACGTTGCTGTAAGCAAGCACATTCTCATTCAAAGTTGCAAGTTACTATGTAGGAACAAGTTTGTATAGGTATTTCAAAGATGCCAAGAACTGAGCTAAACGTTGTATGTCTCCAACTCCTAGAAATAAGTTCATGCCCCATCTCCCTTACTTCCAGCTAGTAAGGATCACATAATTCCTAACAAAGTTTTGACACAGATTCCCAATTCGGGCATTCAGAACATATAGCACGTTGCTGTAAGCAAGCACATTCTCATTCAAAGTTGCAAGTTACTATGTAGGAACAAGTTTGTATAGGTATTTCAAAGATGCCCAGAACTGAGCTAAACGTTGTATGTCTCCAACTTTTAGAAATAACTTCATGCCCCATCTCCCTTACTTCCATCTAGTAAGGATCACATAATTCCTAACATAGTTTTGACACAGATTCCCAATTTGGTCATTCAGAACATATAGCACATTGCTGTAAGCAAGCATATTCTCATTCAAAGTTGCAAGTTACTATGTAGGAACAAGTTTGTTTAGGTATTTCAAAGATCCCCAGAACTGAGCTAAACGTTGTATGTCTCCAACTCCTAGAAATAACTTCATGCCCCATCTCCCTTACTTCCATCTAGTAAGGATCACATAATTCCTAACAATGTTTTCACACAGATTCCCAATTCGGGCATTCAGAACATATAGCACATTGCTGTAAGCAAGCACATTCTCATTCAAAGTTGCAAGTTACTATGTAGGAACAAGTTTGTATAGGACTTTCAAAGATGCCCAGAACTGAGCTAAACTTGGTATGTGTTCAACCTCTAGAAATAACTTCATGCCCCAACTCCCTTACTTCCAGCTAGTAAGGATCACATAATTCCTAACAAAGTTTTGACACAGATTCCCAATTCGGGCATTCAGAACATATAGCACGTTGCTGTAAGCAAGCACATTCTGATTCAAAGTTGCAAGTTACTATGTAGGAACAAGTTTGTATAGGTATTTCAAAGATGCCCAGAACTGAGCTAAACGTTGTATGTCTGCCACTCCTAGAAATAACTACATGCCCCATCTCCCTTACTTCCATCTAGTAAGGATCACATAATTCCTAACAAAGTTTTGACACAGATTCCCTATTCGGGCATTCAGAACATATAGCACGTTGCTGTAAGCAAGCACATTCTGATTCAAAGTTGCAAGTTACTATGTAGGAACAACTTTGTATAGGTATTTCAAAGATGCCCAGAACTGAGCTAAACGTTGTATGTCTCCAACTCCTAGAAATAACTTCATGCCCCATCTCCCTTACTTCCAGCTAGTAAGGATCACATAATTCCTAACAAAGTTTTGACACAGATTCCCAATTCGGGAATTCAGAACATATAGCACGTTGCTGTAAGGAAGCACATTCTCATTCAAAGTTGCAAGTTACTATGTAGGAACAAGTGTGTATAGGTGTTTCAAAGATGCCCAGAACTGAGCTAAACTTGGTATGTCTCCAACTCGTAGAAATAACTTCTTGCCCCATCTCCCTTACTTCCAGCTAGTAAGGATCACATAATTCCTAACAAAGTTTTGTCACAGATTCCCAATTCGGGCATTCAGAACATATAGCAGGTTGCTGTAAGCAAGCACATTCTCATTCAAAGTTGCAAGTTACTATGTAGGAACAAGTTTGTATAGGTATTTCAAAGATGCCCAGAACTGAGCTAAACGTTGTATGTCTGCAACTCCTAGAAATAACTTCATGCCCCATCTCCCTTACTTCCAGCTAGTAAGGATCACATAATTCCTAACAAAGTTTTGACACAGATTCCCAATTCGGGCATTCAGAACATATAGCACGTTGCTGTAAGCAAGCACATTCTCATTCAAAGTTGCAAGTTACTATGTAGGAACAAGTTTGTATAGGTATTTCAAAGATGCCCAGAACTGAGCTTAACGTTGTATGTCTGCAACTCCTAGAAATAACTTCATGCCCCATCTCCCTTACTTCCAGCTAGTAAGGATCACATAATTCCTAACAAAGTTTTGACACAGATTCCCAATTCGGGCATTCAGAACATATAGCACGTTGCTGTAAGCAAGCACATTCTCATTCAAAGTTGCAAGTTACTATGTAGGAACAAGTTTGTATAGGTATTTCAAAGATGCCCAGAACTGAGCTAAAGGTTGTATGTCTGCAACTCCTAGAAATAACTTCATGCCCCATCTCCCTTACTTACAGCTAGTAAGGATCACATAATTCCTAACAAAGTTTTGACACAGATTCCCTATTCGGGCATTCAGAACATATAGCACGTTGCTGTAAGCAAGCACATTCTCATTCAAAGTTGCAAGTTACTATGTAGGAACAAGTTTGTATAGGTATTTCAAAGATGCCCAGAACTGAGTTAAACGTTGTATGTCTGCAACGCCTAGAGATAACTTCATGCCCCACTTACCTTACTTCCAGCTAGTAAGGATCACATAATTCCTAACAAAGTTTTGACACAGATTCCCAATTCGGGCATTCAGAACATATAGCAGGTTGCTGTAAGCAAGCACATTCTCATTCAAAGTTGCAAGTTACTATGTAGGAACAAGTTTGTATAGGTATTTCAAAGATGCCCAGAACTGAGCTAAACGTTGTATGTCTGCAACTCCTAGAAATAACTTCATGCCCCATCTCCCTTACTTCCAGCTAGTAAGGATCACATAATTCCTAACAAAGTTTTGACACAGATTCCCAATTCGGGCATTCAGAACATATAGCACGTTGCTGTAAGCAAGCACATTCTCATTCAAAGTTGCAAGTTACTATGTAGGAACAAGTTTGTATAGGTATTTCAAAGATGCCCAGAACTGAGCTAAACGTTGTATGTCTGCAACTCCTAGAAATAACTTCATGCCCCATCTCCCTTACTTCCAGCTAGTAAGGATCACATAATTCCTAGCAAAGTTTTGACACAGATTCCCAATTCGGGCATTCAGAACATATAGCACGTTGCTGTAAGCAAGCACATTCTGATTCAAAGTTGCAAGTTACTATGTATGAACAAGTTTGTATAGGTATTTCAAAAATGCCCAGAACTGAGCTAAATGTTGTATGTCTCCAACTCCTAGAAATAACTTCATGCCCCATCTCCCTTACTTCCAGCTAGTAAGGATCACATAATTCCTAACAAAGTTTTGACACAGATTCCCAATTCGGGCATTCAGAACATATAGCACGTTGCTGTAAGCAAGCACATTCTCATTCAAAGTTGCAAGTTACTATGTAGGAACAAGTTTGTATAGGTATTTCAAAGATGCCCAGAACTGAGCTAAATGTTGTATGTCTGCAACTCCTAGAAATAACTTCATGCCCCATCTCCCTTACATCCATCTAGTAAGGATCACATAATACCTAACAAAGTTTTGACACAGATTCCCTATTCGGGCTTTCAGAACATATAGCACGTTGCTGTAAGCAAGCACATTCTCATTCAAAGTTGAAAGTTACTATGTAGGAACAAGTTTGTATAGGTATTTCAAAGATGCCCAGAACTGAGCTAAACATTGTATGTCTGCAACTCCTAGAAATAACTTCATGCCCCATCTCCCTTCCTTCCAGCTAGTAAGGATCACATAATTCCTAACAAAGTTTTGACACAGATTCCCAATTCGGGCATTCAGAACATATAGCACGTTGCTGTAAGCAAGCACATTCTCATTCAAAGTTGCAAGTTACTATGTAGGAACAAGTTTGTATAGGTATTTCAAAGATGCCCAGAACTGAGCTGAAGTGTGTATGTCTCCAACTCCTAGAAATAACTTCATGCCCCATCTCCCTTACTTCCATCTAGTAAGGATCACATAATTCCTAACAATGTTTTGACACAGATTCCCAATTCGGGCATTCAGAACATATAGCACATTGCTGTAAGCAAGCACATTCTCATTCAAAGTTGCAAGTTACTATGTAGGAACAAGTTTGTATAGGACTTTCAAAGATGCCCAGAACTGAGCTAAACATGGTATGTGTCCAACCTCTAGAAATATCTTCATGCCCCAACTCCCTTACTTCCAGCTAGTAAGGATCACATAATTCCTAACAAAGTTTTGACACAGATTCCCAATTCGGGCATTCAGAACATATAGCACGTTGCTGTAAGCAAGCACATTCTGATTCAAAGTTGCAAGTTACTATGTAGGAACAAGTTTGTATAGGTATTTCAAAGATGCCCAGAACTGAGCTAAACGTTGTATGTCTGCCACTCCTAGAAATAACTTCATGCCCCATCTCCCTTACTTCCATCTAGTAAGGATCACATAATTCCTAACAAAGTTTTGACACAGATTCCCAATTTGGGCATTCAGAACATATAGCACGTTGCTGTAAGCAAGCACATTCTGATTCAAAGTTGCAAGATACTATGTAGGAACAACTTTGTATAGGTATTTCAAAGATGCCCAGAACTGAGCGAAACGTTGTATGTCTCCAACTCCTAGAAATAACTTCATGCCCCATCTCCCTTACTTCCAGCTAGTAAGGATCACATAATTCCTAACAAAGTTTTGACACAGATTCCCAATTCGGGAATTCAGAACATATAGCACGTTGCTGTAAGAAAGCACATTCTCATTCAAAGTTGCAAGTTACTATGTAGGAACAAATGTGTATAGGTATTTCAAAGATGCCCAGAACTGAGCTAAACTTGGTAGGTCTCCAACTCGTAGAAATAACTTCTTGCCCCATCTCCCTTACTTCCAGCTAGTAAGGATCACATAATTCCTAACAAAGTTTTGACACAGATTCCCAATTCGGGCATTCAGAACATATAGCACGTTGCTGTAAGCAAGCACATTCTCATTCAAAGTTGCAAGTTACTATGTAGGAACAAGTTTGTATAGGTATTTCAAAGATGCCCAGAACTGAGCTAAACGTTGTATGTCTCCAACTCCTAGATATAACTTCATGCCCCATCTCCCTTACTTCCAGCTAGTAAGGATCACATAATTCCTAACAAAGTTTTGACACAGATTCCCAATTCGGGCATTCAGAACATATAGCACGTTGCTGTAAGCAAGCACATTCTCATTCAAAGTTGCAAGTTACTATGTAGGAACAAGTTTGTATAGGTATTTCAAAGATGCCCAGAACTGAGCTAAACGTTGTATGTCTCCAACTTTTAGAAATAACTTCATGCCCCATCTCCCTTACTTCCATCTAGTAAGGATCACATAATTCCTAACATAGTTTTGACACAGATTCCCAATTTGGTCATTCAGAACATATAGCACATTGCTGTAAGCAAGCATATTCTCATTCAAAGTTGCAAGTTACTATGTAGGAACAAGTTTGTTTAGGTATTTCAAAGATGCCCAGAACTGAGCTAAACGTTGTATGTCTCCAACTCCTAGAAATAACTTCATGCCCCATCTCCCTTACTTCCATCTAGTAAGGATCACATAATTCCTAACAATGTTTTCACACAGATTCCCAATTCGGGCATTCAGAACATATAGCACATTGCTGTAAGCAAGCACATTCTCATTCAAAGTTGCAAGTTACTATGTAGGAACAAGTTTGTATAGGACTTTCAAAGATGCCCAGAACTGAGCTAAACTTGGTATGTGTTCAACCTCTAGAAATAACTTCATGCCCCAACTCCCTTACTTCCAGCTAGTAAGGATCACATAATTCCTAACAAAGTTTTGACACAGATTCCCAATTCGGGCATTCAGAACATATAGCACGTTGCTGTAAGCAAGCACATTCTCATTCAAAGTTGCAAGTTACTATGTAGGAACAAGTTTGTATACGACAATCAAAGATGCCCAGAACTGAGCTAAACGTTGTATGTCTGCCACTCCTAGAAATAACTACATGCCCCATCTCCCTTACTTCCATCTAGTAAGGATCACATAATTCCTAACAAAGTTTTGACACAGATTCCCTATTCGGGCATTCAGAACATATAGCACGTTGCTGTAAGCAAGCACATTCTGATTCAAAGTTGCAAGTTACTATGTAGGAACAACTTTGTATAGGTATTTCAAAGATGCCCAGAACTGAGCTAAAGGTTGTATGTCTGCAACTCCTAGAAATAACTTCATGCCCCATCTCCCTTACTTACAGCTAGTAAGGATCACATAATTCCTAACAAAGTTTTGACACAGATTCCCTATTCGGGCATTCAGAACATATAGCACGTTGCTGTAAGCAAGCACATTCTCATTCAAAGTTGCAAGTTACTATGTAGGAACAAGTTTGTATAGGTATTTCAAAGATGCCCAGAACTGAGCTAAACGTTGTATGTCTGCAACGCCTAGAGATAACTTCATGCCCCACTTACCTTACTTCCAGCTAGTAAGGATCACATAATTCCTAACAAAGTTTTGACACAGATTCCCAATTCGGGCATTCAGAACATATAGCACGTTGCTGTAAGCAAGCACATTCTCATTCAAAGTTGCAAGTTACTATGTAGGAACAAGTTTGTATAGGTATTTCAAAGATGCCCAGAACTGAGCTAAACGTTGTATGTCTGCAACTCCTAGAAATAACTTCATGCCCCATCTCCCTTACTTCCAGCTAGTAAGGATCACATAATTCCTAGCAAAGTTTTGACACAGATTCCCAATTCGGGCATTCAGAACATATAGCACGTTGCTGTAAGCAAGCACATTCTGATTCAAAGTTGCAAGTTACTATGTATGAACAAGTTTGTATAGGTATTTCAAAAATGCCCAGAACTGAGCTAAATGTTGTATGTCTCCAACTCCTAGAAATAACTTCATGCCCCATCTCCCTTACTTCCAGCTAGTAAGGATCACATAATTCCTAACAAAGTTTTGACACAGATTCCCAATTCGGGCATTCAGAACATATAGCACGTTGCTGTAAGCAAGCACATTCTCATTCAAAGTTGCAAGTTACTATGTAGGAACAAGTTTGTATAGGTATTTCAAAGATGCCCAGAACTGAGCTAAATGTTGTATGTCTGCAACTCCTAGAAATAACTTCATGCCCCATCTCCCTTACATCCATCTAGTAAGGATCACATAATACCTAACAAAGTTTTGACACAGATTCCCTATTCGGGCTTTCAGAACATATAGCACGTTGCTGTAAGCAAGCACATTCTCATTCAAAGTTGAAAGTTACTATGTAGGAACAAGTTTGTATAGGTATTTCAAAGATGCCCAGAACTGAGCTAAACATTGTATGTCTGCAACTCCTAGAAATAACTTCATGCCCCATCTCCCTTCCTTCCAGCTAGTAAGGATCACATAATTCCTAACAAAGTTTTGACACAGATTCCCAATTCGGGCATTCAGAACATATAGCACGTTGCTGTAAGCAAGCACATTCTCATTCAAAGTTGCAAGTTACTATGTAGGAACAAGTTTGTATAGGTATTTCAAAGATGCCCAGAACTGAGCTGAAGTGTGTATGTCTCCAACTCCTAGAAATAACTTCATGCCCCATCTCCCTTACTTCCATCTAGTAAGGATCACATAATTCCTAACAATGTTTTGACACAGATTCCCAATTCGGGCATTCAGAACATATAGCACATTGCTGTAAGCAAGCACATTCTCATTCAAAGTTGCAAGTTACTATGTAGGAACAAGTTTGTATAGGACTTTCAAAGATGCCCAGAACTGAGCTAAACATGGTATGTGTCCAACCTCTAGAAATATCTTCATGCCCCAACTCCCTTACTTCCAGCTAGTAAGGATCACATAATTCCTAACAAAGTTTTGACACAGATTCCCAATTCGGGCATTCAGAACATATAGCACGTTGCTGTAAGCAAGCACATTCTGATTCAAAGTTGCAAGTTACTATGTAGGAACAAGTTTGTATAGGTATTTCAAAGATGCCCAGAACTGAGCTAAACGTTGTATGTCTGCCACTCCTAGAAATAACTTCATGCCCCATCTCCCTTACTTCCATCTAGTAAGGATCACATAATTCCTAACAAAGTTTTGACACAGATTCCCAATTTGGGCATTCAGAACATATAGCACGTTGCTGTAAGCAAGCACATTCTGATTCAAAGTTGCAAGATACTATGTAGGAACAACTTTGTATAGGTATTTCAAAGATGCCCAGAACTGAGCGAAACGTTGTATGTCTCCAACTCCTAGAAATAACTTCATGCCCCATCTCCCTTACTTCCAGCTAGTAAGGATCACATAATTCCTAACAAAGTTTTGACACAGATTCCCAATTCGGGAATTCAGAACATATAGCACGTTGCTGTAAGAAAGCACATTCTCATTCAAAGTTGCAAGTTACTATGTAGGAACAAATGTGTATAGGTATTTCAAAGATGCCCAGAACTGAGCTAAACTTGGTAGGTCTCCAACTCGTAGAAATAACTTCTTGCCCCATCTCCCTTACTTCCAGCTAGTAAGGATCACATAATTCCTAACAAAGTTTTGACACAGATTCCCAATTCGGGCATTCAGAACATATAGCACGTTGCTGTAAGCAAGCACATTCTCATTCAAAGTTGCAAGTTACTATGTAGGAACAAGTTTGTATAGGTATTTCAAAGATGCCCAGAACTGAGCTAAACGTTGTATGTCTCCAACTCCTAGATATAACTTCATGCCCCATCTCCCTTACTTCCAGCTAGTAAGGATCACATAATTCCTAACAAAGTTTTGACACAGATTCCCAATTCGGGCATTCAGAACATATAGCACGTTGCTGTAAGCAAGCACATTCTCATTCAAAGTTGCAAGTTACTATGTAGGAACAAGTTTGTATAGGTATTTCAAAGATGCCCAGAACTGAGCTAAACGTTGTATGTCTCCAACTTTTAGAAATAACTTCATGCCCCATCTCCCTTACTTCCATCTAGTAAGGATCACATAATTCCTAACATAGTTTTGACACAGATTCCCAATTTGGTCATTCAGAACATATAGCACATTGCTGTAAGCAAGCATATTCTCATTCAAAGTTGCAAGTTACTATGTAGGAACAAGTTTGTTTAGGTATTTCAAAGATGCCCAGAACTGAGCTAAACGTTGTATGTCTCCAACTCCTAGAAATAACTTCATGCCCCATCTCCCTTACTTCCATCTAGTAAGGATCACATAATTCCTAACAATGTTTTCACACAGATTCCCAATTCGGGCATTCAGAACATATAGCACATTGCTGTAAGCAAGCACATTCTCATTCAAAGTTGCAAGTTACTATGTAGGAACAAGTTTGTATAGGACTTTCAAAGATGCCCAGAACTGAGCTAAACTTGGTATGTGTTCAACCTCTAGAAATAACTTCATGCCCCAACTCCCTTACTTCCAGCTAGTAAGGATCACATAATTCCTAACAAAGTTTTGACACAGATTCCCAATTCGGGCATTCAGAACATATAGCACGTTGCTGTAAGCAAGCACATTCTCATTCAAAGTTGCAAGTTACTATGTAGGAACAAGTTTGTATACGACAATCAAAGATGCCCAGAACTGAGCTAAACGTTGTATGTCTGCCACTCCTAGAAATAACTACATGCCCCATCTCCCTTACTTCCATCTAGTAAGGATCACATAATTCCTAACAAAGTTTTGACACAGATTCCCTATTCGGGCATTCAGAACATATAGCACGTTGCTGTAAGCAAGCACATTCTGATTCAAAGTTGCAAGTTACTATGTAGGAACAACTTTGTATAGGTATTTCAAAGATGCCCAGAACTGAGCTAAAGGTTGTATGTCTGCAACTCCTAGAAATAACTTCATGCCCCATCTCCCTTACTTACAGCTAGTAAGGATCACATAATTCCTAACAAAGTTTTGACACAGATTCCCTATTCGGGCATTCAGAACATATAGCACGTTGCTGTAAGCAAGCACATTCTCATTCAAAGTTGCAAGTTACTATGTAGGAACAAGTTTGTATAGGTATTTCAAAGATGCCCAGAACTGAGCTAAACGTTGTATGTCTGCAACGCCTAGAGATAACTTCATGCCCCACTTACCTTACTTCCAGCTAGTAAGGATCACATAATTCCTAACAAAGTTTTGACACAGATTCCCAATTCGGGCATTCAGAACATATAGCACGTTGCTGTAAGCAAGCACATTCTCATTCAAAGTTGCAAGTTACTATGTAGGAACAAGTTTGTATAGGTATTTCAAAGATGCCCAGAACTGAGCTAAACGTTGTATGTCTGCAACTCCTAGAAATAACTTCATGCCCCATCTCCCTTACTTCCAGCTAGTAAGGATCACATAATTCCTAACAAAGTTTTGACACAGATTCCCAATTCGGGCATTCAGAACATATAGCACGTTGCTGTAAGCAAGCACATTCTCATTCAAAGTTGCAAGTTACTATGTAGGAACAAGTTTGTATAGGTATTTCAAAGATGCCCAGAACTGAGCTAAACGTTGTATGTCTGCAACTCCTAGAAATAACATCATGCCCCATCTCCCTTACTTCCAGCTAGTAAGGATCACATAATTCCTAACAAAGTTTTGACACAGATTCCCAATTCGGGCATTCAGAACATATAGCACGTTGCTGTAAGCAAGCACATTCTCATTCAAAGTTGCAAGTTACTATGTATGAACAAGTTTGTATAGGTATTTCAAAAATGCCCAGAACTGAGCTAAATGTTGTATGTCTCCAACTCCTAGAAATAACTTCATGCCCCATCTCCCTTACTTCCAGCTAGTAAGGATCACATAATTCCTAACAAAGTTTTGACACAGATTCCCAATTCGGGCATTCAGAACATATAGCACGTTGCTGTAAGCAAGCACATTCTCATTCAAAGTTGCAAGTTACTATGTAGGAAAAAGTTTGTATAGGTATTTCAAAGATGCCCAGAACTGAGCTAAACGTTGTATGTCTCCAACTCCTAGAAATAACTTCATGCCCCATCTCCCTTACTTCCATCTAGTAAGGATCACATAATTCCTAACAAAGTTTTGACACAGATTCCCAATTCGGGCATTCAGAACATATAGCACGTTGCTGTAAGCAAGCACATTCTCATTCAAAGTTGCAAGTTACTATGTAGGAACAAGTTTGTATAGGACTTTCAAAGATGCCCAGAACTGAGCTAAACTTGGTATGTGTCCAACCTCTAGAAATAACTTCATGCCCCAACTCCCTTACTTCCAGCTAGTAAGGATCACATAATTCCTAACAAAGTTTTGACACAGATTCCCAATTCGGGCATTCAGAACATATAGCCCGTTGCTGTAAGCAAGCACATTCTGATTCAAATTTGCAAGTTACTATGTAGGAACAAGTTTGTATAGGTATTTCAAAGATGCCCAGAACTGAGCTAAACGTTGTATGTCTGCCACTCCTAGAAATAACTTCATGCCCCATCTCCCTTACTTCCATCTAGTAAGGATCACATAATTCCTAACAAAGTTTTGACACAGATTCCCTATTCGGGCATTCAGAACATATAGCACGTTGCTGTAAGCAAGCACATTCTGATTCAAAGTTGCAAGTTACTATGTAGGAACAAGTTTGTATAGGTATTTCAAAGATGCCCAGAACTGAGCTAAACGTTGTATGTCTCCAACTCCTAGAAATAACTTCATGCCCCATCTCCCTTACTTCCAGCTAGTAAGGATCACATAATTCCTAACAAAGTTTTGACACAGATTCCCAATTCGGGCATTCAGAACCTATAGCACGTTGCTGTAAGCAAGCACATTCTCATTCAAAGTTGCAAGTTACTATGTAGGAACAAGTGTGTATAGGTATTTCAAAGATGCCCAGAACTGAGCTAAACTTGGTATGTCTCCAACTCGCAGAAATAACTCCTTGCCCCATCTCCCTTACTTCCAGCTATTAAGGATCACATAATTCCTAACAAAGTTTTGACACAGATTCCCAATTCGGGCATTCAGAACATATAGCACGTTGCTGTAAGCAAGCACATTCTCATTCAAAGTTGCAAGTTACTATGTAGGAACACGTTTGTATAGGTATTTCAAAGATGCCCAGAACTGAGCTTAAGTGGGTATGTCTCCAACTCCTAGAAATAACTTCATGCCCCATCTCCCTTACTTCCAGCTAGTAAGGATCACATAATTCCTAACAAAGTTTTGACACAGATTCCCAATTCGGGCATTCAGAACATATAGCACGTTGCTGTAAGCAAGCACATTCTGATTCAAAGTTGCAAGTTACTATGTAGGAACAAGTTTGTATAGGTATTTCAAAGATGCCCAGAACTGAGCTAAACGTTGTATGTCTGCAACTCCTAGAAATAACTTCATGCCCCATCTCCCTTACTTACAGCTAGTAAGGATCACATAATTCCTAACAAAGTTTTGACACAGATTCCCAATTCGGGCATTCAGAACATATAGCACGTTGCTGTAAGCAAGCACATTCTCATTCAAAGTTGCAAGTTACTATGTAGGAACAATCTTGTATAGGTATTTCAAAGATGCCCAGAACTGAGCTAAACGTTGTATGTCTGCAACTCCTAGAAATAACTTCATGCCCAATCTCCCTTACTTCCAGGTAGTAAGGATCACATAATTCCTAACAAAGTTTTGACACAGATTCCCAATTCGGGCATTCAGAACCTATAGCACGTTGCTGTAAGCAAGCACATTCTCATTCAAAGTTGCAAGTTACTATGTAGGAACAAGTTTGTATAGGTATTTCAAAGATGCCCAGAACTGAGCTAAACGTTGTATGTCTCCAACTCCTAGAAATAACTTCATGCCCCATCTCCCTTACTTCCATCTAGTAAGGATCACATAATTCCTAACAAAGTTTCGACACAGATTCCCAATTCGGGCATTCAGAACATATAGCACGTTGCTGTAAGCAAGCACATTCAATTGAAAGTTGCAAGTTACTATGTAGGAACAAGTTTGTATAGGTATTTCAAAGATGCCCAGAACTGAGCTTAAGTGGGTATGTCTCCAACTCCTAGAAATAACTTCATGCCCCATCTCCCTTACTTCCAGCTAGTAAGGATCACATAATTCCTAACAAAGTTTTGACACAGATTCCCAATTCGGGCATTCAGAACATATAGCACGTTGCTGTAAGCAAGCACATTCTGATTCAAAGTTGCAAGTTACTATGTAGGAACAAGTTTGTATAGGTATTTCAAAGATGCCCAGAACTGAGCTAAAGGTTGTATGTCTGCAACTCCTAGAAATAACTTCATGCCCCATCTCCCTTACTTACAGCTAGTAAGGATCACATAATTCCTAACAAAGTTTTGACACAGATTCCCTATTCGGGCATTCAGAACATATAGCACGTTGCTGTAAGCAAGCACATTCTCATTCAAAGTTGCAAGTTACTATGTAGGAACAAGTTTGTATAGGTATTTCAAAGATGCCCAGAACTGAGCTAAACGTTGTATGTCTGCAACGCCTAGAGATAACTTCATGCCCCACTTACCTTACTTCCAGCTAGTAAGGATCACATAATTCCTAACAAAGTTTTGACACAGATTCCCAATTCGGGCATTCAGAACATATAGCACGTTGCTGTAAGCAAGCACATTCTGATTCAAAGTTGCAAGTTACTATGTAGGAACAAGTTTGTATAGGTATTTCAAAGATGCCCAGAACTGAGCTAAACGTTGTATGTCTGCAACTCCTAGAAATAACTTCATGCCCCATCTCCCTTACTTCCAGCTAGTAAGGATCACATAATTCCTAACAAAGTTTTGACACAGATTCCCAATTCGGGCATTCAGAACATATAGCACGTTGCTGTAAGCAAGCACATTCTCATTCAAATTTGCAAGTTACTATGTAGGAACAAGTTTGTATAGGTATTTCAAAGATGCCCAGAACTGAGCTAAACGTTGTATGTCTGCAACTCCTAGAAATAACTTCATGCCCCATCTCCCTTACTTCCAGCTAGTAAGGATCACATAATTCCTAACAAAGTTTTGACACAGATTCCCAATTCGGGCATTCAGAACATATAGCACGTTGCTGTAAGCAAGCACATTCTGATTCAAAGTTGCAAGTTACTATGTATGAACAAGTTTGTATAGGTATTTCAAAAATGCCCAGAACTGAGCTAAATGTTGTATGTCTCCAACTCCTAGAAATAACTTCATGCCCCATCTCCCTTACTTCCAGCTAGTAAGTATCACATAATTCCTAACAAAGTTTTGACACAGATTCCCAATTCGGGCATTCAGAACATATAGCACGTTGCTGTAAGCAAGCACATTCTCATTCAAAGTTGCAAGTTACTATGTAGGAACAAGTTTGTATAGGTATTTCAAAGATGCCCAGAACTGAGCTAAACGTTGTATGTCTCCAACTCCTAGAAATAACTTCATGCCCCATCTCCCTTACTTCCATCTAGTAAGGATCACATAATTCCTAACAAAGTTTTGATACAGATTCCCAATTCGGGCATTCAGAACATATAGCACGTTGCTGTAAGCAAGCACATTCTCATTCAAAGTTGCAAGTTACTATGTAGGAACAAGTTTGTATAGGACTTTCAAAGATGCCCATAACTGAGCTAAACTTGGTATGTGTCCAACCTCTAGAAATAACTTCATGCCCCAACTCCCTTACTTCCAGCTAGTAAGGATCACATAATTCCTAACAAAGTTTTGACACAGATTCCCAATTCGGGCATTCAGAACATATAGCCCGTTGCTGTAAGCAAGCACATTCTGATTCAAATTTGCAAGTTACTATGTAGGAACAAGTTTGTATAGGTATTTCAAAGATGCCCAGAACTGAGCTAAACGTTGTATGTCTGCCACTCCTAGAAACAACTTCATGCCCCATCTCCCTTACTTCCATCTAGTAAGGATCACATAATTCCTAACAAAGTTTTGACACAGATTCCCTATTCGGGCATTCAGAACATATAGCACGTTGCTGTAAGCAAGCACATTCTGATTCAAAGTTGCAAGTTACTATGTAGGAACAAGTTTGTATAGGTATTTCAAAGATGCCCAGAACTGAGCTAAACTTTGTATGTCTCCAACTCCTAGAAATAACTTCATGCCCCATCTCCCTTACTTCCAGCTAGTAAGGATCACATAATTCCTAACAAAGTTTTGACACAGATTCCCAATTCGGGCATTCAGAACCTATAGCACGTTGCTGTAAGCAAGCACATTCTCATTCAAAGTTGCAAGTTACTATGTAGGAACAAGTGTGTATAGGTATTTCAAAGATGCCCAGAACTGAGCTAAACTTGGTATGTCTCCAACTCGTAGAAATAACTCCTTGCCCCATCTCCCTTACTTCCAGCTATTAAGGATCACATAATTCCTAACAAAGTTTTGACACAGATTCCCAATTCGGGCATTCAGAACATATAGCACGTTGCTGTAAGCAAGCACATTCTCATTCAAAGTTGCAAGTTACTATGTAGGAACAAGTTTGTATAGGTATTTCAAAGATGCCCAGAACTGAGCTAAACGTTGTATGTCTGCAACTCCTAGAAATAACTTCATGCCCCATCTCCCTTACTTACAGCTAGTAAGGATCACATAATTCCTAACAAAGTTTTGACACAGATTCCCAATTCGGGCATTCAGAACATATAGCACGTTGCTGTAAGCAAGCACATTCTCATTCAAAGTTGCAAGTTACTATGTAGGAACAGGTTTGTATAGGTATTTCAAAGATGCCCAAAACTGAGCTTAAGTGGGTATGTCTCCAACTCCTAGAAATAACTTCATGCCCCATCTCCCTTACTTCCAGCTAGTAAGGATCACATAATTCCTAACAAAGTTTTGACACAGATTCCCAATTCGGGCATTCAGAACATATAGCACGTTGCTGTAAGCAAGCACATTCTCATTCAAAGTTGCAAGTTACTATGTAGGAACAAGTTTGTATAGGTATTTCAAAGATGCCCAGAACTGAGCTAAACGTTGTATGTCTGCAACTCCTAGAAATAACTTCATGCCCCATCTCCCTTACTTACACCTAGTAAGGATCACATAATTCCTAACAAAGATTTGACACAGATTCCAAATTCGGGCATTCAGAACATATAGCACGTTGCTGTAAGCAAGCACATTCTCATTCAAAGTTGCAAGTTACTATGTAGGAACAATCTTGTATAGGTATTTCAAAGATGCCCAGAACTGAGCTAAACGTTGTATGTCTGCAACTCCTAGAAATAACTTCATGCCCCATCTCCCTTACTTCCAGGTAGTAAGGATCACATAATTCCTAACAAAGTTTTGACACAGATTCCCAATTCGGGCATTCAGAACCTATAGCACGTTGCTGTAAGCAAGCACATTCTCATTCAAAGTTGCAAGTTACTATGTAGGAACAAGTTTGTATAGGTATTTCAAAGATGCCCAGAACTGAGCTAAACGTTGTATGTCTCCAACTCCTAGAAATAACTTCATGCCCCATCTCCCTTACTTCCAGCGAGTAAGGATCACATAATTCCTAACAAAGTTTCGACACAGATTCCCAATTCGGGCATTCAGAACATATAGCACGTTGCTGTAAGCAAGCACATTCAATTGAAAGTTGCAAGTTACAATGTAGGAACAAGTTTGTATAGGTATTTCAAAGATGCCCAGAACTGAGCTAAACTTGGTATGTCTCCAACTCTTAGAAATAACTTCATGCCCCATCTCCCTTACTTCCAGCTAGTAAGGATCACATAATTCCTAACAAAGTTTTGACACAGATTCCCAATTCGGGCATTCAGAACATATAGCAGGTTGCTGTAAGCAAGCACATTCTCATTCAAAGTTGCAAGTTACTATGTAGGAACAAGTTTGTATAGGTATTTCAAAAATGCCCAGAACTGAGCTAAACGTTGTATGTCTGCAACTCCTAGAAATAACTTCATGCCCCATCTCCCTTACTTCCAGCTAGTAAGGATCACATAATTCCTAACAAAGTTTTGACACAGATTCCCAATTCGGGCATTCAGAACATATAGCACGTTGCTGTAAGCAAGCACATTCTCATTCAAAGTTGCAAGTTACTATGTAGGAACAAGTTTGTATAGGTATTTCAAAGATGCCCAGAACTGAGCTAAACGTTGTATGTCTGCAACTCCTAGAAATAACTTCATGCCCCATCTCTCTTACTTCCAGCCTTAAGGATCACATAATTCCTAACAAAGTTTTGACACAGATTCCCAATTCGGGCATTCAGAACATATAGCACGTTGCTGTAGCAAGCACATTCTCATTCAAAGATGCAAGTTACTATGTAGGAACTAGTTTGTATAGGACTTTCAAAGATGCCCAGAACTGAGCTGAAGTGTGTATGTCTCCAACTCCTAGAAATAACTTCATGCCCCATCTCCCTTACTTCCAGCTAGTAAGGATCACATAATTCCTAACAAAGTTTTGACACAGATTCCCAAATCGGGCATTCAGAACATATAGCACGTTGCTGTAAGCAAGAACATTCTCATTCAAAGTTGCAAGTTACTATGTAGGAACAAGTTTGTATAGGTATTTCAAAGATGCCCAGAACTGAGCTAAACGTTGTATGTCTGCAACTCCTAGAAATAACTTCATGCCCCATCTCCCTTACTTCCATCTAGTAAGGATCACATAATTCCTAACAAAGTTTTGACACAGATTCCCAATTCGGGCATTCAGAACATATAGCACGTTGCTGTAAGCAAGCACATTCTCATTCAAAGTTGCAAGATACTATGTAGGAACAATTTTGTATAGGTATATCAAAGATGCCCAGAACTGAGCTAAACCTTGTATGTCTGCAACTCCTAGAAATAACTTCATGCCCCATCTCTCTTACTTGCAGCTAGTAAGGATCACATAATTCCTAACAAAGATTTGACACAGATTCCCAATTCGGGCATTCAGAACATATAGCACGTTGCTGTAAGCAAGCACATTCTGATTCAAAGTTGCCAGTTACTATGTAGGAACAAGTTTGTATAGGTATTTCACAGATACCCAGAACTGAGCTAAACGTTGTATGTCTGCAACTCCTAGAAATAACTTCATGCCCCATCTCCCTTACTTCCAGCTAGTAAGGATCACATAATTCCTAACAAAGTTTTGACACAGATTCCCAAATCGGGCATTCAGAACATATAGCACGTTGCTGTAAGCAAGCACATTCTCATTCAAAGTTGCAAGTTACTATGTAGGAACAAGTTTGTATAGGTATTTCAAAGATGCCCAGAACTGAGCTAAACGTTGAATGTCTGCAACTCCTAGAAATAACTTCATGCCCCATCTCCCTTACTTCCATCTAGTAAGGATCACATAATTCCTAACAAAGTTTTGACACAGATTCCCAATTCGGGCATTCAGAACATATAGCACGTTGCTGTAAGCAAGCACATTCTCATTCAAAGTTGCAAGTTACTATGTAGGAACAAGTTTGTATAGGTATATCAAAGATGCCCAGAACTGAGCTAAACCTTGTATGTCTCCAACTCCTAGAAATAACTTCATGCCCCATCTCTCTTACTTCCAGCTAGTAAGGATCACATAATTTCTAACAAAGTTTTGACACAGATTTTCAATTCGGGAATTCAGAACATATAGCACGTTGCTGTAAGCAAGCACATTCTCATTCAAAGTTGCAAGTTACTATGTAGGAACAAGTTTGTATAGGTATTTCAATGATGCCCAGAACTGAGCTAAACGTTGTATGTCTCCAACTCCTACAAATACCTTCATGCCCCATCTCACTTACTTCCAGCTAGTAAGGATCACATAATTCCTAACAAAGTTTTGACACAGATTCCCAATTCGAGCATTCAGAACATATAGCACGTTGCTGTAAGCAAGCACATTCTCATTCAAAGATGCAAGTTACTATGTAGGAACTAGTTTGTATAGGACTTTCAAAGATGCCCAGAACTGAGCTGAAGTGTGTATGTCTCCAACTCCTAGAAATAACTTCATGCCCCATCTCCCTTACTTCCAGCTAGTGAGGATCACATAATTCCTAACAAAGTTTTGACACAGATTCCCTATTCGGGCATTCAGAACATATAGCACGTTGCTGTAAGCAAGCACATTCTCATTCTAAGAAGCAAGTTACTATGTAGGAACAAGTTTGTATAGGTATTTCAAAAATGCCCAGAACTGAGCTAAAGTGGGTATGTGTCCAACCTCTAGAAATAACTTCATTCCCCAACTCCCTTACTTCCAGCTAGTAAGGATCACATAATTCCTAACAAAGTTTTGACACAGATTCCCAATTCGGGCATTCAGAACATATAGCACGTTGCTGTAAGCAAGCACATTCTCATTCAAAGTTGCAAATTACTATGTAGGAACAAGTTTGTATAGGTATTTCAAAGATGCCCAGAACTGAGCTAAACTTGGTATGTCTCCAACTCCTAGAAATAACTTCATGCCCCATCTCCCTTACTTCCAGCTAGTAAGGATCACATAATTCCTAACAAAGTTTTGACACAGATTCCCAATTCGGGCATTCAGAACATATAGCACGTTGCTGTAAGCAAGCACATTCTCATTCAAAGTTGCAAGTTACTATGTAGGAACAAGTTTGTATAGGTATTTCAAAGATGCCCAGAACTGAGCTAAACGTTGTATGTCTCCAACTCCTAGAAATAACTTCACGCCTCATCTCCCTTACTTCCATCTAGTAAGGATCACATAATTCCTAACAAAGTTTTGACACAGATTCCCAATTCGGTCATTCAGACCATATAGCACGTTGCTGTAAGCAAGCACATTCTCATTCAATGTTGCAAGTTACTATGTAGGAACAAGTTTGTATAGGTATTTCAAAGATGCCCAGAACTGAGCTAAACCTTGTATGTCTCCAACTCCTAGAAACAACTTCATGCCCCATCTCCCTTACTCCATCTAGTAAGGATCACATAATTCCTAACAAAGTTTTGACACAGATTCCCAATTCGGCCATTCAGAACATATAGCACGTTGCTGTAAGCAAGCACATTCTCATTCAAAGTTGCAAGTTACTATGTAGGAACAAGTTTGTATAGGTATTTCAAAGATGCCCAGAACTGAGCTAAACGTTGTATGTCTGCAACTCCTAGAAATATCTTCATGCCCCATCTCCCTTACTTCCAGCTAGTAAGGATCACATAATTCCTAACTAAGTTTTGACACAGTTTCCCTATTCGGGCATTCAGAACATATAGCACGTTGCTGTAAGCAAGCACATTCTCATTCAAAGTTGCAAGTTACTATGTAGGAACAAGTTTGTATAGGTATTTCAAAGATGCCCAGAACTGAGCTAAACGTTGTATGTCTGCAACTCCCAGAAATAACTTCATGCCCCATCTCCCTTACTTCCAGCTAGTGAGGATCACATAATTCCTAACAAAGTTTTGACACAGATTCCCTATTCGATCATTCAGAACATATAGCACGTTGCTGTAAGCAAGCACATTCTCATTCTAAGAAGCAAGTTACTATGTAGGAACAAGTTTGTATAGGTATTTCAAAGATGCCCAGAACTGAGCTAAACGTTGTATGTCTCCAACTCCTAGAAATAACTTCATGCCCCATCTCCCTTACTTCCAGCTAGTAAGGATCACATAATTCCTAACAAAGTTTTGACACAGATTCCCAATTCGGGCATTCAGAACATATAGCACGTTGCTGTAAGCAAGCACATTCTCATTCAAAGTTGCAAGTTACTATGTAGGAACAAGTTTGTATAGGTATTTCAAAGATGCCCAGAACCGAGCTAAACGTTGTATGTCTCCAACTCCTAGAAATAACTTCATGCCCCATGTCCCTTACTTCCAGCTAGTAAGGATCACATAATTCCTAACAAAGTTTTGACACAGATTCCCAATTCGGGCATTCAGAACATATAGCACGTTGCTGTAGCAAGCACATTCTCATTCAAAGATGCAAGTTACTATGTAGGAACAAGTTTGTATAGGACTTTCAAAGATGCCCAGAACTGAGCTGAAGTGTGTATGTCTCCAACTCCTAGAAATAACTTCATGCCCCATCTCCCTTACTTCCAGCTAGTGAGGATCACATAATTCCTAACAAAGTTTTGACACAGATTCCCTATTCGGGCATTCAGAACATATAGCACGATGCTGTAAGCAAGCACATTCTCATTCTAAGAAGCAAGTTACTATGTAGGAACAAGTTTGTATAGGTATTTCAAAAATGCCCAGAACTGAGCTAAAGTGGGTATGTGTCCAACCTCTAGAAATAACTTCATGCCCCAACTCCCTTACTTCCAGCTAGTAAGGATCACATAATTCCTAACAAAGTTTTGACACAGATTCCCAATTCGGGCATTCAGAACATATAGCACGTTGCTGTAAGCAAGCACATTCTGATTCAAAGTTGCAAGTTACTATGTAGGAACAAGTTTGTATAGGTATTTCAAAAATGCCCAGAACGGAGCTAAATGTTGTATGTCTCCAACTCCTAGAAATAACTTCATGCCCCATCTCCCTTACTTCCAGCTAGTAAGGATCACATAATTCCTAACAAAGTTTTGACACAGATTCCCAATTCGGGCATTCAGAACATATAGCACGTTGCTGTAAGCAAGCACATTCTCATTCAAAGTTGCAAGTTACTATGTAGGAACAAGTTTGTATAGGTATTTCAAAGATGCCCAGAACTGAGCTAAACGTTGTATGTCTGCAACTCCTAGAAATAACTTCATGCCCCATCTCCCTTACTTCCATCTAGTAAGGATCACATAATTCCTAACAAAGTTTTGACACAGATTCCCAATTCGGGCATTCAGAACATATAGCACGTTGCTGTAAGCAAGCACAATCTCATTCAAAGTTGCAAGTTATTATGTAGGAACAAGTTTGTATAGGACTTTCAAAGATGCCCAGAACTGAGCTAAACTTGGTATGTGTCCAACCTCTAGAAATAACCTCATGCCCCAACTCACTTACCTCCAGCTAGTAAGGATCACATAATTCCTAACAAAGATTTGACACAGATTCCCAATTCGGGCATTCAGAACATATAGCACGTTGCTGTAAGCAAGCACATTCTCATTCAAAGTTGCAAGTTACTATGTAGGAACAAGTTTGTATAGGTATTTCAAAGATGCCCAGAACTGAGCTAAACTTGGTATGTCTCCAACTCCTAGAAATAACTTCATGCCCCATCTCCCTTACTTCCAGCTAGTAAGGATCACATAATTCCTAACAAAGTTTTGACACAGATTCCCAATTCGGGCATTCAGAACATATAGCACGTTGCTGTAAGCAAGCACATTCTCATTCAAAGTTGCAAGTTACTATGTAGGATCAAGTTTGTATAGGTATGTCAAAGATCCCCGAACTGAGCTAAACTTTGTATGTCTGCTACTCCTAGAAATAACTTCATGCCCCATCTCCCTTACTTCCAGCTAGTAAGGATCACATAATTCCTAACAAAGTTTTGACACAGATTCCCAATTCGGGCATTCAGAACATATAGCACGTTGCTGTAAGCAAGCACATTCTGATTCAAAGTTGCAAGTTACTATGTAGGAACAAGTTTGTATAGGTATTTCAAAGATGCCCAGAACTGAGCTAAACGTTGTATGTCTGCAACTCCTAGAAATAACTTCATGCCCCATCTCCCTTACTTCCAGCTAGTAAGGATCACATAATTCCTAATAAAGTTTTGACACAGATTCCCAAATCGGGCATTCAGAACATATAGCACGTTGCTGTAAGCAAGCACATTCTCATTCAAAGTTACAAGTTACTATATAGGAACAAGTGTGTATAGGTATTTCAAAGATGCCCAGAACTGAGCTAAACGTTGTATGTCTCCAACTCCTAGAAATAACTTCATGCCCCATCTTCCTTACTTCCAGCTAGTAAGGATCACATAATTCCTAACAAAGTTTTGACACAGATTCCCAATTCGGGCATTCAGAACATATAGCACGTTGCTGTAGCAAGCACATTCTCATTCAAAGATGCAAGTTACTATGTAGGAACTAGTTTGTATAGGACTTTCAAAGATGCCCAGAACTGAGCTGAAGTGTGTATGTCTCCAACTCCTAGAAATAACTTCATGCCCCATCTCCCTTACTTCCAGCTAGTGAGGATCACATAATTCGTAACAAAGTTTTGACACAGTTTCCCTATTCGGGCATTCAGAACATATAACACGTTGCTGTAAGCAAGCACATTCTCATTCTAAGAAGCAAGTTACTATGTAGGTACAAGTTTGTATAGGTATTTCAAAAATGCCCAGAACTGAGCTAAAGTGGGTATGTGTCCAACCTCTAGAAATAACTTCATTCCCCAACTCCCTTACTTCCAGCTAGTAAGGATCACATAATTCCTAACAAAGTTTTGACACAGATTCCCAATTCGGGCATTCAGAACATATAGCACGTTGCTGTAAGCAAGCACATTCTCATTCAAAGTTGCAAGTTACTATGTAGGAACAAGTTTGTATAGGTATTTCAAAGATGCCCAGAACTGAGCTAAACTTGGTATGTCTCCAACTCCTAGAAATAACTTCATGCCCCATCTCCCTTACTTCCAGCAAGTAAGGATCACATAATTCCTAACAAAGTTTTGACACAGATTCCCAATTCGGGCATTCAGAACATATAGCACGTTGCTGTAAGCAAGCACATTGTCATTCAAAGTTGCAAGTTACTATGTAGGAACAAGTTTGTATAGGTATTTCAAAGATGCCCAGAACTGAGCTAAACGTTGTATGTCTCCAACTCCTAGAAATAACTTCATGCCCCATCTTCCTTACTTCCAGCTAGTAAGGATCACATAATTCCTAACAAAGTTTTGACACAGATTCCCAATTCGGGCATTCAGAACATATAGCACGTTGCTGTAGCAAGCACATTCTCATTCAAAGATGCAAGTTACTATGTAGGAACTAGTTTGTATAGGACTTTCAAAGATGCCCAGAACTGAGCTGAAGTGTGTATGTCTCCAACTCCTAGAAATAACTTCATGCCCCATCTCCCTTACTTCCAGCTAGTGAGGATCACATAATTCGTAACAAAGTTTTGACACAGATTCCCTATTCGGGCATTCAGAACATATAACACGTTGCTGTAAGCAAGCACATTCTCATTCTAAGAAGCAAGTTACTATGTAGGTACAAGTTTGTATAGGTATTTCAAAAATGCCCAGAACTGAGCTAAAGTGGGTATGTGTCCAACCTCTAGAAATAACTTCATTCCCCAACTCCCTTACTTCCAGCTAGTAAGGATCACATAATTCCTAACAAAGTTTTGACACAGATTCCCAATTCGGGCATTCAGAACATATAGCACGTTGCTGTAAGCAAGCACATTCTCATTCAAAGTTGCAAGTTACTATGTAGGAACAAGTTTGTATAGGTATTTCAAAGATGCCCAGAACTGAGCTAAACTTGGTATGTCTCCAACTCCTAGAAATAACTTCATGCCCCATCTCCCTTACTTCCAGCAAGTAAGGATCACATAATTCCTAACAAAGTTTTGACACAGATTCCCAATTCGGGCATTCAGAACATATAGCACGTTGCTGTAAGCAAGCACATTGTCATTCAAAGTTGCAAGTTACTATGTAGGAACAAGTTTGTATAGGTATTTCAAAGATGCCCAGAACTGAGCTAAACGTTGTATGTCTCCAACTCCTAGAAATAACTTCACGCCTCATCTCCCTTACTTCCATCCAGTAAGGATCACATAATTCCTAACAAAGTTTTGACACAGATTCCCAATTCGGGCATTCAGACCATATAGCACGTTGCTGTAAGCAAGCACATTCTCATTCAAAGTTGCAAGTTACTATGTAGGAACAAGTTTGTATAGGTATTTCAAAGATGCCCAGAACTGAGCTAAACGTCGTATGTCTCCAACTCCTAGAAATAACTTCATGCCCCATCTCCCTTACTTCCAGCTAGTAAGGATCACATAATTCCTAACAAAGTTTTGACACAGATTCCCAATTCGGGCATTCAGACCATATAGCACGTTGCTGTAAGCAAGCACATTCTGATTCAAAGTTGCAAGTTACTATGTAGGAACTAGTTTGTATAGGTATTTCAAAGATGCCCAGAACTGAGCTAAACGTTGTATGTCTGCAACTCCTAGAAATAACTTCATGCCCCATCTCCCTTACTTCCAACCAGTAAGGTTCACATAATTCCTAACAAAGTTTTGACACAGATTCCCAATTCGGGCATTCAGAACATATAGCACGTTGCTGTAAGCAAGCACATTCTCATTCAAAGTTGCAAGTTACTATGTAGGAACAAGTTTGTATAGGTATTTCAAAGATGCCCAGAACTGAGCTAAACGTTGTATGTCTCCAACTCCTAGATATAACTTCATGCCCCATCTCCCTTACTTCCAGCTAGTAAGGATCACATAATTCCTAACAAAGTTTTGACACAGATTCCCAATTCGGGCATTCAGAACATATAGCACGTTGCTGTAAGCAAGCACATTCTCATTCAAAGTTGCAAGTTACTATGTAGGAACAAATTTGTATAGGTATTTCAAAGATGCCCAGAACTGAGCTAAACGTTGTATGTCTGCAACTCCTAGAAATAACTTCATGCCCGATCTCCCTTACTTCCAGCTGGTAAGGATCACATAATTCCGAACAAAGTTTTGACACAGATTCCCAATTCGGGCATTCAGAACATATAGCACGTTGCTGTAAGCAAGCACATTCTCATTCAAAGTTGCAAGTTACTATGTAGGAACAAGTTTGTATAGGTATTTCAAAGATGCCCAGAACTGAGCTAAACTTGGTATGTCTCCAACTCCTAGAAATAACTTCATGCCCCATCTCCCTTACTTCCAGCTAGTAAGGATCACATAATTCCTAACAAAGTTTTGACACAGATTCCCAATTCGGGCATTCAGAACATATAGCACGTTGCTGTAAGCAAGCACATTCTCATTCAAAGTTGCAAGTTACTATGTAGGAACAAGTTTGTATAGGTATTTCAAAGATGCCCAGAACTGAGCTAAACGTTGTATGTCTGCAACTCCTAGAAATAACTTCATGCCCCATCTCCCTTACTTCCATCTAGTAAGGATCACATAATTCCTAACAAAGTTTTGACACAGATTCCCAATTCGGGCATTCAGAACATATAGCACGTTGCTGTAAGCAAGCACATTCTCATTCAAAGTTGCAACTTACTATGTAGGAACAAGTTTGTAATGGTATTTCAAAGATGCCCAGAACTGAGCTAAACGTTGTATGTCTCCAACTCCTAATAATAACTTCATGCCCCATCTCCCTTACTTACATCTAGTAAGGATCACATAATTCCTAACAAAGTTTTGACACAGATTCCCAATTCGGGCATTCAGAACATATAGCACGTTGCTGTAAGCAAGCACATTCTCATTCAAAGTTGCAAGTTACTATGTAGGAACAAGTTTGTATAGGTATGTCAAAGATCCCCGAACTGAGCTAAACTTTGTATGTCTGCTACTCCTAGAAATAACTTCATGCCCCATCTCCCTTACTTCCAGCTAGTAAGGATCACATAATTCCTAACAAAATTTTGACACAGATTCCCAATTTGGGCATTCAGAACATATAGCACGTTGCTGTAAGCAAGCACATTCTGATTCAAAGTTGCAAGTTACTATGTAGGAACAAGTTTGTATAGGTATTTCAAAGATGCGCAGAACTGAGCTAAACGTTGTATGTCTGCAACTCCTAGAAATAACTTCATGCCCCATCTCCCTTACTTCCAGCTAGTAAGGATCACATAATTCCTAACAAAGTTTTGACACAGATTCCCAAATCGGGCATTCAGAACATATAGCACGTTGCTGTAAGCAAGCACATTCTCATTCAAAGTTACAAGTTACTATATAGGAACAAGTGTGTATAGGTATTTCAAAGATGCCCAGAACTGAGCTAAACGTTGTATGTCTCCAACTCCTAGAAATAACTTCATGCCCCATCTTCCTTACTTCCAGCTAGTAAGGATCACATAATTCCTAACAAAGTTTTGACACAGATTCCCAATTCGGGCATTCAGAACATATAGCACGTTGCTGTAGCAAGCACATTCTCATTCAAAGATGCAAGTTACTATGTAGGAACTAGTTTGTATAGGACTTTCAAAGATGCCCAGAACTGAGCTGAAGTGTGTATGTCTCCAACTCCTAGAAATAACTTCATGCCCCATCTCCCTTACTTCCAGCTAGTGAGGATCACATAATTCGTAACAAAGTTTTGACACAGATTCCCTATTCGGGCATTCAGAACATATAACACGTTGCTGTAAGCAAGCACATTCTCATTCTAAGAAGCAAGTTACTATGTAGGTACAAGTTTGTATAGGTATTTCAAAAATGCCCAGAACTGAGCTAAAGTGGGTATGTGTCCAACCTCTAGAAATAACTTCATTCCCCAACTCCCTTACTTCCAGCTAGTAAGGATCACATAATTCCTAACAAAGTTTTGACACAGATTCCCAATTCGGGCATTCAGAACATATAGCACGTTGCTGTAAGCAAGCACATTCTCATTCAAAGTTGCAAGTTACTATGTAGGAACAAGTTTGTATAGGTATTTCAAAGATGCCCAGAACTGAGCTAAACTTGGTATGTCTCCAACTCCTAGAAATATCTTCATGCCCCATCTCCCTTACTTCCAGCTAGTAAGGATCACATAATTCCTAACAAAGTTTTGACACAGATTCCCAATTCGGGCATTCAGAACATATAGCACGTTGCTGTAAGCAAGCACATTCTCATTCAAAGTTGCAAGTTACTATGTAGGAACAAGTTTGTATAGGTATTTCAAAGATGCCCAGAACTGAGCTAAACGTTGTATGTCTGCAACTCCTAGAAATAACTTCATGCCCCATCTCCCTTACTTCCATCTAGTAAGGATCACATAATTCCTAACAAAGTTTTGACACAGATTCCCAATTCGGGCATTCAGAACATATAGCACGTTGCTGTAAGCAAGCACATTCTCATTCAAAGTTGCAACTTACTATGTAGGAACAAGTTTGTAATGGTATTTCAAAGATGCCCAGAACTGAGCTAAACGTTGTATGTCTCCAACTCCTAATAATAACTTCATGCCCCATCTCCCTTACTTATATCTAGTAAGGATCACATAATTCCTAACAAAGTTTTGACACAGATTCCCAATTCGGGCATTCAGAACATATAGCACGTTGCTGTAAGCAAGCACATTCTCTTTAAAGTTGCAAGTTACTATGTAGGAACAAGTTTGTATAGGTATTTCAAAGATGCCCAGAACTGAGCTGAACTCGGTATGTCTCCAACTCCTAGAAATAACTTCAGCCCCATCTCCCTAACTTCCAGCTAGTAAGGATCACATAATTCCTAACAAAGTTTTACACAGATTCCCAATTCGGGCATTCAGAACATATAGCACGTTGCTGTATGCAAGCACATTCTGATTCGAAGCTGCAAGTTACTATGTAGGAACAAGTTTGTATAGGTATTTCAAAGATGCCCAGAACTGAGCTAAACGTTGTATGTCTGCCACTCCTAGAAATAACTTCATGCCCCGTCTCCCTTACTTCCAGCTAGTAAGGATCACATAATTCCTAACAAAGTTTTGACACAGATTCCCAATTCGGGCATTCAGAACATATAGCACGTTGCTGTAAGCAAGCACATTCTCATTCAAAGTTGCAAGTTACTATGTAGGAACAAGTTTGTATAGGTATTTCAAAGATGCCCAGAACTGAGCTAAACGTTGTATGTCTCCAACTCCTAGAAATAACTTCATGCCTCATCTCCCTTACTTCCAGCTAGTAAGGATCACATAATTCCTAACAAAGTTTTGACACAGATTCCCAATTCGGGCATTCAGAACATATAGCACGTTGCTGTAAGCAAGCACATTCTCATTCAAAGTTGCAAGTTACTATGTAGGAACAAGTTTGTATAGGTATTTTAAAGATGCCCAGAACTGAGCTGAACTTAGTATGTCTGCAACTCCTAGAAATAACTTCATGCCCCATCTCCCTTACTTCCAGCTGGTACGGATCACATAATTCCTAACAAAGTTTTGACACAGATTCCCAATTCGGGCATTCAGAACATATAGCACGTTGCTGTAAGCAAGCACATTCTCATTCAAATTTGCAATTTACTATGTAGGAACAAGTTTGTATAGGTATTTCAAAGATGCCCAGAACTGAGCTAAACGTTGTATGTCTGCAACTCCTAGAAATAACTTCCTGCCTCATGTCCCTTACTTCCAGCTAGTAAGGATCACATAATTCCTAACAAAGTTTTGACACAGATTCCCAATTCGGGCATTCAGAACATATAGCACGTTGCTGTAAGCAAGCACATTCTCATTCAAAGTTGCAAGTTACTATGTAGGAACAAGTTTGTATAGGTATTTCAAAGATGCCCAGAACTGAGCTAAACGTTGTATGTCTCCAACTCCTAGAAATAACTTCATGCCCCATCACCCTTACTTCCAGCTAGTAAGGATCACATAATTCCTAATAAAGTTTTGACACAGATTCCCAATTCGGGCATTCAGAACATATAGCACGTTGCTGTAAGCAAGCACATTCTCTTTCATAGTTGCAAGTTACTATGTAGGAACAAGTTTGTATAGCTATTTCAAAGATGCCCAGAACTGAGCTAAACGTTGTATGTCTGCAACTCCTAGAAATAACTTCATGTCCCATCTCCCTTACTTCCAGCTAGTAAGGATCACATAATTCCTAACAAAGTTTTGACACAGATTCCCAATTCGGGCATTCAGAACATATAGCACGTTGCTGTAAGCAAGCACATTCTCTTTCAGAGTTGCAAGTTACTATGTAGGAACAAGTTTGTATAGGTATTTCAAAGATGCCCAGAACTGAGCTAAACTTGGTATGTCTCCAACTCCTAGAAATAACTTCATGCCCCATCTCCCTTACTTCCAGCTAGTAAGGATCACATAATTCCTAACAAAGTTTTGACACAGATTCCCAATTCGGGCATTCAGAACATATAGCACGTTGCTGTAAGCAAGCACATTCTCATTCAAAGTTGCAAGTTACTATGTAGGAACAAGTTTGTATAGGTATTTCAAAGATGCCCAGAACTGAGCTAAACATTGTATGTCTCCAACTCCTAGAAATAACTTCATGCCCCATCTCCCTTACTTCCAGCTAGTAAGGATCACATAATTCCTAACAAAGTTTTGACACAGATTCCCAATTCGGGCATTCAGAACATATAGCACGTTGCTGTAAGCAAGCACATTCTCATTCAAAGATGCAAGTTACTATGTAGGAACAAGTTTGTATAGGACTTTCAAAGATGCCCAGAACTGAGCTGAAGTTTGTATGTCTCCAACTCCTAGAAATAACTTCATGCCCCATCTCCCTTACTTCCAGCTAGTGAGGATCACATAATTCCTAACAAAGTTTTGACACAGATTCCCAATTCGGGCATTCAGACCATATAGCACGTTGCTGTAAGCAAGCACATTCTCATTCAAAGTTGCAAGTTACTATGTAGGATCAAGTTTGTATAGGTATTTCAAAGATGCCCAGAACTCAGCTAAACTTGGTATGTCTCCAACTCCTAGAAATAACTTCATTCCTCATGTCCCTTACTTCCAGCTAGTAAGGATCACATAATTCCTAACAAAGTTTTGACACAGATTCCCAATTCGGGCATTCAGAACATATAGCACGTTGCTGTAAGCAAGCACATTCTCATTCAAAGTTGCAAGTTACTATGTAAGAACAAGTTTGTATAGGTATTTCAAAGATGCCCAGAACAGAGCTAAACGTTGTATGTCTCCAACTCCTAGAAATAACTTGATGCCCCGTCTCCCTTACTTCCAGCTAGTAAGGATCACATAATTCCTAACAAAGTTTTGACACAGATTCCCAATTCGGGCATTCAGAAAATATAGCACGTTGCTGTAAGCAAGCTCATTCTGATTCAAAGTTGCAAGTTACTATGTAGGAACATGTTTGTATAGGTATTTCAAAGATGCCCAGAACTGAGCTAAACGTTGTATGTTTGCTACTCCTAGAAATAACTTCATGCCCCGTCTCCCTTACTTCCATCTAGTAAGGATCACATAATTCCTAACAAAGTTTTGACACAGATTCCCAATTCGGGCATTCAGAACATATAGCACGTTGCTGTAAGCAAGCACATTCTCATTCAATGTTGCAACTTACTATGTAGGAACAAGTTTGTAAAGGTATTTCAAAGATGCCCAGAACTGAGCTAAACGTTGTATGTCTCCAACTCCTAATAATAACTTCATGCCCCATCTCCCTTACTTCCATCTAGTAAGGATCACATAATTCCTAACAAAGTTTTGACACAGATTCCCAATTCGGGCATTCAGAACATATAGCACGTTGCTGTCAGCAAGCACATTCTCTTTCTATGTTGCAAGTTACTATGCAGGAACAAGATGTATAGGTATTTCAAAGATGCCCAGAACTGAGCTGAACTCGGTATGTCTCCAACTCCTAGAAATAACTTCATGCCCCATCTCCCTTACTTCCAGCTAGTAAGGATCACATAATTCCTAACAAAGTTTTGACACATTTTCCCAATTCGGGCATTCAGAACATATAGCACGTTGCTGTAAGCAAGCACATTCTCATTCAAAGTTGCAAGTTACTATGTAGGAACAAGTTTGTATAGGTATTTCAAAGATGCCCAGAACTGAGCTAAAAGTTGTATGTCTTCAACTCCTAGAAATAACTTCATGCCCCATCTCCCTTACTTCCAGCTAGTAAGGATCACATAAGTCCTAACAAAGTTTTGACACAGATTCCCAATTCGGGCATTCAGAACATATAGCACGTTGCTGTAAGCAAGCACATTCTGATTCAAAGTTGCAAGTTACTATGTAGGAACAAGTTTGTATAGGTATTTCAAAGATGCCCAGAACTGAGCTAAACGTTGTATGTCTGCAACTCCTAGAAATAACTTCATGCCCCATCTCCCTTACTTCCATCTAGTAAGGATCACATAATTCCTAACAAAGTTTTGACACAGATTCCCAATTCGGGCATTCAGAACATATAGCACGTTGCTGTAAGCAAGCACATTCTCATTCAAAGTTGCAACTTACTATGTAGGAACAAGTTTGTAATGGTATTTCAAAGATGCCCAGAACTGAGCTTAACGTTGTATGTCTCCAACTCCTAATAATAACTTCATGCCCCATCTCCCTTACTTACATCTAGTAAGGATCACATAATTCCTAACAAAGTTTTGACACAGATTCCCAATTCGGGCATTCAGAACATATAGCACGTTGCTGTAAGCAAGCACATTCTCTTTCAAAGTTGCAAGTTACTTTGTAGGAACAAGTTTGTATAGGTATTTCAAAGATGCCCAGAACTGAGCTGAACTCGGTATGTCTCCAACTCCTAGAAATAACTTCATGCCCCATCTCCCTTACTTCCAGCTAGTAAGGATCAAATAATTCCTAACAAAGTTTTTACACAGATTCCCAATTCGGGCATTCAGAACATATAGCACGTTGCTGTAAGCAAGCACATTCTGATTCGAAGTTGCAAGTTACTATGTAGGAACAAGTTTGTATAGGTATTTCAAAGATGCCCAGAACTGAGCTAAACGTTGTATGTCTGCCACTCCTAGAAATAACTTCATTCCCCATCTCCCTTACTTCCAGCTAGTAAGGATCACATAATTCCTAACAAAGTTTTGACACAGATTCCCAATTCGGGCATTCAGAACATATAGCACGTTGCTGTAAGCAAGCACATTCTCATTCAAATTTGCAATTTACTATGTAGGAACAAGTTTGTATAGGTATTTCAAAGATGCCCAGAACTGAGCTAAACGTTGTATGTCTGCAACTCCTAGAAATAACTTCCTGCCTCATGTCCCTTACTTCCAGCTAGTAAGGATCACATAATTCCTAACAAAGTTTTGACACAGATTCCCAATTCGGGCATTCAGAACATATAGCACGTTGCTGTAAGCAAGCACATTCTCATTCAAAGTTGCAAGTTACTATGTAGGAACAAGTTTGTATAGGTATTTCAAAGATGCCCAGAACTGAGCTAAACGTTGTATGTCTCCAACTCCTAGAAATAACTTCATGCCCCATCTCCCTTACTTCCAGCTAGTAACGATCACATAATTCCTAACAAAGTTTTGACACAGATTCCCAATTCGGGCATTCAGAACATATAGCACGTTGCTGTAAGCAAGCACATTCTCATTCAAAGTTGCAAGTTACTATGTAGGAACAAGTTTGTATAGGTATTTCAAAAATGCCCAGAACTGAGCTAAACGTTGTATGTCTGCAAATCCTAGAAATAACTTCATGCCCCATCTCCCTTACTTCCAGCTAGTAAGGATCACATAATTCCAAACAAAGTTTTGACACAGAATCCCAATTCGGGCATTCAGAACATATAGCACGTTGCTGTAAGCAAGCACATTCTCATTCAAAGTTGCAAGTTACTATGTAGGAACAAGTTTGTATAGGTATTTCAAAGATGCCCAGAACTGAGCTAAAGGTTGTATGTCTCCAACTCCTAGAAATAACTTCATGCCCCATCACCCTTACTTCCAGCTAGTAAGGATCACATAATTCCTAATAAAGTTTTGACACAGATTCCAAATTCGGGCATTCAGAACATATAGCACGTTGCTGTAAGCAAGCACATTCTCTTTCATAGTTGCAAGTTACTATGTAGGAACAAGTTTGTATAGCTATTTCAAAGATGCCCAGAACTGAGCTAAACGTTGTATGTCTGCAACTCCTAGAAATAACTTCATGTCCCATCTCCCTTACTTCCAGCTAGTAAGGATCACATAATTCCTAACAAAGTTTTGACACAGATTCCCAATTCGTGCATTCAGAACATATAGCACGTTGCTGTAAGCAAGCACATTCTCTTTCAGAGTTGCAAGTTACTATGTAGGAACAAGTTTGTATAGGTATTTCAAAGATGCCCAGAACTGAGCTAAACTTGGTATGTCTCCAACTCCTAGAAATAACTTCATGCCCCATCTCCCTTACTTCCAGCTAGTAAGGATCACATAATTCCTAACAAAGTTTTGACACAGATTCCCAATTCGGGCATTCAGAACATATAGCACGTTGCTGTAAGCAAGCACATTCTCATTCAAAGTTGCAAGTTACTATGTAGGAACAAGTTTGTATAGGTATTTCAAAGATGCCCAGAACTGAGCTAAACGTTGTATGTCTCCAACTCCTAGAAATAACTTCATGCCCCATCTCCCTTACTTCCAGCTAGTAACGATCACATAATTCCTAACAAAGTTTTGACACAGATTCCCAATTCGGGCATTCAGAACATATAGCACGTTGCTGTAAGCAAGCACATTCTCATTCAAAGATGCAAGTTACTATGTAGGAACAAGTTTGTATAGGACTTTCAAAGATGCCCAGAACTGAGCTGAAGTTTGTATGTCTCCAACTCCTAGAAATAACTTCATGCCCCATCTCCCTTACTTCCAGCTAGTGAGGATCACATAATTCCTAACAAAGTTTTGACACAGATTCCCAATTCGGGCATTCAGACCATATAGCACGTTGCTGTAAGCAAGCACATTCTCATTCAAAGTTGCAAGTTACTATGTAGGATCAAGTTTGTATAGGTATTTCAAAGATGCCCAGAACTCAGCTAAACTTGGTATGTCTCCAACTCCTAGAAATAACTTCATTCCCCATGTCCCTTACTTCCAGCTAGTAAGGATCACATAATTCCTAACAAAGTTTTGACACAGATTCCCAATTCGGGCATTCAGAACATATAGCACGTTGCTGTAAGCAAGCACATTCTCATTCAAAGTTGCAAGTTACTATGTAAGAACAAGTTTGTATAGGTATTTCAAAGATGCCCAGAAGAGAGCTAAACGTTGTATGTCTCCAACTCCTAGAAATAACTTGATGCCCCGTCTCCCTTACTTCCAGCTAGTAAGGATCACATAATTCCTAACAAAGTTTTGACACAGATTCCCAATTCGGGCATTCAGAACATATAGCACGTTGCTGTAAGCAAGCTCATTCTGATTCAAAGTTGCAAGTTACTATGTAGGAACATGTTTGTATAGGTATTTCAAAGATGCCCAGAACTGAGCTAAACGTTGTATGTCTGCAACTCCTAGAAATAACTTCATGCCCCATCTCCCTTACTTCCATCTAGTAAGGATCACATAATTCCTAACAAAGTTTTGACACAGATTCCCAATTCGGGCATTCAGAACATATAGCACGTTGCTGTAAGCAAGCACATTCTCATTCAATGTTGCAACTTACTATGTAGGAACAAGTTTGTAAAGGTATTTCAAAGATGCCCAGAACTGAGCTAAACGTTGTATGTCTCCAACTCCTAATAATAACTTCATGCCCCATCTCCCTTACTTCCAGCTAGTAAGGATCACATAATTCCTAACAAAGTTTTGACACAGATTCCCAATTCGGGCATTCAGAACATATAGCACGTTGCTGTCAGCAAGCACATTCTCTTTCTATGTTGCAAGTTACTGTGCAGGAACAAGATGTATAGGTATTTCAAAGATGCCCAGAACTGAGCTGAACTCGGTATGTCTCCAACTCCTAGAAATAACTTCATTCCCCATCTCCCTTACTTCCAGCTAGTAAGGATCACATAATTCCTAACAAAGTTTTGACACATTTTCCCAATTCGGGCATTCAGAACATATAGCACGTTGCTGTAAGCAAGCACATTCTCATTCAAAGTTGCAAGTTACTATGTAGGAACAAGTTTGTATAGGTATTTCAAAGATGCCCAGAACTGAGCTAAAAGTTGTATGTCTTCAACTCCTAGAAATAACTTCATGCCCCATCTCCCTTACTTCCAGCTAGTAAGGATCACATAAGTCCTAACAAAGTTTTGACACAGATTCCCAATTCGGGCATTCAGAACATATAGCACGTTGCTGTAAGCAAGCACATTCTGATTCAAAGTTGCAAGTTCCTATGTAGGAACAAGTTTGTATAGGTATTTCAAAGATGCCCAGAACTGAGCTAAACGTTGTATGTCTGCAACTCCTAGAAATAACTTCATGCCCCATCTCCCTTACTTACATCTAGTAAGGATCACATAATTCCTAACAAAGTTTTGACACAGATTCCCAATTCGGGCATTCAGAACATATAGCACGTTGCTGTAAGCAAGCACATTCTCATTCAAAGTTGCAACTTACTATGTAGGAACATGTTTGTAATGGTATTTCAAAGATGCCCAGAACTGAGCTTAACGTTGTATGTCTCAAACTCCTAATAATAACTTCATGCCCCATCTCCCTTACTTACATCTAGTAAGGATCACATAATTCCTAACAAAGTTTTGACACAGATTCCCAATTCGGGCATTCAGAACATATAGCACGTTGCTGTAAGCAAGCACATTCTCTTTCAAAGTTGCAAGTTACTTTGTAGGAACAAGTTTGTATAGGTATTTCAAAGATGCCCAGAACTGAGCTGAACGCGGTATGTCTCCAACTCCTAGAAATAACTTCATGCCCCATCTCCCTTACTTCCAGCTAGTAAGGATCACATAATTCCTAACAAAGTTTTTACACAGATTCCCAATTCGGGCATTCAGAACATATAGCACGTTGCTGTAAGCAAGCACATTCTGATTCGAAGTTGCAAGTTACTATGTAGGAACAAGTTTGTATAGGTATTTCAAAGATGCCCAGAACTGAGCTAAACGTTGTATGTCTGCCACTCCTAGAAATAATTTCATTCCCCATCTCCCTTACTTCCAGCTAGTAAGGATCACATAATTCCTAACAAAGTTTTGACACAGATTCCCAATTCGGGCATTCAGAACATATAGCACGTTGCTGTAAGCAAGCACATTCTCATTCTAAGAAGCAAGTTACTATGTAGGAACAAGTTTGTATAGGTATTTCAAAGATGCCCAGAACTGAGCTAAAGTGGGTATGTGTCCAACTCCTAGAAATAACTTCATGCCCCATCTCCCTTACTTCCATCTAGTAAGGATCACATAATTCCTAACAAAGTTTTGACACAGATTCCCAATTCGGGCATTCAGAACATATAGCACGTTGCTGTAAGCAAGCACATTCTCATTCAAAGTTGCAAGTTACTATGTAGGAAAAAGTTTGTATAGGTATTTCAAAGATGCCCAGAACTGAGCCAAACTTGGTATGTCTCCAACTCCTAGAAAGAACTACATGCCCCATCTCCCTTACTTCCAGCTAGTAAGGATCACATAATTCCTAACAAAGTTTTGACACAGAATCCCAATTCGGGCATTCAGAACATATAGCACGTTGCTGTAAGCAAGCACATTCTCATTCAAAGTTGCAAGTTACTATGTAGGAACAAGTTTGTATAGGTATTTCAAAGATGCCCAGAACTGAGCTAAACGTTGTATGTCTCCAACTCCTAGAAATAACTACATGCCCCATCTCCCTTACTTCCAGCTAGTCAGGATCACATAATTCCTAACAAAGTTTTGACACAGATTCCCAATTCGGGCATTGAGAACATATAGCACGTTGCTGTAAGCAAGCACATTCTCATTCAAAGTTGCAAGTTACTATGTAGGAACAAGTTTGTATAGGTATTTCAAAGATGCCCAGAAATGAGATAAACGTTGTATGTCTCCAACTCCTAGAAATAACTTCATGCCCCATTTCCCTAACTTCCAGCTAGTAAGGATCACATAATTCCTAACAAAGTTTTGACACAGATTCCCAATTCGGGCATTCAGAACATATAGCACGTTGCTGTAAGCAAGCACATTCTCATTCAAAGTTGCAAGATACTATGTAGGAACAAGTTTGTATAGGTATTTCAAAGATGCCCAGAACTGAGCTAAACGATGTATGTCTCCAACTCCTAGAAATAACTTCATGCCCCATCTCCCTTACTTCCAGCTAGTAAGGATCACATAATTCCTAACAAAGATTTGACACAGATTCCCAATTCGCGCATTCAGAACATATAGCACGTTGCTGTAAGCAAGCACATTCTGATTCAAAGTTGCAAGTTACTATGTAGGAACAAGTTTGTATAGGTTTTTCTTAGATGCCCAGAACTGAGCTAAACTTGGTTTGTGTCCAACTCCTAGAAATATCTTCATGCCCCATCTTCCTTACTTCCAGCTAGTAAGAATTACATAATTCCTAACAAAGTTTTGACACAGATTCCCAATTCGGGCATTCAGAACATATAGCACGTTGCTGTAAGCAAGCACATTCTCATTCAAAGTTGCAAGTTACTATGTAGGAACAAGTTTGTATAGGTATTTCAAAGATGCCCAGAACTGAGCTAAACTTGGTATGTGTCCAACTCCTAGAAATAACTTCATGCCCCATCTCCCTTACTTCCAGCTAGTAAGGATCACATAATTCCTA